>NC_136069.1:1669522264-1670155152 GCF_964261635.1 Lissotriton helveticus | reverse complement strand
TGTAGCCCAGGCTCTGCCTGCGTGCCTCAAGTCAGTTGCAGCCACAGCACTAGCTATCAGACAAAGTGATTCCATAGTCTTAGGACACTCCCTGACAGTACAAGTTCCACACTCCGTGGAAGTTCTTTTAAACCGAACACAAACTCAGCACTTGACAATTGCACGTTTAACAGGTTATGAATTGACACTGTTCCAGCCACACATAGAGATCAGACGCTGCAACGTCCTAAATCCTGCCACACTGTTACCGTCAGTTAATCCAAATCCTGCCACACACGACTGTGTGGAAATAGTTAACATCATGACCAAGCCAAGACAAGATCTGACAGATATTCCATTACCAGATCCCGACCTGACACTTTATGTGGATGGTTCATGCATGAGAACAAGTACAGGAGAACTAGTAGCCGCATATGCAGTAACTACTGACACTGAAGTTATTGAAACACACCGTATTGACACCCTGTCTGCTCAAGCAGCAGAGCTAGTTGCTCTGACTCAAGCCTGCATACATGCCAAGAACCTGAAAGTTAATGGGTACACAGATTCACGTTACGCATTTGGAGTTGTACACGACTTCGGAGTGCTCTGGCAGGAGAGAGGTTTCATGACTTCTCATGGAACCAAGATTCAGCATGGTCTCCTTATTCAAGCTCTGTTAGATGCAATACACTTACCGACATCCATTGCTATCATGAAGTGCAAAGCACATACGAAAGTTACTGACACTATTTCCCAGGGTAATGATCTAGCAGATCGCACAGCTAAGCTTACAGCACAGGCTCCAGACATTTCAGTTAAGCCAACACAGACACTTACTCCAGATCCGACTACCTGTATGACAGTTAAGGACCCTACACAAGATGTCATAGACATACAGTTACATGCTACTCCTGAAGAAATCAAGAAATGGTCCGAACAAGGAGGGGTCCAGACAGATCAAGGATGGTTGACGAAGGGAAAAGCCACATGGTTTCTCCCCGACTCTATGGTTCAAGTCATTATCAATACCGCACATAGTCCAGCACATTTAGGGGAAAAAGCAATGTTAAACAGTATCCAGAACATTTGGTTCAACAAGCATTTACGAGCTGCAGCCAAGCAGAAAGTCCGTACCTGTATGATATGTTGTCAGTTTAATCCAGGTAAAAGTGTCCCGGTGGAACTAGGTGGATTCCAGCCTCCTGACCACCCTTTTGAAGTCCTCCAGATGGATTACATTCAGATGGAGCGATGTCGAGGTTTCAAGTATGTCCTCGTAGTTGTATGCGCTTTGTCCAGGTGGACAGAAGCATATCCAGTCCCAGATTACACAGCCGCGACCACTGCCAAGCAGTTGGTTCGTGAGTTCTTCCCCCGTTATGGACTCCCTAGAGTCGTATATTCTGATAACGGCCAGCCATTCTCATCTGAGTTGATGAAACATGTTTCCCTGTTGTTAGGGTACCAGTGGAAGTTCCATTGTGTACGCCATCCTGAAGCAGCCGGTCTCGTAGAGAGACATAATCAGACCCTGAAAATTCGCATTGCCAAAGTATGTCAAGAGAAAGGTGTGGACTGGCTAGTAGCTCTGCCGGTCGCCCTGTTCTATATGCGCATGGTCGCACATTCCAGATCAGGTCTGTCCCCGTACGAGGTCATTTTCGGCCGCCCCCCTAACATGTGGGGTACTCCTAGACCCCGAAGTATTACCGATGTTTCAAGTAATATGCTGACAGATTACCTAGCTTCCTTGATGTCTGCCCTCAACTCTTGTCGTTCACAGGTTGCCGCCGCATTTCCAGACAATACCGAGGTGGCACCGCATGAAATCGTTCCCGGATCCATGGTCTTAGTGCGCAATTTTGATAGTTCAAGTCCACTGGAGCCTCGCTGGAAGGAGCCCCGACAGGTCCTCCTGGCCACCCGTACAGCCGTGAAGTTGGAGGGACGCAAAGGCTGGGTGCATCTTTCGCATATCAAAAAGTTTTATGGATTGAAACCAGTTTCAAAGAACATTTCCGAGGATTTAAAGGACTGCCAAAGTACTATTCTTAAGGACTGTCCCGCAAAAGACAATGTTACTGCACCCTCCCTGTTAGAGAAAACTCCGCAACAGGAGTATAAGAAAAAGTTAAGGTCTAGTAAAATAAGTCAGCCAGTTTGATTGTCTAAGTCCTCCCCTAGGTGAAACGGTTAGACCGGTTTCTGACATGTATAAAATAGACCCCCATAGTGAGAGAGTGAGTCAAAACTCAATCCGATATATCGTTTTTCTAAGTTTCATATTATTTCTCAGCATTATGATTTCCTGCACCAGTTATGCATTTTTCTTGTATTTTCCAGTTTCTCATGTAAATAAGTCTTCTAATGTTACAGTAGAGCACACGTTTAGTGATCTGCCTCCTCATGAACTCTCTTATCGCCTCGCTATGCGTAACAATTCTTTTATCCGCATGTTACATTATTCACACCAGACCAGCAATGCCACTAATTGTTGGGTGTGTGGTCGACTCCCCCCTTTCCAGACACCGAAGGGAGTTCTGCCACTCTTTCCTTATCCATTTTCACATAATGGTTCGTGTGGAGCATGGTCCACGTTAACGTCATCCTCAACAGATATGTCTTTCCTTAACAGTACATGTTTCCCAGACAAACAAGGTCTTCCCCACAGAACAGGGTTAGATCTAGAAAACGAAGTTTACAATTTAGGAAATTATTCTTCGAATTTCATGGTCCTGAATGTTCAGTCTGATACTACTCCAGACTTACCTGCTATTTCAGTATTACCAGTCAAAGGCGAATTATGTGTCCGAAATAATGGTTCCGTACATGTAGGACATAGCGATTGTACTACTATTGTCAAGTATAGTGACAGTGGGAAATCTATTTTCAAAGCTTTACGTCATTCTTATTTTATTTGTGGCCAAACCGCATATGTTCGTCTGCCCCTCGATTGGGAGGGAACCTGTTATATTGCCTTCCTACTGCCACCAGTTTTCCTAGCCCCATCTGATTATCATAGAAACACACATCTAGTACACATTAGACATAGAAGGGAGATCCAGTCCCCGATTGTCGATTATACTGAAACTGCTCTAGAACAGTATACAGATTTCAATAGAGGTTTCTTCTTTTTTATAGGCCCTATCCAGAATAGCAAGCTAATCCGTAGGTTAACAAGAACCCTTGAAGCTGTAGTAAATGAGACTGCCTCTGCTCTAGGTAACTTAACCGAAGAGCAATCTGCTATGAGATTTGTCGTGCTCCAGAATCGTCTCGTCCTTGACGTCATACTGGCCGATAGGGGCGGGGCCTGTAGAGTCATCGGATCTAGTTGCTGCATTTTCATTCCAAATAACGCGCCGTCTGTTTATTCAGCTATAACCAGACTCCATAAAATTGCCCATCTGTTACACCAAGATCCAGGCACCTGGACATGGTCCGGTTGGTTCTGGAATATAATTTCCGCCTGGGGATGGAAAGTATTGTCCTTTCTAGGTATTGCAGTAGCGATCATATTCAGTTGCTGCCTCTGTATACAATGTGGCCCTGCGATTTGCGGCATTTGTGCTACCTCTTGTATTCCTAGTCCCAAGCCCCGTTCTAAATCCCGTTCCAAGAAAATTCGAGACGAGCAAATGATACTATATGAAATGATAGATGGTATCATGAATATTGATGTTTCCTGATGGAAACGTAGTGACAAGGAGGGAATGTGGAAAAGTAAAATTTGCCATGTTCTGTGTCCCTACGCGTCCTCCATCATATGTTATCTGTGCATGATTAATATGCATATGTATTCCCCATGTTCGATTAATGACGCAATTACAGTTGTGTCCATCTCTAGTATGTCTATTTCCAGTTCTCGTGAATACTACGAATATCAGGCCTATGTAAAGCTACGTTGCCACGTTTCTCAGTGTGCACGTTATTCCATTGTAAAGTCCCCGTTTCTAGGCCTCAAAAGGGCCCGGACACCAGATTCAGCTCCTGTCTCCTGAGCCTCGCTGAGGAGCGATACAGCCCCCACCTGTATTTCTGACCCTTCACTCACTTCCTGCCTCGCAGTGCCTGGCCCAGCCTGGCTCTGCCTCTGAGTCTGCCAAGAGTATGTTATGATTCTAGTTATCAGTCCAGCCCTCCTTCTCTGCATTCCTAAGCTACTGAACCGCATCAATAGTTTCCGTCATTGTCTAGCCTTTACGTCTCCATGTAAGAGAAATACTGTATTAATGGTCATTTAATATTCTTCATCACGCACTACATGTAGAATAATGCATGCTCCAGTCTTAGAGTCTGTTAGCCTTTACCCCGATAACTTTTGGATTCTATCAACATGTTCTCTAAACATCAGATACTAGATACTGTTTAGGTACATGTCGCCCTGACTCTCCAGACTTCAGTCTCTGCTCCTAGCACAGAGTTCGTAGCCCCCAGCTTCTCCTAGTAATACGTCATTGCCAGTTTGCGCGCACCATCAGGTTAGAGGTCCCGGCTCCTTAGGTAGCCCCCTCCATGTTTCCGCCCCATTCATGACATATTCTGTTACGTTTGCATCACATGTCTATGTATACGCCCTGTTACACCCACTTTCACCCTTATCTTTCGCGACTACTACGCGTCACACCCTTTGCTCCACCCACTGCTCCGCCTATCATATGTACTGTAATGCAACTGTTTTACTATATATACTTGTGTATTGTTATTAAATGCTAGCGCGCTCATCCCAGATCCAGCCCCGGCAGCTGCCGGGCCCTGCCATCCTATTCCTATGCAGGTTGTCCTGTTCCTGTCCTTTATGCTGTAATAAACCTGCAAAACTCCTACTACCTCGAATCTTGACTCTTATTTATTGAGCTATCTGTTATTGCTATGCCTAGTCAAACCTAGATCCGGTATTATTTATTTATATACCACAAAAGGAGTCCTGTTGGCGAGCAGCCCCTCGTAGACAACCTATTCCTTTCCCTCTGCATGACCTATTCCATGGGTTCTGTTGTTGCTGCTGCTGTCATCCACAAAATGGAAGTTTTCCCAAAGCCCCAAAATCTCCAGTATCCAAAGCCCCTAGGCTGGGATTGCAAGCCCAAGGATCTAGCAGTAGCTCTGCTATCCTTAAATCTGCCTTCGTCCCTAAAGAGTCTAGAGCCATCAAAAGGAAGATCCCACAACATGGCCTGAACATCCAGGGAGAATCCTGATCCTCTCAACCGGGCGTGCCTCCTAGTTGCCACCAAAGAGCCCACCACCCCAGCATCAGAGTCAGCCATATCAGGCCTGGACTGTGTCACCTGCCGGGACAAAACCAGAGTGTCCAAAAGCACATCCGTGTAGTGACCCCGGACATCCTCAGGCAACTTTGGTCTCACCTCCTTAGCTGACTTCATTAATGCATGTATGTAGCGTTCCACAAGGCACGTGGCAGTGGTTGACTTCAAAGCCATGCTGGCCGTTGAAAATACCTATTTAGCAGATGGGTCGAGCTTCTTGGAATCTCTATCCCCCATTGTAGAGGGAAAGGAACCTGCGGATTGCTCTGAGGAACATGAAGTTTGAACCACCAAATTTTCCGGTGAAGAGTGCGACAACAAAAATGCTGGATCCCCAGGCATATACTTGGAGCGCTTTGCCACCATTCTGGATACAGCTGGGGCAGACACTGGCTTCTGCCTAACCTCCAGAATTGGTTTTGCCAAGGTTTCGTTGAACGGAAGCAAAAGTTCCACCGCTGATGAAGGGGAGTGAATGTCAGAATGTTAGACTTGACTTCCGCAGTGGGCAACTGTAAATCCAGAAGGTCTGCTGCCTTCCTTATAACTGAATGGTATGAAGCCACCTCCTGAGAAGGAAGAGCCTTGGGAGAAGAGAGCTCCCACTCTTGTTAAGTGTCCAGCCCACTGGCTTCTTGAGGCTCTTCAAAGTCATCCATAGGAACCAGTATCTCCCCTTCCTTAGCTTGCTCTTGCTGCTCCTGGAACTCCTCCTCTTCCATAAGCCCCTGAGCCTCCTTTCTTGAACGAATCTTTGGAATCAGCGTCAGCGGCGCCAGAACCGGCACCAGTGACCTCGGACCAGGCATCGATGGAGGCCCTTCAGGAGCAGCTGGTGGCACTGCACGAAGTTGAGTCGTGCCGGACCAGTGCCCGATGGTGCCGAAGATTAGTCCATCCTTCCCTCCTGGGACAGGATCATTGTTGAATGCCATTGCATTGTGAGCGGCCAAGACAGAGTCATTGGCATAAAAGGCATGAAGGGTACCATGGCATGATGTTGGGGAACGTCAAATTTATAGGAACACGGTCCTATGGGGCCACTAGGCACGCTGGATGGGTTAACTGCCCTGGCAAACATGCCATACATTGCATTCATTAAATGCGATGGATCCGCACCTGGAGCAGGGAAAGGTGGGTACGGATCCGAAACAGCCTTTGGCAAATGCACCCAAGTAACCTGCGGTGAAGGCGAGACGTCATCCTTCCTATGACGCCGCAGGATCGGGGATACTGACTTTGGGGACTTATCCTTCAAAGAGCAGCACTTGGACCCATGACGCTGCTTCTTCTTGTGTTTTTTGGATGACCTCAAGGTGTGTGGAGTCGGCAACTTCTAACTCAACTTTGTCCTCTTCCGACCTCTCTTCCTCTTTGCCCAGGCCATAAACAACTTCACTTCACTCTCTTTGAGGGCCTTTGGATACATTCAACGACACGAAAAGCATGCCTTGACGTCGTGGTCAGACGACAGGCACCAAAGGCAATGTTTGTGGGTGTCTGTGACAGACATATGGCCCCTACATTTCATACAGGGTTTAAAACCAGGCTCCTTCTGAGTAGCCATCACACAGAAACAGTTTTCAATGTAGAGTACAAAGAAAAGGAGAGTCCTAGAAAAACCGTTACGCGCCAACGGCAGGGAAAAAAGGGAACCAACGTCAGCACACCAACGTGGCCTTCTTATGGCTCCGATGACATCACATGGAGTCGCGTGCAGAGCTGTTTCATTGTTAAGTCCTTGTCGATGTGAGAGAGCCATGAAAAAAAGTTTCCGCAGAATGCTGCACAAGGGGTCATTCAAAAGGTAAGGAATCCACAGGCAGATGTATCCATCAGAATATGAGGGATTTCAAAGCCTGGATAGTGTACATTTCAAGATGGAGGGAATCCATCTCCTTCTGGATATTCTGCAAGAAGGCAACTGGATAGTCCATTTGGACCTGAAGGATGCGTACTTGAATTTTCGGGGTTCCAGATAGATTTGGTGCTGTCTCAACTGATTCCTAGTACCCCAAATATCCAGAAGGAGTTGACAGCTCGGATTGTGGGTCTCCTAGGGTCTTCCATCCAGGCCATTTTTCTGGGTTCGCTGCATTACAGGCCCTTGCAGAGACTCACCATCCAGTACCTGCATAAAGCACTGTCTTATTCAGATCAGATTCACCTCACGAAAGAGACCAAGACAGAAAATGAAGTGGAGGGTTGACCACATGGATGCCTGGAAAGGCAAAGCTGTCCTTTGGCATCTCCCCAGATGTCATTCTGGAGTCGGCTGCCAGCAGATGGCGCTGGGGAGCCAGATGTGGGTCTTTGGCATGGGAGGTGGGAGTGTTGATGGTCGGAGACAGAGCTTCAGCTCCACATAAACTGCCTGCAGCTCCTTGGGGGTTCTTTTGTGATCAAGAGTCACTCCCCCTCTCGGACGGATTTCTGTATACTGATAAGGATGGACAACATCCCAGCAGTTCGTTATGTTTACAAGTTGGGCGGTCCGCGGTCTCGACGACTGGCGGAGACTGCCTAGGATTTTATGGCATTTTTGCCTACGGCACCGGATCACAGTCATAGCAGAGTACTTGCCCGGGGAGAGGAACTCAGTGGTGAATTGTCCCTCCTGCTTTCTCCACATTTCAGCGATTGGAAACTCCATCTGAAGGTCTTCTTCAGTCTCGATCACAGGTAGGGCCCATATTTGTTGGATCTTTTTCCTTTACATCTCAATTGTCATATTCCTCTATTTTTTCTATTTTTTAGTTGGAGGCCGGATACAGGGGTGGCAGACACAGATGTTTTCTTACTGGATTTGCCTCTTAATCTGGTGTGTGCATTTCCACCGTTCAGCATGATTACCAGAGTTCTGTCTCAGGTGTGCCACCAGAAACCAGAGATTGTTCTAGTGACCCCATTCTGGAGAGCTCAGCCATGGTTCCCTATGGCTCTGAAGGTGTTGTGAGATTGTGACAATCCTCTCTTGATTCCAGCTCGCCAGAACTTGTTGCCGAACCCAGTAGGACATACCAACTCCAATTGGTATCCTGAAGGGCTTCAAGGGTTGATGGCAAGTGTCAGGCACTTCTCTGCATGCTCCCTTCTATATCAACCAGGCGTGGGCTCCAGGCACAAGCGCTATGCTTCGGCATGGCAATGATGGGCTCATTGGTGTGACAAACGGAAGTCCGATTCCACTCGAGCCGATGTCAGGATGGTGATTAATTTCCTTTCTTCTTTGGCATCTTCTAGCTCAGCTTACAAGTCCCTTAGCAATTTTAGGTCTGCCATATCTGCGGGGCATCTCCCCATTGAAGGGAAACTGGTTGAAGAACACCTAGTGGTTTGTAGGCTCTTGAGAGGCATTTGATTATGTTAACCATTGCAAGACAGATATGCTTTGCTTTAGGATGTTAATGTGGTCTTACGTTTTCTGGAGAGATGGCCGGAGAAAAAGTATCTTTCGCGCACGCAGCTGTCGGTCAAGCTTACTATGTTGCTTTGTTTAATATCTTGTAAGAGAGTATCTGATATCTGTGCTCTTGATCTATTTGGCAGGGTTTCCTCCCCTGACTGAGTCTCCTTTGCCATTTCTAGACAGACCAAGTCTACTACTAAGACAGTATCTTACCCTGTATTCCCTAATAATTCAAAATTGTGTGTAGTGCAATGTCTTAAGGCTTATGAGTCTTCCACCAGTGAGTTTCTGGAAGACCTTGAGGGACAGGTGCTCATTGCTTTGCAGAAACATTTCAAGCCGGTGGCGACTGCTACTTTGGCAAGGAGGTTGCGTTGATTATTTGGTGCATGCTCAGCTCAAGGTGCTATGGCCTCTAAGTCTTCGTTATAGGTTCACGTTTAGAGGATAATTTGAAAGCAGCTGTTTGGTCCTCTGAATCAACCTTCAAGTTATTTTATTATATACAGATTGTAGACGTTTCTTCAGTGGTGGTTGCACAGCTTTGAGCAAGCATAATTGAACACTTTAGTCCTGACATAAAATAAAAATAATTCTAGCTTATGCTATAATAAATCTCAATTCTATTTAGGACACGGAGGCAAGGATTATCCCACCCTGTTGTTTTGTGTATTACACATTTACATAAGGTCTCGGTATAATTTTCTGTGCAAATATTGTTGAGTGCATTATTTTATCTGGGTTTTTCCTGCCCTGTATGTGATGTTTATAATTATACGCTTTTTGGCTGTTGTTTTCTATGCCCATATGTTTCCTCCTTGGTGTAGATATTATGGCTTAATTTTTCTGGTTTCATAGCAAATTACTAGAAACAATATTGAGGTGGACTGCTTCATCTGAGACATATCTCAGACAAGATTTTCCGTTATTGGGGAAGAATGCCTAGTTCCTCATCAGAGTTTTTCGAGGAGCACCACGGAGGTGGTGGTATTTGGTAGACCTCTCCAGAAGGTTTGGAGGGTCTTCCTCCTGGTTTGGACATGGCTTTTTCCACCAGGATGTTTGTTTCAACTTCTAACAATAAGGATTCTAAAATGCAGGTGCCTAGGGGGTGTGGCCAGCAGCTGAAAAAGCTGCAACCCTAAATCCCTGAAATAGCCTGACATTTATCTGGCCACAGGACAAGGGATACTTGCGCACTAATTCCCGGATTGAGCCGCGACTCAAAATTGCCTGCTCCTTGCACGAACACTACAGAGGGAAGAGAACAGCGAAGCTGCGGCCCTGAAGAGCGAGACGACCGCGGGCTGGCGCACTAAGCTATCCGGACGGGAGAGGGCGTGTCCAGGTGAGGGGCCTGCGCGCGACCCGTACTGTATGCAGAGCACGTGATCCTCTACCGAAGAGCGGGACAACCTGGGCAATTGAAGGTGTGAAGCCATGCAGTGGACCCCCGCGGAGAGGTAATCTTCGGCATTCGTGCCAATTGCTGACGGGCTTTGTTTCCCCCCCTCAAAGAGTGAGAAGCGGTGTGTGTTCGAGAGCTGGTTTGGCACCCGTCCCTCTATTAACTGTTAACTGAACACTAAACTGGGGGGAGCCAGCGAGATTCAGTGACAATCGGTCTGACAAGCGTCACCAGTCCTGCCAAGCGTCACGCAACAGGTGTGACACTCACGCATTTCAGTGCGGTGATCCGCATCACCGCACTGAAATGCATTGTCACGCATTTTGCCACACCTGTGCCAGGCGCGCCAGCGGCTCCTGTGCCCGGGCTCTCTCTGCTGTTCTGAGAGAGGTGCTGCTCAACCCGAGTGCCTAAACAGTGAACAGACTGCAGCTCTCAGCTCTGTGTAGTGGCTGAGAGCGGCGCGCTACAATGTACCTCAGTCTCTGCACTGCCAGGAGTAGCCTGTTGTCCTGTTGCCCAGGAAACTATAGAATGTGGCAGAAATCTGGTGCGGTGGAGCGTGGCTACTCTCAGACTCCTCATCAGTCTCTGCAGGGGGGCCGGGCTGTCCTCTCAGTGAGTCGCTACTGCAGCTCAGAGCTGTCAATCACTGTGGTGCACCAGGGTGCCGGGATTAAATCCGGATGTGCCGGCCGCGGTAGTGCCGTCACGTCCGGAGGAACTAGAAGTGAGAAGCGGCGGGGAAATCTGAATGAGAATACAAAAACTCATCTGTGCACCCAAACCGGCCCTGGCTCATCCTATGGACCCATTTCCTGCCTCACCTGCCGTTGGTCTAGCATGGGTCAAACCCCAACAGACCACCCCACAATCATCGGGAAAAACCAAAACCATCTGGCACTGAAATGTCTACATTTTAACGCCAGATCCCTACCTAAACACGCCCTGGACATCTGGGATCTATTGATATCCAAGGCCCCAGACCTGGTTTTTATTACCGAAACCTGGCTATCTAAAACCAGTGCTCCAGACCTAGCAAATGCCCTTCCTCCTAATTACAAAATTATTACACAAGACAGACCGGGCAAAAAAAAAGGTGGCGGAGTCGCTGTGATCTTCAGGGATCACCTGATGTGCCTCGCCGAACCTACAACTGTCTATACCGAACATCAGACCCTACCTTTCAAAGTACTTTTTGAAGGCCTTACCATTATAGCCGGAGCAGTCATATATAACCCCCCAGGGCAACAGGCTAGCTTAAGCGCCAAACTACTGAACCAACTGCTACCATTTTGCCTGAAAAACATAAACTATATGGTAGTCGGCGATTTCAACATCCATTATGAAAAATCGGATGCCCCTGGATCTTCCCAATTGGAATATGACATGGGAATTTTACAACTGAAGCAGTGGATAGTGGGCCCCACACATTCAGCCGGCCATACCTTAGACCTACTATTCACCAACATTGAGTCGACCGATATTAAAGAAATCCTACCCCTATCCTGGTCCGACCACTCCATGGTATCCTTCTCATTTAAACTTCCCGGTAAACCTCTGAAGCCCAGAACTACCCCGCCCATGGCCAGCAGAGCCTGGAGGCTAATTAATGAATCAAACTTTCAAAACTATTTTCTTGAGACAGCCACCACACCTGCGGACGATTCTCCCGTCTGTAAAGACGCCGCTTTATTAGATGCCGGAATCCGGCAAACGTTAGACAAACTAGCCCCCATGCGGGAATCGAGGAAAAAAACCACAAACGAGAAATGGTACACCCCTCACCTCAAGAAACTCAAAAAGGAATGCCAAAAAAATGAACATCTATGGAGACAGATGAAAGATAGTGAAGCGAGAGCAAACTATATTACCAAACGGAAACAATACATCTCGGCCATTAAAGATGCAAAAAAGGCGTATTTTATTCAACGCATTCATGAGAACAGCAATACACCTCGTCTAACTAGTTTTCAACCACTCTCTGAAGAGGAGGTATTAGCGCTACTGAGCACAGTCAAATCCGGATCCCCCTCGGACCCCTGCCCCCACTTCATGTTTTCCAAAATCGCACCCACGCTCTGCCCCCTTGTCACTCAACTCTTCAACAAGTCGCTAACCACCGCTACTTTCCCTGAGGCCTGGAAACACGCCTCCGTGACCCCCCTCTTGAAGAAAGCAGGATCCGACATTTCTAATCCAGAGAACTACAGACCTATCTCCCAGCTCCCCTATCTTTCCAAAGCCTTGGAGAAGTCGGTCAATATACAACTGACCCGGTATCTGGAAGATAACTCTCTCCTGGATCCATCTCAAACCGGCTTTAGAGCTAACAATAGCACCGAGGCAACGTTGCTGGCAGTGTCGGACAGTATCAGATGCTCCACTGATCAAGGGGGATCGGTGGCACTGATACTGCTTGACCTGTCTGCGGCGTTTGATACGGTTTCCCACGACTGCCTGCTAAACACACTCCTGAGTAAAGGAGTGCAATCAACAGCACTGAACTGGATTTGATCCTTCCTGAGCAATCGTACCCAGGCAGTGCATATGGGTCAGTTCCACTCAAAGCCCAACACCATCGGCTGTGGGGTCCCCCAGGGGGCCTCATTGAGCCCCACTCTTTTCAATGTCTATATTTCATCACTGGCCGACATTGGAAGGAAGTGGGTCATTGGCATATGCTCTTATGCTGATGATACACAGCTGATGGTGGCAATGGATGAAGGGCCCGAGACAACAAAGAAAAAGCTTCACGACTGTCTTTCCGAGATGGCCCAATGGATGCACAACCACTGCCTAAAATTAAACGCCGGAAAATCGGAGATTCTACTGTTTGGGGGAGCCAAACTTATATGGGACGCCACATGGTGGCCACCCACACTAGGACTGGCCCCCACTCCAAAACAACACGCGAGAAACTTGGGGATCATCATGGACGACGCCCTGTACATGAAGGACCACGTCCGATCACTCTGGGGCATGGGTTTTGCCATACTCAAACTTCTCTCAAAGATATTCCCCTGGATACCCCTGGATTGCAGACGCTCAGTCACCCAAGCCCTACTGGTTAGCCGCCTGGACTAGGCAACGCATTATTCGAAGAGATGAACGAACAACTCTTCTCCCGCCTTCAGGTCTCGCAAAACCAGGCGGCCAAACTGGTCTGTAATAAAGGCAAGTGAGACTCGGCATTGGAATGCCTAAAGAAACTTCATTGGCTACCGATGCGCCAGAGAGCTGCCTTAAACCACTAAGCCACACGCACAGAGCTCTTCACAAAACTGGCCCCACGATTCTCCAAGGGAGGATCGACTTCTACGTTCCCAGCAGGAATCTACGATCAAGTCAATCAGCTCTGGCCAAACCTAAGCGTATTTACAAAGTCAGAACAGGTGGCCGCGCCTTTTCCTACCTGGCAGCCAGAAGATGGAATGACCTACCTTCCGACCTTAGACACACCACAAACTATCTTCAGTTTCGACAAAAACTGAAAACCCACCTTTTCCCTAAAACATAACCCTTCCCTAAAACATTACCCCCCAGCAATACCTCAGTAGTCCCTCTTGGTTCATAGCGCCATGATATCCCTTGGGATGAGTGTCGCGCTTTATAAATACCGAAATAATAATAATAATAATAATAATAATAATGAGTGAAGGTGCTGCGCACGAGATGTCACGCAGTTTCTCTCAAGCCATGGCAGCCCGCCGCGGCCGCCTGCGCCCCGCTAAACACTGCAGCTGCAGGCTGCACCTTGACCACCTCCTGGCAGCTCAGCTGCCGGCGACAGTCAGCTGTGGCCACCAGGAGGACTGCGAGCGCGGCCGCGCTGGGCCCGGGGGTCGGGGCCCGGCTGCGGCCAAGGAGTGTCTGTCCGTCGGCGTCGACTGGAGTGTACAGAGCTGCCTGGATGAAGACAGGCACTGGCAGAGTCAGAGTGGCCAGTGCACATCGTGGCTGGGTGGGCAGCAGCAGGTCAACTATAAGTCAGTCAGTCAGTGTCCACGCTGCGCACGCGACGCCGGTGTCACTATGGTAATGGTTTTATTTATTTTTACCATCGGATGCACCTACAGCGGAACAGAACGCTGAGAGGGTCACCATGTTCTAGTGAGATAAGCAGCATTCTTTTTTGTTCTGTGAAGAGAGGGTTTCACTCTGCACCATTTTCTGGTTGGACCTGTGTTACATGACACAGGGGCAATGGTAAATTATTTTGTAGTTCTTAAAAGGCTGCATGATCTGACTGTTTTTCAATCAAACACCTTGAGCCAGGCATTCATTCTTTTACAAGTTCTTTAACAAGTGATCGTGGAATTGGACAGATGGGTAAAGCAAGGAAGCTAGCAAGGCCCCTTGAGCACAGCTAAAATGCTATTCAATGATACCCCAGGATCCGGCTGCTGAGAACCTAGCCGTCCTCAGTCTTTTCTCGCAAACCCATGTTTTCAGGGATTAGAGATAATTAATGTTGTCTTGGTGTAAATCCACTATAACACGATGGTAGTGGGATTAGAGAAAGGGGTACACTCAGACTATCTTGTCAAACTGAGTACAGATAGGAACACTTTGTAGATTACCATATGGAATACTCCTGGGCATTGCAAGGTCAAAAGGACATGAAGAAACCACAGAGGGGTTGTGGGAAATGAGGGCGGAAGAGTAGCCCCGCAGAGCGGACTTTATCCCGGTGTGTCAGAGCGCTTCACAATAGGAACAGTACATGAGGAGAAAATTATGAGACAACAATTTACACAAAAGGAAACGTTAAGTTACATGAGGCAAAAGTGACAATCGTGAGCAAACAAAATACAAGAGATAGCAAACGTTAATACAGGAGGAAAAAGTGGCATGCGTGCAAGTTATAAAAGCGTGCAAAGTAACAAGTAGAGCCTATAATATTACTGTGGTATATAAATAAATAATACCGGATCTATTTTTGAATGAGTGAATGAATAACAGATAGCTCAATAAAATAAGAGTCAAGATTCGAGGTAGTAGGAGTTTCTGCAGGTTTATTACAGCATAAGGACAGGATCAGGACAACCTGCATAGGAACAGAGTGACAGGGCCCAGCAGGACAACTGGGGCCCAGCAGCTGCCGGGGCTTGATCTGGGATGAGCGCGCTAACTTTTAATAATAATACATCAACTTATATACATAGCGCGAACACATAGCATTACATTGCAGTAGGCGTAGCAGGGGGTGGAGCAGAAGGCGTGACGTGTAGCAGTCGCGAGAGATAACAGTAAAAGTAGGTGTAACTGGGAGTATACATAGACATGTGATGCAAACGTAACAGAATATGTCATGAATGGGGCGGAAACATTGGAGGGGGCTACCTAAGGAGCCGGGACCTCTAACCTAATGGTGCGCGAAAATTGGCAATGGCGTGTTACTAGGAGAAGCTGGGGGCTATGAACTCTGTGCTAGGAGCAGAGACTAGAGTCTGGAGGGTCGGAGCGACATGTACCTAAACCCTATCTGGTATCTGATGTTTAGGGAACATGTTGATATAAACTAGAAGTCATGAAGGGAAAGGCTAACTTGATTCTAAGGCTGGACCATGCATTATTCTACATGTAGTGCGTGATGAAGAATACTAAATGACCATTAAATACAGTATTTCTCTAACATGGAGACGAGAAGGCTAGACAATGACGGAAACTATTGATGCAGTTCAGTAACTTAGGAATGCAGAGAAGGAGGACTGAACTGATAGCTGGAACTATAACATACTTTTGGCAGACTCAGAGGCAGAGCCAAGCTGCACCGGGCTCTGCGAAGCAGGAAGTAAGTGAAGGGTCGAGGATACAGGTGGGGGCTGTATCGCTCCTCAGCGAGGCTTTCAGGAGACAGGAGCTGAATCTGATGTCCGGGCCCTTTTGAGGTCTGGAAACGGGGACTTTATTATGGAATAACGTACATACTGAGAAACGTGGCAACATTACTTTACCTAGGCCTAATATTCGTAGTATTCACGAGGACTGGAAAATGACATACCAGAGGTGGACACAACTGTAATTGCGTCATTAATCGGACATGGGGAACAACATATGCATATTGGTCATGCACACATAACATATGATGGATGAGGCGTAGGGACACAGAACATGGCAAAATTTACTTTTCCACATTCCCTCCTTGTCACTACGTTTCCATCAGGAAACATCAATTTTCATGATACCATCTATCATTTCATACAGTACCATTTGCTCGTCTCGAATTGTCTTGGAACGGGATTTAGAACGGGGCTTGGGACTAGGAATACAAGAGGTAGCGCACATGCCGCAAATCGCAGGGCCACATTGTATACAGAGGCAGCAGCTAAATATGATCGCTACTGCAATACCTAGAAAGGACAGGACTTTCCATCCCCATGCGGAAATTATATTCCAGAACCAACCGGACCATGTCCAGGTGCCTGGGTCTTGGTGTAACAGATGGGCAATTTTATGGAGTCTGGTTATAGCTGAATAAACAGACGGCGCGTTATTTGGAATGAAAATGCAGCAACTAGATCCGATGACTCTACAGGCCCCGCCCCTATCGGCCAGTATGACGTCAAGGACGAGACGATTTTGCAAAACGACAAATCTCATAGCAGATTGTTCTTCGGTTAGGTTACCTAGAGCAGAGGCAGTCTCATTTACTACAGCTTCAAGGGTTCTTGTTAACCTACGGATCAGTTTACTATTCTGGACAGGTCCTACAAAGAAGAAGAAACCTTTATTGAAATCTGTATACTGTTCTAGAGTAGTTTCAGTATAATCGACAATTGGGGACTCCCTTCTATGTCTAATGTGTACTAGATGTGTGTTTCTGTGATAATCAGATGGGGCTAGGAAAACAGGTGGCAGTAGGAAAGCAATGTAACAGGTTCCCTCCCAATCGAGGGGCAGACGGACATATGCAGTTTGACCACAAATAAAATAAGAATGACGTGAAGCTTTGAAAACAGATTTCCCACTGTCACTATACTGGATAACAGTAGTACAATCACTATGTCCTACGTGTACGGAACCATAACTACGGACACATAATTCGCCTTTGACAGGTAGTACTGAAATAGCAGGTAAGTCTGGAGTAGTATCAGACTGAACATTCAGGACCATGAAATTCGACGAATAATTACCTAAATTATATACTTCGTTTTCTAGATCTAAACCTGTTCTGTGGGGAAGACCTTGCTTGTCTGGAAAACAAGTACTGTTAAGAAAAGACATATCTGTTGAGGATGACGTTAACGTGGACCATGCTCCACACGAACCATTATGTGAGAATGGATAAGGAAAGAGTGGCAGAACTCCTTTCGGTGTCTGGAAAGGGGGGAGTCGACCACACACCCAACAATTAGTGGCATTGCTGGTCTGGTGTGAATAATGTAACATACGGATGAAAGAATTGTTGCGCATAGCAAGGCGGTAAGAATATTCGTGAGGAGGCAGATCACTAAACGTGTGCTCTACTGTAGCATTAGCAGACATATTTACAGGAGGAACTGGAAAATACAGATAGAACGCATAGCTGGTGCAGGAAATCATTATGCTGATGAATAATACGAAACTCAGAAAAACGATACATCGGTTTGCGTTTAGACTGACTCTCTCACTATGGGGGTCTATTTTATACATGTCAGAAACAGTCTAACCGTTTCACCTAGGGGAGGACTTATACAATCAAACTGACTGACTTATTTTACTAGACCTGAGCTTTAACTTATA
Organism: Lissotriton helveticus; assembly: GCF_964261635.1. Lineage (NCBI taxonomy): Eukaryota > Metazoa > Chordata > Amphibia > Caudata > Salamandridae > Lissotriton > Lissotriton helveticus. The sequence continues at coordinate 1,670,137,355 of NC_136069.1, read as the reverse complement.
CTCCTGCTGCGGAGTTTTCTCTAACAAGGAAGGGGTTGTAATAATGTCTTTTGCGGGACAGTCCTTTAAAACAATGTCTTGATAGTTCTTAAAATCCTGGGAATCCTGGGAAATGTTCTTGGAGACGGGTTTCAATCCATTGAAAAGTTTTACATGAGAAAGATGGACCCACCCCTTCCTGCCTTCCAACTTGACGGCAGTACGGGTGGTCAAGAGGACCTGACGTGGCTCCTTCCAACGTGGTTCCAGCGGACTTGATCTGTCGAAATTCCGGACCATCACTAGGGAGCCTGGAACGATTTCATGTGGTGCCACCTCGGTATTGTCTGGAAAGGCGGCAGCAACCTGTGAACGACATGAGTTGAGGGCAGACATCAAGGAAGCTAGGTAATCTGTCAGCATATTACATGAAACATCGGTAATACTTCGGGGTCTAGGAGTACCCCACATGTTAGGGGGGCGGCCGAATACGACCTCATACGGGGACAGACCTGATCTGGAATGTGCGACCATGCGCATATAAAATAAAGCGACTGGCAGAGCTACTAGCCAGTCCACACCTTTTTCCTTACAGACTTTTGCAATGCGGATTTTCAGAGTCTGATTATGTCTCTCGACCAGACCGGCTGCTTCAGGATGGCGTACACAATGAAACTTCCACTGGTACCCTAACAAAAGGGAAACGTGCTTCATGAGTTCAGATGAGAATGGCTGACCGTTATCAGAATATACGACTCTAGGGAGTCCGTATCTAGGGAAAAATTCACGAACCAACTGCTTGGCAGTGGTCGCGGCTGTGTAATCTGGGACTGGATATGCTTCTGTCCATCTGGACAAAGCGCATACAACTACAAGGACATACTTGAAACCTCGACATCGCTCCATCTGAATATAATCCATCTGGAGGACCTCAAAAGGGTGGTCAGGGGGCTGGAAACCACCTTGTTCCACCGGAACACTTTTACCTGGATTAAACTGACAACATATCATACAGGTACGGACTTTCTGCTTGGCTGCAGCTCGTAAATGCTTGTTGAACCAAATGTTCTGGATACTGTCTAACATAGCTTTTTCTCCTAAATGTGCTGGACTATGTGCGGTATTGATAACGACTTGAACCATAGAGTCGGGGAGAAACCATGTGGCTCTACCCTTCGTTAACCATCCTTGATCTGTCTGGACCCCTCCTTGTTCAGACCATTTCTTGATTTCATCGGGAGTAGCATGTAACTGGATATCTATGACGTCTTGTGTGGGGTCCTTAACTGTCATGCATGTAATCGGATCTGGAGTATGTGTCATGTTAACTGGAATGTCTGGAGTCTGTGCTGTAAGCTTGGCTGTGCGGTCTGCTAGATCATTACCTTGGGAAATAATGTCAGTAACTTTCGTATGTGCTTTGCATTTCATGATAGCGATGGATGCCGGTAAATGTATGGCATCTAACAGGGCTTGAATAAGGAGACCATGCTGAATCTTGGTTCCATGAGAAGTCATGAAACCTCTCTCCTGCCAGAGCACTCCGAAGTCGTGTACAACTCCGAATGCGTAACGTGAATCTGTGTAAACATTAACTTTCAGGTTCTTGGCATGTATACAGGCTTGTGTCAGAGCAACTAGCTCTGCTGCTTGAGCGGACAGGGTATCAATACGGTGTGTTTCGATAACTTCAGTGTCAGTAGTCACTGCATACGCGGCTACTAGTTCTCCTGTACTAGTTCTCATACATGAACCATCCACATAAAGTGTCAGGTCAGGATCTGGTAACGGAATGTCTGTCAGGTCTTGTCTTGGCTTTGTCGTAATATTAACTACTTCCACACAGTCATGTGGGTCAGAATTTGAACTAACTGATGGTAACAGTGTAGCAGGATTCAGGACGTTGCAGCGTCTAATTTCTATGTGTGGCTGGAACAGTGTCAATTCATAACCCGTTAAACGTGCAATTGTCAAGTGCTGAGTTTGTGTTCGGTTTAAAAGAACTTCTACTGAATGTGGGACTTGTACTGTCAGGGAATGTCCTAAAACTATGGAATCACTTTGTCTGATAGCTAGTGCTGTGGCTGCAACTGACTTGAGGCACGCAGGCAACGCCTGGGCGACTGGATCTAATGTGCTCGAAAAATAAGCACAGGGCTTGTATTGTCCTGCTTGATCTTGTGTGAGAACAGATAATGCTGTACCTTCGCGTTCAGTAACGAAAAGTGTAAAAGGCTTACTGTAGTTCGGTGTAGCTAGAACTGGAGCTTGACATAGGGCTTTCTTTAACTCGTTGAAACTAAGTGTATGGTCAGACGTCCAAGGGAGGACAGTCGATACGGCTGCCTCCTGTGTCGTTAACTGTATCAGTGGCTTGGCTAGAAATGCATACTGGGGAATCCATTGTCTACAATAAGAAGTAAGGCCGACAAAAACACGTACCTCCTTCTGGGTTCTGGGCTGGGGAAGACTCGCTATTAACTGGATACGGTCGGGTGTCAACTGCCTACCCCTCTTGGACAGCAAGTGTCCTAAGTATACCACTTGCTGGACACAGAATTGAAGCTTCGAAGGTGACACCTTGTGCCCCATCTCAGCTAGAAAATACAGGACTGTAAGTGATGCTCGCTCGCAAGCACGTTCAGAACGGGCTGTGATCAGGAGATCATCGACATACTGGAGCAGGGCAGTGTCAGTTGGCATGTGAATGTTGTCTAGTTGTCTCTTAAGTGCTTGACTGTAAATACTAGGGCTTTCTGTGAAACCTTGAGGAGCGCGTGTGAACATATAGCTCCTTCCATTTAAACAAAATCCGAAAAGAAACTGGCTGTCTGGATGAATAGGAACACTAAAAAATGCATTCTTGAGGTCTATGACAGTGAAGAACATGGCTTTGGAATCAATAGCAGTTAACAGGGAAGAGATATCCGGGACAACTGGGTACTGAGGAATAATACATTTATTAAGCTCTCGTAAATCAATCACTAATCGATATACTGGGGGTGCATTTGGATCAGTACGTTTCATGACTGGAATGATCGGAGAATTGCATACATTGGAGTCAGTTTCTACAACTACTCCTTGAGCCATGAGCTCGTCAATAATTTTGGATAAGGCTGCTACAGCCTCGGGTGGCAATCTGTACTGTCTGATTCGGGGTAACACTACACCTGGCTTGAGAGTCACACGATAAGGTGTGATTTGCATGTAACCTACATCAGTTGGACCTTGCGCCCATAAATGCTGCGGAACATTAGACAATCTGGAATCAAAATCTCGTAATACATAGTGACCCTTAAAGTCACGTAGAAACAGACGTATTCCCTCTGGGGAACAGCAAATAACTGCACCTAACTCTTTCAGTGTCTTAATGCCTAACAGATTTTCTGGACATGACTTAGTAAGTAACAGATCAGTAGTGCGGGACAATGGACCTACTTCTAGAGTAACTGGCTTTGATATCTCGTTAACTATTGGCTTTCCTGAAAATCCAAGGGAAACATTTCTTGAGCCTGAGAGCGGAGCCCCTGGAACTTCGGCATGACTAATTGTGGTCCTACTTGCCCCTGTATCAATCAAAAACTTTCTGTCTTTCCCTAATACTTGACTGTGAACATAGGGACCTTCTTGATCTACAGGTATCTCGATGAGAGGCAAGCCTACCTCCCTCTCTAGGCTGTTTCATGAATATGGCTGGTACTCTGGATACTCAGACTGTGCATACTGGTACATCTGCTGTGTAACATGCTGTGTTGCAGCAATAGGCTGCGGTGCGGTAACTGTCTGTTGTGCATTCTGTGACTGAGGAATCTGTGAAACTTGTTCTTGTCTAGGCGGACGTGGTCTTTCTTTAGTCTTACCAGTAGCTATGTTGTGTTTCAGAACTGCACACTCATTTATAAAATGACCTGGCTGTTTACAATAATTGCAGTTCCCTTTAACGGGAGCTGCAGGATGACTGGCTTGATTCGGACCCCTCTTCTGACTGTCTTGAGGAACAGATTGTGCAACTAGCACTTTCATTTTCGTGTCTTTCATACGTTTTCTTTCGTGCTCTTGCTCTTCTCTGATTCTATTCTGGTGATACTGGAGCATCTGGAGCATCTGGGACGGAGTATTTGCTTGCCAGGTGCTTTCGACTTTCAAAACTCGATTTTTAATTTGTGGACTTGAATTCTCGACTAATTTGGTAACGAATAGGTGAGGGTACGACTCACTACTTGTCTTGAGACCACTGTTGATACTGAAACATTTCTCAAATCTAGAATAAAAATCACTAATATCTTCATCTTGTTTCTGTTTACAGGCTGAGATTGCATCCCAGTCTTCCTTTCTCGTTGTCAATAATCTGGGTAAAACTTGAATCAATAATTCTGGTAATTCTTTACATTTATCTCCAAGACCGGTACCTGGTACTCGTGCCTTGTCTTCAGCTTCTAGAGCTGTCCAATCGATCTTTTTCTCTCCCACCTCCCATTCTTTTTCCTTTAACTTTTCATACACCCCTGCGGGCAGCAGGACTTTTAACATTTTAATGATATCTGGGTAAGTGTATTCTCCCATACGGAGCATGTCTTTTAATTCTCTATGGAACCCTGCTGGATCTTTGTCATGACAGGGAATTAATTTCTTCATTTCAAGAAGTTCCATCTTTGAAATCGGAGTGTATACAAACACTCGTTGCATTTCGCCACCCGTCCCTCTGACAGGGTGGACTTCTCGTAACGGATTCTGTCTGTCTATGTAGAATGGCTTATTTTCTGGGGGTGAGACATGAACAAAATGCGGGTTCAGGAACGTTCCATATTTGTGGCGCTGTTCTAGAATGACACTAATTAAATCGCTACCTAGACCTCTCCATCTATACTGGAGTAACTCGTTCAGGACATCGTGTAACGGGCCTGGATCAGAGTGCTGACCCTCATACAGAGTAATGAGGTACTGGATCATATACATACCCACCAGTCGTTGCTCGGCTGGGGGTAGTTTCAGAAACATTTGTGCCACTATTTCGTCTGGAAAAGTGGTAGAATCAGTAATCCATCGGACTGCTGATCGGGCTAGTTCTTGTTCATGCATAGTACTTAATTCGCTATAACCGATTCGTGATTTCAGAATGTGATCGGTAGCTTGAAATACTTGTTCTAGAGAACCTTGTTCTGGTGCTGGATGATGGAAAATAGACTTGTGTTCTAGGCGTAAATGGCGATCTGGAAATCTGGATTTTCCTACATACGCTATTCTGTCGGAATTCTCGTCTTCCTCTTCAGGATCAGAGATACTTTCTTTCTCGCTTACTTGTGCTGCTTTACGCTGTTCGTGTAACCTTATTATTTCTTTACGAATTTTCTTGTACATACTCTCCATAGCACCGACGGTCTTGTGCTTACCCTCGGCTATATTATCACTCCACCTTGTCAGGATTCTCATTTCGGCGGGATCTTTAGACGGGTAATCTTGTTCTCTTATTAGACAATTGATCAGGAACTTTAATATCATGAGCTGGATCTCGGCTTTCCTTTGAGACATAATCTCGCCAATACTTTCTGGATCATCCCCTGTACGGATGAAACGATATATTCTGTCTAGATCTTCTTTCATATTCGGTAAGGTGACTAGATACTCGGTCACCCTCCTTACACGTAAGGAATATAAAACCATATTATACTCGCCTGGGACCGGATCATAGACACATTCGTTAAGGGCTTGTCTGATTTCTGTGACAGACTTATTACTTTTAGGAGTACGCTGTGATGCTTGAGCATGTAATTCGAGTGCTGATAAACGTTTGTGTGGCGGTGGGGTTTGAGGAGTAGCTCCTCCTGCGGCCCCTAGACTGGAGTCGTCTACTGAGGCTCTACGCCCTGGCAGAGTGGGAAATGGAACTGTAGGCTGGACCGGGGGTACCGTAACAGGTACTCCGGTGTCTGGAGGAGCGGGAAGTGCCTGATTTGCAGGGACTGGCGGAGCGCGAACAGGATTTGCATATTCGGGGACTGTGTCGTCCAGATAGGACGAAATAAAAATATCAGCTGCGGTCGGTTTGTGACGTAGCTTGGTCGGAACTAATGGTGGCGGGAAATTACTAGATGCCTCTGGGGTCGCTTTTGGCAAGCCCTCGGCGAGAAGAGGATACATACCTTTAATAAGGGCATGCCTCTGTCTGTCTGACTGTTCGGCTTTGACTTGTTCACCTATCTCGATTAATTCTCTTTCTTGGGCTCGTTCTTGGGATTCTCTACTTAACTCTGACTTTCTGACTTCCTTTTCGGTTCTTTTATGAGCTTCTTTACGCCATAACTCGATGGCATCTTTCTGTGACTGTCTGGCTTTCTTTTTCCATAATGCTTCTTCTACTCGCATGATACATTCGGCATCCCATGTACCCGATACGGGCCATCTATACTTTTCTTCTAACTGTTTGGTATACTCTACCCATAAATCTAGATACAGTATGGCGCTTATGCCATGTTTCTGATACATAAAATGACCTGGACTGTCCCTAGGTGGGACGGGAACCGCTTCCTCTAACAGACCCTTTCTAGTTTTTAACTGTCGTAATCTTGAAAAGAGCGGCATTGTAAACTTGAATCGGAACACAATACAATACACGAAGAACAATAACAATTGGGAAAACAATTCAGGCATACCACGACATTGGAAATACATTAAACAATATCATAACATAACAGTTCGAACAGAATATTACCTGAAAATACTGAGAACAGAAATACAAGAATTTTCTCGAGAACGGAACAGACTAGAATTACTGGATGCACTGCTGTAACAGTACGGAACATACCGGTCCCATAAAGGGACGCATCAAGACCCATATCCACCTAGGTGAACACTTCGTTTGTGAGTCTGGGCACCACCAACCCACGGACCAGGAGTCAATTTAGATTGGTCCTGTCTAGATACTACCCCAGCAATGGTACTCACCGGGCAGCACGGAACGGAAAGCCTCGGACGGGACTGGACTGCTACGACGACGGACTTCGGACTTCGGTTACGGGTGGGCCTCCGGATACCTCGGACCTTGGACTCTCGGCTTGGGCTCTGGTCGGGACTCGCCGCGTTCCTCCACCGTCTCGTTTGGATGCTGGACCGCCTCCTCCGTCTCCTCCGTGGGCCTGAGGGATACTTGAAGCAGAAATATCTGCACGTGGCCGGTATGGTTCCGTCACGGCTGCAGAGGGTCAGGGGGTCGGCGTGGCTTCACCGACGCGTGGGGAAAGGGCAAGTCCCTATTCGGGCGCCATTATGTGGTATATAAATAAATAATACCGGATCTATTTTTGAATGAGTGAATGAATAACAGATAGCTCAATAAAATAAGAGTCAAGATTCGAGGTAGTAGGAGTTTCTGCAGGTTTATTACAGCATAAGGACAGGATCAGGACAACCTGCATAGGAACAGAGTGACAGGGCCCAGCAGGACAACTGGGGCCCAGCAGCTGCCGGGGCTTGATCTGGGATGAGCGCGCTAACTTTTAATAATAATACATCAACTTATATACATAGCGCGAACACATAGCATTACATTGCAGTAGGCGTAGCAGGGGGTGGAGCAGAAGGCGTGACGTGTAGCAGTCGCGAGAGATAACAGTAAAAGTAGGTGTAACTGGGAGTATACATAGACATGTGATGCAAACGTAACAGAATATGTCATGAATGGGGCGGAAACATTGGAGGGGGCTACCTAAGGAGCCGGGACCTCTAACCTAATGGTGCGCGAAAATTGGCAATGGCGTGTTACTAGGAGAAGCTGGGGGCTATGAACTCTGTGCTAGGAGCAGAGACTAGAGTCTGGAGGGTCGGAGCGACATGTACCTAAACCCTATCTGGTATCTGATGTTTAGGGAACATGTTGATATAAACTAGAAGTCATGAAGGGAAAGGCTAACTTGATTCTAAGGCTGGACCATGCATTATTCTACATGTAGTGCGTGATGAAGAATACTAAATGACCATTAAATACAGTATTTCTCTAACATGGAGACGAGAAGGCTAGACAATGACGGAAACTATTGATGCAGTTCAGTAACTTAGGAATGCAGAGAAGGAGGACTGAACTGATAGCTGGAACTATAACATACTTTTGGCAGACTCAGAGGCAGAGCCAAGCTGCACCGGGCTCTGCGAAGCAGGAAGTAAGTGAAGGGTCGAGGATACAGGTGGGGGCTGTATCGCTCCTCAGCGAGGCTTTCAGGAGACAGGAGCTGAATCTGATGTCCGGGCCCTTTTGAGGTCTGGAAACGGGGACTTTATTATGGAATAACGTACATACTGAGAAACGTGGCAACATTACTTTACCTAGGCCTAATATTCGTAGTATTCACGAGGACTGGAAAATGACATACCAGAGGTGGACACAACTGTAATTGCGTCATTAATCGGACATGGGGAACAACATATGCATATTGGTCATGCACACATAACATATGATGGATGAGGCGTAGGGACACAGAACATGGCAAAATTTACTTTTCCACATTACAATAAATGGCAGACACTCAAACTCAAGAACAAACGTTACGTAGGCAATGGTGGCACTTGTTCAAGTGTCTAAAGCAAACAAAATGTAGGAGGTAGCAACCAGTATGTTTCAAGAGAAAAGCCTCCCGTGACATGCGTTTATTAAAAAAAACTGTGCATGTCAGCATATGTACATATGTACACAGAACTTTAATAAAGTACTGCTACTGAAAAACTTAACTTGTGTAATTTCATGGTTATGCATTCGTTTACAGTATAGTCCGGTTACAGGAGGGAGCAATAGGATTAGTCTCCTTCCATTGCTGGTGCTCTAAAACAGTTTCAAGAAGTTCTTGGAGTTTCTTGTTGCTCAATTGGCTGCAATTTCTGATATTTCTAAGTTTCCCTCGTCTTAATTCCATGATTTTTGCTCGCGAGAAAGTGTCACTCATAGTCGTTGAAATGTCACTCATAATTTCACTCAAATTTTTAAAATGTCACACATGGCAATCTGAAACCTTGGCAGCTATGCGTCACAGTGACGGGCTTTGCCATACCCGCGGGAGACATATTTGCGATCTGCTACAAGACCATTCTCCCATTCTTATCAGGATAACAGTTGGCTTCCAACCTCGATGCACGACCCTGACCGTAAATCCCTGGACGCTCAAGATACCACACATCAAAGCGGCATTAATTAAAGATACTGTACAATATTATAAAGAAAACGTTGGCTTGGTGTCAGGATTTCTTTGGTTAGAGTTCAGAAAAGGAAACATCGACCCCGACGCAAGGGGTTCACCTCCTTAGGGTGGAAGAAAAGGCACCGGCTATCCACCCTGATGTGCAACCAGTGTTTGAGGGTTATACAGAACTCAGCAGGAAACCCAACATGGCGGAGCAGAACGGACGCAGCCATTACAGGTCAGCAGTCTAGTGTCTGCTCAGCGCGTGAGCATCAAAGCAAACGAGGTGTGTGTTCGTAATTCGAACTGCACACTTCAACTGTGTTCCGGCGGACAGAGCACGTCAGCCTTGAGCTCCGTGCCGGAATCGAAATCAAAAGTTCGAGAATCTTGCCACAGACCTTCCGAAAATAGTCACAGCGTTTCCGAAGCAACCAAGTACCGCATGCGCAACGAGGGATGCCTCTTCAGCCGACTTGAGGAGAAGCAGAATTCAGTCAGGCTTGTTTGTTTATTTCTTCATTTAAGTGGAATTATCCAAGAGAACTTTAGTTGAAACTTTCAGCAACATTTTCTTGAAATAGTATTTTGAAGACAAAGAAAACTGGGACATTCAGAACTTGGTATTCACCTCAGTCTGGGGTTCTTATTTTAAATTGCCAGTCAAGAAATCCGCAGAAGCGCAGTTGAACCTATAAGCCCCTTCACGCTACAATCAGGTAATGGGTGGTAGCAATTTTAAGAGAGTTTAGAAGTTCACACACTGTTATCTAGGAGGGTAAAATTTCATGTGAATCTGTTTTCTCCTTGCAGCATTGAAGTAGCCAGAGGGAATTAATACAGCCATTAAAATACAAGAGAGAAGCAAAGGCCTAAAGCACTAGGGGTAATTGTGGTCTTAAAATATAAAGTTTTCAGTCTAAGTTATATTCAGGAAAGTGTGTTCTATAAAATATTGTTTCCTTCAGGTACAGTCAAGAAGACGCCCCAACCCACGACAGAGGGATTGTCATCCAATTCCATTGAGGCCGTCTCTTTTTTTGTCTCTCCACTTCCCCTTTCCCCCCCCGTTTCGGGCATTACCTGGAATTATAAACATTCGGCTGGTGTCTGAGGCGGAGGGGCCTTGGGTACATCGTCGGCTCCTGTGGATGTTCCAGGCACCCTGACACTTGGTCACCTCAGCCCAAACTCCTGTGGGGCGAGGTCGGTGCGGTGGTGAAGGGGAGAGCTCTCGCTCTGATAGTGGACCACAAGAACTAACAAAATGCATAGTGCAACTAGAGGCAGATATCCTACAGAGAGAAATGACACAAGCACAAACCCCCGAACATTATGCGCAACAGTCACTGGCGGTCGTGAGACTAGACTACAAATAACTCCATACGGAGGCGGACAAGGCGAAATACAAATCAACCTGTCCTAAAATATACAAACATGCGGAGAGAACAGGCAAGCTCCTTGCTTGGCTTGAAAAAAAAGAGCAGGTATCAAGATGGGTGCATCAATTTCTCGGGCCAAACGGTGAGGAAAATACTGATACCCAGCGGAGAGCGGACACATTTGCAACCTATTTCGAATCAGTGTATACATAGACTGGGACAATCACGCTGCTAGTGGCTGGGGACCTGCTCTCGACTATCAAAGTCCCCGGTTTGTCCCCTGAAGATAGAGACTCCCTCGAGGAAGAACCTACGGAGGAGGAAATCGAACTGGCGATTCGCGACATCCGATCAGTCAAGGCTATGGGACCTAATGGGTTCCCGATTGAATTCTTCAAACCAATGGCCTCCAATCTGTGCCCCTACTTGCGCCAAATGTACCTCGAAAGTTTTGTAGAAAGGAAGCTGCCATAAGCTTATCAGATTGGCCTCAATTGTGGTTATCCACAAACAGGATAAGCCACCTGATGATTGTAAGGCATACAGGCCTATTTCCCTTCTTATGGTAGAAGCAAAAATACTAGCAAAACTACTAGTCATTCCCCATATCACTGGTCTGATACACACAGACCAATCAGGCTTTATGCCTAGACGGAATACCGCTCTGAAATTATGACGATTAAACAGGGTGCTGGGCAGACACCATACGATAAGGGAGGATGCAGCCCTACTGTCCCTAGATGCCAGGATCGCATTTAATTCCATTGAACGGGATTTCCTGTTTGCAGTCCTGAAAAGGATAGGATTGGGACTCAAATTCATGAAGTGGGTCCAACTATATATGCCTGCCCGATTGCCCAGGTTGTGGTGAATCAACATACCTCTAGGCAGTTCCAACTGGGTTGGGGAACCTGGCAAGGCTGTCCCTTATCGCCCCTAATATTTACCTTGGTGCTGGAGCCACTAGCGGTCTGGATGAGGGGAGACCCCCTGATCTGTGGACTTAAATGGACAGAGGATCACGAAGACCGCATCTCTTTGAACGCGGACTACATTCTGTTATACATGGCCTCACCATCATCTACCGTTCACCGTATCCTCCACATTTGTCAAATATTTGGCACTCACTCAGGGTATACAATTAATTGGTCTAAATCTCAGCTATTCATACTGTGGGGGCCACCACCGCGTAATCCAAGGAGATCCCTGTTACATCGGGGGGCTTTTGTTATTTGGGTATATATATCACGACCGACCCAGCCCAATACTATGAAGCAATTTTGCAGGACATTCTGAGATGCTTCCGCGCCGATGTCAAACACTGGTGTTCTCTACTCCAGACTCTGTTGGGACACGTGGCCCTTTTTAAAATGCTGGCTCTGTCGCGCTTTCTTTACGTGTTGCAGAACACCCCCGATAAAATCCTTAACTCCTACTTCACCAACATCGACAATGAGTGCGTGCTCTGCTATGGGACGGCTGGGCACCTCGGATTGCCATAAAAAAGCTATCGGTGGGATGGTATGAGGGGTGCATCGCACTACCTGATATCAAGTTATACTATCAAGCATCTCAATTAGTCGCGATTAACCGATGGGCACATGGGAATTATGAGGATCCTAACTTTCGCACGGACTGGTGGCTCATGGGGCATGGCGGATATAATACAGCACTATACACAAACCCCCGAAAATTAAACCTCACTGGACCAACTGCGCGCACAATTTAAACTTGGCATAGGGTCAATAAACAAATGGGTTAGCACCTTAGAATACAATGCGCTACACCACTCTGGGAGCCCGAATTATTGGGTCATCTGAGGGCCTGCCTCAGGTTTGATAATTGGGAACTGATTGGCATTTCAATGGTGGGGGACGTATGGAACTCAGGGAGACTAGCCACTTTCACAGACCTCCAGAAGAAATACGAGCTTGCAGAGACCGAAAATTTTAGATATTGGAGTAGAGTTTTACACACTAAAGCGCATATTGGCTGCCAGACAGGGAAACTACAGAACAGTAAGGGGATCGGTTATATTGGTGCTGCCACATTAGATAAGGCAAACCTTGCACAGGTTCCACACAAGAACCTCAAAATTGGAGATGAATCCTGGAAGCCCAGCGCTCGGGCCGCATCTGAGGGGAAGCAGGCCTCAGCACCCATTCAAGGTGTGGGAATGGGGGGGATTAACAATTCTAGTCCAATTCGAGCCAGACTGCCGTGACATAGCCACCAGCGCGTGTAAAGGACCCTCCATGTTTGTAATGCGCCCCCGGATGCCCCCCTTTTCCCATGCCTCTCACCTTCAGCACAAAGAGAACCAGCTTATGTGAGCAGTGCATCCCCCGCAAGCCGCTTCTGCATGTGCTGCTGCTGCAGGTTGGTTTAACATACCAGAGGATGGGACAATCTGTCTGATAGCAAGAACATCTATTGCTAAGCAATGAAAGTTAACTTAACCCCTGACCTTAACTTTCTCTCGCTGTCTCGTCCCCAGTTGCCGATCATAGTACATTTTAATAGAGGACAGCTTTCCACCCGGTTAGCAGCTCAACGCACCAGATCAGCCCAGTCTCACCGCCTGAGCGTGTCGCAATCATCCAGCAGGCTAAAGAAATTGCCCCAACAGGTCCCGGACTCGCCTATTAAAACACCTAAAAAGCCAGGGCTGCCTACACCCAAGGGTGCGACGCAGTGCCGCAAGGACAGCGTGTCTGCAAAGCAATGCGGACACCATATTACAATACAGCAACCTGTCGGCCGCCTAGCCTATACCCCCCCCCCCATCAGGACAAGCAACCACGGCAAACCATGCATCAGCTGACCCTTTGCAGGCAACCCAGGCCACCAGCAAACCAGTCGGGCCCCCAACTGGTAGCTCTCTTGCCCACTCACAAGCGTGAAAACAGGTACCACTCCGGCAGCCGCAGCCACCAGTTCGGCCCCAACTCCAGCACTGAACGAACCAGAGAACCAATGCAGCTTCAATCCGCCCAAGCACAGGCCCCTCGCGGACCCTCTCCCATCACACACTCACCGCCTACTTCAACGACCGCGACTGAGGACGACCCCAGTGAGCTTGGACATCGTATCCAGTGGGGGACAAGGAGCCATAGCAAACACAGCATGGCTAGTGCAACAGAGGACGTCAGGAGGGGCGGGGGAGACATATATACCCTCCCCTCGGCGCACAGGATGTGATGCCCATATGGTGCAGACTCCTACAGGAGCCCAACTATAGAGAGTGGTGAGCTGGTGCCCAAATGGCACTAAAGGGCCGCTTCTTTGAAATGGCCCCCTGCGGTGGCCGCAGACAGCCGCAAAGACTGCAGAAGGGGCGGACCGGGGTTGGCAGCGAGGCCAACAAAGGGGATTTGGGGAGTTTTCTTCTTTCAATCTGCACAACTGGGCCTTGCCGAAGAGCGGGTCAGTCAGCTCAGATGCACACACTCACATGCACACACACACACAACAAATGCAAATGCATTAAAAATTACATAATTTAGCACGGCCACAAGCACTTTTGCGGAGTTATGGAATATTGATTTGTTAATGGACTGTATTTGTTGTAGGACTTTATTAGCATATATTTTTTTCTGTTTTTGAAGTGCACTCTAAGCAATGCTTTAGCGAGATATAGTAATTACTTCCCATGACTAACCAATCTTAATTAAGACGCATTTTAGCTGGGACATAGAAGCAGATGGTAAATGCCATCTATCCAAACCCACAAGCAAGGCAAATATCGAAGAAGGCAACAGAGGAAGCAGTGTAAAGCAAGCACCCACAGTGTATGGATCAGGGTGACATTATTTCAAGCAAGCTGCTTCTTCACAAATCTATTCACGAAAAAACAGCGAGTTCACGCTAAGAATGCGAAACATAATGGTGGACGCTCCCGGCTGATACATTTGTTCCTCCTGAAGCGCCCTGCTCAAGTGATCACACAATAACATCAAGGTCCCTGTAATAACATCACCGTGCCCTGCCAAGCATTAAGTTATGTACGAAATGTATGAAAATGCAGTGAGCACCACAATCGGAGCAATGAAGCTTTTCAGCATGGCGCGGCTAAGTTTCCCCTGAAAAATGAAGAGCGCAACTCTGGGGAGTTTGCTTTTGAATGGGGGGAAGGGGAGGGAGGAGCTGGTAGAATCCTCAATGAGGAGCCAGCGTTTCCGCTACCAGCACACCCTCCTACGTCACGCCAAACAAAGATGGCGTTGGCCTGTCCACATGGGCCGTCCTAAAAGTGGACAAGCCATTAACCCCAAAGCACGCTTTTCAATCACGTGCCAGCGTTTAACATATACAATGACGCAAGCCAATTGAAAACAAGGGCGGGGCTTAAAGTTATTTCAGAAAAGTGTATTGATTCCAAAAGGCCCTCGCATGGCGAGAGCAGCACATGCGCGCTGCAGAAGCCAGGTGAGACCTAAAAAATAGAAACAATCTTGACCCGACCCATTCCGTCAAACCTCCGTCTGATATCTTTGTTTCTTATTTTGACAAAAGTTTGGAGAAACTTGTTAATTCATGGCTTACTTCAGTTGTTAAGGCCCAAAATTGTTTACACTTTTCATAGTCGGGCTTTAGGGCAGGCCACATCACTGAATCCGCCCTCCTAGGCATCACTGAACACCTTAGAAGACGTCTAGATGAGAAGTAAACAGTCGCACTTATTTTACTCGACCTCAGTGCAGCCTTTGACAATGTGTCACCCTATTTTAGTTGGAAGACTGAGGATGTTGGTCCTTGACAACACAGCACTAACACAGCACTGAATTGGCTCACATAATTTCTTAAAGATCGAACCGTCCAAGTTTTCTCAGCTAATGAGAGGTCGGCATCTAAGATTCTCACCTCGGGCGTACCTCAGGGATCGGTGCTACGCCCCATGTTGTTTAATATCTGTAGTGGAGAGGTGTGGCCTTACCCTGTAATCGTATGCAGATGACACTCAGGTCATCTTTTCTATGTCACCTGCACAGGACCCTGGATCCTCCGTTCTTTACCAGGGCTTGAGCCAAATCTCCTTATGGATGAATAATAACCCCCTCAGCTCAACGGAGATAAGACGGAGGTCCTAGTCCTGGGTAAGAACCCACAACATTGGCCAGCTTCTTTGGGGTCCTCCCTAATCCTTCCTCTGAAGACAAACCCCTGGGCTTTATGCTGGACGACAGTCTGCCATGCTCACCTCCTTCTGTTTCAGGGGCTCCAGGGGGTGAGAAAGATTATCTGGATGCACCCTTTGCCCGCTCAAAGAAGTCTGATTGAAGCTCTTATTCTATCAGTGCTAGACTGCGGCGATGTGTTGTATGTAGGCATTGATAAGGCTCTGATTCTACGACTACAGCTTGTCCAGGACTCAGCAGCCAGCCTTCTGCTTCGGCTGCCCCCACCAGCACCACAGGCTCGCGATCACTTAGGACATCCGACTTAAAGCCCCGTGCTATCTGTACAGGGCTAACGCAGCTCAGGGTCCGCATTCTATCCTTGAGCCCACACATATGCTAAGATCAATGTACAGTGTAAAGGTTCAGACTGGCCTGTATGGGTGCCGTTCTTTCACAGCTTCCGGCCCCAGACTGTGGAACGCTCTTCCCGAGTCTCTGAGAAAGTGCACCTCACTTCTTGCATTTCAAAAAAAGCCGAAGACCTGCTTATAAACAGTGCTCTGTCACCTTACCTTCCTGATTAGCGCAGAGAAACCCTTTGTGTGTAGCTGTTGCTCTTTATAAGATTATGAATAAATACATTAATTCCTTCATTAAGAAGGGGGGGTCTCACCTTCTTAGTCCACTCGATAATCTCTTTTTCGCTGAAGTTTTCAAAAAACAATGTGCGAAGCTTCTCCCGGATCACGGCCATGGTGATATGTGTGGGGTTCATGTCAGCCACCTGAGCTATGACGTCGGCAACACGTCCTGAGCCCTCCACGACCACACATGGCGTGTTGTTGGTCAAGGAGCTGTGAACAGTCTGAAAGGAAGAAAAGTGCGGCTTTTAGGAAGTGAACCACTGCAACCTACACACACTCAAATCTACACACGGTTTCAACACTTACTCTACCCTGAAGCCTATTACTACGAACAGCACCTCCCGGTCCTGCCATCAGTGCGTGGGCCGCAGGGTGCAGTGCATTAGCTGAGAGCAGGGTCCTGTGCAGCAAGTAGTACAAAACGAGGAGCAGCAGGAGAGCAAAGGGTGCAGAGGAGCACAGGGTGCTGTGCATTAGCTGAGAGCAGGGTCCTGTGCAGCAAGTAGTACAAAACGAGGAGCAGCAGGAGAGCAAAGGGTGCAGAGGAGCACAGGGTGCTGTGCAGCAGGGAAGCACAGGGTGCAGTGCAGCAGGGGAGCACAGGGTGCTGTGCAGCAGGGGAGCACAGGGTGCTGTGCAGCAGGGGAGCACAGGGTGCAGTGCAGCAGAGGAGCACAGGGTGCAGTGCATTAGCTGAGAGCAGGGTCCTGTGCAGCAAGTAGTACAAAACGAGGAGCAGCAGGAGAGCAAAGGGTGCAGAGGAGCACAGGGTGCTGTGCAGCAGGGAAGCACAGGGTGCAGTGCAGCAGGGAAGCACAGGGTGCTGTGCAGCAGGGGAGCACAGGGTGCAGTGCAGCAGAGGAGCACAGGGTGCAGTGCATTAGCTGAGAGCAGGGTCCTGTGCAGCAAGTAGTACAAAACGAGGAGCAGCAGGAGAGCAAAGGGTGCAGAGGAGCACAGGGTGCAGTGCAGCAGGGGAGCACAGGGTGCAGTGCAGCAGAGGAGCACAGGGTGCAGTGCATTAGCTGAGAGCAGGGTCCTGTGCAGCAAGTAGTACAAAACGAGGAGCAGCAGGAGAGCAAAGGGTGCAGAGGAGCACAGGGTGCTGTGCAGCAAGGAAGCACAGGGTGCAGTGCAGCAGGGAAGCACAGGGTGCTGTGCAGCAGGGGAGCACAGGGTGCAGTGCAGCAGAGGAGCACAGGGTGCAGTGCATTAGCTGAGAGCAGGGTCCTGTGCAGCAAGTAGTACAAAACGAGGAGCAGCAGGAGAGCAAAGGGTGCAGAGGAGCACAGGGTGCTGTGCAGCAGGGAAGCACAGGGTGCAGTGCAGCAGGGAAGCACAGGGTGCAGTGCAGCAGGGGAGCACAGGGTGCAGTGCAGCAGAGGAGCACAGGGTGCAGTGCATTAGCTGAGAGCAGGGTCCTGTGCAGCAAGTAGTACAAAACGAGGAGCAGCAGGAGAGCAAAGGGTGCAGAGGAGCACAGGGTGCTGTGCAGCAGGGAAGCACAGGGTGCAGTGCAGCAGGGAAGCACAGGGTGCTGTGCAGCAGGGGAGCACAGGGTGCAGTGCAGCAGAGGAGCACAGGGTGCAGTGCATTAGCTGAGAGCAGGGTCCTGTGCAGCAAGTAGTACAAAACGAGGAGCAGCAGGAGAGCAAAGGGTGCAGAGGAGCACAGGGTGCTGTGCAGCAGGGAAGCACAGGGTGCAGTGCAGCAGGGAAGCACAGGGTGCTGTGCAGCAGGGGAGCACAGGGTGCAGTGCAGCAGAGGAGCACAGGGTGCAGTGCATTAGCTGAGAGCAGGGTCCTGTGCAGCAAGTAGTACAAAACGAGGAGCAGCAGGAGAGCAAAGGGTGCAGAGGAGCACAGGGTGCTGTGCAGCAGGGAAGCACAGGGTGCAGTGCAGCAGGGAAGCACAGGGTGCTGTGCAGCAGGGGAGCACAGGGTGCAGTGCAGCAGAGGAGCACAGGTTGCAGTGCATTAGCTGAGAGCAGGGTCCTGTGCAGCAAGTAGTACAAAACGAGGAGCAGCAGGAGAGCAAAGGGTGCAGAGGAGCACAGGGTGCTGTGCAGCAGGGAAGCACAGGGTGCAGTGCAGCAGGGAAGCACAGGGTGCTGTGCAGCAGGGGAGCACAGGGTGCAGTGCAGCAGAGGAGCACAGGGTGCAGTGCATTAGCTGAGAGCAGGGTCCTGTGCAGCAAGTAGTACAAAACGAGGAGCAGCAGGAGAGCAAAGGGTGCAGAGGAGCACAGGGTGCAGTGCAGCAGGGAAGCACAGGGTGCTGTGCAGCAGGGGAGCACAGGGTGCTGTGTAGCAGGGGAGCACAGGGTGCTGTGCAGCAGGGGAGCGCAGGGTGCTGTGCAGCAGGGGAGCACAGGATGCAGTACAGCAGGGGAGCACAGGATGCAGTGCAGCAGGGGAGCACAGGGTGCTGTGCAGCAGGGGAGCACAGGGTGCTGTGCAGCAGGGAGGCACAGGGTGCAGTGCAGCAGGGAAGCACAGGGTGCAGTGCAGCAGGGAAGGACAGAGTGCAGTGCAGCAAGGGAGCACAGGGTGCTGTGCAGCAGGGAAGCACAGGGTGCTGTGCAGCAGGGGAGCACAGGGTGCTGTGCAGCAGGGGAGCACAGGGTGCTGTGCAGCAGGGGAGCGCAGGGTGCTGTGCAGCAGGGGAGCACAGGATGCAGTGCAGCAGGGGAGCACAGGATGCAGTGCTACAGGGGAGCACAGGGTGCTGTGCAGCAGGGAAGCACAGTGCAGCAGGGAAGCACAGGGTGCAGTGCAGCAGGGAAGCACAGGGTGCAGTGCGGCAGGGAAGCACAGGGTGCAGTGTAGCAGAGGAGCACAGGGTGCAGTGCAGCAGGGAAGCACAGGGTGCTGTGCAGCAGGGGAGCACAGGGTGCTGTGCAGCAGGGGAGCACAGGGTGCTGTGCAGCAGGGAAGCACAGGGTGCAGTGCAGCAGGGAAGCACAGGGTGCAGTGCAGCAGGGAAGCACAGGGTGCAGTGCAGCAGAGGAGCACAGGGTGCAGTGCATTAGCTGAGAGCAGGGTCCTGTGCAGCAAGTAGTACAAAACGAGGAGCAGCAGGAGAGCAAAGGGTGCAGAGGAGCACAGGGTGCAGTGCAGCAGGGAAGCACAGGGTGCTGTACAGCAGGGGAGCACAGGGTGCTGTGCAGCAGGGGAGCACAGGGTGCTGTGCAGCAGGGGAGCACAGGGTGCTGTGCAGCAGGGGAGCGCAGGGTGCTGTGCAGCAGGGGAGCACAGGATGCAGTGCAGCAGGGGAGCACAGGATGCAATGCAGCAGGGGAGCACAGGGTGCTGTGCAGCAGGGGAGCACAGGGTGTAGTGCAGCAGGGGAGCACAGGGTGCTGTGCAGCAGGGAAGCACAGGGTGCAGTGCAGCAGGGAAGCACAGGGTGCAGTGCAGCAGGGAAGCACAGGGTGAAGTGCAGCAGGGAAGCACAGGGTGCAGTGCAGCAGGGAAGCACAGGGTGCTGTGCAGCAGGGGAGCACAGGGTGTAGTGCAGCAGGGGAGCACAGGGTGCTGTGCAGCAGGGAAGCACAGGGTGCAGTGCAGCAGGGAAGCTCAGAGTGCAGTGCAGCAAGGGAGGACAGGGTGCTGTGCAGCAGGGAAGCACAGGATGTTGTGCAGCAGGGGAGCACAGGGTGCAGTGCAGCAGAGGAGCACAGGGTGCAGTGCATTAGCTGAGAGCAGGGTCCTGTGCAGCAAGTAGTACAAAACGAGGAGCAGCAGGAGAGCAAAGGGTGCAGAGGAGCACAGGGTGCTGTGCAGCAGGGAAGCACAGGGTGCAGTGCAGCAGGGAAGCACAGGGTGCTGTGCAGCAGGGGAGCACAGGGTGCAGTGCAGCAGAGGAGCACAGGGTGCAGTGCATTACCTGAGAGCAGGGTCCTGTGCAGCAAGTAGTACAAAACGAGGAGCAGCAGGAGAGCAAATGGTGCAGAGGAGCACAGGGTGCTGTGCAGCAGGGAAGCACAGGGTGCAGTGCAGCAGGGAAGCACAGGGTGCTGTGCAGCAGGGGAGCACAGGGTGCAGTGCAGCAGAGGAGCACAGGGTGCAGTGCATTAGCTGAGAGCAGGGTCCTGTGCAGCAAGTAGTACAAAATGAGGAGCAGCAGGAGAGCAAAGGGTGCAGAGGAGCACAGGGTGCTGTGCAGCAGGGAAGCACAGGGTGCAGTGCAGCAGGGAAGCACAGGGTGCTGTGCAGCAGGGGAGCACAGGGTGCAGTGCAGCAGAGGAGCACAGGGTGCAGTGCATTAGCTGAGAGCAGGGTCCTGTGCAGCAAGTAGTACAAAACGAGGAGCAGCAGGAGAGCAAAGGGTGCAGAGGAGCACAGGGTGCTGTGCAGCAGGGAAGCACAGGGTGCAGTGCAGCAGGGAAGCACAGGGTGCTGTGCAGCAGGGGAGCACAGGGTGCAGTGCAGCAGAGGAGCACAGGGTGCAGTGCATTAGCTGAGAGCAGGGTCCTGTGCAGCAAGTAGTACAAAACGAGGAGCAGCAGGAGAGCAAAGGGTGCAGAGGAGCACAGGGTGCAGTGCAGCAGGGAAGCACAGAGTGCTGTGCAGCAGGGGAGCACAGGGTGCTGTGCAGCAGGGGAGCACAGGGTGCTGTGCAGCAGGGGAGCGCGGGGTGCTGTGCAGCAGGGGAGCACAGGATGCAGTGCAGCAGGGGAGCACAGGATGCAGTGCAGCAGGGGAGCACAGGGTGCTGTGCAGCAGGGGAGCACAGGGTGCTGTGCAGCAGGGAAGCACAGGGTGCAGTGCAGCAGGGAAGCACAGGGTGCAGTGCAGCAGGGAAGGACAGAGTGCAGTGCAGCAAGGGAGCACAGGGTGCTGTGCAGCAGGGAAGCACAGGGTGCTGTGCAGCAGGGGAGCACAGGGTGCTGTGCAGCAGGGGAGCACAGGGTGCTGTGCAGCAGGGGAGCGCAGGGTGCTGTGCAGCAGGGGAGCACAGGATGCAGTGCAGCAGGGGAGCATAGGATGCAGTGCAGCAGGGGAGCACAGGGTGCTGTGCAGCAGGGGAGCACAGGGTGTAGTGCAGCAGGGGAGCACAGGGTGCTGTGCAGCAGGGAAGCACAGTGCAGCAGGGAAGCACAGGGTGCAGTGCAGCAGGGAAGCACAGGGTGCAGTGCAGCAGAGGAGCACAGGGTGCAGTGCATTAGCTGAGAGCAGGGTCCTGTGCAGCAAGTAGTACAAAACGAGGAGCAGCAGGAGAGCAAAGGGTGCAGAGGAGCACAGGGTGCAGTGCAGCAGGGGAGCGCAGGGTGCTGTGCAGCAGGGGAGCACAGGGTGCTGTGCAGCAGGGGAGCGCAGGGTGCTGTGCAGCAGGGGAGCACAGGATGCAGTGCAGCAGGGGAGCACAGGATGCAATACAGCAGGGGAGCACAGGGCGCTGTGCAGCAGGGGAGCACAGGGTGTAGTGCAGCAGGGGAGCACAGGGTGCTGTGCAGCAGGGAAGCACAGGGTGCAGTGCAGCAGGGAAGCACAGGGTGCAGTGCAGCAGGGAAGCACAGGATGCAGTGCAGCAGGGAAGCACAGGGTGCTGTGCAGCAGGGGAGCACAGGGTGTAGTGCAGCAGGGGAGCACAGGGTGCTGTGCAGCAGGGAAGCACAGGGTGCAGTGCAGCAGGGAAGCTCAGAGTGCAGTGCAGCAAGGGAGCACAGGGTGCTGTGCAGCAGGGAAGCACAGGGTGCTGTGCAGCAGGGGAGCACAGGGTGCTGTGTAGCAGGGGAGCACAGGGTGCTGTGTAGCAGGGGAGCACAGGGTGCTGTGCAGCAGGGGAGCACAGGGTGCTGTGCAGCAGGGGAGTGCAGGGTGCTGTGCAGCAGGGGAGCACATGATGCAGTGCAGCAGGGGAGCACAGGATGCAGTGCAGCAGGGGAGCACAGGGTGCTGTGCAGCAGGGGAGCACAGGGTGTAGTGCAGCAGGGGAGCACAGTGCAGCAGGGAAGCACAGGGTGCAGTGCAGTAGGGAAGCACAGGGTGCAGTGCAGCAGGGAAGCACAGGGTGCAGTGTAGCAGAGGAGCACAGGGTGCTGTGCAGCAGGGAAGCACAGGGTGCAGTGCAGCAGGGAAGCACAGGGTGCAGTGCAGCAGGGAAGCACAGGGTGCAGTGTAGCAGAGGAGCACAGGGTGCAGTGCAGCAGGGAAGCACAGGGTGCTGTGCAGCAGGGGAGCACAGGGTGCTGTGCAGCAAGGGAGCACAGGGTGCAGTGTAGCAGAGGAGCACAGGATGCAGTGCAGTAGGGTAGCACAGGGTGCTGTGCAGCAGGGGAGCACAGGGTGCAGTGCAGCAGAGGAGCACAGGGTGCAGTGCATTAGCTGAGAGCAGGGTCCTGTGCAGCAAGTAGTACAAAACGAGGAGCAGCAGGAGAGCAAAGGGTGCAGAGGAGCACAGGGTGCAGTGCAGCAGGGAAGCACAGGGTGCTGTGCAGCAGGGGAGCACAGGGTGCTGTGCAGCAGGGGAGCACAGGGTGCTGTGCAGCAGGGGAGCGCAGGGTGCTGTGCAGCAGGGGAGCACAGGATGCAGTGCAGCAGGGGAGCACAGGATGCAGTGCAGCAGGGGAGCACAGGGTGCTGTGCAGCAGGGGAGCACAGGGTGTAGTGCAGCAGAGGACCACAGGGTGCAGTGCATTAGCTGAGAGCAGGGTCCTGTGCAGCAAGTAGTACAAAACGAGGAGCAGCAGGAGAGCAAAGGGTGCAGAGGAGCACAGGGTGCAGTGCAGCAGGGAAGCACAGGGTGCTGTGCAGCAGGGGAGCACAGGGTGCTGTGCAGCAGGGGAGCACAGGGTGCTGTGCAGCAGGGGAGTACAGGATGCAGTGCAGCAGGGGAGCACAGGGTGCTGTGCAGCAGGGGAGCACAGGGTGCAGTGCAGCAGAGGAGCACAGGGTGCAGTGCATTAGCTGAGAGCAGGGTCTGTCGCAGGGTTTCTGTTCTCACACAGAACTGTGCACAGAGGATTGGGACCTCGGCGAATTAGGGTGACCCAAAACTCAGCTAAGTACCCAACAAACCCCTTACCGAGCTAGCTACAGTGTCTCATTGGTCATAACAAACTTCCAATGTTTAGACAAACCAGAACATGAACTTACAGTACCTCAGGATACGTGGAACACATGAGCACTCTTTCGTTATACTATCATTACAAACCAGAACATGGAGTAAAGAAGAACACATGAGCATTTGAAATGTTTATTTACTAATGCCGTCTTCTCAGGCGCAGTATCTTAGATAATACAAGTAAACATATTATCAGTAGCAAAATTATCAGCATAGTTACTAGTCCATAAAAAGCGAATGGTGACAGCATGTTAACATGCTGTAAATGAATAAGGGTTAACAACACTTATATCTCACCCTCCCTAACACACATATTATATTATTTGCTAAGAAGGTCTCTTTGGGTTGAATTAGGGCAGGCCCATACCTCAGTGTCCTAGCATGAAGGAATCACATCAGCATACACCAGCTCTCTCTGCATGCGAACAGCATCAAGTGTGTTTGTGTGCCTCAAGCAAGGCAATATAAAACCCGCCTCAAGCCCAAAGTTGGCAGAAGCTGCACTTATGTTATGTCTATGAAGCCGTGAAGATCAGACCTCATAACAAATCTGTATCGTGTTGGTCCTGAAGCTTCAGCGCTCTCTGTACAGACATAGTTTATTAAGCAAAGCTGATATCAGAGTAATAACATATTGTTCTCATGTAAACCACAACAAACTACTAGGTTGAAAGCTAAATCAACAATTAAGTGTCGTGTGCAGAAGTTGCAAAAAGGAAAAATGGCGTTTAAACCTCTAGTGAGCCTATGCTAACTTAACACAATATAAAGATATACAGTAGCTACATGACACCCACCCATGATCCGAGAACGGACTAAATAAGATAACAGAAGTGCCATCTCATGAGAGCAGATTTCAACATTATATGAGCATGGTTTTCAAACGAAACATTAAAAGAATCTTCAAAATTTGTAATAAAATGTAATGCTAAAAAACAGCCAAAAAGTCTATAGTGGCTCAAGCCAATAGGCAAGCGAATTAAAAAAAAACGTGACAGATAAGTCAATAAATGTCAATGATATGCTAGTACTCAGCATGTTAATATAAGGAAGTGTCTAGGACATAACTGTGTATGCAAAATAAGCAGCAACAGCTTCCAACAGGAAATCACAGTCTTCATCCGAAAACAGTTCAGCCATCCAATTTAAAAGTGGAAAAGAACATACGTGTTCTCCCAGCACCGGAGCCTCTATCACCATCAGAGGACAGCTCGGTGGGTTTTCAAGAAAGCTCAGTTCCAAGAAATCCTGTGCTGCCGCCAGTATATTCCAGGGACCAATTAGTCCATGCATCACTGCTAAGGCCATAATCCTTTCGCCAGGACAAACCAACTCGTGAGTAATGATAGGACTCATCAGCTGATTAAAATCGACGTCAGGAGAAACCGGTCCGCAGAGACACAAATCAATGGCCCAATCGAAATCACAGGTCAGGCAGTGAAACACAGGCTGGACACAGGTGAAGTAGGAGAATCGAAACGATAATCCATATGCCGTGCTCAATATCGCTAACGGTAGTGTGCCATAATATTCAAGCATTCGGTTGCGGAACAGCGTCAGAAGCTGCTGGGCGGTGCCTTGTACAGGAAGGACATCCATATTTAAAGAAACAGAAAACCACTAGAGCGCCCGCTGCTAATGCAAGTAAAACTGGGAATCCACCAAACAAAGTTGAAAAAATAGAATGAAAGAAAGCAGGGACGACTCCAAAAATCTTTTCAAAGGAAGTCACGAGACCACTGCTAACAGTTTAAAAAAAAATGTGCCAGGCCCTTTGTGGAGGACGCGTTAAAGATAGTACGAATCATCTCGCTGAAATGTAAAGGCAAATCAGTATTTAAAAGGGCCTGAACCTCTGTACGGGTGTTGGCTATGCGAAGAACGAAAGTTTCACGAGCCGAACTCAAGGCCACCTTTTATTAACCCACAGCAGTCATCATTATTTAACAGTAAATAACTACCATTTCCTAATAAGGTAAACGTGGGGATGATAGCAGGAACCGGTGTGCCTTGCAAAACACAAGCCAAATTCGGTCGGTGTTGGTTGCATGAACCGTGTAATTGTATGGGGGGGCGCTAGAGGGCGCACTGCGGAATGGCTGGCGTGTAAGTCAGCTCCGCCGGACGGGTGAGGGAAAAGCGGTCCCATAACCCCCGAAACTGCTCCACTGCCCGCCAAAGACAGAATTATGGCAATCGGAAGGTGGGCGTGATATAACGCTGACACTGCAGCACTGTGGCGAGGAGACATAGGGAGAAAACGGAGATCACCGGCGTGAGGATGACCGGCGATCCAAGATGGCGGCGATCGCGACTCGAGGCACCGAGTCGACCAGGTGCTAGCAGCCCCTAAAAACGACCTGTGAGCGGCCACAACCCCACACTACTGCAGGGGTGACGCAGCGCTGCCCGAAACGAAGCCCTGGAAGCTCCCGCAAGCGGTGCCGGCCCGGCGACGGGGATGCGTTCCACAGCCCACAAAATGGCGGCCGCGGTGACACGCACGGCCGGAGGGACCGCAAACGGCGATGCGAGCCTACAGTGACCCTGAGTGAGTACCCAAGCAGCGGGCAGCGGCCAAGTCGTGCAGCGGTCGGCTGGAGGGGACGCCTGGAGGGGTGGCAGCGGGAAAGACACTCCACCTGGGGCAACAGCACACGCCATTGTGAAGCAGGCGCAGCACTACACGCACAGCGCGACGGATACCTCCTAACGACACCCACTGCCAGGTGGCCAGCGAACTGACAGCGCTGGGACGCGGCCCCGTCGCCTTGTGGGAGAACTCGGAATACTGCACGGGACTACACCTTGCTGGGATGCCCGGCGCCTCCCTCTTTAGTAGGGGCGACAGAGACGGCACGGTGACGGCGCTGCAGCCCCTACAACAGCGCGACAGGGTGTACATGCCAAACCACCGCGACGTTAGCTGGCAAGACTCCTGCTGGCAGAATGAATAGAGAGGGACCAAATGAATAAAACAGCGGCGATAGGGGCGCAGGGCAATCCATTGAGGCGAAAACGAACAGCGATAGTGTCCCCGGCTGCGACCAGTCCAGCGCAGCGCACCAGCAGTCCGATTGTGTCCTCCAGCGGCATGGGGAAACCGGATAGAAATCAATCAAAACTACCCTTCGAGTCCAGGAAACAAACGCCAAAAACCGCGCCTGCCACAGACGCGGAAGGGGATCAAGACCCGGCAGACGGTGCCAACATGGAATCGGTATTACGTGCTATCCAGCAGAGCCTGCAGGAGATGAACAACAAGATGGACGCGGTCGTCCTGAGGGTGGACGCCATGACGGCGAAAATGGAGAACCACGAGGAGCGACTGGTGGAAGCGGAGCAACGGATATCGACGGTCGAGGATCTCTCCAGAGACACGTCTAAGACATGTGGCGCCATGGCAAAGACGCTGGAAACCCTAAAAGCGAAGGTGGAAGATCAAGAAGCCAGGTCCCGCCGCAATAATGTGCGCATTTCGGGCCTGCCGGAGACGACCAACACCGGCAAGATGGAGACCTACGTGGAGGCAATGTTGAAAGACATTTTTGGCGCGGAGAGCTTCTCAGGGGTCTTCCTGATTGAACGCGCACATCGCTCCCTGGCGCCCACTCCAAAACCGGGGGCTGCTCCCAGGATGATCATCGCCCGCATCCTCAATTACCGAGACAGGGACACCATACTACGACTCGCGCGAGAAAAAGGCACAGTCACGTATCAGGGCAATACCCTGGAGTTCTATCCTGACCACACCATGGCGGTGCAAATGGCGCGGAAGGAATTCGCCTCCGTCAAACAGAAACTCCGTGACATGGGAGTCGGGTATGCAATGCTCTACCCTGCGAAACTCAGAATTGTTACTGAGGGCAAACCAGTAATACTCCCGACGGCGCAAGCCGCACAAGAGTATGTCAAGAAACTCGGCAAACGCCGCAAAGAGAGGGAAAGGGGAGACAGACTGAGCGACAACGATTGATGGCAGCGCTGATGAGCTACTGCGAGCAAGCTGAATGATTGAACTTGGACTGGCTGCACAGGGCGGACACCGGATTGCGTTGAGCTGCTCTGAGAGACAGACGATCTCCTTTGGCTGAGACGAGTACCAGCAGGACTGAATGAACAGTGAGTAGATATTACCCCACAAGCTGCAAGGTAATTGTCTGCAACCGGTGGCTAGCAATACTGGGGGTGCATAGCCCTTGGCCTGCTGGGACGGCACTCCTGTATTGAGTGGAACCCTCCACCGATGGGACACCGTAGGTGCACTGGAGCGCACTACTTCACGCTCCACAGAGCATGGTTAGACTGTTTATTGAGATGGTTGCTACCCCACACTACAGTGTCGCAAGGGGGGATGATGAGGGACAAACTCTGGTACTTTTGCGACTGAACACCGCACCCGTCCACGTCCACTATGTGGATGGAGTCGTGTGCTCTTGGCGACACCCCCACGCGGGTGTACCCCAAGTCAAGTTTCGAAATAGTTTTGAAGTTCCTATGGGGATGGCTTTGGCAAAGTTTGGGTGCTGAAGTGGGAGGGGGGAGGAGAGGGAAGTTGGGGAATGTTAGACTATATGCACTGTGTCTGAGAGGCATTGCGACTTCATCCGTTGCTTGTATTGATGTGGATACTACTATGCTCCCAGTAGGTAGACTCAGGCACACATACAGCTCAGAGCTGCAAAACTGCATAAGGGGCACTATACCAAATACTAACACACAGGCTCGACAGCCAGACACTCAGCGATGACGCGCCCTAATACGCTGAACTTTATCACGTGGAACATGCGAGGCCTAGGGAATCCGAAAAAGATACGACTCATGTTTGCGTACTTAGATAGAAACCATGTAGATGTGGCCTTCATACAAGAAACACACATAGCGCCCACTAACACATCGAAGCTGGGGAGTAGGTGGGCGGAATCGATCACTAGCTCCAACTACTCAACCTTCTCGAGGGGCGTTAGTATTCTGATAAAGAAAGGAACCCACTTTCAGATCACGGACACACGCAAAGACACGGAGGGCAGATACGTGGTGGTGGTAGGCAAGGTGAGACAACAGCAGATTGCACTAGTAAATGTGTATGGCCCGAATATAGATGACTCTAACTTCTACGAAACCCTGTGGCACACTCTGGCAGATGTTGGGGCAGACAACATACTATGGGGGGGAGATTTCAATGTCACGCTTAGAGACGGACTTGACAGAGCACTACATACTCTGGAACCACATGTGAAGGCGAGGGCGAAGCTGCTAGAAGCGATGACTGACTTACACCTGGTTGACATGTGGAGGGTAGCTCACCCTGGGGACTATAAGGCGACACACATAAACGCGGCCAATAACAGCTGGTCCAGGATAGACTACTGGCTAGGCACTCAGGACACATTAACATGGACGGAAGACGTCCAGCACCTCCCCAGAACACTGTCAGACCATAGCCCTGTGCTAATAAAGTTACGTATCCCTCACTATGTTCCGCCGCCACATGTATGGAGATTTAACGCACAAGCACTGAGAGATCCACTATATGCAGACACTGTCCTGAAGGCGATCACAGACTTCTTTGAGCTCAACTCACCTACAACGGAGGACCCTTGCCTCCTGTGGGAGGCATTCAAGGCAACTATCCGGGGGGGGTGCATAAGCACTACTTCTGGCATACTGAGGGACATAAGACACCAACTGCGGAGGCGGGAGGAGGAAATACAAGAGCTGGAACAGCGGTACACACACACGGGGGATGCTACACTGCTAGGGAACATCAGGGCCCTATTATCAGAACACACTAAATTTGCGGCAGATGAACTGAAATACATCTTCAAACGGACGACAGCCAGGAGATACGGTGAGGGAGGTAGACCTGGCAGGGCGCTGGCTGAGAAAATCTGTACGGGCAGGGCACCACAACACGTTGAGGCAATACAAACCATGACTGGCGAACGCACACACAACATACAGACTATCATGGGGAAGTTCAAGGGCACGTACGGGGCACTATATAGGGCTAGACCAATCATACCGCAAGAGGACCTGCTGACTTATATGGCGGACGTAGAAATAGCATGGTTGGCAGACGGACATAGGGAATACCTAGCGTGCCCTATCACAACACAGGAGGTTATAGACACCATTCGACGTCTCCCAAATGGCAAAGCCCCGGGGCCGGACGGCTTTGTGATCGAATTCTACAAAGCGCACGCAGACATCCTTGCGCCCCACCTAGTGCGACTCTATGAAGCCTCACATGAAGCGCAGACATTACCGGCAACAATGAGAGAGGCGCTCCTAATTGCAGTGTTGAAGCCTGGAAAGGACGAAGAACAATGCGACTCCTATCGCCCTCTCTCGCTCATCAATGTGGACACCAAAATACTGGCGAGGCTACTGGCGGACAGGCTGAAACCACTCATGCCACTGCTGATTAGGCCCGACCAGTCTGGATTCATCCCGGACAGATCAACCACGCATAATACCCGCACCCTCTTTGCACTGGCGCACTACCTGGCCCCAGACATAAAGGCGGTGGCGGTCCTACTGGACGCGGCCAAAGCTTTTGACACCATTGACTGGCCCTTCCTCCACGCGGTACTGATTCGAATGGGATTCCCGCCACTGTTTACAGGCTGGATTACCATGTTATATACGAATCTCACTGCGCGAATTAGGGTAAATAAGCACCTCTCTGGCCCAATTACCATTGAACGCGGCACCAGACAGGGATGTCCGCTCTCACCAATGCTCTTTGCCCTTGTGCTCGAGCCATTAGCGTGCAAGATCAGACAGCATTACCATCATTCGGCAATTCAACTTCCAACGCGTCCCATACACATATCGTTATACGCCGATGACATGGTCCTGTATGTCAAGAACCCTGAGCAGCATCTCAACCCGCTGCTGCGGGAATATATTAAATATGGCCAGTACTCAGGACTGCAAATTAATTGGTCTAAATCCCTAGTGCTGGCGCTAACTGACGGCACCCAGCCTACCGCGCTGGACTATCCCCTGGAGTGGCAAGACGAGCCGACTAGATATCTAGGAGTTTGGTTCCACAGGGACCCGGAATTGGTTATCCGCACTAACTACGGAAGAGCCATATCCTCGCTGGAAGATAAAATTAAAAGATGGGTTGGACTGCCACTGTCCTTGGCTGACAGAATTGCTATAGTGAAAATGGTACTGCTACCAAAATTCTTGTACCTGTTCAACAACATACCCATTAAACCCCCCGCAGAGGTGTTCCGTAATATAAAATCGCTCATGCTGTCATTAATATGGGCGGGAAAACAGGCCAGAATCGATCTCCAAACCATGACACTGCCATACGCTCAGGGTGGATTTACGGTTCCAGATATCTACCTCTATTATCTCTGCGCCCAGGCGCAATTTGCGCACTACTGGTTCCATGAGATACCCTTCCTCACACACGTGGCAGTGGAAAAGGGTGATGCAGACCCGATCCCGCTGACAAGCATTGTGCCCCATAGCAGACCACGATTACATGCACATGATATCAATCCGGTGAACGGCACAATTGAAGCGTGGAAATTGCTAGGCAAGACAGCGCGAAACACGCCGCTTTACGCACCCGCACTCCCACTAGCTCACCATCAAGCCATTTCTGTAACTCAAGAGCAAGTTGGTATGGACCTGCTAATGCAAGCTGGCATAGATAGGTGGGGTGATCTGTACAAGGACGGGAAGTTTGTGACGCTACACGACCTGACCTACATTAAAAACCCGACACTGCTCTTTAGCTTCAACTACTATCGACTACAACGAGCGGTGAAGGAGTATTACCCGACGTTCCCTGACGAGCCGCAGACACTGGCCCCTCTGCAAATGGTTCTTACCTCTACATCTGCCTCACACTTGGTCTCTAGACTTTACAGCAGCGCGCAGACACACATTGGGAGTACCACTGCACGGGCCCGGGAGAGGTGGTGCGCTGCACTAGAGGATACACTCACGGATGTGGAATGGGAGACATCCTGTGTACTGACGGGGATGCTGACACCAAATGGCAATCTGAGACTCATACACTATAAATACTTGCATCAAGTGTATCACACACCTCACAGGCTGCACAGGTATGGCTTAAAGGATGACTCCAACTGCGTAAGGTGTGGGCAGGAAAATGCTGATTTTATGCACTTAGCATGGCACTGTAATTTGGTTGCACGATATTGGGTGCAGGTGATCCAAGCCATTAATGATATGCTGGGTGCGGCGCTGCCGTGCACTGCCAGGGTGTGTCTGCTGGGGTTGGTGCCGCAGCTGAAAGCGCAGAGGCGGAGACTGTGCGTGATCGCCTTACTCATGGCAAAAAGGAGAGTATCATTACACTGGAGCAGTAAACTAAAACCAACAGTTAAAAACTGGTTGGAGGACTTGGCGTATTGCTGTGACACACTAGCCACATACGAAGAGGAGTTGCCAGCGGGCTCGCGCCCTAGAGACTATTGGGAGCCCTTTAGACATTACCTGGCGGCGACCGAGGCAGACCAGGAACCGCAAGCAGAGCTGAATTGACACTGACCACATGTTAGTAAGGGAGTTGACTCGATGAAGTGATGGAGGGGGAAGAATGCTGTGATGCAGTGCTATATGTGTTTTCCTTTTTTTGGGGGTTGGGTTGAAATGTTCCTCCAGGTTACGGGGGTTGCAGCTTTATGTAAAAGAAAAACTGAACAAAATGTAAGACCATAAGCACCACAATACCAGCGTCACACATTGTCTGATTGCACACTTGAAAGTAAACACATCGACGGTTGTCGGCTGATGGGCTGTGTATGTGAAGAGCTATGTTTTGTGACACCAACAAAAGTAGTGCCGGCCTCGTCAGGTTGTAGGCAAAGAGAGTGTATATTAACTCTGTGACAATGTGAAATAAAAGTCTTGCACCAAAAAAAAAAAAAAACGTGTAATTGTATGTGTCTACACATCAATGAATGATCTGGTGTCTCAGTAAACTCCTCCCCATTTAGATAAACCTCTTGATCATCTTTGAAACATCTGTACGTGTTGGAAGCGACCAGACTTCATGAAGGAAACCACTACCTAATGGTTCATAACGACCAATTGGTACATATCTCATACAATTCGAAAATTTATATAAAGCAAAAGGCAGCGTTATTAAACCGTGGATAAGCCACGTTGCAGCAGTGGCCTCTGCCACGGAAAAAGGCAAAGATTCTAACCGTTCAATATGTAACATAGAAAAGGAAGCATCACGCATTGAAAGCAAGCGTTGTTTGTCAGTCAAATTAAATGGGGCAAAGAGAGAAGAAACGTTCATGTACGCCCAGGGAACCTTACCATTTTTCAAAGTCTGAAGGGTCCATGCAAATTGTATGATTGACCGTAACTGATTTTGACCATGGTATAATACTGACACTTCATCATGCACAATATCCACAATGGATGACACAATATTGTCTAATGTGTAAATTCGGGAAGAAAGCATGTTAATACTATTGTCAACAACCGCAAGCACTTTCTCAAGATTAGCCTGATCAATAGCCCTTAGGCGTGTAGCAGCTTCAATCTGTGATGTTTTCCAAATTTCATTGTAAAATGCATATATCTACCTTTTTGACCTGCCACTAGCCGGGCCTTTAATGAAATCATTTAAATCCACGTCTGCATTCAGTTTAGAAAGGTGACTTTTAACTGCAGGTAAAGTAGAATGGTTCAGCCAATTTTGACACAATTTGCCTACTGAATAAGTTGTGACAGTGTGGACCAAGTCAAAACGGGGATCTGATCTAACAGTCTTAAAACCGTCAGATAAACCTAAAAATCGATGCTGGCAAGAATCAGCACCACGGTGCCAAAGCAGCCAACCTTTTGGATCCAAATTGGAAATGTTAAAGGAAGAATTAAGGAGTAGGACCTGTAATTCACTAATGGACAACTGAGTAAAATTACTCCAACCATCATATTCCGCCAAATCCGGGATTGTAGGGGTGTTTAATTTTTTAGAAGTAGCCAATCCAAAGCATGTGGTCTGGGAAATTGTTTCATTCAAAAACAACATATGGTTCGGGATGAGACATGCACGGTGTAAAGCCTCCATGCCTTGTACCTGCCAGGCTCTTGAACCCCACACTGATTTAAGGTCTATCGTTTCTTTCCATAAATCGTAGCCTCCAATAACTAATTGATCAAGGAAGGCCTTCGAATACAACAATTTAGTATCGGTAAGTCTAACCTTGGACATTGGCATTTTTATAAACTTAAAATAAAAGGACTCGGGATTGGACTGGTTAAAGTCAGTGAAATAAGTATACTTTTTCAGAAATGTTTCAGAACTGCCTTGTGCAGGCGCTGGGCAATGTTCCCACTGTGTAAAATTAACAGTATCCCTCCGGGATGATGTTTTATGTAAGAAGTGATTGCCATAATGTTGGTAGCAAAATAAATCACCATAATTAGCAGATTCTAAATATAAATCCTCAGCATCAAAGGCAGCATAGTATTGTAAATCAGAAAACAAACTTTCTACTGTATTTACATCCCAGTCATCAGAACGAATGTTTTGTTTCACTACATCCCCCATATTCACTCTAAGTACATTAGGAACATTAACGACTTCCGTTGGGCCATGAATTTGAAACCTAACTGCATCCCACACAATTCCATCAAGGACTGGCCATGCTGTGATGTTAACCAAAGTTAAGTCTCTTTTCAATCTGTGTGTAGAATGTGACGAGGAAAGCGGGGCTAAAGTTCCATTTAGATGTGTAATGCACGTTCTTTCCTCAACATAGTGTCCATTGATGAGTCGAAAAAAATAAAACACAAAACCAATTGACATAAAGAGGTAAACTGAAAAAAGGACCAGCCAGATGTATGTCCAAGGGGGAATCAAAAAATGTTTTTTAAACAAGCTGGCATAAACTGCAATACGAGAGGGTTTCTTCGAGGCAAGGGAAACAGAGTCAAATGAAAATCTGCATTCCGTGGCTAAACGTGCTTGCAGGTCAGGCATGGACAAATCAGTGGGGTAGGTATAGTCTATCTCATCATTGTTAGATCCGGGTAAAGTATTTAACAAAGGACTGGAAATAGCAGGTAAGTCGATGGCCACTTCAGGTTCAATATTAGAAGCAGTGGGCATAACTGAATTTCTCACAATGGAAGGACATGAAACAGCCGGTGTCATACTAGGAAGAATCGGCCACTCTGTGTATCTTGACATTGTCAATTGAAATAAACCTGTTTTCCTTACGACCAGGAAGTGGTGGTAAAATGACTGTTCTTGTGCCCTTCACTCCAAGTACTGGAACCGGAGCTTGATAGGAAGGACCAAATTCTTCCTTGTTATCGATCTTCTCTCGAACCAGTTCTCCAACTTGGGGTAGCCAGCCGACTACCGGGATCTGCAACGCATCATCCGACGTGGAGGGCAAATGTTCCTTTGCAAGACTGTCTCTGGTCTTTTGTAGATTCTGTAAAACATTGCAATGTTCATCTGCGTCAAAGGAAGTGGCGCGAACCACACAGTCTAGACCGTCAAGGTCAGGGACGTACATCTTGATGCCAAAGAGCATTTCGTATGGGGTCCACCCACCCAGAGACCTTCTAGGGAGATTATTAAGAGCACGCTGCACGCCATTGAGGTGGGTCAGCCAGTTTCTGCCAGTGCCTATAACTCGAGCTGTCAAAGATTGCTTTAAATCACGGTTCATTCGCTCCACTACACTGTTACCCTCAGGTCTGTAGGGAGACGAAAACTTGACTTGGACCCCCAACGAAGTCATGGCATCCTTATACGCCTTAGAGGCAAAAGCCGGACCCTGATCCGAATGGAAGGTACCACAGGCAAAAATCCCTATAAAGACACGCAAATCTCTAATGACAGTCCGTGAATCAGCGCTGCGATGGGGCCATACCCACACAAAGCGTGTGCATGAGTCAACTGCTACTAAGATGTACTTATACGCAGTATCAGATGAAAAAGGACCGCAGTGATCTAAATAAACACAACCGAGTGGTTTATTAGAAATGTACAACTGTGTCTGTGGCGGACGCGTAGCAGTTGAAGGTTTAATCTGCTGGCATATGTCACAAAGAAGGACATAATCACGCGTCTGTTTGTACAGTCCCCGACACCAGAAACGTTGTTGTAATTGAGTTACAGTGGCCGAGACGCCCGCATGCGCAGACGCGACACCTTCATGTGCCGCTGTAATCAAGTCAGCCCGGCGATCCGAGTTGGGAATCAGACGTTCCCCAACATCAGGAATTGTCACAAAAGGAACCTTTTCGGGACTTAAGTGGTATTTGTACTTCGAAGGGAATCCCGTAGGATGTTTACTTCCCTTCTCAGAGGCAGCAACTGCCGCCAAGATGTCGCTATCAATCTTGGTTTTGGATCTAGTAACTGCTGCAACTAAGTATGTAGATACTGCTGATTTCGCCGCTTCATCTGCCAGCGAGTTTCCGACAGCGTGAACTCCCACGCACTGATGGCCAAGAGTATGAATCACATAAACGAGCGGCAACTTAGCCTTAAGTTCTGCCACTCGAACCCAGATCATCTTGTGTTTTATTGTGCTACCCTTGGAAACACAAAAGTCATTCTGAATCCAAAAGAACAAGTTTTCATTGTAAGACTGGACACAGTAGAAATAATCACTTACAATCAGAGTAGAAACACTTGGATCAGCGTACTCCAACGCTAGTAAGAGAGCACGAAGCTCTGCCAATTGTGCGGTGCAATCGCCCAGGGGCAGTGTGTGTACATCACTGGAAATTAACTCATCGTTCAACATAGCACCGACCACAATGGCGCATGCGGAAACATAGGCATGTTTAGAGCCATGCGCAACCTGCGCCGAGCCATCAGTGTAAATGATGCAATGGAAGTCCCCCAAAGGCCGCATAGCTAGAGGAGCAGGATGAACAAACTCATACTGCAAGTACTCTTGCGACCGTAATGAGGCGTCAAAAATAAACGTGACATCCGTGGACGTCAAGGACGCAGCCCATTGAATCCACCGAGGGTGCAAAGCTTTTGAATTTGGTACACTGGCTTTCGTGACTGCCTCCAAATGAGGACAGGGTGTTACCACCAACATGCGTTTCCCCTGTGACAGTGCTCGTTCCTTAAGAATCGCCATCTGTACAGCTGTTAAAACCTTTTCCACAGTGGGAAACCGCAATTCAGCCGAAGTGTACAAGTGTGACTTGTAAGCAATAGGTACTGTGTCTCCTTCATTAAAAGTGAGGTACGTGGGGAGGAGCTTGGCGGGCATCCGTGATGGCGCATGAGCACAGCGCTCTCCGGACCCCCGCCACTCCCGGCATGATATCCTGAACATATCCTGATTCTTCACGAGGATCTATGTAGAGGACGCTGGGCTGATCTTCCTGGGATTTTTTGAAATTTGATTTGGACCCGGGGCGCCGAAGATACGGCGATTTGAACTTTCGGGGTCCGCCCTTGCAGTGCGCCCGGGACTGGGTGAGGCTCTCTGGCCGTCTCGGAGTTGAACAACAGCGGCAGGGGGATTGGACTTGTGGGTCCCCCTCTTAAGTTTCGGTTTCGATTCTGCCTCAGACTGAGACATCTGGCAGGGGAGTCTGGCCTGGGCTAGGTCCGGCGCACTGGACGGCTGTCGGGCCTTTGGCTGGCTTATTCTCCTTTCAGGCTGGTCCTCTCCTAGTGGTACCCTTGCAACTGCCTTTTGGTCCCGACGCCCTGCTTTCCTGTGGCCATTTCCATCGGGTCGAGTGAGTCTCCTGGTGACGTGGTTTCCGACATGGCGGGCAGAGGGGACCGAGAGACACGAAAGACCAAGACGCCCCTGCGTGGGGGCCCGGTCCAGTCTAACGTTATGGACCGCTACACCCATGCGAAGGGGTCCCCCGGAGCCGCCCTGCCTGGCCCAAGTGCGGTTGACCACATTGTGGACGCATCAACTGAACCGTCCTTGCAGGACATTATGGGCGCCATTTCTGGCATGAAGGAAACGATAGGCCAACAATATGAAGCTTTGGCCCACAAAATCGACACAGTGGCCATTGATGTGAACTGGATTCGGGCCGACCTATCTAAAACCAATGAGAAGGTGAAGTCATTGGATCTCAAATCATCCAGCCTCACGGCAGACGTCTCGGAGATACAGACGGAGATTGGCAACCTCCGTAGGGTGAACGATTTCATGACCCGGCGCTTGGAGGACTTTGAGAACAGGGCACGTCGCTGTAATGTGCGTGTGGTTGGCGTTCCGGAGAATCCAGAACCGCACTCTGTTGATCTCCTGGTCGAGGACCTGATCCAGAACTACCTTTCTCCTTCTGGGCTGAGTAAATTCTTCGCAGTGGAGCGTGCCCATCGTGTTCCGGGAGGCCAGGGTAAGCCAGGCGCCCCGCCGAGGCCTATTGTTGCGAAACTCTTCCACTATAGGGATCGGGACGCTATCCTGCAAGCATCACGTGTGAAGGGCCCGGTGGCCTTTGAGAACGCCACGGTGAACTTTTATCCGGACTTTTCTCAACAGGTGCAGAAACAGCGTATGGGCTTCCGTGGAGTCAAGAAGCGTCTCCGGGACATGGGATTGCGCTACGCTGTGCTTTTTCCGACCAGGCTGCGAGTTGAGTACAATGACCGAACCTTTTTCTTTGATCGGCCTGACTCTGTGAATGACTGGCTGGACTCTTTGCGGACCGACCTCCTGCGGCTGAGTCCGCCGCCCACCCGGGTGGTGCTGAGGGTGGTGTAGAGAGCTGAACTATTTGTCTATGCCCGGGTCCTCGTGTAAAGTAACTTCTTCTGGGATTCTATGCCTAAGTGCCTCTATTATCTGTGTGTTTTCCTTGTTATTTATCTTGTTGGGGTGGCGGGTGGGCCAGAGCCTTTCCTCCTCCGGGGTCTTTTTGTAGAATGGGGGTTCTTGGGCGACAGGCACACTGCATATTGGGGTGGCTTTTTAGCTTCTTGCAGGGGTGCAGGGTGGGGTTGTTTCCTTTATTGTTGGGGGGTGGGTGGATGGGAAGCTTGATGTTTGTGTGTTGTGTCCTCAAGGCGATTCTATCTTGCTAATGATGTTTTTGATGTCATGCTCATTGGAGGGGGGTTGCGGCGTTGCTGTGTGGGATGGGG
This sequence comes from Lissotriton helveticus, assembly GCF_964261635.1. Classification (NCBI taxonomy): domain Eukaryota; kingdom Metazoa; phylum Chordata; class Amphibia; order Caudata; family Salamandridae; genus Lissotriton; species Lissotriton helveticus. The sequence continues at coordinate 1,670,098,881 of NC_136069.1, read as the reverse complement.
GGTAGCGGGTTGAGGTTTATTTCGTGGAATGTTAATGGTCTGGGGGATCGTATTAAGCGGGGTGTGGTGTTGCGATGTCTACGACGTTTGTCTCCAGATATTGTTTTTCTACAGGAAACTCATTTAGTGGGCAATACATGTCGTGCAATGAATAGGTGGGGCTATCGCCTCGCCGCACATTCGGGGTTTACCACGGGTTCCAGGGGGGTGGGTATCCTTGTTCGGGCTTCCCTACCCCTAGCTATTGATGATGTGATCCTTGATGATCGGGGGCGTTATGCCGTCCTCGTGGGTCGCTATGAGGGTCGGACCCTTTCCTTGTTTGTCGTTTATGTGCCCCCCGGACTACAGACCTCTACCTTTTCCGATTTGGGCCGTGTGTTGTTGAACCTCCCTGATAGTACTCTCTTCATAGCAGGTGACTTTAATTCTGTGTTCTCCGGTCTACATGATCGTCACCCCCCTAGGGGCACCCCTTTGGCCCAACAGTGGCTGGGTGGGTTTCTGGATACGTTCGGCTTGGTGGATTGCTGGAGGCTTATGCATCCTACTCAGCTTCAATACACTTTCCACTCTGGGGCCCATGGGAGTCTGTCTAGACTGGATTATTTCCTGATGCCTGCGGCGCAGTCGCCGGCGGTTCGTGAGATTAGACACCTCCCCCGGGGCATCTCTGATCATTCTCCGCTCTGGCTTTGTTTTGAGGTGGGGGTGGAGGCGGCGGGCCGGGTGGCTCCTATCAACCCATGGTACCTCACCTCCCCCGAGACCCGCAATCTCTTGATTAAGTCTTTGGACAATTATTTTTTAGACAACGAGGGTTCCGTCTCCTCTGCGGTATCCCTGTGGGAGGCCTTTAAGACGGTGATTCGCGGGCAGGCCCTTTCCCTTATTACTGAATCCAAAAAGGCGAGGAATTGGGAGGTGGTGGATCTCGAGAGGGAGATTGCTGAGATAGAGGCTGACTTAGAATCGGATGTTACATCTGCTAAACTCCACGCCCTGGGTCTGAAACAATTTGCTTATAAGTCTTTGGTCACAGATGCGGCTAAACTGATGTTTCGGGAGCAACAGGGTCGTTTGTATGATGTGGGGGACAAAGCGGGTAAATTATTGGCATGGTTGGATAAGAAGGAGAGGGCGGATCGTGTGGTGCCTGTGATTCAGACTTCGAACGGTGTGAGAGTGACAGACCCGGTTGGAATAGTTGAATGTTTTGCGGATTATTTTCGTGTGGTTTATACCCCTGTGTCTGAACGGGATGTTGATGACTCTCGCCTTTTGTTGCGTGATATAGCTCTGCCCAGTGTTTCCGATTTAGACCGAGTCTCTTTGGAGTCCCCTTTTACTACGAACGAGATAGCGACGGCCATTCGCTCACTCCGTTCGGGCAAAGCTTTGGGCCCGAATGGATTGCCAATTGAATTGTACAAGCTAAGTCCTGACAGGGTGGCGCCCTATCTTCGCACCATGTTTTTGGAATCCCGCGAACGGGGTATTCTCCCATGTGATCAGCGTCTGGCTACGATAGTTGTTATCCCCAAAGAAGGTAAACCTCGGGACCTTTGTTCGTCTTACAGGCCCATTTCCCTGTTGAATGTTGAACCCAAAGTCCTGGCTAAGCTCCTGGCTACCCGCCTCTTGACGGTCATTAGTGGCTTGGTTCATCCGGATCAATCCGGATTTATCCCGCATCGCAACACGGCTCTTAACCTACGTCGTCTCCACGGAGCTGTTTCGAGGGCGGGGCTTCTGACGGAGCCGGCCATTTTGGCTTCGCTTGACGCCTCGATGGCCTTTGACACGGTAGAGTGGCCCTATCTTTGGGCAGCTCTTGAGAAATTTGGTTTTGGACCTGAGTTTATTGGTTGGGTGAAGTTGTTATACGCCGAACCCTTGGCACAGGTAGTGGTGAACGGGCGGGTTTCTGTCCCCTTCTGTCTTGGTAGGGGGACTCGTCAGGGGTGCCCCTTGTCTCCGTTGCTTTTCGCGCTTGCTTTGGAACCGTTGGCTGCGTGGCTTCGATGGGAACCTTCACTCAAAGGGATCCGTTGGTCACCGGATTTTGAAGATCGCGTCTCGCTTTACGCGGATGACATTCTTCTGTATCTTACTTCCCCGCGTAAATCTTTAAATGTCTTATTTGACGTTCTTACTTCGTTTGGTGCTAACTCGGGTCTGGTTATTAATTGGGCTAAGTCCTGTGTGTATGTTCTCTCGGGTGTTTTGCCCCCATTACTGGACAGGTTTCCTGTCCAGGTTGTCCAATCTGGCTTCAAGTATTTGGGGATCTTTATTACGCTGGACTCCTCGCTCCGGTTCGAGCGTAACCTCCTCCCCCCGCTTCTTAGACTGCGACTGGATGTGGCCCGTTGGCGTAAGCTTCTCCTGTCTCCTCTGGGCAGGGCTGCCCTTTTTAAAATGATGTCTTTGCCGCGATTCCTCTACGCGCTTCAAAATTCTTTTGACGACATTCCCGCTACCTATTTCCGAGAGATCGAGAGTCTTCAAAGGCAACTGATCTGGGACGGGCGTCCACGTATCGCCCTTGCGAAACTTACCGTCCCTTGGTATGACGGGGGCATGGCGCTACCCGATATCAAGAGATATTATTGGGCTTCCCAGCTGTCTGCCATTAACCACGCAATGTATTCCCCGGGTCGTGATCCGGCCTTTGAGATGGATAGACTCCAGCTGCCGGGAGGGGATTTTAATAGAGCGCTTTATTCCAGACCGGCCGGGCGCCATCTTGTGGGCCCGTCCAGGACCGCAGTCAATGTGTGGCACGCCGCGAATGTGAGTTTGGGATGGGAGAACCGACTGACAATGGCGACTCCGCTTTATGCTTCTGAACGTTTGGGGTGTCTCTGGTCTACCAAGGGCTTTGACCGCTGGGATATGATTGGTATATGTAAAGTGGGTGATGTCTGTGTGAAAGGTAGAGTGAAGTCTTTCCAGGCCCTTAAGGCAGAGTATGACTTGAGTGATAGAGAGTTTTTTCGGTATTTGCAGGTCCGGCATGCCCTGACCTCAGTTCTGGCTCCTGATGAGACCCTGCCCAAGTCCTCCCCCCTTGAGGATCGCATACTGGATGGACACCTGCCCGATAGCACTATCTCCCTTATTTACAAGAAACTGATTAATAATCGCGCTGATTTATTGGTCCGACTTAGGGAGGTTTGGGTCGGTGACGGATTGGACTTGGATGACGAGGATTGGCAGTCGGCACTCTCTTCTCCGAAAGAGGTCGCCATCCCCGCCCGTCTCCGTTTGGTTCAACTTAAGATCCTCCATCGGGTGTATGTAACTGGTCCGCGTCTGGTTATGATGGGTTTTTCCCCAGATGGCTTATGCAAGCGTGGTTGTGGGATGAGTGCTACATTTCTGCATATTCTTTGGGAATGCCCGGCGGTAGCAGCCTACTGGATTGATGTGCTTGCGGTGATGACTGTTGTGACTGGTATTACCCTGCGGCCTGAGGCCCGACGATGCCTGTTGAACGTGTGGGAACCCACCGACTATTCTGTGGCACAGACCAGATGGGCGACCTTGGGGTATATGGTCGCGAAGCGTGACATTGCGCAACTCTGGGGCGCATCCAGACCGCCCAAAGTCTCGGTGTGGGAGGATAACATGGACTGGTCCATGTTCCGAGAGAAGACCGTTTATGTGGCTAGGGGCAGACCCAGGGCGTGGACGAAGATTTGGGGTCAGTGGAATGCATATCGTGGAGATATTTGTACCCCTCCCTTGGTTGACACTCCCGATGTTACCCTATCCCCCTAGGCTGACGTTCCCGAAAATGTTTTCATGTTATTTTAGGATTTTCCTGCTCTCCCAGCTGCCCCCCCCCCCCCCCGGCCTTGCCGAGTCCCATTGATTTGCTTTTGTCTTCCTGAGTAGTATCTCTCCCCTCCGCCTTTTGGGCTGACTTGATTAATGTGCATTCGCCTTGTTTAGAGTTCGTTGTTTTTATGATTAATACAGAAAATTATTATGTTCTGTCCTATGTTTTGAGCAATAATTGGTATATGCTTTGTGCCTGGCCTCGAAAGTGATCGTTTGCTTCTTATGTTGTGCGTTGCTATTAGCGGCCAGCCCGTGTGGTTGTGGGCCCATCTATGTAATTTTTATTTGATTGCTCAATAAAAGTCTTTAACCCAAAAAAAAAAAAAAAAAAAAAAAAAAAAGTGAGGTACGTGAAACCCACCGTCCCAGGAATTATTCTTATCACCAGATTGGTGTGGTTATCACGAGTCAGTAAGTATTTAGAAGCGAGCAGATCAGCCTGTAAGGTCTGCAAGATGGCCGAATGCTCAGGCAGCCAGCATGATTTTGAGAAAGTAGGTTGTATCAAAGCATACAACGGCTTGATACGCTGGGCATATTCCGGATTGTATGTCCTTCCGAAATTTAAAAAGCCCAGTAAAGACTGTAATTTTTTCAGTGTTGTAGGAGCGCGCAACTGCGCATTTCTCCAAGAAGTGAGGAGCCAAACCTCTACCTTCATTGTTCAGCTCATAGCCGAGGAACAACACTGTGTGTTCTGCAATGTGCGATTTTGTAAAATTAAATTTGTAACCCATATCTGCAAAGTTACAAATAATCGAATTCACTCGACACAGATGCATCCAAATTTCGTCGTCTGTGAGATAAATGTCATCCACATACGAGCAAGCATCAGGGTCGATCCTCTCTAACAGAGAGACTATGCGTGCGGTAAAAATACCAGGGCTATTCTTGTAGCCCATTGGAAGACGCCGGAAGTGTTTTTACACTCCAGCGCTTGTAAAACTTGTCCATTGGGAGCTGAAGCTATCCAATCTATGGGCATAGCAACCGTTGGAAATGTCAAGCGTTGTTTTGAAACGCTTACGCACTAGACTATCCACTAGGGCAGAGCCGTGAGTATTCTGTACTGCACAGTTACGGCAATGTGAGTTTAAATGCCGGTAATCCAAGACCAAACGATAAGATCCGTCTGGCTTGGTCACAGTAAAAAGAGGATTATTCATCAGTGACACACACGTTTCAATAACTCCCTGATATTCCAATTGTTCAAGGATTTCTGCGACGGAAGCTTTTGCTTCACGCCGAATGGGATATTGAGGTTGAGGCTGCGGCTGAGACCGCAACGGAATTTCGTGGCAAGGTGACAATTTATCCCAACCACATTGGTTGCGGTACAGAGCCGGCGCAAGAGCCCGAGCCCACTCTTCTGCAAAGTGCTGCGCATGCTCTTTCGAGACAGTGTTCGCGAAACTGGGGAGGATTACCTCCTCCCCTCGCGGCGCCGCGAGCACAAAAGGTGGGGGCCAGTCAGCCTCCGAAAGCAAAATATCATATGTAGAAGAAAGATTCTCCCAAAATACCCCTTTGATGGTACGCTGTATGTCACCTTCGATCAATAGGACAATTTCATAAAGTCTTTCAGGGGGAGCAAGTCTTGTGTCCGCTGTTTCAATTACAACGTAGACATCAGTCGCTGTCACCCTCAGTAATGGACGCAGCGCCTCTCTCACTATGGTAATCTCCGCCACGCTGTCCAGCAAGGTCAGAGCCCACGTCAGATTCCGAAGCCGCGTTCTCACTATCTGTGGCATATCTATGCGCTGTTAAGGCTGCGACTTTCTTTTTCGCAAACTGCGGTCGCTTTGGCGTAGAATCCTCCTGCTTCGCTGCGCCGTCTGTCTGGCGGGGCTGGCCACGCCCTTGTTGGCCACCACGTCCCCGTCCGCCTCCTCCTGCACCGGTCTTCGGGGCTGATGCGTCCTGAAAGGAACGAGGAGAGCGTTGATCAGAACCCTGAAATCGATCAGGTGATTTAATCATCGCGCGGTCGCGCAAATCATAAACTTTCTCAGTCGGCGCAGGTACCGGCGCAGGATAAGAATCCTGAGTCTGCTGTTGTTGCTTCCCCTGCTTCTGTTTCTGTGGCCAATATTGTTTTTTGGACTTGGGTTGTACATCTGCCGCAGCAGACTGCACTTGTGGTTGTTTCTTATCCTTAACTGCGAAATACTTTAAACCCTTACTTGTGCGACCAATAGTTTTATAAGCGGCCACCACAATCTTCGCCAACTGGCGGGGCTTTTCGGCATCGGGTAATGCTGCCAAAGCATTAAAAACCTGGAGGTTTACTGCATCTCCTTTGATATTGGAGAGTATGAGATCACTTACAATCTCAAAAGAACCACACAGGCGCATGCCCAATTCAACCGCTGCCTCCGGACCGTGATCATCCTGAACACGTTTAATGATCGTAGGCAGTACAGCCATAGATGGGGTGCCGAAACACCTCGCATAAACAGCTGCAAACGTCTTACCCCAACTTTCACAGTCAACGAGTTCGGGAGTTATATCCTTAGGCAAAGTAATCGTCAACATTCTATGTTTATCAGCAGGAGTAGAATTCGGGAACACAGCCTCCAGTTGGTCAAACTTCTCGGCAAGCCAGAAAGGAAAATCATCCTTATCAACGGGACATTGACCAAAAACCGAATTGACCATAACCGGATTAAGCCTTAAACCGCCATGTTCCGTCTGAACGGCCGCACCCCCGGGTGGACCTCCCGGGAGATGACGACCTATGTATTGCACTAATGCACGAATCACAGCAATCGAGACCACATGTAGTCTACGAATATCCGCTAGGGGACAAGCGCCGTCATTCAGGTGTGGGGTAAAGCCCCCCAAAGCAGGCCAAGTGGTACCCGGAATGGAGAGTGGACCTAACCTCGCAGCGGACAAAGAGTGGGGGAGGGCGCCATCAAACCAAACGCGATGCTGCCAATGATTAATAGGTATTTCCAGTGCCCTGTACGGAGTATACTCAGCCGGTACGGGGGAGGGTGTGTAGTGGAGGAACACTTGAGAATTCGCATCCACTTCCGGAAACGTAACCCACGAGTAAAATAGTTCAAAGGGGTACGCCGGATCTGCACACACCACCAAAATCACAGCCAAGCCTTCCAATGGGACTTGGTAAGTCTGCAGATGGTGGCGCACCGCAATGCGACTATGTTGCGCAATGGCCACCGCCATGATATCACCGGAACTACGGAAAAACAAAGAACACTTTGTAGCACAACTGGGTAGTAAGTTGTTGGAAATGGGATCCCCGGCTGGCCAGGGCTTTCGCCAAAGTCAGTCAGAGACCACCACACCCAAGTCAGGGCAAGGGAGTTACACGCCAAGATAACCCCTACTCACCCTCTAGGTAACGTGGCGCGAGCAGCAAGGCTAAACTTGGAGGCGATGTAGGCTAAGTATTTGCGCACGCACCCCAGCAACAACAACCAAAGGCCCACCACAAAGGAAACTCCACACAAGGTTATATAAAAATAGCCTTTGTATTACACCAAAACACATTAGATAAAACACACACTTTACAATGTGCCAGGGGCACGGGCAGAATTTACAGGGGATATGTACAAGACAGGGCCACCTGGGCCACTGTCAGGAATCAGAAGTAGCACTTTCAGAAAGTAAAATTACTTTAGCACAAAATAGCACACAATATAACAATAGAGCGCACAACCAGTAATTACTGGTAACCAGGATCTCACTAGCACCACCTGTACTAGGGAGAAAACAACCACCTATGTATTACAATACCTGTAGGGGTGTAAGAGGAAAACACATGATGCAATGCATAACATTCATTCAGAGGTGTAAGGGAGGAAAACACATGATGCATCACAATACATTCAGAGGTGCATAGAAAAGTACAATTGCGCCAAACTCACGTAAGTCACCCTCTGTGACTGTCCCTAGGCCCTCTGGCCTTGTTGGGGCTAGGACGCCCTGTGTCCAAAGTCAGGGGGGCCTAAACGGAGTAGTTGCCCACAAAGTGCTGGGCAACTGGGTAGCAATTGATGGGGCCAACACGCTGGGGGAGCCTCACAGGCTCTGCAGAAATAAATTTCCCCCTGAGCCCCTCTGGGCTCTAGCAAATGTCTGGTCCCTCTGAGCCTCTCTGGGCTCTGGAAATAACAGTGGGGGCTGTGAGCCTCTCTGGCTCGCCAACAATAATGCACCTGAGCCCCTCGTGGGCTTTCAACCAGCACTGGCTGCCACGAGCCTCTCAGGCTCTCGAACACCAATTCCCCTTCTTGAGCCTCTCTGGGCTCAAAACACAATGGTGGGGCTCACGAGCCTCTCTGGGCTCTGCAAAACAACTGGTGCCCCCGGGGCACCTCGTGGCTCCAAGAAAAATGCCCCTGAGCCTCGCAGGCTCCAACAACCAAATGCCGCCGTTATGAGCCTTTCTGGGCTCTTGAAGCAAGACAGAGGCCCCCGTGAGCCTCCTCTGGGCTCAGAGAACAAAGAGCGAGGTCGCGCTGCCGAGGGCGGGGGGGGGGGGCGGACACCGACAATGTGTCCCGGCGCCCCTCCCATGTCTGGTGCACTCACCGGCTTCTGCAGGCTGCGGGACTCTTCTCTGGTACCGCGGGCGGGGCTCTTCCTCTCCGGGGCCTCGCCGGTCAGCCTCAGTCTTCTCTGCTCCGGGCTTCCCTTCTCCGTGGAGCCCAGAGCACGACCAGGCCCGCCCCCGTCTTCCTGGGCTTTGCCTGACTTCCGGGTCGCGCTGCAACCAATAGCAGCGCGGCGCTGGGGGGAGTGGAGGCGGGACTTCCGGGTCGCCGTAGGCAGAGCGGCGGCCCGGGGGGGAGGCTTCACGATTCTGGGCAATGCCGGGTGGGCACCGGCTTCCAGTTAAAAATATGAAGCGAGGTGCCACTCGCTCGGCCGGCAACACAGCACGCAGGCCAAAAGCACCCAGAGCGCTCTCAAGCGCCACATGAAATTTAAAGCGCTCCCTGCGCTAAAATTGCAATTTCAAGCGCTATTAAGCGCTGGGTCACAGCAAAGCGCTCTCAAGCGCCAAAAGGCAATAAAAAGTGCTCCCAGGCGCTAGGGGCTAATAAGCCCAGCAGAAGTCCTCCTTGGTAGGCAGGGGGGGGGGCAAGGCTGGGCCAGGGGCCAGCTCACAGGCCCTCCAGGCAGGGAGGCAGTCCAAGTGGCGGTTCCTCCTGGCCCCAGCAGCAGCAGCCCCCTCAGGATCCTGGAAGAGAACAACTTCTGTGGGGACACAGCCCCATTTTTATACAGTGCATTCCTTTGTTCAAGGGTGTAGAGTGGGGGCGGAACCAGTCGCAGCTGGTTCTTGAGTACTCTGTTTACCTCAACCACCCTCTCTATTCACTGGCAGGGCTTGGGTCATTAGACACACCACAGGGGGGCGGAGCCAGCATTGTGTGGGGAAAACCCAGCCCATCCAGGACACAGGTACACTCCTCCCACACATTACTCATGCAGATCTCCCACTCACCACCGGGCAGACCCATCCAGACTTCCTGGAGCCTGGCATGCCAGCCAGCTCCAGCCAATCACACGCCAGCACCCTCACAGCACACGTACAGCCATGTCTAGAAATGGCGCTTCGCTACTAGACACATACATGCTGCATACACCATCTCGCAGCATTCACTCTCACGAGTTCACACATACCAGACTCAAGCCTGTACACCCCACGCATCCAATAGGTCCCAATCACATTTCGTGGGCTCCCGTACCCAATCACACAGGGCTCTACAACAGTCATCCTCAAAGTCTTCCCAAGACTGATGAGACGGTTTCCTAAGGTTCCTAAACCTCAACCTATTCTCCTCCTCTGGGGAAACAGGAACCATACTCTGGGAACTGGGACTTTCTAGACTGAGATTTAAATAGCTGCCACCACTGGACCCAACCCTCCCTGGGGGATCCAGAAACTCAACACTGCGCGCAGGGGATAGTCTACCCTCCAGAGCTACTTCGCCTCTGGTGGAGGCCCTCTCAGCCTCCTCTATCCTTTCCTGCGCTAAGACCCTCTCGGTCTCTAGCTGTTGCTTCTTAACCTCCAGCTGTTGCTTTCTAATGCCCAGCTGTGCCATAGCCTGGGCATGCTCCAACCTGAGCCTCTCTAAAGCCAGCTGGTGCTCCCTTTCTCTCCTCCTATCTTCCAGCTCCTCTGGGGACAGGGAAAGGGATGAGGCGCTGCCTCCTAAACTGGACCCAGCAAGGGACTCCCTATCTATGGGGTCCTCACTCTCTGCTGGCGTCCCTGTGCTGTCATCTTCTTCCTCCTCCTCAGACTCTTCAGGGCTCCCCTCTGCCCCACCACCCTCATGGTGTGAGACCAGGGCCCTCTCCTCACTGTGCTCACGCTCCCAGTCCTCCTTCTGCCATTGGATTAGGTTACCCCTAAGTTGGGACTGGGTGTCTGACTCATTCACTGCAATGTCTCTCTCTTCGCAAAACTCTCTCAGTTCATGCAAAAACAGACCCCAGACATTAAAAGCAGACTCCATCTTGGCAAGATGATCACAGACACGTGCAACACAGGGGACTGAACAATCTGAAGTAAGAGGACACAATTCCAAAACTTCAACAATCTCCTTATCAAAGAGAACTCATACTCATGCGTCCAGGAAAACACACCATTCATCCACACACACCCTCCCCTCGGATCGGTAAGGCAGTTTCTACCACCCCTGACTTCTCAACCTGACCAAAAGCGACACAGGTACCAAACTCTGGAAGCAGGGCGGGGGACAAATGTACTGAACACAATCAAATGACACTCTTCAGGAGAAGAAACAATGGAATTTCAAAAACAATCCCCTAAAATGTGGTCATCTAAAATGCAGAGTTTTGTGGTGCAGCCAGCTGCTACTAAGGTACAAGGCAAACACAAATCCTTATCCTCACCGCTTGCCGCCAATGTTGGAAATGGGATCCCCGGCTGGCCAGGGCTTTCGCCAAAGTCAGTCAGAGACCACCACACCCAAGTCAGGGCAAGGGAGTTACACGCCAAGATAACCCCTACTCACCCTCTAGGTAACGTGGCGCGAGCAGCAAGGCTAAACTTGGAGGCGATGTAGGCTAAGTATTTGCGCACGCACCCCAGCAACAACAACCAAAGGCCCACCACAAAGGAAACTCCACACAAGGTTATATAAAAATAGCCTTTGTATTACACCAAAACACATTAGATAAAACACACACTTTACAATGTGCCAGGGGCACGGGCAGAATTTACAGGGGATATGTACAAGACAGGGCCACCTGGGCCACTGTCAGGAATCAGAAGTAGCACTTTCAGAAAGTAAAATTACTTTAGCACAAAATAGCACACAATATAACAATAGAGCGCACAACCAGTAATTACTGGTAACCAGGATCTCACTAGCACCACCTGTACTAGGGAGAAAACAACCACCTATGTATTACAATACCTGTAGGGGTGTAAGAGGAAAACACATGATGCAATGCATAACATTCATTCAGAGGTGTAAGGGAGGAAAACACATGATGCATCACAATACATTCAGAGGTGCATAGAAAAGTACAATTGCGCCAAACTCACGTAAGTCACCCTCTGTGACTGTCCCTAGGCCCTCTGGCCTTGTTGGGGCTAGGACGCCCTGTGTCCAAAGTCAGGGGGGCCTAAACGGAGTAGTTGCCCACAAAGTGCTGGGCAACTGGGTAGCAATTGATGGGGCCAACACGCTGGGGGAGCCTCACAGGCTCTGCAGAAATAAATTTCCCCCTGAGCCCCTCTGGGCTCTAGCAAATGTCTGGTCCCTCTGAGCCTCTCTGGGCTCTGGAAATAACAGTGGGGGCTGTGAGCCTCTCTGGCTCTGTTGCAGGGTTTCTGTACTCACACAGAACTGTGCACAGAGGAGTGGAACCTCGGCAAATTAGGGTGTCCCAAAACTTACCTCAGCAACCAACTCACCCCTTACCGAGCTAGCTACAGTGTCTCATTGGACATATCAAACTCCCAATGTTTAGACAAACCAGAACATGAACTTACGGTACCTCAGGGTACGTGGAACTCATGAACACTCTTTCGTTATATTATCATTACAAACCAGAACATGGAGTAAAGAAGACACATGTGCATTTGAAATGTTTATTTACTAATGCCGTCTTCTCAGGCGCAGTATCTTAGATAATACAAGTATACTTATTATCAGTAGCAAAATTATCAGCATAGTTACTAAGACATAAAAAGCGAATGGTGACAGCATGTTAACATGCTGTAATGAATAAGAGTCAACAACACTTATATCTCACCCTCCCTAACACATATATTATATTATTAGCTAAGAAGGTCTCTTTGGGTTGTTTTAGGGCGGGCCCATACCTTAGTGTCCTAGCATGAAGGAATCACATCAGCATACACCAGCTCTCTCTGCATGTGCACCGCATCAAGTGTGTTAACAATTCTCGTGCAAAGCAATATCAATCCCGCCTCAAGCCCAAGTTGGCAAAGGCTGCACTTGTGTTATGACTATGAAGGCGTGGAGATCAGACCTCATAACAATTCCATATCGTGTTGCTCCTGAAACTTCAGCACTCTCCGTGCAGACATGGTTTATTAAACAAAACTGATATCAGAGCAATAACATATTATTCTCACATACACCACGGCAAACCACTAGGTTGAAAGCTAAGTCAACAATTAAGGGTCGTGTGCAGAAGTTGCAAGAAAGGAAAAATGGCGTTTAAATCTCAAATGTACCTATGCTAACTTAACACGATATAAGGATATATAGGAGCTATACAACACCCCCCCATGATCCGAGAACGGACTAAATAAGATAACAGAAGTGCCATCACATGAGAGCAGAATCCAATTATAAACGAGCATGAATAAAAATTCAATTATAAAAACTAATGCTAAAAAGTAGCCCACAAGTATAATGTGGCTCAAGCCAATAGGCAAGCAAAAATAAAATGTCTTGACCAAAAGTCAATAAAATCAAGGAAATGCTATCAATCAGCACGTCAATTTGAGGCAGTGTCTATGATAAGACTGTATATGAAAAGTAAGCTGCAACAGCCTCCAGGAGGAAGTCACTGTCCTCATCCGAAAACAGTTCAGCCATCCAATTTAAAAGATGAAAGGAACATACGTGATCTTCCAGCACCGGATCCTCTATAACCATCAGAGGACAGCTCGGTGGGTTTTCAAGAAAACTTTGCTCCAAGAAATTTTGCGCTGCCGACAACACATCCCAGGGACCCATTAGTCCATGTGCCACCGCCAAGGCCATAATCCTTTCGTCAGAACAAACCAACTCGTGAGCAATGATAGGACTCATCAGTTGATCAAAATCGACGTCAGAAGATATTGGTCCGCAGAGACACAAATCAATGGCCCAAAGGAAATCACAGGTCAGGCAGCGAAATACAGGTTGGACACAGGTGAAATAGGAGAACCGAAAAGATAATCCAAACGCCGTGCTTAGAGTCGCCAACGGCAGTGTGCCATAATAATCAAGCATGCGGTTGCGAAACCGCGTCAGTAGCAGCTGTGCGTGGTCTTGCACAGGAAGGGCATCCATATCTAAAAAGGCAGAAAACCACCAATGCGCCAGCCGCTAATGCAAGTAAAAACGGGAACCCTCCAAATAAGGACGAAAAAATAGAATGGAAGAAGGCAGGGATGACTCCAAAAATCTTCTCAAAGGAAGTCACGAGACCACCACTAACAACTTTAAAAAAATGTGCTAGGCCCGTTGTGGAGGATGCGTTAAAGATAGAACGGACCATGGCTCCGAAATGCAAAGGCAAATCAGTGTTTAAAAGAGCCTGAACCTCCGTACGGGTGTTAGCAATGTGAAGCACGAAAGTTTCACGGGCCGAGCTCAAGGCCACCTCTTTCTGGGACAATAGAGCTCTTATTCTAGCCATGCCGCTGAATTCTGCTCCCAAGGTCGGTATCTGTGGCCAAATGGAAGACTCCCTATGTTCACGTGTGGGAGGATAAAGAACATTTCTGCAGCAAATAACTCGCTCACTTACTGTTACTATGAAAGCTATACCTTTAATTAAACCACAACAGTTTTCATTATTGAGCATTAAATAACTACCATTCTCTAACAATTTAAACGTGGGGATGATAGCAGGAACCGGCGTGCCCTGTAAAACGCAAGCCATATTCGGTCGGTCCTTGTTACATGAACCGTGTAACTGTATGTGTCTGCACATTAAAGAATGATCTGGCGTCTCAGTACACTCATCCCCTGTTAGATAAACTTCTTGTTCATCCTTGAAACATCTGTATGTGTATGGGAGTGACCAGACCTCATGAAGAAAACCGCTACCTAAGGGTTCAAAACGACCTATTGGCACATATTTCATACAATTCGAAAACTTATATAAAGCAAAAGGCAGTGTTATTAAACCGTGGATAAGCCACGTAGCAGCAGTGGCTTCTGCCACAGAAAAAGGTAAAGATTCCAACCTTTCAATATGTAGCATAGAAAATGAAGCATCACGCATTGAAAGCAAGCGTTGTTTTTCTGTCAAATTAAACGGTGCAAATAAAGAGGAAACGTTCATGTATCCCCAGGGAACTTTACCCATTTTCAGAGTCTGAAGTGTCCATGCAAACTGCATGATTGACCGCAATTGATTTTGACCGTGGTATAATACTGACACTTCATCATGCACAATATCAACAACAGACGACACAATATTATCTAATGTGTAAATTCTAGAGGAAAGCACGTTAATGCTATTGTCAACAACTGCAAGCACTTTCTCAAGATTCGCCTGATCAATAGCCCTAAGGCGTGAAGCAGCCTCAATCTGTGACAGTTTCCAAATTTCATTGTAAACCCCATATAACCACCTTTTCGACCTGCCACTAGCTGGGCCTTTAATGAAATCATTCAAATCCACGTCTGCATTCAGTTTGGAAAGGTGATACTTAACCGCAGGTAAAGTTGAATGTTTCAGCCAAGCTTGACACAACTTGCCCACAGAGTAAGAGGTGACAGTATGACTCAAATCAAACCGGGGATCAGATCTAACAGTCTTAAAACCGTCAGTTATATTTAAAAACCTTTTTGGGCAAGAATCAGCACTACGGTGCCAAAGCAGCCAACCCTTGGGATTCATACTGGAAATGTTAAAGGAGGAATTAAGAAGCAGAGCCTGTATATCTTTAATGGACAATTGAGTAAAATTACTCCAATCCTCATATTCCTCCAACTCCGGGAAAGACGGGGTGTTTAACCTTTTAGATGTAGCCAATCCAAAGCATGTGGTCTGGGAAATGGTTTCATTTAAAAACAACATATGATTCGGGATGAGACATGCACGGTGCAAAGCCTCAGTGCCTCGTACCTGCCAGGCCCTTGAACCCCAAACCGATTTAAGGTCTATTGTTTCCTTCCATAACTCATAGCCCCCAGTAACTAATTGATCTAGGAAGGCCCTCGAATACAACAATTTTGTATCGGTAAGTCTAACCTTGGACAGTGGCTGTTTGTGAAATTTAAAATAAAAGGACTCGGGATTGGACTGGTTAAAGTCAGTGAAATAAGTATACTTTTTAAGAAACGTTTCTGAACTCCCTTGTGTAGGTGCCGGGCAATGTTCCCACTGTGTAAAATTAACAGCATCCCTTCGGGAAGATGTCTTGTGTAAGAAGTGATTGCCATAATGTTGGTAACAGAACAATTCACCATAATTAGCAGATTCTAAATATAAATCCTCAGCATCGAAAGCAGCATAGTATTTTAAATCAGAAAACAAACTTTCCACAGCATTAACATCCCAATCATCAGAACGAATGTTTTGTTTCACCACATCCCCCATATTAACTCTCAGTACATTAGGAACATTAACGACTTCCGTTGGGCCATGAATCTGAAAACGAACTGCATCCCACGCGATTCCATCCAGAACAGGCCATGCTGTGATGTTAACCAAAGTCAAGTCTCTTTTTAATCTGTGTGTAGAATGTGAAGAGGAAAGTGGGGCCAAAGTTCCATTTAAATGAGTAATGCAAGTTCTCTCCTCGACATAGTGTCCATTCATAATCCGAAAAAAATAAAACACAAAACCAATTGACATAAAAAGGTAAACCGAAAAAAGGACCAGCCAAATGTATATCCAAGGAGGTATCAAAAAATGTTTTTTAAACAGGCTAGCATATACTGCAATTTGAGAGGGTTTTTTCGAGGCAAGGGAAGCAGAGTCAAATGAAAATCTGGATTCCGTGGCTAAACGAGCTTGCAGGTCAGGCATGGACAAATCAGTGGGGTATGTATAGTCCAATTCATCAACGTTAGTTCCGGGTAAATTATTTAATAATGGACTGGAAACAGCAGGTAATTCGATGGCCACTTCAGGTTCAATATTAGAAGCAGTGGGCATAATTGAATTTCTCACAATGGAAGGACAGGAAACAGCTGGTGTCATGCTAAGAAGAATCGGCCACTCTGTGTATCTTGACATTGTCAATAGAAATAAACCTGTTTTCCTTACGACCTGGAAGTGGTGGTAAAATGACTGTTCTTGTGCCCTTCACTCCAAGCACTGGGACCGGAGCTCGATAGGAGGGACCAAACTCTTTCTTGTTGTCGATCTTCTCTCGAACCAGTTCTCCAACTTGGGGTATCCAGCCAACTACCGGGATCTGCAACGCATCATCCGATGTGGAGGGCAAATGTTCCTTTGCAAGACTGTCTCTGGTCTTTTGTAGATTCTGTAAAACATTGCAATGTTCATCTGCGTCAAAGGAAGTGGCGCGAACCACAAAGTCTAGACCGTCAAGGTCAGGGACGTACATCTTGATGCCAAAGAGCATTTCGTATGGGGTCCGCCCACCCAGAGACCTTCTAGGGAGATTATTAAGAGCACGCTGCACGCCATAGAGGTGAGCCAGCCAGTTTCTGCCAGTGCCTATAACTCGGGCTGTCAAAGATTGCTTTAAATCACGGTTCATTCGTTCAACTACACTATTACCCTCAGGTCTGTAGGGTGACGAAAACTTGACTTGGACCCCCATCGAAGTCATGGCATCCTTATACGCCTTAGAGGCGAAAGCCGGACCCTGATCCGAATGGAAGGTACCACAGGCAAAAATCCCTATAAAGATACGCAAATCTCTAATGACAGTCCGTGAATCAGCGCTGCGATGTGGCCATACCCACACAAAGCGTGTGCATGAGTCAACTGCTACTAAGATGTACTTATACGCAGTATCAGATGAAAAAGGACCGCAGTGATCTAAATAAACACAGCCTAGCGGTTTATTAGATATGTACAACTGAGTCTGTGGCGGACGCGTAGCAGTTGAAGGTTTAATCTGCTGGCATATGTCACAAAGAAGGACATAATCACGCGTCTGTTTGTACAGTCCCCGCCACCAGAAACGTAGTTGTAATTGAGTTACAGTGGCCGAGACGCCCACATGCGCAGACGCCACACCTTCATGAGCCGCTGTAATCAAGTCTGCTCTGCGATCCGAGTTGGGAATCAGCCGTTCCCCAACATCAGGAATTGACACAAAAGGAACCTTTTCGGGACTTAAGTGGTATTTATACTTCGAAGGGAATCCCGCAGGATGTTTACTTCCCTTCTCAGAGGCAGCAATCGCTGCCAAGATGTCGCTATCAATCTTGGTTTTAGACCTAGTAACTGCTGCAACTAAGTATGTAGATACTGCTGATTTCGCCGCTTCATCAGCAAGCGAGTTGCCAACAGCGTGAACTCCTACGCGCTGATGACCGAGAGTATGAATCACATAAACGAGTGGCAACATAGCCTTAAGCTCTGCCACTCGAACCCAGATCATTTTATGTTTTATTGTGCTACCCTTGGAATCATGAAAATCATTTTGAATCCAAAAGAACAAGTTTTCATTGTAAGACTGGACACAGTAGTAAGAATCACTTACAATTAGAGTAGTAACACTTGGATCTGCGTACTCCAAAGCTAGTAAGAGAGCACGAAGCTCCGCCAATTGTGCGGTGCAATCGCCCAGGGGCAACGTGTGCACTTCCCTGGAAACGAACTCATCATTCAACATAGCACCGACCACAATGGCGCATGCGGAAACGTAGGCATGTTTAGAGCCATGCGCAACCTGCGCCGACCCATCAGTGTAAATGATGCAATGGAAGTCCTCCAAAGGTCGCATAGCCAGAGGAGCAGGATGAACGAATTCATACTGCAAGTACTCTTGCGACCGTAAGGAGGCGTCAAAAATAAACATGACATCCGTGGATGACAATGACGCAGCCCACTGAATCCACCGAGGGTGCAAAGCTTTCGAATTTGGTACACTGGCTTTCGTGACTGCCTCCAAGTGAGGACAGGGTGTTACCACCAGCATGCGTTTCCCTTGAGACAGTGCTCGTTCTTTTAGAATTGCCATCTGTACAGCAGTCAAAACCTTTTCCACTGTGGGAAACCGCATCTCAGCCGAAGTGTACAAGTGTGACTTGTAAGCAATAGGTACTGTGTCACCTTCATTAAAAGTGAGGTATGTGAAACCCACCGACCCAGGAATTATTCTTATTACCAGGTTGGTGTGGTTATCACGAGTCAGTAAATATTTAGAAGCGAGCAGATCAGCCTGCAAGGATTGCAAAATGGCTGAATGCTCAGGCAGCCAGCATGATTTTGAGAAAGTTGGTTGTATCAAAGCATACAAAGGCTTGATACGCTGGGCATATTCCGGAATGTAAGTCCTGCCGAAATTCAAAAAGCCCAGTAAAGATTGTAATTTTTTCAGTGTTGTTGGAGCGCGCAATTGTGCGCACTTCTCTAAGAAGTGAGGAGCCAAACCTCTACCTTCATTGTTGAGCTCATAGCCCAAAAACAACACTGTGTGTTCAGCAATGTGCGATTTTGCAAAGTTAAATTTGTAACCCATGTCAGCGAAGTTGCAAATAACAGAATTTACACGACACAGATGCTCCCAAATATCGTCGTCTGTGAGATATATGTCATCCACATACGAAAAAGCATCAGGGTCGAGTGCCTCCAGAATAGAGACAATTCGAGCGGTAAATATACCAGGACTATTCTTGTAGCCCATTGGAAGACGCCGGAATTGCTTTTGGACTCCAGCGCTCGTAAAACTGGTCCATTGGGAGCTAAAGCTGTCCAATCTGTGGGCATAAAAACCATTGGATATGTCAAGCGTTGTCTTGAAACGCTTACGCACGAGACTATCCACTAGGGCAGAGCCGTGGGTATTCTGTACAGCACAGTTACGGCAATGCGAGTTTAAATGCCGGTAATCCAAAACCAAACGATATGATCCGTCAGGTTTGTTCACAGTAAAAAGGGGATTATTCATCGGTGACACACACGTTTCAATAACTCCCTGATATTCCAATTGTTCAAGGATTTCCGCGACGGAAGATTTTGCTTCACGCCGAATGGGATATTGAGGTTGAGGCTGCGGCTGAGACCGCAACGGAATTTCGTGGCAAGGCGACAATCTATCCCAACCACATTGGTTACGGTACAGAGCCGGCGCGAGAGCCCGAGCCCACTCTTCTGCAAAATGCTGCGCATGCTCTTTCGAGACAGTGTTCGCGAAACTGGGTAGGATCACCTCCTCCCCTCGCGGCGCCGCGAGCACAAAAGGTGGGGGCCAGTCAGCCTCCGAAAGTAAAATATCATATGTAGAAGACAGATTCTCCCAAAATACACCTTTAACGGTACGCTGTATGTCACCTTCAATTAACAGGACAATTTCATATAGTCTTTCAGGGGGAGCAAGTCTCGTATCCGCTGTTTCTATCACAACGTAGACATCAGTCGCTGTCACCCTCAGTAGTGGACGCAGCGCCTCTCTGACTATGGTTATCTCCGCCGCGCTGTCCAGCAAGGTCAGAGCCCACGTCAGATTCCGAAGCCGCGTTCTCACTATCTGTGGCATATCGATGCGCTGTTAAGGCTGCGACTTTCTTTTTCGCAAACTGCGGACGCCTAGGCGTAGAATCCTCCTGCTTCACTGCGCCGTCCGTCTGGCGGGACTGACCACGTCCTTGTTGGCCACCACGTCCACGTCCACCCCCTCCTCCTCCACCGGTCTTCGGGGCCGATGTGTCCTGAAAGGAACGAGGAGAGCGTTGATCAGAACCCTGAAAACGATCAGGTGATTTAATCATCGCGCGATCGCGCAAATCATAAACTTTTTCAGTCGGCGCAGGTGCTTGTACTGCAGGAAAAGAATCTTGAGTCTGTGTATTCTTCCTCCCCTGTGTCTGTTTCTTAGGCCAATTTTGTTTTTTGGACTTGGGCTGGACATCTGTCACTGCAGATTGTCCCTGAGGTTGTTTTTTGTCCTTCACTGGAAAATATTTCAGACCTCTACTTGTGCGGCCAATTGTCTTATAAGCGGCCACCACAATCTTTGCTAACTGGCGGGGTTTGTCGGCATCGGGCAGAGCAGCCAAAGCATTCGACACCTGAAAGTTAACTGCATCTCCTTTAACATTGGAGAGAATGAGATCACTTACAATCTCAAAAGAACCACACAGGCGCATACCCAATTCAACCGCTGCCTCTGGACCGTGATCATTCTGAACACGTCTAATTATTTCAGGCAGGGCAGTCATAGACGGGGTGCCAAAGCACCTTGTATAAACTGCCGCAAATGTTTTTCCCCAGCTCTCACAGTCAACAAGTTCAGGAGTTATATCCTTCGGTAGAGTAATCGTTAACATTCTATGTTCATCAGCAGGAGTAGAATTCGGAAAAACCGCCTCCAGTTGATCAAACTTCTCTGCTAGCCAGAATGGGAAGTCATCGTTGTCAACTGGACGCGCACCAAAAACCGAATTAACCATCACTGGATTGAGACGCATTCCGCCTCGTTCCATGGGAGCGGCCGCACCCCCCTGGGGACCACCAGGAAGATGTCGACCGATGTATTGCACTAAGGCACGAATCACGGAAATGGAAACAACATGTAGCCTGCGTATTTCTGCTAGGGTACAAGCCCCGTGATTCGGGTGCGGGGTAAAGCCACCCAACGCAGGCCAATTCGTACCTGGAATTGAGAGCGGACCTAACCTCGCTGCGGACAAAGAGTGGGGGAGGGCGCCATCAAACCAAACTCGATGCTGCCAATGATCAATAGGTATTTCCAATGCCCTGTACGGCGTATATTCAGCCGGGACATCCGAGGCGGTGTAGGAGTGGAACAAACCAGAATTAGCGTCCACAGCCGGAAACGTAACCCAAGAGTAAAACAACTCGTAAGGAAACGCCGGATCTGCACATACCACGAAAATCACAGCCATCCCATCTACTGGGACTTGGTACGTCTGAAGATGGTTGCGTACCGCTACGCGACTATGCTGCGCAATAGCCACCGCCGCCATTACAACACTGGAAACAAGAACACACAAAGAATACTTTGTAGCACAACTGGGTAGTAATTCAAAGAAACCGTTTAAGGAAGAATCAAGCTTGAATAAAGACCTATTTCAAAAAATAGGTAGGTTTCACCGACACCCCGTTTTCCGGAAACGGATGTGAAGGGGTTAAGGCATGAACGATAAACTACTCGAGTGTCATGATATAAGACCACCGAAACCGTTGGGCGCCATGTTGCAGGGTTTCTGTACTCACACAGAACTGTGCACAGAGGAGTGGAACCTCGGCAAATTAGGGTGTCCCAAAACTTACCTCAGCAACCAACTCACCCCTTACCGAGCTAGCTACAGTGTCTCATTGGACATATCAAACTCCCAATGTTTAGACAAACCAGAACATGAACTTACGGTACCTCAGGGTACGTGGAACTCATGAACACTCTTTCGTTATATTATCATTACAAACCAGAACATGGAGTAAAGAAGACACATGTGCATTTGAAATGTTTATTTACTAATGCCGTCTTCTCAGGCGCAGTATCTTAGATAATACAAGTATACTTATTATCAGTAGCAAAATTATCAGCATAGTTACTAAGACATAAAAAGCGAATGGTGACAGCATGTTAACATGCTGTAATGAATAAGAGTCAACAACACTTATATCTCACCCTCCCTAACACATATATTATATTATTAGCTAAGAAGGTCTCTTTGGGTTGTTTTAGGGCGGGCCCATACCTTAGTGTCCTAGCATGAAGGAATCACATCAGCATACACCAGCTCTCTCTGCATGTGCACCGCATCAAGTGTGTTAACAATTCTCGTGCAAAGCAATATCAATCCCGCCTCAAGCCCAAGTTGGCAAAGGCTGCACTTGTGTTATGACTATGAAGGCGTGGAGATCAGACCTCATAACAATTCCATATCGTGTTGCTCCTGAAACTTCAGCACTCTCCGTGCAGACATGGTTTATTAAACAAAACTGATATCAGAGCAATAACATATTATTCTCACATACACCACGGCAAACCACTAGGTTGAAAGCTAAGTCAACAATTAAGGGTCGTGTGCAGAAGTTGCAAGAAAGGAAAAATGGCGTTTAAATCTCAAATGTACCTATGCTAACTTAACACGATATAAGGATATATAGGAGCTATACAACAGCTCGCCAACAATAATGCACCTGAGCCCCTCGTGGGCTTTCAACCAGCACTGGCTGCCACGAGCCTCTCAGGCTCTCGAACACCAATTCCCCTTCTTGAGCCTCTCTGGGCTCAAAACACAATGGTGGGGCTCACGAGCCTCTCTGGGCTCTGCAAAACAACTGGTGCCCCCGGGGCACCTCGTGGCTCCAAGAAAAATGCCCCTGAGCCTCGCAGGCTCCAACAACCAAATGCCGCCGTTATGAGCCTTTCTGGGCTCTTGAAGCAAGACAGAGGCCCCCGTGAGCCTCCTCTGGGCTCAGAGAACAAAGAGCGAGGTCGCGCTGCCGAGGGCGGGGGGGGGGCGGACACCGACAATGTGTCCCGGCGCCCCTCCCGTGTCTGGTGCACTCACCGGCTTCTGCAGGCTGCGGGACTCTTCTCTGGTACCGCGGGCGGGGCTCTTCCTCTCCGGGGCCTCGCCGGTCAGCCTCAGTCTTCTCTGCTCCGGGCTTCCCTTCTCCGTGGAGCCCAGAGCACGACCAGGCCCGCCCCCGTCTTCCTGGGCTTTGCCTGACTTCCGGGTCGCGCTGCAACCAATAGCAGCGCGGCGCTGGGGGGAGTGGAGGCGGGACTTCCGGGTCGCCGTAGGCAGAGCGGCGGCCCGGGGGGGAGGCTTCACGATTCTGGGCAATGCCGGGTGGGCACCGGCTTCCAGTTAAAAATATGAAGCGAGGTGCCACTCGCTCGGCCGGCAACACAGCACGCAGGCCAAAAGCACCCAGAGCGCTCTCAAGCGCCACATGAAATTTAAAGCGCTCCCTGCGCTAAAATGGCAATTTCAAGCGCTATTAAGCGCTGGGTCACAGCAAAGCGCTCTCAAGCGCCAAAAGGCAATATAAAGTGCTCCCAGGCGCTAGGGGCTAATAAGCCCAGCAGAAGTCCTCCTTGGTAGGCAGGGGGGGGGGCAAGGCTGGGCCAGGGGCCAGCTCACTGGCCCTCCAGGCAGGGAGGCAGTCCAAGTGGCGGTTCCTCCTGGCCCCAGCAGCAGCAGCACCCTCAGGATCCTGGAAGAGAACAACTTCTGTGGGGACACAGCCCCATTTTTATACAGTGCATTCCTTTGTTCAAGGGTGTAGAGTGGGGGCGGAACCAGTCGCAGCTGGTTCTTGAGTACTCTGTTTACCTCAACCACCCTCTCTATTCACTGGCAGGGCTTGGGTCATTAGACACACCACAGGGGGGCGGAGCCAGCATTGTGTGGGGAAACCCAGCCCATCCAGGACACAGGTACACTCCTCCCACACATTACTCATGCAGATCTCCCACTCACCACCGGGCAGACCCATCCAGACTTCCTGGAGCCTGGTATGCCAGCCAGCTCCAGCCAATCACACGCCAGCACCCTCACAGCACACGTACAGCCATGTCTAGAAATGGCGCTTCGCTACTAGACACATACATGCTGCATACACCATCTCGCAGCATTCACTCTCACGAGTTCACACATACCAGACTCAAGCCTGTACACCCCACACATCAGGAACTACCAGGGACACATACATTCCCCATGCATTCCTATGGGCGGGCAGGCCTAGCTCAGCACATGCACTCAGAGTGCGCACGCACTTTCCACTGGGACACAGTGAAAGTGCGCAGAATCCAAAAATCACCATCTCCAGGTCACCATTTCAAGCAAAAAGTCTAGGGGTGAACCTGCCCTAAGGGCCAAAGTCCAACATAAGTCAAAGAAACCGTTTTAGAAAGAATCAAGCTTGAAAAAGACCTATTATAAAAAACAGGTAGGTTTCACCGACACCACGTTTTTCGGAAACGGTAGTGAAGGGGTTAAGGTTTGAACGATATACTACTCGAGTGACATGATATAAGACCACCGAAAACATTGGGCGCCATGTCGCAGGGTTTCTGTTCTCACACAGAACTGTGCACAAAGGATTGGAACCTCGGCGAATTAGGGTGACCCAAAACTCACCTAAGTACCCAACAAACCCCTTACCGAGCTAGCTACAGTGTCTCATTGGTCATAACAAACTTCCAATGTTTAGACAAACCAGAACATGAACTTACAGTACCTCAGGATACGTGGAACACATGAGCACTCTTTCGTTATACTATCATTACAAACCAGAACATGGAGTAAAGAAGAACACATGAGCATTTGAAATGTTTATTTACTAATGCCGTCTTCTCAGGCGCAGTATCTTAGATAATACAAGTAAGCATATTATCAGTAGCAAAATTACCAGCATAGTTACTAGTCCATAAAAAGCGAATGGTGACAGCATGTTAACATGCTGTAAATGAATAAGGGTTAACAACAATTATATCTCACCCTCCCTAACACACATATTATATTATTTGCTAAGAAGGTCTCTTTGGGTTGAATTAGGGCGGGCCCATACCTCAGTGTCCTAGCATGAAGGAATCACATCAGCATACACCAGCTCTCTCTGCATGCGAACAGCATCAAGTGTGTTTGCGTGCCTCAAGCAAAGCAATATAAAACCCGCCTCAAGCCCAAAGTTGGCAGAAGCTGCACTTATGTTATGTCTATGAAGCCGTGAAGATCAGACCTCATAACAAATCTGTATCGTGTTGTTCCTGAAGCTTCAGCACTCTCTGTACAGACATAGTTTATTAAGCAAAGCTGATATCAGAGTAATAACATATTATTCTCATGTAAACCACAACGAACTACTAGGTTGAAAGCTAAATCAACAATTAAGTGTCGTGTGCAGAAGTTGCAAAAAGGAAAAATGGCGTTTAAACCTCTAGTGAGCCTATGCTAACTTAACACAATATAAAGATATACAGTAGCTACATGACAGGTCCTGTGCAGCAAGTAGTACAAAACGAGGAGCAGCAGGAGAGCAAAGGGTGCAGAGGAGCACAGGGTGCAGTGCAGCAGGGAAGCACAGCAGGCTGTGAAGCAGGGGAGCACAGAGTGCTGTGCAGCAAGGGAGCACAGGGTGCAGTGTAGCAGAGGAGCACAGGATGCAGTGCAGCAGGGGAGCACAGGGTGCTGTGCAGAAGGGGAGCACAGGTTGCAGTGTAGCAGAGGAGCACAGGATGCAGTGCAGCTGGGGAGCACAGGGTGCTGTGCAGCAGGGGAGCACAGGGTGCAGTGCAGCAGAGGAGCACAGGGTGCAGTGCATTAGCTGAGAGCAGGGTCCTGTGCAGCAAGTAGTACAAAACGAGGAGTAGCAGGAGAGCAAAGGGTGCAGAGGAGCACAGGGTGCCGCGCAGCAGGGACGCACAGGGTGCTGTGCAGCAGGGGAGCACATGGTGCTGTGCAGCAGGGGAGCACATGGTGCTGTGCAGCAGGGGAGCACAGGGTGCTGTGCAGCAGGGGAGCACAGGGTGCAGTGCAGCAGGGAAGCACAGGGTGCAGTGAAGCAGGGAAGCACAGGGTGCAGTGTAGCAGAGGAGCACAGGGTGCAGTGCAGCAGGGAAGCACAGGGTGATGTGCAGCAGGGGAGCACAGGGTGCTGTGCAGAAGGGGAGCACAGGGTGCAGTGCATTAGCTGAGAGCAGGGTCCTGTGCAGCAAGTAGTACAAAACGAGGAGCAGCAGGAGAGCAAAGGGTGCAGAGGAGAACAGGGTGCAGTGCAGCAGGGAAGCAGAGGGTGCTGTGCAGCAGGGGAGCACAGGGTGCTGTGCAGCAGGGGAGCACAGGGTGCTGTGCAGCAGGGGAGCACAGGATGCAATGCAGCAGGGGAGTACAGGGTGCTGTGCAGCAGGGGAGCACAGGGTGCAGCGTAGCAGAGGAGCACAGGGTGCAGTGCAGCAGGGGAGCACAGGGTTCTGTGTAGCAGGGGAGCACAGGGTGCAGTGCAGCAGAGGAGCACAGGGTGCAGTGCATTAGCTGAGAGCAGGGTCCTGTGCAGCAAGTAGTACAAAACGAGGAGCAGCAGGAGAGCAAAGGGTGCAGAGGAGCACAGGGTGCAGTGCAGCAGGGAAGCACAGGGTGCTGTGCAGCAGAGGAGCAAAGGATGCAGTGCAGCAGGGAAGCACAGGGTGCCGTGCAGCAGGGAAGCACAGGGTGCCGTGCAGCAGGGGAGCACAGGGTGCTGTGCAGCAGGGGAGCACAGGGTGCTGTGCAGCAGGGGAGCACAGGGTGCTGTGCAGCAGGGAAGCACAGGGTGCAGTGCAGCAGGGGAGCACAGGGTGCAGTGTAGCAGAGGAGCACAGGGTGCAGTGCAGCAGCGAAGCACAGGGTGCAGTGCAGCAGGGCTGGGTATGCTCAGACGTGAGTCCCAGGCTCTCCACACCACTGGAGTCAAGCTATCCAGGCTGATGAAGGCTGATAGCCAGAAACCGGTCCTTGGATGCTTGATTCCGGTCTGGGAAAGACATAGCTTGGTAGTTCGGACTCGACTGTTCCCATGAGGCACAGGGTCAGAGCTGATTTGCATATAGCCAGTGTCTAACCCAGGGTGGTGTGGAGTGCAAAAAAACGATGGATTTAGGCCCAGATCCTTGTGAATGCATGACATTGTTCTACATTCTGTCCATCAACTGTGTTTTTTGCAATTTTCACCCCGAGTGGGCTGGGTATGCTCAGACGTGAGTCCCAGGCTCTCCACACCACTGGAGTCAAGCTATCCCAGGCTACTGAAGGCTGATAGCCAGAAACCGGTCCTTGGATGCTTGATTCCGGTCTGGGAAAGACATGGCTTGGTAGTTCGGACTGGACTGTTCCCATGAGGCACAGAGTCAGAGCTGATTTGCATATAGCCAGTGTCTAACCCAGGGTGGTGTGGAGTGCAAAAAAACGATGGATTTAGGCCCAGATCCTTGTGAATGCATGACATTGTTCTACATTCTGTCCATCAACTGTGTTTTTTGCAATTTTCACCCCGAGTGGGCTGGGTATGCTCAGACGTGAGTCCCAGGCTCTCCACACCACTGGAGTCAAGCTATCCCAGGCTGATGAAGGCTGATAGCCAGAAACCGGTCCTTGGATGCTTGATTCCGGTCTGGGAAAGACATGGCTTGGTAGTTCGGACTGGACTGTTCCCATGAGGCACAGAGTCAGAGCTGATTTGCATATAGCC
Organism: Lissotriton helveticus; assembly: GCF_964261635.1. Taxonomy (NCBI): domain Eukaryota; kingdom Metazoa; phylum Chordata; class Amphibia; order Caudata; family Salamandridae; genus Lissotriton; species Lissotriton helveticus. The sequence goes on along the minus strand of NC_136069.1, from coordinate 1,670,071,467 downwards.
AGTGTCTAACCCAGGGTGGTGTGGAGTGCAAAAAAACGATGGATTTAGGCCCAGATCATTGTACTGGGGTGAATGCATGACATTGTTCTACATTCTGTCCATTAACTGTGTTTTTTGCAATTTTCACCCCGAGTAGGCTGGGTATGCTCAGAATTGAGTCCCAGGCTCTCCACACCACTGGAGTCAAGCTATCCAGGCTGTTGAAGGCTGATAGCCAGAAACCGGTCCTTGGACACTTGATTCCGGTCTGGGAAAGACATGGCTTGGTAGTTCGGACTGGACGGTTCCCATGAGGCACAGGGTCAGAGCTGATTTGCATATAGCCAGTGTCTAAACCAGGGTGGTGTGGAATGCAAAAAAATGATGGATTTAGGCCCAGATCCTTGTACTGGGGTGAATGCATGACATTGTTCTACATTCTGTCCATCAACTGTGTTTTTTGCAATTTTCACCCCGAGTGGGCTGGGTATGCTCAGACGTGAGTCCCAGGCTCTCCACACCACTGGAGTCAAGCTATCCAGGCTGATGAAGGCTGATAGCCAGAAACCGGTCCTTGGATGCTTGATTCCGGTCTGGGAAAGACATGGCTTGGTAGTTCGGACTGGACTGTTCCCATGAGGCACAGAGTCAGAGCTGATTTGCATATAGCCAGTGTCTAACCCAGGGTGGTGTGGAGTGCAAAAAAACGATGGATTTAGGCCCAGATCCTTGTGAATGCATGACATTGTTCTACATTCTGTCCATCAACTGTGTTTTTTGCAATTTTCACCCCGAGTGGGCTGGGTATGCTCAGACGTGAGTCCCAGGCTCTCCACACCACTGGAGTCAAGCTATCCAGGCTGTTGAAGGCTGATAGCCAGAAACCGGTCCTTGGACACTTGATTCCGGTCTGGGAAAGACATGGCTTGGTAGTTTGGACTGGACGGTTCCCATGAGGCACAGGGTCAGAGCTGATTTGCATATAGCCAGTGTCTAACCCAGGGTGGTGTGGAATGCAAAAAACCGATGGATTTAGGCCCAGATCCTTGTACTGGGGTGAATGCATGACATTGTTCTACATTCTGTCCATCAACTGTGTTTTTTGCAATTTTCACCCCGAGTGGGCTGGGTATGCTCAGACGTGAGTCCCAGGCTCTCCACACCACTGGAGTCAAGCTATCCAGGCTGATGAAGGCTGATAGCCAGAAACCGGTCCTTGGATGCTTGATTCCGGTCTGGGAAAGACATGGCTTGGTAGTTCGGACTGGACTGTTCCCGTGAGGCACAGGGTCAGAGCTGATTTGCATATAGCCAGTGTCTAACCCAGGGTGTTGTGGAGTGCAAAAAAACGATGGATTTAGGCCCAGATCCTTGTACTGGGGTGAATGCATGACATTGTTCTACATTCTGTTCATCAACTGTGTTTTTTGCAATTTTCACACCGAGTGGGCTGGGTATGCTCAGACGTGAGTCCCAGGCTCTCCACACCACTGGAGTCAAGCTATCCAGGCTGATGAAGGCTGATAGCCAGAAACCGGTCCTTGGATGCTTGATTCCGGTCTGGGAAAGACATGGCTTGGTAGTTCGGACTGGACTGTTCCCATGAGGCACAGGGTCAGAGCTGATTTGCATATAGCCAGTGTCTAGCCCAGGGTGGTGTGGAGTGCAAAAAAACGATGGATTTAGGCCAAGATCCTTGTACTGGGGTGAATGCATGACATTGTTCTACATTCTGTCCATCAACTGTGTTTTTTGCAATTTTCACCCCGAGTGGGCTGGGTATGCTCAGACATGAGTCCCAGGCTCTCCACACCACTGGAGTCAAGCTATCCAGGCTGATAGCCAGAAACCGGTCCTTGGATGCTTGATTCCGGTCTGGGAAAGACATGGCTTGGTAGTTCGGACTGGTCTGTTACCATGAGGCACAGGGTCAGAGCTGATTTGCATATAGCCAGTGTCTAACCTAGGGTGGTGTGGAGTGCAAAAAATCGATGGATTTAGGCCCAGATCCTTGTACTGGGGTGAATGCATGTAATTGTTCTACATTCTGTCCATCACCTGTGTTTTTTGCACTTTTCACCCCGAGTGGGCTGGGTATGCTCAGACGTGAGTCCCAGGCTCTCCACACCACTGGAGTCAAGCTATCCAGGCTGATGAAGGCTGATAGCCAGAAACCGGTCCTTGGATGCTTGATTCCGGTCTGGGAAAGACATGGCTTGGTAGTTCGGACTGGTCTGTTACCATGAGGCACAGGGTCAGAGCTGATTTGCATATAGCCAGTGTCTAACCTAGGGTGGTGTGGAGTGCAAAAAATTGATGGATTTAGGCCCAGATCCTTGTACTGGGGTGAATGCATGTAATTGTTCTACATTCTGTCCATCACCTGTGTTTTTTGCACTTTTCACCCCGAGTGGGCTGGGTATGCTCAGACGTGAGTCCCAGGCTCTCCACACCACTGGAGTCAAGCTATCCAGGCTGATGAAGGCTGATAGCCAGAAACCGGTCCTTGGATGCTTGATTCCGGTCTGGGAAAGACATGGCTTGGTAGTTCGGACTGGACTGTTCCCATGAGGCACAGGGTCAGAGCTGAATTGCATATAGCCAGTGTCTAACCCAGGGTGGTGTGGAGTGCAAAAAAACTATGGATTTAGGCCCAGATCCTTGTACTGGGGTGAATGCATGACATTGTTCTAAATTCTGTCTATCAACTGTGTTTTTTGAAATTTTCACCCCGAGTGGGCTGGGTATGCTTAGACGTGAGTCCCAGGATCTCCACACCACTGGAGTCAAGCTATCCAGGCTGATGAAGGCTGATAGCCAGAAACCGGTCCTTGGACACTTGATTCCGGTCTGGGAAAGACATGGCTCGGTAGTTCGGACTGGACTGTTCCCATGAGGCACAGGGTCAGAGCTGATTTGCATATAGCCAGTGTCTAACCCAGGGTGGTGTGGAGTGCAAAAAAATGATGGATTTAGGCCCAGATCCTTGTACTGGGGTGAATTAATGACATTGTTCTTGGAGTTCTGGACTTTTTCGCTACGTCCAGAGGTGTCAGGGACAACACCCGAAGACCCCGGAGTTCAACCTGTCTTGGTACACAAACAAACAGAAACACGGGCTTCTCGATGGTGGCGTCAAAGACCAAAGGTTTATTACTGCAGGGACACAGAAGTCACAGAAACTACACATGGGCAGTATCTAGGAGCCTGTTCGATTTGTACAAAGAGGATTGCTCCTTATATACTAAATATTGGGCTTCAGGCAAATTCTTTACATGTTACCACAGTTCTAAACATTCGTGTCTTAAACAATAAATATTTGGCGTTGCACAGGAATCGTCAACAGTATCTGATGTCAAAACATTACGAATGAGGGGTTCCCACTAGTCCATCATAATCCCATGTCAATTCTTCATTCAAGACCCGGACCGCCTCATCGTAAATTTCGTTACCTCCCCCTAATAAAGGCCCAGAAGGAAAGGAGCAGAGCCAGGTGTAGAAGATAGAAAGACAGGATAAGAAATGTTTGTGGGTCGTAAATGGGCACGGTTACCAGCTTCGGCCGCCTAATCATGATCAGGCCAACGAACACAAGAACCAGTATAGCAGGACTGGCCTCAGGCTGGGGAGGCAGTTCTTGCCGAGTCATGCTGCTACAGCGTTGCTGGCCTAAGGTGCACGTGTCACTAGCAAGGTGAATTGCCGGTTAAAGCCTACGTGTCCTTTAATGAAAAAGAGATCATTGCGTGTCCATTGACTATGTGAGGGCAAGGAATACAAAATGGCTTCCGTGTTCTAAAATGGATGCCACGGGTAGAACAGAAATGTGTTTGTAACTGGAGTGCTCTTGCTCGTAGCATAGCGAAAACACCAGGATATACTAAATGGATCATTTGCGGTTCACTGATACCAAAATTATGTATTTCCGACAATGTTACAAACATGAGTAAAATCGTCACGGAACCTCAGACCCTCCTTTTGCCCTTACATAGGCAATTACTTAGTCTATATCAGAGTCAGAGTCTAATTCTATGCTCATTAGGTCAGTGACATGTTGTTGTATCATCATCCTGTCTCGTGTCTTTTCTCCTAATGTAGGTGGTTTTCTGAAACAGGTTGCAGCACAGAGGCTACACAGAGCGGGACCACATTGGATAATAAGACAGCACGAGAACAGAAATACTAGGATGACACCAATGACCATCAGAACCTTCCATCCCCACTCTGATACCAGAGTCCAAAACCACTCCATGAAGGACCAGTTTCCCTTATCTACGTGTATAGAGTCGGAAATCTTATGTAGCTTAGAGATTGCTTCATAGACTGTTGGAGCATTATTTGGAATAAAGACACAGCAGCTCGATTGGATCATTCTGCATACCCCACCTCGATCTGCAAGTATTACGTCTAGAACCATACGGTTCTGCAACGTCATGAGACGATCCGCTTGAAGCTCAGCTGTTAAGTTACTAAGGGCACCAGCAGTTTCTGTAATAGTAGATTCAACTACTCGTGTTAGTTGACGTATACTTCTACTATTAGCCATAGGCCCCCAAAACGGAAGGAAACCTTTGAAGAAGTCTCCAGCTTCTTGACCAGCGGTATCTTCCTTGCTGAAGACACCTCTTGCTACTCTGGTTTTGTGATAATCTGAAGAAGCAGTGTATGTCGGAGGTAACAATCGAGCAATATAACATGAACCTGAAAAGTCAGCAGGCAGCCATGTATATGCTCTGTCCTGACAAATGAAGTAGGTACCCCTAGCAGTCAGAAAGGCAGGGGAGGAGTCAGACGGAAATACGTAAGTTTCAACGCACTCACTGCTCCCTAGCTGAGCTCTCGGATTTCTCCCATTTCCTTGCAAACAGACCTGTCCTCGGTGAGGCACGACCCAAACTGAAGTGGAGCTTTTACGCTTGCTTTCTCCCAAACCAAGGCGGTACTCTGTAGAGTTCCAAGTCAAATACACCAGCAATTCATCTCTAGGATAAGATGGAGTATTATTGACGTCTTTAATCATATCAATAATTCCCTGGACTAAAGCTTTGTTGGCTGAGTTGTATTTAGTGGACCGTGGTGGACGCGGAGGATAGGTCTCAAGGGCATATGAAAAAATGGTCTGAAAGGCCTGAAATGATCCATTATAGCTAAAAGGCAAGACTAGATAGGGAATGCCTTTATCCATAGTGTGAGGTATCAAACCACACACCCAGCAGTCTGTAGTATTAACTATCAGTTGGTGTTGATGCAAGAGCTGTACAAATGTATTGTTAATAAATTCTGAGCGTCGAGCTTGTTCGTGTTCAGGAAATGAGTGAAAAGAATGCATAGAAGAAACCGTAGAAGTAGCAGGATCAAGGGAAGGTACTGTAGTTACTGGCATAAAAATCAAATGTACACCAAAGACGATTCCACCCACCAACGTTATTAAAACAATTAAAAATGTAACTGCACATTGCATTAGAAAGCATTTGCTGTGTAGTATTCTGTTCAGTCTATTTCTGCGAACATAAATTACATTTTCTCGTTGTAGCTCAGGAAGCTCCATCTTCTACGACCGTTCGCGACCACTGATGATGTGTACGTAGATGAAAATGCCTCTATCAGCCCTGGGAGTTCCCAGAACTAACAGAAAGATCGACCTTGTGTCGGACCCCTGCAGATTCAACTAGGCACACAGCCACGACCCTACGGCTACCCAGACGGCAAGGCAATTTTAAAACAAAAAGAAACAATACATAGTATTAGCAAACTTCCTGGCTGGAGGCAATGTATAGCAAATTCAAATCTGAAAATAGGCAGTTTCCTGCTTTATTTGTCCATATTGCGAGAACGTAAGTTGTATCTCAGTTTTGCAGGAGCTGTCTGATCTGGAAACAATGTATTTTCAGCTGACGTTGCAATGTTCACGTTTGCAGATGACAAATGTTCTTTTGGTACAGATGACAAATGTATAGGGTTCAAAAGAGCAGTTTCAGGAGGAGAGTCAGAATTTGGTGAATCCGTGATCAGTTCTGCATCACTGAAAGGTATGAACCTGGGGATTTGTTCCGTTTCAGAGGCACCGATTCCTTTCTTTACCCAGTTGTCGTAAGGAAGTGGCAGAGGCACACGTTTAGCATGAGTCGTATGGATCCAATTTCTTCTTCCGGCCACACGAATAGCAGTTCTCGTTGCTAGCAGGACTTGGAACGGGCCAATAAATCTGGGCTGAAGATTTTTCGTTCTTGCAAAATTTCGGATGACCACCTGATCACCCGGTTTCAGCTGATGGCCTGGACTCTCCGATGGCTTTGGCAATGCATCGAAAACCTGTTGGTGAATAAGACTCAATTTAGCAGTCAAGTCGAAAAGGTAATCAATTAACATTGGGTATTCCAGCTGCTTAAATTCTTTCGGTCTAGGTACCCCCCAAACATTTGCAGGACGACCGAAAACTATTTCGTAGGGACTAAGCCCTACTCTAGAATGTACAGTTGCTCTTGTTGATAGCAAAGCCAAAGGCAATGCGTCTGGCCAGGACAAACCCGTGGATGCTTGTATCTTAGCGAGTTTCAATTTAAGGGTGCCATTGTAACCCTCGACTAAACCCGCGGACTGGGGATGATTCGCACTATGAAATTTCTGTCTAATCCCTAGGCCGGCACACACACTCTGCATAACTTTCCCTACGAACTCACTTCCGTTGTCTGACCATACAATCCGTGGCATTCCGTATCTGGGGAAGTATTCTTTAAGAAGAATTTTGGCAGTGGATAAGGCAGTATTGTCCTTCAGTGGGTATGCTTCGATCCATCTGGAGAAAGCACAAACTACCACTAGGACGTATTTCAGGTTATTACAACGATCCATGTGAATGAAGTCTAGCTGGATCACTTCAAAGGGGCAGGAAGGAGGAGCGAAGTGACCTGCAGGTGTGGGGATTCCCTTGCCAGGATTATGCATCAAGCATACCATACAATTCCTCACCACTCTCTCTGCACACCTACTAATCCCGTCATTCTTCCAGACCGGAGCCAACATCTTACAAATCCCTTTTGAACTGATGTGCGCTGTTCCATGTGCCATTGTTACTACTGCAAGCACATACGCATCAGGCAACATCCAACACTGTTGTTCCGACAAGTCAATCCAACACCCACTCGAGTCCAATTTACCCGTGCTCTCTCTCCATGCAAGTTTTTCCTCCTCAGTCGCCTCTTTCTGAATTTCCTTCACGCTTTCCACTGTGTCTTCACACATTCCAGACTCAGAAATCCATCTTGCAGACGTTGCAACATACATTCTACTCATCATATTTCTGGCTGTCTGTTTTGCAGTCTCATCAGCAAAAGCATTCCCACGACCAACATCATCCGTGATTGCTTTATGAGCACTGCATTTCACAATCGCAACTTCAGTCGGTAAGGTTAGAGATTCCAACAAGTCATTAACTAGCTGACCATGTTGAATCTTAGTCCCATGGGACGTAATGAAACCTCTCTCTTTCCACAAACGGCCAAAACTATGGGCCACGCCGAACGCGTACTGACTATCTGTGAACACGTTCACTCTCTTTCCCTTAGCTAAAACGCACGCTCTTGTTAGCGCGATCAATTCTGCAGCCTGGGCAGAATTCTGACTCACTCTTGCAGTCTCCACAATCGTACTCAAGGTCGTTACTGCATAAGCAGCAGTCACATCACCATTCTCCAATTTGAAGCAAGACCCGTCAACATACAACGTGCCATCTGGTTCTGACAACGGAGTGTCTTTTAGGTCGATTCGTCCTTTTGTTTCTTCCTCAGTTCTGAAACAACAGTCGTGTGGTTCGGAATCACTCGACTCTTCGCTAGTCGGCAACAATGTTGCTGGATTCAATACATTGCATCTTTTGATCTGAATATGACTAGCTAACAGTGTCAGTTCATAACCTGATAATCTAGCACTGGTAAGGTGTTGCGTCTTGGTTCGGTTCATGAGTGTATCCACAGCATGCGGAACCATAACTACTAACATGTTGTTCATTACTAAACCAGCAGATTGTCGAATGGAGGCTGCAGCTGCGGCTGTAGCTCTCAAGCAACTAGGCAATGCTCTAGCTACTGGATCTAATGTTGATGAAAAATACGCACAAGGGCGTTGTTTATCACCGAATTTCTGCGTCAAAACACTCAATGCACAACCTTCTCTCTCGTGGACATAGAGCGTGAATGGCTTACTGTAGTCGGGTGTACCCAATACAGGTGCTGAACACAGTGCATTCCGTAACTCAGAAAAACTCTGTTGACATTCAGCAGACCATGGTACCGGACTCGGGACACCTTTCCCAGTCAAGGCTACCAATGGTTTTGTTAGAAGAGAAAAATTTGGGATCCATTGCCTACAATATGAGGTAATACCCAAAAAGGCACGTACTTCTCTCTGCGTGCTAGGAACGTTCATCTGTGTAATTGCTTTTATTCTCTCTGGGGTCAACTTCCTTCCCTCCTTTGACAAGAGATGACCTAGGTAGGTCACTTCTTGGCAGCAGTATTGCATTTTTGAAGGTGACACCTTGTGATTCAAATCTGACAAGTGATGCAATAAAGAGATCGTAGCTGTTTTGCAAGTTTCCTTGTCATCGGCAGCCACTAGAAGATCATCGACATACTGTACTAAAGCAGAACCACGAGGAAGTACGAAGGAATCTAACTGGCTTTTTAATGCTTGACTGTAAATGGATGGGCTTTCACAATAACCTTGTGGAGCGCGTTTAAATCTAAAACTTCGTCCTCCTAGAGAGAAACCGAAGATATCTCTGCTTTCCTCGGCTATCGGAATGCTGAAAAAGGCATTTTTCAAGTCGACAACCGAAAACCATGCTGCTGTAGCAGGAATCAACGTTAACAATGCAGTAATGTCTGGAACCACAGGAAACTGTGGGATCACAATTTTATTAACCTCTCTAAGATCAATTACGAACCTATATACTGGAGGCTTTGTAGGGTCAGTTCGTTTCAAAATAGGCAGTACAGGACTATTACAGACATTACCTCTAGTCTCTTCTACAACATCTTTCTTGATCAGGTCTTGCACTATCAGTAGGAGCGCACGCTCACCTTCACTAGAGATTCTGTATTGTGGAATTCGTGGAAGTTTGACATTTGCTTTCAAAGTTACTACATAGGGTGGAATTTCCAATAGGCCTACATCATTAGGACCAGTCGCCCAAAAAGTATCAGGGAGTGAACGCAGCTCTGGTGGGAGCGCATCCATCGACAAGTACATCGGAGAGATTATTCTTTTACCCAACGTAAGCTGTACTCCTGCTGGAGAACAGTATAATGTCGCGTACAGGCGTTTTAGCAAGTCTAAACCAAGCAGATTTTCGTTACAACCTGTCGTCAAAATCAGGGGTGCTTTCAATTGACGGGGTCCAACAGAAATAGACAAAGGACCAGAAACAGGGTTGTGAACAGGGGCGCCCGAAAAACCTACTGAAACGTTTGTTGAGCCAGACAAAGGTGCGCCAGGGAGTTTCGCATGTATGATAGAACTTTTTGCTGCACCAGTATCCAACAGAAACGGTTCGACTATACCTGATGTTGCTACTGCGACATAAGGCCCACTCTGATCTACTGGAACTGATACTACTCCCTCTCTTTGTCCATGGCTGTCCTAGTATTCACTTTGCTGACCTTCCTCACTAGCTTCATAATAGTCTTCAACATGATACTGTGGAGACCTATTCTGTTGGGCAGATTGTCCATTACGCTGGTCGAAATAATTAGAGGGGCGATCACTTGTCTGTGGAGGCATAGCACCTCGTCCTCGACCTCTAGTGTTTTGCATAGAACTACCACGACCTCTCTGAGCGGCCGCATCATTATTTTGCGCCCGAACTGGACAATCACTTTTGTAATGACCTTCCTTTTTGCAATAAGCACATTGATTCCATTGGTATTGTGGCCTTTGAAAATTATAATCCGTTCTTTGATATGACCCTTGCTGCATATTAGTTTGATTCATGCGAGGCGGATAAGCTTGCTGTAAAAGTACTTTAGTTTTTAAATCTTTCGTCTTTTTATCTGATTTTTCCTTCTCTTCTTTATCCCTATTTTCGTAGTACTGAGCAGTCGCAAGTATTTGCGCAGTCGTAGAGACAGCCCACGCACTTTCAGAATTCTTTAATTTACCACTAAGTTCTGGCAACAGATTGTGCACAAATTTATCAACAAATAATCTCTGGCCCCCTTCTGTGCTCATATCCTGACCACTATGATCTACGAAAGTCTCTTCGAATCTTGTGAAAAAGTCGGAGACGCTTTCGTCTTTCTTTTGTTTGCATGCGGACAATTTATCCCAGTTAACGCGTAATGCAGGCATTAAGGTTTTCATTAAATCGATTATTCTACCAGGCAAGTTAGCAATTAAAGGTTCAGGTTTGGAACCACCTATTTGTTGACCATCCGCTGCAGTTATAGCTGCCCAGTCACCACCTAGGGCAACTGGATGATTCTCTTTACGAATTTTAGCCCAAATTGGTTGCGGTACTACGTTACCAAATAGCAGATCTATGTCAGCAAGATTCAATACACAAGCGTCAACTGTTTGAGCCAACTCTTTGTAGTACCCTGCAGGATTTTTACGCGGATCTGGCAAGGCCTGTTTTACTGCTAACACTTCAGCTCGTTTCCATGGAATATGTATCCAGACTCTCTGGAATTGGGCCGGAGCGGCTGCAATACCAAGCGGTGCATTAGCTTGCACAGCTTCGCGCCAAATTGGTGGAACCTCTCTCATTGGATATTGACGATTTCGTTTCGTACTACGTCTCTCTAACTCTCTCGGTGAAAGAAGGGATGAGTCGGATCTATAACTTAAAATTAGTTCCATCGCTTCTTTTATATTTTGACCAACTATCATACCTGTAGCAAACTCTTTCTGAACATTAATTAATTCTCCTAAATTTGATTCAGGGTCATCCTCTTCCAATTCCTCACGTAGAAGGAAACACATTTCATCGAACACATATCGTTGTGTCGGTTCGTTCCATTGCATAAATGTATCTAATACATTTTGTACATTATATCTTCCAACTTTCGAAACCCATCTAAGGGCAGTGGAATCTAGTATTCCTCTTTCTTCAGTACTGGGAAGCTGACTACGTCTCTGCACAGAGTCAGAGGTAGGAGTCTTAATCAGAGTTTTATAGAAGGGAGATAGAATATTAGAGACAGAATCAGTGATTCTTCGTCGAACAGAAATCGGAGTCATAATACTTGCAGAGGCAGTGAATAGAGTAGTAGTTGGAATAGATAGATCAGGAACAGTAGGAGTAGCAGGCAAGATAGCTTGTGAAGTAGCAGGTGTGAGTGACACAGGCATAGGAAAAGAAGCCGGCAACCCTAGAAGAGGGGTTGTCGAAGGAACATTAATATTGACCACAGGAGGTACAGGAACTAGATTCAGGGGAGCGGGAACAGGGACACCAGGTTGTCCAGCAACCGGTAATTGAACATTCGGTATAGGTGGAGCCGTAGCACCCTGTGCATACGGTGGGGGTGATCGTAACAAGTAAGACAAAAGGGGATCCTTTTCAGGGTCCCCTACTGTCTTAGCCGTACTCGATGGCAAAGCAGGATAGCACTTGTCTATCGCTAAATTACGCTCTCTATCGGCCACCTCCATCGCTTTCTCAGACTCGTTGAGTTGCAGCTGCCTAGCAGACTGTTCTAAAGTCAACTCTTGCTCTTTCTGTTCTTTCTTCAACTTTTTAATTTCTCTCTGTTTAGATTCTTTTCGCCAATAACGGAAAGAATCAAACATTGCCGGCCGGGCTTTCTTCTTAAACAACCTTCTTTCTAGATTATCGAGAACTTCAGGTTCAAAACTACCATGCAGTGGCCAACTAAGGACACCGTCTTTCTCTGTGTAGCGGATCCATACCTCATTATAAGAGATAGGGCCCACACCAAATTTGCAATATAGATCATAAAGGGGAGTTCCAATCGGAGGAACCAAACACGAGTCCTCCAACCGGGAATCACTGTTGCAACTAAAACAAGACAACATACAATTTTTCCGACTTACCATTTTATAATCCGGAACACAAGACAAACAAGACACAAACAGAAAAGATGCGCACTCAAACCACGAACTTAGGCCTACCAGAACTGACAAATGTATCGATACCTGAACTGAACAGAATGATTATCGTAACCAGAATAACCAGTGATAACCTTACAGAACTGAACTGAACTGAGAACTAAAAGGATTATCCAAACAGGAGCAATCCTCACAAAATATTTAACTAGCAACCACTGAATACTTAACTGAGGCACTGAAGACGTCACCAAGGAGAAACCCGTCACGTTTCGCCGTACTGAGGACTGCACCTCGGGTCCAAGACAGGGCGACGGTCAAGGCAACGGAGCACTGCAGCCGTCTGAACGGGAACCCTCGTGGAAGAGGACGTCGGGGCCACTTTTGCGATATGCCGGGATCGATGAAGTGGGGCGCCTCCCTCTGAAATCTTCACACGAAGCTCCTCGAACTCTTCAGGCTTTTGGACCGGTACCGAATGACGTCGCCCCACGTTGGGCGCCAAATGGAGTTCTGGACTTTTTCGCTACGTCCAGAGGTGTCAGGGACAACACCCGAAGACCCCGGAGTTCAACCTGTCTTGGTACACAAACAAACAGAAACACGGGCTTCTCGATGGTGGCGTCAAAGACCAAAGGTTTATTACTGCAGGGACACAGAAGTCACAGAAACTACACATGGGCAGTATCTAGGAGCCTGTTCGATTTGTACAAAGAGGATTGCTCCTTATATACTAAATATTGGGCTTCAGGCAAATTCTTTACATGTTACCACAGTTCTAAACATTCGTGTCTTAAACAATAAATATTTGGCGTTGCACAGGAATCGTCAACAGTATCTGATGTCAAAACATTACGAATGAGGGGTTCCCACTAGTCCATCATAATCCCATGTCAATTCTTCATTCAAGACCCGGACCGCCTCATCGTAAATTTCGTTACCTCCCCCTAATAAAGGCCCAGAAGGAAAGGAGCAGAGCCAGGTGTAGAAGATAGAAAGACAGGATAAGAAATGTTTGTGGGTCGTAAATGGGCACGGTTACCAGCTTCGGCCGCCTAATCATGATCAGGCCAACGAACACAAGAACCAGTATAGCAGGACTGGCCTCAGGCTGGGGAGGCAGTTCTTGCCGAGTCATGCTGCTACAGCGTTGCTGGCCTAAGGTGCACGTGTCACTAGCAAGGTGAATTGCCGGTTAAAGCCTACGTGTCCTTTAATGAAAAAGAGATCATTGCGTGTCCATTGACTATGTGAGGGCAAGGAATACAAAATGGCTTCCGTGTTCTAAAATGGATGCCACGGGTAGAACAGAAATGTGTTTGTAACTGGAGTGCTCTTGCTCGTAGCATAGCGAAAACACCAGGATATACTAAATGGATCATTTGCGGTTCACTGATACCAAAATTATGTATTTCCGACAATGTTACAAACATGAGTAAAATCGTCACGGAACCTCATTCTACATTCTGTCCATCAACTGTGTTTTTTGCAATTTTCACCCCGAGTGGGCTGGGTATGCTCAGACGTGAGTCCCAGGCTCTCCACACCACTGGAGTCAAGCTATCCAGGCTGATGAAGGCTGATAGCCAGAAACCGGTCCTTGGATGCTTGATTCCGGTCTGGCAAAGACATGGCTTGGTAGTTCGGACTGGACGGTTCCCATGAGGCACAGGGTCAGAGCTGATTTGCATATAGCCAGTGTCTAACCGGGGGTGGTGTGGAGTGCAAAAAAACGACGGATTTAGGCCCAGATCCTTGTACTGGGGTGAATGCATGACATTGTTCTACATTCTGTCCATCAACTGTGTTTTTTGCAATTTTCACCCCGAGTGGGCTGGGTATGCTCAGACGTGAGTCCCAGGCTCTCCACACCACTGGAGTCAAGCTATCCAGGCTGATGAAGGCTGATAGCCAGAAACCGGTCCTTGGATGCTTTATTCCGGTCTGGGAAATACATGGCTTGGTAGTTCGGACTGGACAGTTCCCATGAGGCACAGGGTCAGAGCTGATTTGCATATAGCCAGTGTCTAACCCAGGGTGGTGTGGAGTGCAAAAAAATGATGGATTTAGGCACAGATCCTTGTACTGGGGTGAATACATGACATTGTTCTACATTCTGTCCATCAACTGTGTTTTTTGCAATTTTCACCCCGAGTGGGCTGGGTATGCTCAGACGTGAGTCCCAGGCTCTCCACACCACTGGAGTCAAGCTATCCAGGCTGATGAAGGCTGATAGCCAGAAACCGGTCCTTGGATGCTTGATTCCGGTCTGGGAAAGACATAGCTTGGTAGTTCGGACTCGACTGTTCCCATGAGGCACAGGGTCAGAGCTGATTTGCATATAGCCAGTGTCTAACCCAGGGTGGTGTGGAGTGCAAAAAAACGATGGATTTAGGCCCAGATCCTTGTGAATGCATGACATTGTTCTACATTCTGTCCATCAACTGTGTTTTTTGCAATTTTCACCCCGAGTGGGCTGGGTATGCTCAGACGTGAGTCCCAGGCTCTCCACACCACTGGAGTCAAGCTATCCCAGGCTACTGAAGGCTGATAGCCAGAAACCGGTCCTTGGATGCTTGATTCCGGTCTGGGAAAGACATGGCTTGGTAGTTCGGACTGGACTGTTCCCATGAGGCACAGAGTCAGAGCTGATTTGCATATAGCCAGTGTCTAACCCAGGGTGGTGTGGAGTGCAAAAAAACGATGGATTTAGGCCCAGATCCTTGTGAATGCATGACATTGTTCTACATTCTGTCCATCAACTGTGTTTTTTGCAATTTTCACCCCGAGTGGGCTGGGTATGCTCAGACGTGAGTCCCAGGCTCTCCACACCACTGGAGTCAAGCTATCCCAGGCTGATGAAGGCTGATAGCCAGAAACCGGTCCTTGGATGCTTGATTCCGGTCTGGGAAAGACATGGCTTGGTAGTTCGGACTGGACTGTTCCCATGAGGCACAGAGTCAGAGCTGATTTGCATATAGCCAGTGTCTAACCCAGGGTGGTGTGGAGTGCAAAAAAACGATGGATTTAGGCCCAGATCATTGTACTGGGGTGAATGCATGACATTGTTCTACATTCTGTCCATTAACTGTGTTTTTTGCAATTTTCACCCCGAGTAGGCTGGGTATGCTCAGAATTGAGTCCCAGGCTCTCCACACCACTGGAGTCAAGCTATCCAGGCTGTTGAAGGCTGATAGCCAGAAACCGGTCCTTGGACACTTGATTCCGGTCTGGGAAAGACATGGCTTGGTAGTTCGGACTGGACGGTTCCCATGAGGCACAGGGTCAGAGCTGATTTGCATATAGCCAGTGTCTAACCCAGGGTGGTGTTGAATGCAAAAAAATGATGGATTTAGGCCCAGATCCTTGTACTGGGGTGAATGCATGACATTGTTCTACATTCTGTCCATCAACTGTGTTTTTTGCAATTTTCACCCCGAGTGGGCTGGGTATGCTCAGACGTGAGTCCCAGGCTCTCCACACCACTGGAGTCAAGCTATCCAGGCTGATGAAGGCTGATAGCCAGAAACCGGTCCTTGGATGCTTGATTCCGGTCTGGGAAAGACATGGCTTGGTAGTTCGGACTGGACTGTTCCCATGAGGCACAGAGTCAGAGCTGATTTGCATATAGCCAGTGTCTAACCCAGGGTGGTGTGGAGTGCAAAAAAACGATGGATTTAGGCCCAGATCCTTGTGAATGCATGACATTGTTCTACATTCTGTCCATCAACTGTGTTTTTTGCAATTTTCACCCCGAGTGGGCTGGGTATGCTCAGACGTGAGTCCCAGGCTCTCCACACCACTGGAGTCAAGCTATCCAGGCTGTTGAAGGCTGATAGCCAGAAACCGGTCCTTGGACACTTGATTCCGGTCTGGGAAAGACATGGCGTGGTAGTTTGGACTGGACGGTTCCCATGAGGCACAGGGTCAGAGCTGATTTGCATATAGCCAGTGTCTAACCCAGGGTGGTGTGGAATGCAAAAAACCGATGGATTTAGGCCCAGATCCTTGTACTGGGGTGAATGCATGACATTGTTCTACATTCTGTCCATCAACTGTGTTTTTTGCAATTTTCACCCCGAGTGGGCTGGGTATGCTCAGACGTGAGTCCCAGGCTCTCCACACCACTGGAGTCAAGCTATCCAGGCTGATGAAGGCTGATAGCCAGAAACCGGTCCTTGGATGCTTGATTCCGGTCTGGGAAAGACATGGCTTGGTAGTTCGGACTGGACTGTTCCCGTGAGGCACAGGGTCAGAGCTGATTTGCATATAGCCAGTGTCTAACCCAGGGTGTTGTGGAGTGCAAAAAAACGATGGATTTAGGCCCAGATCCTTGTACTGGGGTGAATGCATGACATTGTTCTACATTCTGTTCATCAACTGTGTTTTTTGCAATTTTCACACCGAGTGGGCTGGGTATGCTCAGACGTGAGTCCCAGGCTCTCCACACCACTGGAGTCAAGCTATCCAGGCTGATGAAGGCTGATAGCCAGAAACCGGTCCTTGGATGCTTGATTCCGGTCTGGGAAAGACATGGCTTGGTAGTTCGGACTGGACTGTTCCCATGAGGCACAGGGTCAGAGCTGATTTGCATATAGCCAGTGTCTAGCCCAGGGTGGTGTGGAGTGCAAAAAAACGATGGATTTAGGCCAAGATCCTTGTACTGGGGTGAATGCATGACATTGTTCTACATTCTGTCCATCAACTGTGTTTTTTGCAATTTTCACCCCGAGTGGGCTGGGTATGCTCAGACATGAGTCCCAGGCTCTCCACACCACTGGAGTCAAGCTATCCAGGCTGATAGCCAGAAACCGGTCCTTGGATGCTTGATTCCGGTCTGGGAAAGACATGGCTTGGTAGTTCGGACTGGTCTGTTACCATGAGGCACAGGGTCAGAGCTGATTTGCATATAGCCAGTGTCTAACCTAGGGTGGTGTGGAGTGCAAAAAATCGATGGATTTAGGCCCAGATCCTTGTACTGGGGTGAATGCATGTAATTGTTCTACATTCTGTCCATCACCTGTGTTTTTTGCACTTTTCACCCCGAGTGGGCTGGGTATGCTCAGACGTGAGTCCCAGGCTCTCCACACCACTGGAGTCAAGCTATCCAGGCTGATGAAGGCTGATAGCCAGAAACCGGTCCTTGGATGCTTGATTCCGGTCTGGGAAAGACATGGCTTGGTAGTTCGGACTGGTCTGTTACCATGAGGCACAGGGTCAGAGCTGATTTGCATATAGCCAGTGTCTAACCTAGGGTGGTGTGGAGTGCAAAAAATTGATGGATTTAGGCCCAGATCCTTGTACTGGGGTGAATGCATGTAATTGTTCTACATTCTGTCCATCACCTGTGTTTTTTGCACTTTTCACCCCGAGTGGGCTGGGTATGCTCAGACGTGAGTCCCAGGCTCTCCACACCACTGGAGTCAAGCTATCCAGGCTGATGAAGGCTGATAGCCAGAAACCGGTCCTTGGATGCTTGATTCCGGTCTGGGAAAGACATGGCTTGGTAGTTCGGACTGGACTGTTCCCATGAGGCACAGGGTCAGAGCTGAATTGCATATAGCCAGTGTCTAACCCAGGGTGGTGTGGAGTGCAAAAAAACTATGGATTTAGGCCCAGATCCTTGTACTGCGGTGAATGCATGACATTGTTCTAAATTCTGTCTATCAACTGTGTTTTTTGAAATTTTCACCCCGAGTGGGCTGGGTATGCTTAGACGTGAGTCCCAGGATCTCCACACCACTGGAGTCAAGCTATCCAGGCTGATGAAGGCTGATAGCCAGAAACCGGTCCTTGGACACTTGATTCCGGTCTGGGAAAGACATGGCTCGGTAGTTCGGACTGGACTGTTCCCATGAGGCACAGGGTCAGAGCTGATTTGCATATAGCCAGTGTCTAACCCAGGGTGGTGTGGAGTGCAAAAAAATGATGGATTTAGGCCCAGATCCTTGTACTGGGGTGAATTAATGACATTGTTCTACATTCTGTCCATCAACTGTGTTTTTTGCAATTTTCACCCCGAGTGGGCTGGGTATGCTCAGACGTGAGTCCCAGGCTCTCCACACCACTGGAGTCAAGCTATCCAGGCTGATGAAGGCTGATAGCCAGAAACCGGTCCTTGGATGCTTGATTCCGGTCTGGCAAAGACATGGCTTGGTAGTTCGGACTGGACGGTTCCCATGAGGCACAGGGTCAGAGCTGATTTGCATATAGCCAGTGTCTAACCGGGGGTGGTGTGGAGTGCAAAAAAACGACGGATTTAGGCCCAGATCCTTGTACTGGGGTGAATGCATGACATTGTTCTACATTCTGTCCATCAACTGTGTTTTTTGCAATTTTCACCCCGAGTGGGCTGGGTATGCTCAGACGTGAGTCCCAGGCTCTCCACACCACTGGAGTCAAGCTATCCAGGCTGATGAAGGCTGATAGCCAGAAACCGGTCCTTGGATGCTTTATTCCGGTCTGGGAAATACATGGCTTGGTAGTTCGGACTGGACAGTTCCCATGAGGCACAGGGTCAGAGCTGATTTGCATATAGCCAGTGTCTAACCCAGGGTGGTGTGGAGTGCAAAAAAATGATGGATTTAGGCACAGATCCTTGTACTGGGGTGAATACATGACATTGTTCTACATTCTGTCCATCAACTGTGTTTTTTGCAATTTTCACCCCGAGTGGGCTGGGTATGCTCAGACGTGAGTCCCAGGCTCTCCACACCACTGGAGTCAAGCTATCCAGGCTGATGAAGGCTGATAGCCAGAAACCGGTCCTTGGATGCTTGATTCCGGTCTGGGAAAGACATGGCTTGGTAGTTCGGACTGGACGGTTCACATGAGGCACAGGGTCAGAGCTGATTTGCATATAGCCAGTGTCTAACCCAGGGTGGTGTGGAGTGCAAAAAAACGATGGATGTAGGCCCAGATCCTTGTACTGGGGTGAATGCATGACATTGTTCTACATTCTGTCCATCAACTGTGTTTTTTGCAATTTTCACCCCGAGTGGGCTGGGTATGCTCAGACGTGAGTCCCAGGCTCTCCACACCACTGGAGTCAAGCTATCCAGGCTGATGAAGGCTGATAGCCAGAAACCGGTCCTTGGATGCTTGATTCCGGTCTGGGAAAGACATGGCTTGGTAGTTCGGACTGGACTGTTCCCATGAGGCACAGGGTCAGAGCTGATTTGCATATAGCCAGTGTCTAACCCAGGGTGGTGTGGAGTGCAAAAAAATGATGGATTTAGGCCCAGATCCTTGTACTGGGGTGAATGCATGACATTGTTCTACATTCTGTCCATCAACTGTGGTTTTTGCAATTTTCACCCCGAGTGGGCTGGGCATGCTCAGACGTGAGTCCCAGGCTCTCCACACCACTGGAGTCAAGCTATCCAGGCTGCTGAAGGCTGATAGCCAGAAACCGGTCCTTGGATGCTTGATTCCGGTCTGGGAAAGACATGGCTTGGTAGTTCGGACTGGACGGTTCCCATGAGGCACAGGGTCAGAGCTGATTTGCATATAGCCAGTGTCTAACCCAGGGTGGTGTGGAGTGCAAAAAA
The DNA here is from genome assembly GCF_964261635.1 of Lissotriton helveticus. Taxonomy (NCBI): domain Eukaryota; kingdom Metazoa; phylum Chordata; class Amphibia; order Caudata; family Salamandridae; genus Lissotriton; species Lissotriton helveticus. The sequence continues at coordinate 1,670,051,872 of NC_136069.1, read as the reverse complement.
ACGATGGATTTAGGCCCAGATCCTTGTACTGGGGTGAATGCATGACATTGTTCTACATTCTGTCCATCAACTGTGTTTTTTGCAATTTTCACCCCAAGTGGGCTGGGTATGCTCAGACGTGAGTCCCAGGCTCTCCACACCACTGGAGTCAAGCTATCCAGGCTGATGAAGGCTGATAGCCAGAAACCGGTCCTTGGATGCTTGATTCCGGTCTGGGAAAGACATGGCTTGGTAGTTCGGACTGGTCTGTTCCCATGAGGCACAGGGACAGAGCTGATTTGCATATAGCCAGTGTCTAACCTAGGGTGGTGTGGAGTGCAAAAAAATGATGGATTTAGGCCCAGATCCTTGTACTGGGGTGAATTCATGACATTGTTCTACATTCTGTCCATCAACTGTGTTTTTTGCTATTTTCACCCCGAGTGGGCTGGGTATGCTCAGACGTGAGTCCCAGGCTCTCCACACCACTGGAGTCAAGCTATCCAGGCTGATGAAGGCTGATAGCCAGAAACAGGTCCTTGGATGCTTGATTCCGGTCTGGGAAAGATATGGCTTGGTAGTTCGGACTGGACTGTTCCCATGAGGCACAGGGTCAGAGATGATTTGCATATAGCCAGTGTCTAACCCAGGGTGGTGTGGAGTGCAAAAAAACAATGGATTTAGGCCCAGATCCTTGTACTGGGGTGAATGCATGACATTGTTCTAAATTCTGTCTATCAACTGTTTTTTTTGCAATTTTCACCCCGAGTGGGCTGGGTATGCTCAGACGTGAGTCCCAGGCTCTCCACACCACTGGACTCAAGCTATCCAGGCTGATGAAGGCTGATAGCCAGAAACCGGTCCTTGGATGCTTGATTCCGGTCTGGGAAAGACATGGCTTGGTAGTTCGGACTGGACTGTTCCCATGAGGCACAGGGTCAGAGCTGATTTGCATATAGCCAGCGTCTAACCCAGGGTGGTGTGGAGTGCAAAAAAATGATGGATTTAGGCCCAGATCCTTGTACTGGGGTGAATGCATGACATTGTTCTACATTCTGTCCATCAACTATGTTTTTTGCAATTTTCGCACCGAGTGGGTTGGGTATGCTCAGACGCGAGTCCCAGGCTCTCCACACCACTGGACTCAAGCTATCCAGGCTGATGAAGGCTGATAGCCAGAAACCGGTCCTTGGATGGTTGATTCCGGTCTGGGAAAGACATGGCTTGGTAATTCGAACTGGACGGTTCCCATGAGGCACAGGGTCAGAGCTGATTTGCATATAGCCAGTGTCTAACCCAGGGTGGTGTGGAGTGCAAAAATACGATGGATTTAGGCCCAGATCCTTGTACTGGGGTGAATGCATGACATTGTTCTACATTCTGTCCATCAACTGTGTTTTTTTGCAATTTTCACCCCGAGTTGGCTGGGTATGCTCAGACGTGAGTCCCAGGCTCTCCACACCACTGGAGTCAAGCTATCCAGGCTGATGAAGGCTGATAGCCAGAAACCGGTCCTTGGATGCTTGATTCCGGTCTGGGAAAGACATGGCTTGGTAGTTCGGACTGGACGGTTCCCATGAGGCACAGGGTCAGAGCTGATTTGCATATAGCCAGTGTCTAACCCAGGGTGGTGTGGAGTGCAAAAAAACGATGGATTTAGGCCCAGATCCTTGTACTGGGGTGAATGCATGACATTGTTCTACATTCTGTCCATCAACTGTGTTTTTTGCAATTTTCACCCCAAGTGGGCTGGGTATGCTCAGACGTGAGTCCCAGGCTCTCCACACCACTGGAGTCAAGCTATCCAGGCTGATGAAGGCTGATAGCCAGAAACCGGTCCTTGGATGCTTGATTCCGGTCTGGGAAAGACATGGCTTGGTAGTTCGGACTGGTCTGTTCCCATGAGGCACAGGGACAGAGCTGATTTGCATATAGCCAGTGTCTAACCTAGGGTGGTGTGGAGTGCAAAAAAATGATGGATTTAGGCCCAGATCCTTGTACTGGGGTGAATGCATGACATTGTTCTACATTCTGTCCATCAACTGTGTTTTTTGCTATTTTCACCCCGAGTGGGCTGGGTATGCTCAGACGTGAGTCCCAGGCTCTCCACACCACTGGAGTCAAGCTATCCAGGCTGATGAAGGCTGATAGCCAGAAACAGGTCCTTGGATGCTTGATTCCGGTCTGGGAAAGATATGGCTTGGTAGTTCGGACTGGACTGTTCCCATGAGGCACAGGGTCAGAGATGATTTGCATATAGCCAGTGTCTAACCCAGGGTGGTGTGGAGTGCAAAAAAACAATGGATTTAGGCCCAGATCCTTGTACTGGGGTGAATGCATGACATTGTTCTAAATTCTGTCTATCAACTGTGTTTTTTGCAATTTTCACCCCGAGTGGGCTGGGTATGCTCAGACGTGAGTCCCAGGCTCTCCACACCACTGGACTCAAGCTATCCAGGCTGATGAAGGCTGATAGCCAGAAACCGGTCCTTGGATGCTTGATTCCGGTCTGGGAAAGACATGGCTTGGTAGTTCGGACTGGACTGTTCCCATGAGGCACAGGGTCAGAGCTGATTTGCATATAGCCAGTGTCTAACCCAGGGTGGTGTGGAGTGCAAAAAAATGATGGATTTAGGCCCAGATCCTTGTACTGGGGTGAATGCATGACATTGTTCTACATTCTGTCCATCAACTATGTTTTTTGCAATTTTCGCACCGAGTGGGTTGGGTATGCTCAGACGCGAGTCCCAGGCTCTCCACACCACTGGACTTAAGCTATCCAGGCTGATGAAGGCTGATAGCCAGAAACCGGTCCTTGGATGGTTGATTCCGGTCTGGGAAAGACATGGCTTGGTAATTCGGACTGGACGGTTCCCATGAGGCACAGGGTCAGAGCTGATTTGCATATAGCCAGTGTCTAACCCAGGGTGGTGTGGAGTGCAAAAATACGATGGATTTAGGCCCAGATCCTTGTACTGGGGTGAATGCATGACATTGTTCTACATTCTGTCCATCAACTGTGTTTTTTGCAATTTTCACCCCGAGTTGGCTGGGTATGCTCAGACGTGAGTCCCAGGCTCTCCACACCACTGGAGTCAAGCTATCCAGGCTGATGAAGGCTGATAGCCAGAAACCGGTCCTTGGATGCTTGATTCCGGTCTGGGAAAGACATGGCCTGGTAGTTCGGACTGGACTGTTCCCATGAGGCACAGGGTCAGAGCTGATTTGCATATAGCCAGTGTCTAACCCAGGGTGGTGTGGAGTGCAAAAAAACAATGGATTTAGGCCCAGATCGTTGTACTGGGGTGAATGCATGACATTGTTCAACATTCTGTACATCAACTGTGTTTTTTGCAATTTTCACCCCGAGTGGGCTGGGTATGCTCAGACGTGAGTCCCAGGCTCTCCACACCACTGGAGTCAAGCTATCCAGGCTGATGAAGGCTGATAGCCAGAAACCGGTCCTTGGATGCTTGATTCCGGTCTGGGAAAGACATGGCTTGGTAGTTCGGACTGGACTGTTCCCATGAGGCACAGGGTCAGAGCTGATTTGCATATAGCCAGTGCCTAATCCAGGGTGGTGTGGAGTGCAAAAAAACGACGGATTTAGGCCCAGATCGTTGTACTGGGGTGAATGCATGACATTGTTCTACATTCTGTCCATCAACTGTGTTTTTTGCAATTTTCACCCCGAGTGGGCTGGGTATGCTCAGACGTGACTCCCAGGCTCTCCACACCACTGGAGTCAAGCTATCCAGGCTGATGAAGGCTGATAGCCAGAAACCGGTCCTTGGATGCTTGATTCCGGTCTGGGAAAGACATGGCTTGGTAGTTCGGACTGGACTGTTCCCATGAGGCACAGGGTCAGAGCTGATTTGCATATAGCCAGTGTCTAACCCAGGGTGGTGTGGAGTGCAAAAAAACGATGGATTTAGGCCCAGATCCTTGTACTGGAGTGAATGCATGACATTGTTCTACATTCTGTCCATCAACTGTGTTTTTTGCAATTTTCACCCCGAGTGGGCTGGGTATGCTCAGACGTGAGTCCCAGGCTCTCCACACCACTGGAGTCAAGCTATCCAGGCTGATGAAGGCTGATAGCCAGAAACCGGTCCTTGGATGCTTGATTCCGGTCTGGGAAAGACATGGCTTGGTAGTTCGGACTGGACTGTTCCCATGAGGCACAGGGTCAGAGCTGATTTGCATATAGCCAGTGTCTAACCCAGGGTGGTGTGGAGTGCAAAAAAATGATGGATTTAGGCCCAGATCCTTGTACTGGGGTGAATGCATGACATTGTTCTACATTCTGTCCATCAACTGTGTTTTTTGCAATTTTCACCCCGAGTGGGCTGGGTATGCTCAGACGTGAGTCCCAGGCTCTCCACACCACTGGAGTCAAGCTATCCAGGCTGATGAAGGCTGATAGCCAGAAACCGGTCCTTGGATGCTTGATTCCGGTCTGGGAAAGACATGGCTTGGTAATTCGGACTGGACGGTACCCATGAGGCACAGGGTCAGAGCTGATTTGCATATAGCCAGTGTCTAACCTAGGGTGGTGTGGAGTGCAAAAAAACGATGGATTTAGGCCCAGATCCTTGAACTGGGGTGAATGCATGACATTGTTCTACATTCTGTCCATCAACTGTGTTTTTTGCAAATTTCACACCGAGTTGGCTGGGTATGCTCAGACGTGAGTCCCAGGCTCTCCACACCACTGGAGTCAAGCTATCCAGGCTGATAAAGGCTGATAGCCAGAAACCGGTCCTTGGATGCTTGATTCCGGTCTGGGAAAGACATGGCTTGGTAGTTCGGACTGGACGGTTCCCATGAGGCACAGGGTCAGAGCTGATTTGCATATAGCCAGTGTCTAACCCAGGGTGGTGTGGAGTGCAAAAAAACGATGGATTTAGGCCCAGATCCTTGTACTGGGGTGAATGCATGACATTGTTCTACATTCTGTCCATCAACTGTGTTTTTTGCTATTTTCACCCCGAGTGGGCTGGGTATGCTCAGACGTGAGTCCCAGGCTCTCCACACCACTGGAGTCAAGCTATCCAGGCTGATGAAGGCTGATAGCCAGAAACCGGTCCTTGGATGCTGGATTCCGGTCTGGGAAAGATATGGCTTGGTAGTTCGGACTGGACTGTTCCCATGAGGCACAGGGTCAGAGATGATTTGCATATAGCCAGTGTCTAACCCAGGGTGGTGTGGAGTGCAAAAAAACGATGGATTTAGGCCCAGATCCTTGTACTGGGGTGAATGCATGACATTGTTCTAAATTCTGTCTATCAACTGTGTTTTTTGCAATTTTCACCCCGAGTGGGCTGGGTATGCTCAGACGTGAGTCCCAGGCTCTCCACACCACTGGACTCAAGCTATCCAGGCTGATGAAGGCTGATAGCCAGAAACCGGTCCTTGGATGCTTGATTCCGGTCTGGGAAAGACATGGCTTGGTAGTTCGGACTGGACTGTTCCCATGAGGAACAGGGTCAGACCTGATTTGCATATAGCCAGTGTCTAACCCAGGGTGGTGTGGAGTGCAGAAAAATGATGGATTTAGGCCCAGATCCTTGTACTGGGGTGAATAAATGACATAGTTCTACATTCTGTCCATCAACTATGTTTTTTGCAATTTTCGCCCCAAGTGGGTTGGGTATGCTCAGACGTGAGTCCCAGGCTCTCCACACCACTGGAGTCAAGCCATCCAGGCTGATGAAGGCTGATAGCCAGAAACCGGTCCTTGGATGCTTGATTCCGGTCTGGGAAAGACATGGCTTGGTAATTCGGACTGGACGGTTCCCATGAGGCACAGGGTCAGAGCTGATTTGCATATAGCCAGTGTCTAACCCAGGGTGGTGTGGAGTGCAAAAAAACGATGGATTTAGGCCCAGATCCTTGTACTGGGGTGAATGCATGACATTGTTCTACATTCTGTCCATCAACTGTGTTTTTTGCAATTTTCACCCCGAGTTGGCTGGGTATGCTCAGACGTGAGTCCCAGGCTCTCCACACCACTGGAGTCAAGCTATCCAGGCTGATGAAGGCTGATAGCCAGAAACCGGTCCTTGGATGCTTGATTCCGGTCTGGGAAAGACATGGCCTGGTAGTTCGGACTGGACTGTTCCCATGAGGCACAGGGTCAGAGCTGATTTGCATATAGCCAGTGTCTAACCCAGGGTGGTGTGGAGTGCAAAAAAACGATGGATTTAGGCCCAGATTGTTGTACTGGGGTGAATGCATGACATTGTTCAACATTCTGTCCATCAACTGTGTTTTTTGCATTTTCACCCCGAGTGGGCTGGGTATGCTCAGACGTGAGTCCCAGGCTCTCCACACCACTGGAGTCAAGCTATCCAGGCTGATGAAGGCTGATAGCCAGAAACCGGTCCTTGGATGCTTGATTCCGGTCTGGGAAAGACATGGCTTGGTAGTTCGGACTGGACTGTTCCCATGAGGCACAGGGTCAGAGCTGATTTGCATATAGCCAGTGTCTAACCCAGCGTGGTGTGGAGTGCAAAAAAATGATGGATTTAGGCCCAGATCCTTGTACTGGGGTGAATGCATGACATTGTTCTACATTCTGTCCATCAACTGTGTTTTTTGCAATTTTCACCCCGAGTGGGCTGGGTATGCTCAGACGTGAGTCCCAGGCTCTCCACACCACTGGACTCAAGCTATCCAGGCTGATGAAGGCTGATAGCCAGAAACCGGTCCTTGGATGCTTGATTCCGGTCTGGGAAAGACATGGCTTGGTAGTTCGGACTGGACTGTTCCCATGAGGCACAGGGTCAGAGCTGATTTGCATATAGCCAGTGTCTAACCCAGGGTGGTGTGGAGTGCAAAAAAATGATGGATTTAGGCCCAGATCCTTGTACTGGGGTGAATGCATGACATTGTTCTACATTCTGTCCATCAACTATGTTTTTTGCAATTTTCGCACCGAGTGGGTTGGGTATGCTCAGACGCGAGTCCCAGGCTCTCCACACCACTGGACTCAAGCTATCCAGGCTGATGAAGGCTGATAGCCAGAAACCGGTCCTTGGATGGTTGATTCCGGTCTGGGAAAGACATGGCTTGGTAATTCGGACTGGACGGTTCCCATGAGGCACAGGGTCAGAGCTGATTTGCATATAGCCAGTGTCTAACCCAGGGTGGTGTGGAGTGCAAAAATACGATGGATTTAGGCCCAGATCCTTGTACTGGGGTGAATGCATGACATTGTTCTACATTCTGTCCATCAACTGTGTTTTTTGCAATTTTCACCCCGAGTTGGCTGGGTATGCTCAGACGTGAGTCCCAGGCTCTCCACACCACTGGAGTCAAGCTATCCAGGCTGATGAAGGCTGATAGCCAGAAACCGGTCCTTGGATGCTTGATTCCGGTCTGGGAAAGACATGGCCTGGTAGTTCGGACTGGACTGTTCCCATGAGGCACAGGGTCAGAGCTGATTTGCATATAGCCAGTGCCTAATCCAGGGTGGTGTGGAGTGCAAAAAAACGACGGATTTAGGCCCAGATCGTTGTACTGGGGTGAATGCATGACATTGTTCTACATTCTGTCCATCAACTGTGTTTTTTGCAATTTTCACCCCGAGTTGGCTGGGTATGCTCAAACGTGAATCCCAGGCTCTCCACACCACTGGAGTCAAGCTATCCAGGCTGATGAAGGCTGATAGCCAGAAACCGGTCCTTGGATGCTTGATTCCGGTCTGGGAAAGACATGGCTTGGTAGTTCGGACTGGACTGTTCCCATGAGGCACAGGGTCAGAGCTGATTTGCATATAGCCAGTGTCTAACCCAGGGTGGTGTGGAGTGCAAAAAAATGATGGATTTAGGCCCAGATCCTTGTACTGGGGTGAATGCATGACATTGTTCTACATTCTGTCCATCAACTGTGTTTTTTGCAATTTTCACCCCGAGTGGGCTGGGTATGCTCAGACGTGAGTCCCAGGCTCTCCACACCACTGGACTCAAGCTATCCAGGCTGATGAAGGCTGATAGCCAGAAACCGGTCCTTGGATGCTTGATTCCGGTCTGGGAAAGACATGGCTTGGTAGTTCGGACTGGACTGTTCCCATGAGGCACAGGGTCAGAGCTGATTTGCATATAGCCAGTGTCTAACCCAGGGTGGTGTGGAGTGCAAAAAAATGATGGATTTAGGCCCAGATCCTTGTACTGGGGTGAATGCATGACATTGTTCTACATTCTGTCCATCAACTATGTTTTTTGCAATTTTCGCACCGAGTGGGTTGGGTATGCTCAGACGCGAGTCCCAGGCTCTCCACACCACTGGACTCAAGCTATCCAGGCTGATGAAGGCTGATAGCCAGAAACCGGTCCTTGGATGGTTGATTCCGGTCTGGGAAAGACATGGCTTGGTAATTCGGACTGGACGGTTCCCATGAGGCACAGGGTCAGAGCTGATTTGCATATAGCCAGTGTCTAACCCAGGGTGGTGTGGAGTGCAAAAATACGATGGATTTAGGCCCAGATCCTTGTACTGGGGTGAATGCATGACATTGTTCTACATTCTGTCCATCAACTGTGTTTTTTGCAATTTTCACCCCGAGTTGGCTGGGTATGCTCAGACGTGAGTCCCAGGCTCTCCACACCACTGGAGTCAAGCTATCCAGGCTGATGAAGGCTGATAGCCAGAAACCGGTCCTTGGATGCTTGATTCCGGTCTGGGAAAGACATGGCCTGGTAGTTCGGACTGGACTGTTCCCATGAGGCACAGGGTCAGAGCTGATTTGCATATAGCCAGTGCCTAATCCAGGGTGGTGTGGAGTGCAAAAAAACGACGGATTTAGGCCCAGATCGTTGTACTGGGGTGAATGCATGACATTGTTCTACATTCTGTCCATCAACTGTGTTTTTTGCAATTTTCACCCCGAGTGGGCTGGGTATGCTCAGACGTGAGTCCCAGGCTCTCCACACCACTGGAGTCAAGCTATCCAGGCTGATGAAGGCTGATAGCCAGAAACCGGTCCTTGGATGCTTGATTCCGGTCTGGGAAAGACATGGCCTGGTAGTTCGGACTGGACTGTTCCCATGAGGCACAGGGTCAGAGCTGATTTGCATATAGCCAGTGTCTAACCCATGGTGGTGTGGAGTGCAAAAAAACGATGGATTTAGGCCCAGATCGTTGTACTGGGGTGAATGCATGACATTGTTCAACATTCTGTCCATCAACTGTGTTTTTTGCAATTTTCACCCTGAGTGGGCTGGGTATGCTCAGACGTGAGTCCCAGGCTCTCCACACCACTGGAGTCAAGCTATCCAGGCTGATGAAGGCTGATAGCCAGAAACCGGTCCTTGGATGCTTGATTCCGGTCTGGGAAAGATATGGCTTGGTAGTTCGGACTGGACTGTTCCCATGAGGCACAGGGTCAGAGATGATTTGCATATAGCCAGTGTCTAACCCAGGGTGGTGTGGAGTGCAAAAAAACGATGGATTTAGGCCCAGATCCTTGTACTGGGGTGAATGCATGACATTGTTCTAAATTCTGTCTATCAACTGTGTTTTTTGCAATTTTCACCCCGAGTGGGCTGGGTATGCTCAGACGTGAGTCCCAGGCTCTCCACACCACTGGACTCAAGCTATCCAGGCTGATGAAGGCTGATAGCCAGAAACCGGTCCTTGGATGCTTGATTCCGGTCTGGGAAACACATGGCTTGGTAGTTCGGACTGGACTGTTCCCATGAGGAACAGGGTCAGAGCTGATTTGCATATAGCCAGTGTCTAACCCAGGGTGGTGTGAAGTGCAAAAAAATGATGGATTTAGGCCCAGATCCTTGTACTGGGGTGAATAAAGGACATTGTTCTACATTCTGTCCATCAACTATGTTTTTTGCAATTTTCGCCCCAAGTGGGTTGGGTATGCTCAGACGTGAGTCCCAGGCTCTCCACACCACTGGAGTCAAGCCATCCAGGCTGATGAAGGCTGATAGCCAGAAACCGGTCCTTGGATGCTTCATTCCGGTCTGGGAAAGACATGGCTTGGTAATTCGGACTGGACAGTTCCCATGAGGCACAGGGTCAGAGCTGATTTGCATATAGCCAGTGTCTAACCCAGGGTGGTGTGGAGTGCAAAAAAAACGATGGATTTAGGCCCAGATCCTTGTACTGGGGTGAATGCATGACATTGTTCTACATTCTGTCCATCAACTGTGTTTTTTGCAATTTTCACCCCGAGTGGGCTGGGTATGCTCAGACGTGAGTCCCAGGCTCTCCACACCACTGGAGTCAAGCTATCCAGGCTGATGAAGGCTGATAGCCAGAAACCGGTCCTTGGATGCTTGATTCCGGTCTGGGAAAGACATGGCCTGGTAGTTCGGACTGGACTGTTCCCATGAGGCACAGGGTCAGAGCTCTTTTGCATATAGCCAGTGTCTAACCCAGGGTGGTGTGGAGTGCAAAAAAACGATGGATTTAGGCCCAGATCGTTGTACTGGGGTGAATGCATGACATTGTTCAACATTCTGTCCATCAACTGTGTTTTTTGCAATTTTCACCCCGAGTGGGCTGGGTATGCTCAGACGTGAGTCCCAGGCTCTCCACACCACTGGAGTCAAGCTATCCAGGCTGATGAAGGCTGATAGCCAGAAACCGGTCCTTGGATGCTTGATTCCGGTCTGGGAAAGACATGGCTTGGTAGTTCGGACTGGACTGTTCCCATGAGGCACAGGGTCAGAGCTGATTTGCATATAGCCAGTGTCTAACCCAGGGTGGTGTGGAGTGCAAAAAAATGATGGATTTAGGCCCAGATCCTTGTACTGGGGTGAATGCATGACATTGTTCTACATTCTGTCCATCAACTGTGTTTTTTGCAATTTTCACCCCGAGTGGGCTGGGTATGCTCAGACGTGAGTCCCAGGTTCTCCACACCACTGGAGTCAAGCTATCCAGGCTGATGAAGGCTAATAGCCAGAAACCGGTCCTTGGATGCTTGATTCCGGTCTGGGAAAGACATGGCTTGGTAGTTCGGACTGGACTGTTCCCATGAGGCACAGGGTCAGAGCTGATTTGCATATAGCCAGTGTCTAACCCAGGGTGGTGTGGAGTGCAAAAAAACGATGGATTTAGGCCCAGATCCTTGTACTGGGGTGAATGCATGACATTGTTCTACATTCTGTCCATCAACTGTGTTTTTTGCAATTTTCACCCCGAGTGGGCTGGGTATGCTCAGACGTGAGTCCCAGGCTCTCCACACCACTGGAGTCAAGCTATCCAGGCTGATGAAGGCTGATAGCCAGAAACCGGTCCTTGGATGCTTGATTCCGGTCTGGGAAAGACATGGCTTGGTAATTCGGACTGGACGGTACCCATGAGGCACAGGGTCAGAGCTGATTTGCATATAGCCAGTGTCTAACCCAGGGTGGTGTGAAGTGCAAAAAAATGATGGATTTAGGCCCAGATCCTTGTACTGGGGTGAATAAAGGACATTGTTCTACATTCTGTCCATCAACTATGTTTTTTGCAATTTTCGCCCCAAGTGGGTTGGGTATGCTCAGACGTGAGTCCCAGGCTCTCCACACCACTGGAGTCAAGCCATCCAGGCTGATGAAGGCTGATAGCCAGAAACCGGTCCTTGGATGCTTGATTCCGGTCTGGGAAAGACATGGCTTGGTAATTCGGACTGGACAGTTCCCATGAGGCACAGGGTCAGAGCTGATTTGCATATAGCCAGTGTCTAACCCAGGGTGGTGTGGAGTGCAAAAAAAACGATGGATTTAGGCCCAGATCCTTGTACTGGGGTGAATGCATGACATTGTTCTACATTCTGTCCATCAACTGTGTTTTTTGCAATTTTCACCCCGAGTGGGCTGGGTATGCTCAGACGTGAGTCCCAGGCTCTCCACACCACTGGAGTCAAGCTATCCAGGCTGATGAAGGCTGATAGCCAGAAACCGGTCCTTGGATGCTTGATTCCGGTCTGGGAAAGACATGGCCTGGTAGTTCGGACTGGACTGTTCCCATGAGGCACAGGGTCAGAGCTGATTTGCATATAGCCAGTGTCTAACCCATGGTGGTGTGGAGTGCAAAAAAACGATGGATTTAGGCCCAGATCGTTGTACTGGGGTGAATGCATGACATTGTTCAACATTCTGTCCATCAACTGTGTTTTTTGCAATTTTCACCCTGAGTGGGCTGGGTATGCTCAGACGTGAGTCCCAGGCTCTCCACACCACTGGAGTCAAGCTATCCAGGCTGATGAAGGCTGATAGCCAGAAACCGGTCCTTGGATGCTTGATTCCGGTCTGGGAAAGATATGGCTTGGTAGTTCGGACTGGACTGTTCCCATGAGGCACAGGGTCAGAGATGATTTGCATATAGCCAGTGTCTAACCCAGGGTGGTGTGGAGTGCAAAAAAACGATGGATTTAGGCCCAGATCCTTGTACTGGGGTGAATGCATGACATTGTTCTAAATTCTGTCTATCAACTGTGTTTTTTGCAATTTTCACCCCGAGTGGGCTGGGTATGCTCAGACGTGAGTCCCAGGCTCTCCACACCACTGGACTCAAGCTATCCAGGCTGATGAAGGCTGATAGCCAGAAACCGGTCCTTGGATGCTTGATTCCGGTCTGGGAAAGACATGGCTTGGTAGTTCGGACTGGACTGTTCCCATGAGGAACAGGGTCAGAGCTGATTTGCATATAGCCAGTGTCTAACCCAGGGTGGTGTGAAGTGCAACAAAATGATGGATTTAGGCCCAGATCCTTGTACTGGGGTGAATAAAGGACATTGTTCTACATTCTGTCCATCAACTATGTTTTTTGCAATTTTCGCCCCAAGTGGGTTGGGTATGCTCAGACGTGAGTCCCAGGCTCTCCACACCACTGGAGTCAAGCCATCCAGGCTGATGAAGGCTGATAGCCAGAAACCGGTCCTTGGATGCTTGATTCCGGTCTGGGAAAGACATGGCTTGGTAATTCGGACTGGACAGTTCCCATGAGGCACAGGGTCAGAGCTGATTTGCATATAGCCAGTGTCTAACCCAGGGTGGTGTGGAGTGCAAAAAAAACGATGGATTTAGGCCCAGATCCTTGTACTGGGGTGAATGCATGACATTGTTCTACATTCTGTCCATCAACTGTGTTTTTTGCAATTTTCACCCCGAGTGGGCTGGGTATGCTCAGACGTGAGTCCCAGGCTCTCCACACCACTGGAGTCAAGCTATCCAGGCTGATGAAGGCTGATAGCCAGAAACCGGTCCTTGGATGCTTGATTCCGGTCTGGGAAAGACATGGCCTGGTAGTTCGGACTGGACTGTTCCCATGAGGCACAGGGTCAGAGCTCTTTTGCATATAGCCAGTGTCTAACCCAGGGTGGTGTGGAGTGCAAAAAAACGATGGATTTAGGCCCAGATCGTTGTACTGGGGTGAATGCATGACATTGTTCAACATTCTGTCCATCAACTGTGTTTTTTGCAATTTTCACCCCGAGTGGGCTGGGTATGCTCAGACGTGAGTCCCAGGCTCTCCACACCACTGGAGTCAAGCTATCCAGGCTGATGAAGGCTGATAGCCAGAAACCGGTCCTTGGATGCTTGATTCCGGTCTGGGAAAGACATGGCTTGGTAGTTCGGACTGGACTGTTCCCATGAGGCACAGGGTCAGAGCTGATTTGCATATAGCCAGTGTCTAACCCAGGGTGGTGTGGAGTGCAAAAAAATGATGGATTTAGGCCCAGATCCTTGTACTGGGGTGAATGCATGACATTGTTCTACATTCTGTCCATCAACTGTGTTTTTTGCAATTTTCACCCCGAGTGGGCTGGGTATGCTCAGACGTGAGTCCCAGGTTCTCCACACCACTGGAGTCAAGCTATCCAGGCTGATGAAGGCTAATAGCCAGAAACCGGTCCTTGGATGCTTGATTCCGGTCTGGGAAAGACATGGCTTGGTAGTTCGGACTGGACTGTTCCCATGAGGCACAGGGTCAGAGCTGATTTGCATATAGCCAGTGTCTAACCCAGGGTGGTGTGGAGTGCAAAAAAACGATGGATTTAGGCCCAGATCCTTGTACTGGGGTGAATGCATGACATTGTTCTACATTCTGTCCATCAACTGTGTTTTTTGCAATTTTCACCCCGAGTGGGCTGGGTATGCTCAGACGTGAGTCCCAGGCTCTCCACACCACTGGAGTCAAGCTATCCAGGCTGATGAAGGCTGATAGCCAGAAACCGGTCCTTGGATGCTTGATTCCGGTCTGGGAAAGACATGGCTTGGTAATTCGGACTGGACGGTACCCATGAGGCACAGGGTCAGAGCTGATTTGCATATAGCCAGTGTCTAACCCAGGGTGGTGTGGAGTGCAAAAAAACGATGGATTTAGGCCCAGATCCTTGTACTGGGGTGAATGCATGACATTGTTCTACATTCTGTCCATCAACTGTGTTTTTTGCAATTTTCACCCCGAGTTGGCTGGGTATGCTCAGACGTGAGTCCCAGGCTCTCCACACCACTGGAGTCAAGCTATCCAGGCTGATGAAGGTTGATAGCCAGAAACCGGTCCTTGGATGCTTGATTCCGGTCTGGGAAAGACATGGCTTGGTAGTTCGGACTGGACTGTTCCCATGAGGCACAGGGTCAGAGCTGATTTGCATATAGCCAGTGTCTAACCCAGGGTGGTGTGGAGTGCAAAAAAACGATGGATTTAGGCCCAGATCCTTGTACTGGAGTGAATGCATGACATTGTTCTACATTCTGTCCATCAACTGTGTTTTTTGCAATTTTCACCCCGAGTGGGCTGGGTATGCTCAGACGTGAGTCCCAGGCTCTCCACACCACTGGAGTCAAGCTATCCAGGCTGATGAAGGCTGATAGCCAGAAACCGGTCCTTGGATGCTTGATTCCGGTCTGGGAAAGACATGGCTTGGTAGTTCGGACTGGACTGTTCCCATGAGGCACAGGGTCAGAGCTGATTTGCATATAGCCAGTGTCTAACCCAGGGTGGTGTGGAGTGCAAAAAAATTATGGATTTAGGCCCAGATCCTTGTACTGGGGTGAATGCATGACATTGTTCTACATTCTGTCCATCAACTGTGTTTTTTGCAATTTTCACCCAGAGTGGGCTGGGTATGCTCAGACGTGAGTCCCAGGCTCTCCACACCACTGGATTCAAGCTATCCAGGCTGATGAAGGCTGATAGCCAGAAACCGGTCCTTGGATGCTTGATTCCGGTCTGGGAAAGACATGGCCTGGTAGTTCGGACTGGACTGTTCCCATGAGGCACAGGGTCAGAGCTGATTTGCATATAGCCAGTGTCTAACCCAGGGTGGTGTGGAGTGCAAAAAAACGATGGATTTAGGCCCAGATCGTTGTACTGGGGTGAATGCATGACATTGTTCAACATTCTGTCCATCAACTGTGTTTTTTGCAATTTTCACCCTGAGTGGGCTGGGTATGCTCAGACGTGAGTCCCAGGCTCTCCACACCACTGGAGTCAAGCTATCCAGGCTGATGAAGGCTGATAGCCAGAAACCGGTCCTTGGATGCTTGATTCCGGTCTGGGAAAGATATGGCTTGGTAGTTCGGACTGGACTGTTCCCATGAGGCACAGGGTCAGAGATGATTTGCATATAGCCAGTGTCTAACCCAGGGTGGTGTGGAGTGCATAAAAACGATGGATTTAGGCCCAGATCCTTGTACTGGGGTGAATGCATGACATTGTTCTAAATTCTGTCTATCAACTGTGTTTTTTGCAATTTTCACCCCGAGTGGGCTGGGTATGCTCAGACGTGAGTCCCAGGCTCTCCACACCACTGGACTCAAGCTATCCAGGCTGATGAAGGCTGATAGCCAGAAACCGGTCCTTGGATGCTTGATTCCGGTCTGGGAAAGAAATGGCTTGGTAGTTCGGACTGGACTGTTCCCATGAGGAACAGGGTCAGAGCTGATTTGCATATAGCCAGTGTCTAACCCAGGGTGGTGTGAAGTGCAAAAAAATGATGGATTTAGGCCCAGATCCTTGTACTGGGGTGAATAAAGGACATTGTTCTACATTCTGTCCATCAACTATGTTTTTTGCAATTTTCGCCCCAAGTGGGTTGGGTATGCTCAGACGTGAGTCCCAGGCTCTCCACACCACTGGAGTCAAGCCATCCAGGCTGATGAAGGCTGATAGCCAGAAACCGGTCCTTGGATGCTTGATTCCGGTCTGGGAAAGACATGGCTTGGTAATTCGGACTGGACAGTTCCCATGAGGCACAGGGTCAGAGCTGATTTGCATATAGCCAGTGTCTAACCCAGGGTGGTGTGGAGTGCAAAAAAAACGATGGATTTAGGCCCAGATCCTTGTACTGGGGTGAATGCATGACATTGTTCTACATTCTGTCCATCAACTGTGTTTTTTGCATTTTCACCCCGAGTGGGCTGGGTATGCCCAGACGTGAGTCCCAGGCTCTCCACACCACTGGAGTCAAGCTATCCAGGCTGATGAAGGCTGATAGCCAGAAACCGGTCCTTGGATGCTTGATTCCGGTCTGGGAAAGACATGGCTTGGTAGTTCGGACTGGACTGTTCCCATGAGGCACAGGGTCAGAGCTGATTTGCATATAGCCAGTGTCTAACCCAGGGTGGTGTGGAGTGCAAAAAAATTATGGATTTAGGCCCAGATCCTTGTACTGGGGTGAATGCATGACATTGTTCTACATTCTGTCCATCAACTGTGTTTTTTGCAATTTTCACCCAGAGTGGGCTGGGTATGCTCAGACGTGAGTCCCAGGCTCTCCACACCACTGGATTCAAGCTATCCAGGCTGATGAAGGCTGATAGCCAGAAACCGGTCCTTGGATGCTTGATTCCGGTCTGGGAAAGACATGGCCTGGTAGTTCGGACTGGACTGTTCCCATGAGGCACAGGGTCAGAGCTGATTTGCATATAGCCAGTGTCTAACCCAGGGTGGTGTGGAGTGCAAAAAAACGATGGATTTAGGCCCAGATCGTTGTACTGGGGTGAATGCATGACATTGTTCAACATTCTGTCCATCAACTGTGTTTTTTGCAATTTTCACCCTGAGTGGGCTGGGTATGCTCAGACGTGAGTCCCAGGCTCTCCACACCACTGGAGTCAAGCTATCCAGGCTGATGAAGGCTGATAGCCAGAAACCGGTCCTTGGATGCTTGATTCCGGTCTGGGAAAGATATGGCTTGGTAGTTCGGACTGGACTGTTCCCATGAGGCACAGGGTCAGAGATGATTTGCATATAGCCAGTGTCTAACCCAGGGTGGTGTGGAGTGCATAAAAACGATGGATTTAGGCCCAGATCCTTGTACTGGGGTGAATGCATGACATTGTTCTAAATTCTGTCTATCAACTGTGTTTTTTGCAATTTTCACCCCGAGTGGGCTGGGTATGCTCAGACGTGAGTCCCAGGCTCTCCACACCACTGGACTCAAGCTATCCAGGCTGATGAAGGCTGATAGCCAGAAACCGGTCCTTGGATGCTTGATTCCGGTCTGGGAAAGAAATGGCTTGGTAGTTCGGACTGGACTGTTCCCATGAGGAACAGGGTCAGAGCTGATTTGCATATAGCCAGTGTCTAACCCAGGGTGGTGTGAAGTGCAAAAAAATGATGGATTTAGGCCCAGATCCTTGTACTGGGGTGAATAAAGGACATTGTTCTACATTCTGTCCATCAACTATGTTTTTTGCAATTTTCGCCCCAAGTGGGTTGGGTATGCTCAGACGTGAGTCCCAGGCTCTCCACACCACTGGAGTCAAGCCATCCAGGCTGATGAAGGCTGATAGCCAGAAACCGGTCCTTGGATGCTTGATTCCGGTCTGGGAAAGACATGGCTTGGTAATTCGGACTGGACAGTTCCCATGAGGCACAGGGTCAGAGCTGATTTGCATATAGCCAGTGTCTAACCCAGGGTGGTGTGGAGTGCAAAAAAAACGATGGATTTAGGCCCAGATCCTTGTACTGGGGTGAATGCATGACATTGTTCTACATTCTGTCCATCAACTGTGTTTTTTGCATTTTCACCCCGAGTGGGCTGGGTATGCCCAGACGTGAGTCCCAGGCTCTCCACACCACTGGAGTCAAGCTATCCAGGCTGATGAAGGCTGATAGCCAGAAACCGGTCCTTGGATGCTTGATTCCGGTCTGGGAAAGACATGGCTTGGTAGTTCGGACTGGACTGTTCCCATGAGGCACAGGGTCAGAGCTGATTTGCATATAGCCAGTGTCTAACCCAGGGTGGTGTGGAGTGCAAAAAAATGATGGATTTAGGCCCAGATCCTTGTACTGGGGTGAATGCATGACATTGTTCTACATTCTGTCCATCAACTGTGTTTTTTGCAATTTTCACCCCGAGTGGGCTGGGTATGCTCAGACGTGAGTCCCAGGCTCTCCACACCACTGGAGTCAAGCTATCCAGGCCGATGAAGGCTGATAGCCAGAAACCGGTCCTTGGATGCTTGATTCCGGTCTGGGAAAGACATGGCTTGGTAGTTCGGACTGGACTGTTCCCATGAGGCACAGGGTCAGAGCTGATTTGCATATAGCCAGTGTCTAACCCAGGGTGGTGTGGAGTGCAAAAAAACGATGGATTTAGGCCCAGATCCTTGTACTGGGGTGAATGCATGACATTGTTCTACATTCTGTCCATCAACTGTGTTTTTTGCTATTTTCACCCTGAGTGGGCTGGGTATGCTCAGACGTGAGTCCCAGGCTCTCCACACCACTGGAGTCAAGCTATCCAGGCTGATGAAGGCTGATAGCCAGAAACCGGTCCTTGGATGCTTGATTCCGGTCTGGTAAAGATATGGCTTGGTAGTTCGGACTGGACTGTTCCCATGAGGCACAGGGTCAGAGATGATTTGCATATAGCCAGTGTCTAACCCAGGGTGGTGTGGAGTGCAAAAAAACGATGGATTTAGGCCCAGATCCTTGTACTGGGGTGAATGCATGACATTGTTCTAAATTCTGTCTATCAACTGTGTTTTTGCAATTTTCACCCCGAGTGGGCTGGGTATGCTCAGACGTGAGTCCCAGGCTCTCCACACCACTGGACTCAAGCTATCCAGGCTGATGAAGGCTGATAGCCAGAAACCGGTCCTTGGATGCTTGATTCCGGTCTGGGAAAGACATGGCTTGGTAGTTCGGACTGGACTGTTCCCATGAGGAACAGGGTCAGAGCTGATTTGCATATAGCCAGTGTCTAACCCAGGGTGGTGTGAAGTGCAAAAAAATGATGGATTTAGGCCCAGATCCTTGTACTGGGGTGAATAAAGGACATTGTTCTACATTCTGTCCATCAACTATGTTTTTTGCAATTTTCGCCCCAAGTGGGTTGGGTATGCTCAGACGTGAGTCCCAGGCTCTCCACACCACTGGAGTCAAGCCATCCAGGCTGATGAAGGCTGATAGCCAGAAACCGGTCCTTGGATGCTTGATTCCGGTCTGGGAAAGACATGGCTTGGTAATTCGGACTGGACAGTTCCCATGAGGCACAGGGTCAGAGCTGATTTGCATATAGCCAGTGTCTAAACCAGGGTGGTGTGGAGTGCAAAAAAAACGATGGATTTAGGCCCAGATCCTTGTACTGGGGTGAATGCATGACATTGTTCTACATTCTGTCCATCAACTGTGTTTTTTGCAATTTTCACCCCGAGTGGGCTGGGTATGCTCAGACGTGAGTCCCAGGCTCTCCACACCACTGGAGTCAAGCTATCCAGGCTGATGAAGGCTGATAGCCAGAAACCGGTCCTTGGATGCTTGATTCCGGTCTGGGAAAGACATGGCCTGGTAGTTCGGACTGGACTGTTCCCATGAGGCACAGGGTCAGAGCTGATTTGCATATAGCCAGTGTCTAACCCATGGTGGTGTGGAGTGCAAAAAAACGATGGATTTAGGCCCAGATCGTTGTACTGGGGTGAATGCATGACATTGTTCAACATTCTGTCCATCAACTGTGTTTTTTGCAATTTTCACCCTGAGTGGGCTGGGTATGCTCAGACGTGAGTCCCAGGCTCTCCACACCACTGGAGTCAAGCTATCCAGGCTGATGAAGGCTGATAGCCAGAAACCGGTCCTTGGATGCTTGATTCCGGTCTGGGAAAGATATGGCTTGGTAGTTCGGACTGGACTGTTCCCATGAGGCACAGGGTCAGAGATGATTTGCATATAGCCAGTGTCTAACCCAGGGTGGTGTGGAGTGCAAAAAAACGATGGATTTAGGCCCAGATCCTTGTACTGGGGTGAATGCATGACATTGTTCTAAATTCTGTCTATCAACTGTGTTTTTTGCAATTTTCACCCCGAGTGGGCTGGGTATGCTCAGACGTGAGTCCCAGGCTCTCCACACCACTGGACTCAAGCTATCCAGGCTGATGAAGGCTGATAGCCAGAAACCGGTCCTTGGATGCTTGATTCCGGTCTGGGAAAGACATGGCTTGGTAGTTCGGACTGGACTGTTCCCATGAGGAACAGGGTCAGAGCTGATTTGCATATAGCCAGTGTCTAACCCAGGGTGGTGTGAAGTGCAAAAAAATGATGGATTTAGGCCCAGATCCTTGTACTGGGGTGAATAAAGGACATTGTTCTACATTCTGTCCATCAACTATGTTTTTTGCAATTTTCGCCCCAAGTGGGTTGGGTATGCTCAGACGTGAGTCCCAGGCTCTCCACACCACTGGAGTCAAGCCATCCAGGCTGATGAAGGCTGATAGCCAGAAACCGGTCCTTGGATGCTTGATTCCGGTCTGGGAAAAACATGGCTTGGTAATTCGGACTGGACAATTCCCATGAGGCACAGGGTCAGAGCTGATTTGCATATAGCCAGTGTCTAACCCAGGGTGGTGTGGAGTGCAAAAAAAACGATGGATTTAGGCCCAGATCCTTGTACTGGGGTGAATGCATGACATTGTTCTACATTCTGTCCATCAACTGTGTTTTTTGCATTTTCACCCCGAGTGGGCTGGGTATGCCCAGACGTGAGTCCCAGGCTCTCCACACCACTGGAGTCAAGCTATCCAGGCTGATGAAGGCTGATAGCCAGAAACCGGTCCTTGGATGCTTGATTCCGGTCTGGGAAAGACATGGCTTGGTAGTTCGGACTGGACTGTTCCCATGAGGCACAGGGTCAGAGCTGATTTGCATATAGCCAGTGTCTAACCCAGGGTGGTGTGGAGTGCAAAAAAATGATGGATTTAGGCCCAGATCCTTGTACTGGGGTGAATGCATGACATTGTTCTACATTCTGTCCATCAACTGTGTTTTTTGCAATTTTCACCCCGAGTGGGCTGGGTATGCTCAGACGTGAGTCCCAGGCTCTCCACACCACTGGACTCAAGCTATCCAGGCTGATGAAGGCTGATAGCCAGAAACCGGTCCTTGGATGCTTGATTCCGGTCTGGGAAAGACATGGCTTGGTAGTTCGGACTGGACTGTTCCCATGAGGAACAGGGTCAGAGCTGATTTGCATATAGCCAGTGTCTAACCCAGGGTGGTGTGAAGTGCAAAAAAATGATGGATTTAGGCCCAGATCCTTGTACTGGGGTGAATAAAGGACATTGTTCTACATTCTGTCCATCAACTATGTTTTTTGCAATTTTCGCCCCAAGTGGGTTGGGTATGCTCAGACGTGAGTCCCAGGCTCTCCACACCACTGGAGTCAAGCCATCCAGGCTGATGAAGGCTGATAGCCAGAAACCGGTCCTTGGATGCTTGATTCCGGTCTGGGAAAGACATGGCTTGGTAATTCGGACTGGACAGTTCCCATGAGGCACAGGGTCAGAGCTGATTTGCATATAGCCAGTGTCTAACCCAGGGTGGTGTGGAGTGCAAAAAAAACGATGGATTTAGGCCCAGATCCTTGTACTGGGGTGAATGCATGACATTGTTCTACATTCTGTCCATCAACTGTGTTTTTTGCAATTTTCACCCCGAGTGGGCTGGGTATGCTCAGACGTGAGTCCCAGGCTCTCCACACCACTGGAGTCAAGCTATCCAGGCTGATGAAGGCTGATAGCCAGAAACCGGTCCTTGGATGCTTGATTCCGGTCTGGGAAAGACATGGCCTGGTAGTTCGGACTGGACTGTTCCCATGAGGCACAGGGTCAGAGCTGATTTGCATATAGCCAGTGTCTAACCCATGGTGGTGTGGAGTGCAAAAAAACGATGGATTTAGGCCCAGATCGTTGTACTGGGGTGAATGCATGACATTGTTCAACATTCTGTCCATCAACTGTGTTTTTTGCAATTTTCACCCTGAGTGGGCTGGGTATGCTCAGACGTGAGTCCCAGGCTCTCCACACCACTGGAGTCAAGCTATCCAGGCTGATGAAGGCTGATAGCCAGAAACCGGTCCTTGGATGCTTGATTCCGGTCTGGGAAAGATATGGCTTGGTAGTTCGGACTGGACTGTTCCCATGAGGCACAGGGTCAGAGATGATTTGCATATAGCCAGTGTCTAACCCAGGGTGGTGTGGAGTGCAAAAAAACGATGGATTTAGGCCCAGATCCTTGTACTGGGGTGAATGCATGACATTGTTCTACATTCTGTCTATCAACTGTGTTTTTTGCAATTTTCACCCCGAGTGGGCTGGGTATGCTCAGACGTGAGTCCCAGGCTCTCCACACCACTGGACTCAAGCTATCCAGGCTGATGAAGGCTGATAGCCAGAAACCGGTCCTTGGATGCTTGATTCCGGTCTGGGAAAGACATGGCTTGGTAGTTCGGACTGGACTGTTCCCATGAGGAACAGGGTCAGAGCTGATTTGCATATAGCCAGTGTCTAACCCAGGGTGGTGTGAAGTGCAAAAAAATGATGGATTTAGGCCCAGATCCTTGTACTGGGGTGAATAAAGGACATTGTTCTACATTCTGTCCATCAACTATGTTTTTTGCAATTTTCGCCCCAAGTGGGTTGGGTATGCTCAGACGTGAGTCCCAGGCTCTCCACACCACTGGAGTCAAGCCATCCAGGATGATGAAGGCTGATAGCCAGAAACCGGTCCTTGGATGCTTGATTCCGGTCTGGGAAAGACATGGCTTGGTAATTCGGACTGGACAGTTCCCATGAGGCACAGGGTCAGAGCTGATTTGCATATAGCCAGTGTCTAACCCAGGGTGGTGTGGAGTGCAAAAAAAACGATGGATTTAGGCCCAGATCCTTGTACTGGGGTGAATGCATGACATTGTTCTACATTCTGTCCATCAACTGTGTTTTTTGCAATTTTCACCCCGAGTGGGCTGGGTATGCTCAGACGTGAGTCCCAGGCTCTCCACACCACTGGAGTCAAGCTATCCAGGCTGATGAAGGCTGATAGCCAGAAACCGGTCCTTGGATGCTTGATTCCGGTCTGGGAAAGACATGGCCTGGTAGTTCGGACTGGACTGTTCCCATGAGGCACAGGGTCAGAGCTCTTTTGCATATAGCCAGTGTCTAACCCAGGGTGGTGTGGAGTGCAAAAAAACGATGGATTTAGGCCCAGATCGTTGTACTGGGGTGAATGCATGACATTGTTCAACATTCTGTCCATCAACTGTGTTTTTTGCAATTTTCACCCCGAGTGGGCTGGGTATGCTCAGACGTGAGTCCCAGGCTCTCCACACCACTGGAGTCAAGCTATCCAGGCTGATGAAGGCTGATAGCCAGAAACCGGTCCTTGGATGCTTGATTCCGGTCTGGGAAAGACATGGCTTGGTAGTTCGGACTGGACTGTTCCCATGAGGCACAGGGTCAGAGCTGATTTGCATATAGCCAGTGTCTAACCCAGGGTGGTGTGGAGTGCAAAAAAATGATGGATTTAGGCCCAGATCCTTGTACTGGGGTGAATGCATGACATTGTTCTACATTCTGTCCATCAACTGTGTTTTTTGCAATTTTCACCCCGAGTGGGCTGGGTATGCTCAGACGTGAGTCCCAGGTTCTCCACACCACTGGAGTCAAGCTATCCAGGCTGATGAAGGCTAATAGCCAGAAACCGGTCCTTGGATGCTTGATTCCGGTCTGGGAAAGACATGGCTTGGTAGTTCGGACTGGACTGTTCCCATGAGGCACAGGGTCAGAGCTGATTTGCATATAGCCAGTGTCTAACCCAGGGTGGTGTGGAGTGCAAAAAAACGATGGATTTAGGCCCAGATCCTTGTACTGGGGTGAATGCATGACATTGTTCTACATTCTGTCCATCAACTGTGTTTTTTGCAATTTTCACCCCGAGTGGGCTGGGTATGCTCAGACGTGAGTCCCAGGCTCTCCACACCACTGGAGTCAAGCTATCCAGGCTGATGAAGGCTGATAGCCAGAAACCGGTCCTTGGATGCTTGATTCCGGTCTGGGAAAGACATGGCTTGGTAATTCGGACTGGACGGTACCCATGAGGCACAGGGGATTTGCATATAGCCAGTGTCTAACCCAGGGTGGTGTGAAGTGCAAAAAAATGATGGATTTAGGCCCAGATCCTTGTACTGGGGTGAATAAAGGACATTGTTCTACATTCTGTCCATCAACTATGTTTTTTGCAATTTTCGCCCCAAGTGGGTTGGGTATGCTCAGACGTGAGTCCCAGGCTCTCCACACCACTGGAGTCAAGCCATCCAGGCTGATGAAGGCTGATAGCCAGAAACCGGTCCTTGGATGCTTGATTCCGGTCTGGGAAAGACATGGCTTGGTAATTCGGACTGGACAGTTCCCATGAGGCACAGGGTCAGAGCTGATTTGCATATAGCCAGTGTCTAACCCAGGGTGGTGTGGAGTGCAAAAAAAACGATGGATTTAGGCCCAGATCCTTGTACTGGGGTGAATGCATGACATTGTTCTACATTCTGTCCATCAACTGTGTTTTTTGCAATTTTCACCCCGAGTGGGCTGGGTATGCTCAGACGTGAGTCCCAGGCTCTCCACACCACTGGAGTCAAGCTATCCAGGCTGATGAAGGCTGATAGCCAGAAACCGGTCCTTGGATGCTTGATTCCGGTCTGGGAAAGACATGGCCTGGTAGTTCGGACTGGACTGTTCCCATGAGGCACAGGGTCAGAGCTGATTTGCATATAGCCAGTGTCTAACCCATGGTGGTGTGGAGTGCAAAAAAACGATGGATTTAGGCCCAGATCGTTGTACTGGGGTGAATGCATGACATTGTTCAACATTCTGTCCATCAACTGTGTTTTTTGCAATTTTCACCCTGAGTGGGCTGGGTATGCTCAGACGTGAGTCCCAGGCTCTCCACACCACTGGAGTCAAGCTATCCAGGCTGATGAAGGCTGATAGCCAGAAACCGGTCCTTGGATGCTTGATTCCGGTCTGGGAAAGATATGGCTTGGTAGTTCGGACTGGACTGTTCCCATGAGGCACAGGGTCAGAGATGATTTGCATATAGCCAGTGTCTAACCCAGGGTGGTGTGGAGTGCAAAAAAACGATGGATTTAGGCCCAGATCCTTGTACTGGGGTGAATGCATGACATTGTTCTACATTCTGTCTATCAACTGTGTTTTTTGCAATTTTCACCCCGAGTGGGCTGGGTATGCTCAGACGTGAGTCCCAGGCTCTCCACACCACTGGACTCAAGCTATCCAGGCTGATGAAGGCTGATAGCCAGAAACCGGTCCTTGGATGCTTGATTCCGGTCTGGGAAAGACATGGCTTGGTAGTTCGGACTGGACTGTTCCCATGAGGAACAGGGTCAGAGCTGATTTGCATATAGCCAGTGTCTAACCCAGGGTGGTGTGAAGTGCAAAAAAATGATGGATTTAGGCCCAGATCCTTGTACTGGGGTGAATAAAGGACATTGTTCTACATTCTGTCCATCAACTATGTTTTTTGCAATTTTCGCCCCAAGTGGGTTGGGTATGCTCAGACGTGAGTCCCAGGCTCTCCACACCACTGGAGTCAAGCCATCCAGGCTGATGAAGGCTGATAGCCAGAAACCGGTCCTTGGATGCTTGATTCCGGTCTGGGAAAGACATGGCTTGGTAATTCGGACTGGACAGTTCCCATGAGGCACAGGGTCAGAGCTGATTTGCATATAGCCAGTGTCTAACCCAGGGTGGTGTGGAGTGCAAACAAAAAGATGGATTTAGGCCCAGATCCTTGTACTGGGGTGAATGCATGACATTGTTCTACATTCTGTCCATCAACTGTGTTTTTTGCAATTTTCACCCCGAGTGGGCTGGGTATGCTCAGACGTGAGTCCCAGGCTCTCCACACCACTGGAGTCAAGCTATCCAGGCTGATGAAGGCTGATAGCCAGAAACCGGTCCTTGGATGCTTGATTCCGGTCTGGGAAAGACATGGCCTGGTAGTTCGGACTGGACTGTTCCCATGAGGCACAGGGTCAGAGCTGATTTGCATATAGCCAGTGTCTAACCCAGGGTGGTGTGGAGTGCAAAAAAATGATGGATTTAGGCCCAGATCCTTGTACTGGGGTGAATGCATGACATTGTTCTACATTCTGTCCATCAACTGTGTTTTTTGCAATTTTCACCCCGAGTGGGCTGGGTATGCTCAGACGTGAGTCCCAGGTTCTCCACACCACTGGAGTCAAGCTATCCAGGCTGATGAAGGCTAATAGCCAGAAACCGGTCCTTGGATGCTTGATTCCGGTCTGGGAAAGACATGGCTTGGTAGTTCGGACTGGACTGTTCCCATGAGGCACAGGGTCAGAGCTGATTTGCATATAGCCAGTGTCTAACCCAGGGTGGTGTGGAGTGCAAAAAAACGATGGATTTAGGCCCAGATCCTTGTACTGGGGTGAATGCATGACATTGTTCTACATTCTGTCCATCAACTGTGTTTTTTGCAATTTTCACCCCGAGTGGGCTGGGTATGCTCAGACGTGAGTCCCAGGCTCTCCACACCACTGGAGTCAAGCTATCCAGGCTGATGAAGGCTGATAGCCAGAAACCGGTCCTTGGATGCTTGATTCCGGTCTGGGAAAGACATGGCTTGGTAATTCGGACTGGACGGTACCCATGAGGCACAGGGTCAGAGCTGATTTGCATATAGCCAGTGTCTAACCCAGGGTGGTGTGAAGTGCAAAAAAATGATGGATTTAGGCCCAGATCCTTGTACTGGGGTGAATAAAGGACATTGTTCTACATTCTGTCCATCAACTATGTTTTTTGCAATTTTCGCCCCAAGTGGGTTGGGTATGCTCAGACGTGAGTCCCAGGCTCTCCACACCACTGGAGTCAAGCCATCCAGGCTGATGAAGGCTGATAGCCAGAAACCGGTCCTTGGATGCTTGATTCCGGTCTGGGAAAGACATGGCTTGGTAATTCGGACTGGACAGTTCCCATAAGGCACAGGGTCAGAGCTGATTTGCATATAGCCAGTGTCTAACCCAGGGTGGTGTGGAGTGCAAAAAAAACGATGGATTTAGGCCCAGATCCTTGTACTGGGGTGAATGCATGACATTGTTCTACATTCTGTCCATCAACTGTGTTTTTTGCAATTTTCACCCCGAGTGGGCTGGGTATGCTCAGACGTGAGTCCCAGGCTCTCCACACCACTGGAGTCAAGCTATCCAGGCTGATGAAGGCTGATAGCCAGAAACCGGTCCTTGGATGCTTGATTCCGGTCTGGGAAAGACATGGCCTGGTAGTTCGGACTGGACTGTTCCCATGAGGCACAGGGTCAGAGCTGATTTGCATATAGCCAGTGTCTAACCCATGGTGGTGTGGAGTGCAAAAAAACGATGGATTTAGGCCCAGATCGTTGTACTGGGGTGAATGCATGACATTGTTCAACATTCTGTCCATCAACTGTGTTTTTTGCAATTTTCACCCTGAGTGGGCTGGGTATGCTCAGACGTGAGTCCCAGGCTCTCCACACCACTGGAGTCAAGCTATCCAGGCTGATGAAGGCTGATAGCCAGAAACCGGTCCTTGGATGCTTGATTCCGGTCTGGGAAAGATATGGCTTGGTAGTTCGGACTGGACTGTTCCCATGAGGCATAGGGTCAGAGATGATTTGCATATAGCCAGTGTCTAACCCAGGGTGGTGTGGAGTGCAAAAAAACGATGGATTTAGGCCCAGATCCTTGTACTGGGGTGAATGCATGACATTGTTCTAAATTCTGTCTATCAACTGTGTTTTTTGCAATTTTCACCCCGAGTGGGCTGGGTATGCTCAGACGTGAGTCCCAGGCTCTCCACACCACTGGACTCAAGCTATCCAGGCTGATGAAGGCTGATAGCCAGAAACCGGTCCTTGGATGCTTGATTCCGGTCTGGGAAAGACATGGCTTGGTAGTTCGGACTGGACTGTTCCCATGAGGAACAGGGTCAGAGCTGATTTGCATATAGCCAGTGTCTAACCCAGGGTGGTGTGAAGTGCAAAAAAATGATGGATTTAGGCCCAGATCCTTGTACTGGGGTGAATAAAGGACATTGTTCTACATTCTGTCCATCAACTATGTTTTTTGCAATTTTCGCCCCAAGTGGGTTGGGTATGCTCAGACGTGAGTCCCAGGCTCTCCACACCACTGGAGTCAAGCCATCCAGGCTGATGAAGGCTGATAGCCAGAAACCGGTCCTTGGATGCTTGATTCCGGTCTGGGAAAGACATGGCTTGGTAATTCGGACTGGACAGTTCCCATGAGGCACAGGGTCAGAGCTGATTTGCATATAGCCAGTGTCTAACCCAGGGTGGTGTGGAGTGCAAAAAAAACGATGGATTTAGGCCCAGATCCTTGTACTGGGGTGAATGCATGACATTGTTCTACATTCTGTCCATCAACTGTGTTTTTTGCAATTTTCACCCCGAGTGGGCTGGGTATGCTCAGACGTGAGTCCCAGGCT
This sequence comes from Lissotriton helveticus, assembly GCF_964261635.1. Taxonomy (NCBI): domain Eukaryota; kingdom Metazoa; phylum Chordata; class Amphibia; order Caudata; family Salamandridae; genus Lissotriton; species Lissotriton helveticus. The sequence goes on along the minus strand of NC_136069.1, from coordinate 1,670,023,139 downwards.
CTCCACACCACTGGAGTCAAGCTATCCAGGCTGATGAAGGCTGATAGCCAGAAACCGGTCCTTGGATGCTTGATTCCGGTCTGGGAAAGACATGGCCTGGTAGTTCGGACTGGACTGTTCCCATGAGGCACAGGGTCAGAGCTCTTTTGCATATAGCCAGTGTCTAACCCAGGGTGGTGTGGAGTGCAAAAAAACGATGGATTTAGGCCCAGATCGTTGTACTGGGGTGAATGCATGACATTGTTCAACATTCTGTCCATCAACTGTGTTTTTTGCAATTTTCACCCCGAGTGGGCTGGGTATGCTCAGACGTGAGTCCCAGGCTCTCCACACCACTGGAGTCAAGCTATCCAGGCTGATGAAGGCTGATAGCCAGAAACCGGTCCTTGGATGCTTGATTCCGGTCTGGGAAAGACATGGCTTGGTAGTTCGGACTGGACTGTTCCCATGAGGCACAGGGTCAGAGCTGATTTGCATATAGCCAGTGTCTAACCCAGGGTGGTGTGGAGTGCAAAAAAATGATGGATTTAGGCCCAGATCCTTGTACTGGGGTGAATGCATGACATTGTTCTACATTCTGTCCATCAACTGTGTTTTTTGCAATTTTCACCCCGAGTGGGCTGGGTATGCTCAGACGTGAGTCCCAGGTTCTCCACACCACTGGAGTCAAGCTATCCAGGCTGATGAAGGCTAATAGCCAGAAACCGGTCCTTAGATGCTTGATTCCGGTCTGGGAAAGACATGGCTTGGTAGTTCGGACTGGACTGTTCCCATGAGGCACAGGGTCAGAGCTGATTTGCATATAGCCAGTGTCTAACCCAGGGTGGTGTGGAGTGCAAAAAAACGATGGATTTAGGCCCAGATCCTTGTACTGGGGTGAATGCATGACATTGTTCTACATTCTGTCCATCAACTGTGTTTTTTGCAATTTTCACCCCGAGTGGGCTGGGTATGCTCAGACGTGAGTCCCAGGCTCTCCACACCACTGGAGTCAAGCTATCCAGGCTGATGAAGGCTGATAGCCAGAAACCGGTCCTTGGATGCTTGATTCCGGTCTGGGAAAGACATGGCTTGGTAATTCGGACTGGACGGTACCCATGAGGCACAGGGTCAGAGCTGATTTGCATATAGCCAGTGTCTAACCCAGGGTGGTGTGGAGTGCAAAAAAACGATGGATTTAGGCCCAGATCCTTGTACTGGGGTGAATGCATGACATTGTTCTACATTCTGTCCATCAACTGTGTTTTTTGCAATTTTCACCCCGAGTTGGCTGGGTATGCTCAGACGTGAGTCCCAGGCTCTCCACACCACTGGAGTCAAGCTATCCAGGCTGATGAAGGTTGATAGCCAGAAACCGGTCCTTGGATGCTTGATTCCGGTCTGGGAAAGACATGGCTTGGTAGTTCGGACTGGACTGTTCCCATGAGGCACAGGGTCAGAGCTGATTTGCATATAGCCAGTGTCTAACCCAGGGTGGTGTGGAGTGCAAAAAAACGATGGATTTAGGCCCAGATCCTTGTACTGGAGTGAATGCATGACATTGTTCTACATTCTGTCCATCAACTGTGTTTTTTGCAATTTTCACCCCGAGTGGGCTGGGTATGCTCAGACGTGAGTCCCAGGCTCTCCACACCACTGGAGTCAAGCTATCCAGGCTGATGAAGGCTGATAGCCAGAAACCGGTCCTTGGATGCTTGATTCCGGTCTGGGAAAGACATGGCTTGGTAGTTCGGACTGGACTGTTCCCATGAGGCACAGGGTCAGAGCTGATTTGCATATAGCCAGTGTCTAACCCAGGGTGGTGTGGAGTGCAAAAAAATGATGGATTTAGGCCCAGATCCTTGTACTGGGGTGAATGCATGACATTGTTCTACATTCTGTCCATCAACTGTGTTTTTTGCAATTTTCACCCCGAGTGGGCTGGGTATGCTCAGACGTGAGTCCCAGGCTCTCCACACCACTGGAGTCAAGCTATCCAGGCTGATGAAGGCTGATAGCCAGAAACCGGTCCTTGGATGCTTGATTCCGGTCTGGGAAAGACATGGCTTGGTAATTCGGACTGGACGGTACCCATGAGGCACAGGGGCAGAGCTGATTTGCATATAGCCAGTGTCTAACCTAGGGTGGTGTGGAGTGCAAAAAAACGATGGATTTAGGCCCAGATCCTTGAACTGGGGTGAATGCATGACATTGTTCTACATTCTGTCCATCAACTGTGTTTTTTGCAATTTTCACCCCGAGTTGGCTGGGTATGCTCAGACGTGAGTCCCAGGCTCTCCACACCACTGGAGTCAAGCTATCCAGGCTGATAAAGGCTGATAGCCAGAAACCGGTCCTTGGATGCTTGATTCCGGTCTGGGAAAGACATGGCTTGGTAGTTCGGACTGGACGGTTCCCATGAGGCACAGGGTCAGAGCTGATTTGCATATAGCCAGTGTCTAACCCAGGGTGGTGTGGAGTGCAAAAAAACGATGGATTTAGGCCCAGATCGTTGTACTGGGGTGAATGCATGACATTGTTCAACATTCTGTCCATCAACTGTGTTTTTTGCAATTTTCACCCCGAGTGGGCTGGGTATGCTCAGACGTGAGTCCCAGGCTCTCCACACCACTGGAGTCAAGCTATCCAGGCTGATGAAGGCTGATAGCCAGAAACCGGTCCTTGGATGCTTGATTCCGGTCTGGGAAAGACATGGCTTGGTAGTTCGGACTGGACTGTTCCCATGAGGCACAGGGTCAGAGCTGATTTGCATATAGCCAGTGTCTAACCCAGGGTGGTGTGGAGTGCAAAAAAATTGATGGATTTAGGCCCAGATCCTTGTACTGGGGTGAATGCATGACATTGTTCTACATTCTGTCCATCAACTGTGTTTTTTGCAATTTTCACCCCGAGTGGGCTGGGTATGCTCAGACGTGAGTCCCAGGCTCTCCACACCACTGGAGTCAAGCTATCCAGGCTGATGAAGGCTAATAGCCAGAAACCGGTCCTTGGATGCTTGATTCCGGTCTGGGAAAGACATGGCTTGGTAGTTCGGACTGGACTGTTCCCATGAGGCACAGGGTCAGAGCTGATTTGCATATAGCCAGTGTCTAACCCAGGGTGGTGTGGAGTGCAAAAAAACGATGGATTTAGGCCCAGATCCTTGTACTGGGGTGAATGCATGACATTGTTCTACATTCTGTCCATCAACTGTGTTTTTTGCAATTTTCACCCCGAGTGGGCTGGGTATGCTCAGACGTGAGTCCCAGGCTCTCCACACCACTGGAGTCAAGCTATCCAGGCTGATGAAGGCTGATAGCCAGAAACCGGTCCTTGGATGCTTGATTCCGGTCTGGGAAAGACATGGCTTGGTAATTCGGACTGGACGGTACCCATGAGGCACAGGGTCAGAGCTGATTTGCATATAGCCAGTGTCTAACCCAGGGTGGTGTGGAGTGCAAAAAAACGATGGATTTAGGCCCAGATCCTTGTACTGGGGTGAATGCATGACATTGTTATACATTCTGTCCATCAACTGTGTTTTTTGCAATTTTCACCCCGAGTTGGCTGGGTATGCTCAGACGTGAGTCCCAGGCTCTCCACACCACTGGAGTCAAGCTATCCAGGCTGATGAAGGCTGATAGCCAGAAACCGGTCCTTGGATGCTTGATTCCGGTCTGGGAAAGACATGGCTTGGTAGTTCGGACTGGACTGTTCCCATGAGGCACAGGGTCAGAGCTGATTTGCATATAGCCAGTGTCTAACCCAGGGTGGTGTGGAGTGCAAAAAAACGATGGATTTAGGCCCAGATCCTTGTACTGGAGTGAATGCATGACATTGTTCTACATTCTGTCCATCAACTGTGTTTTTTGCAATTTTCACCCCGAGTGGGCTGGGTATGCTCAGACGTGAGTCCCAGGCTCTCCACACCACTGGAGTCAAGCTATCCAGGCTGATGAAGGCTGATAGCCAGAAACCGGTCCTTGGATGCTTGATTCCGGTCTGGGAAAGACATGGCTTGGTAGTTCGGACTGGACTGTTCCCATGAGGCACAGGGTCAGAGCTGATTTGCATATAGCCAGTGTCTAACCCAGGGTGGTGTGGAGTGCAAAAAAATGATGGATTTAGGCCCAGATCCTTGTACTGGGGTGAATGCATGACATTGTTCTACATTCTGTCCATCAACTGTGTTTTTTGCAATTTTCACCCCGAGTGGGCTGGGTATGCTCAGACGTGAGTCCCAGGCTCTCCACACCACTGGAGTCAAGCTATCCAGGCTGATAAAGGCTGATAGCCAGAAACCGGTCCTTGGATGCTTGATTCCGGTCTGGGAAAGACATGGCTTGGTAGTTCGGACTGGACGGTTCCCATGAGGCACAGGGTCAGAGCTGATTTGCATATAGCCAGTGTCTAACCCAGGGTGGTGTGGAGTGCAAAAAAACGATGGATTTAGGCCCAGATCCTTGTACTGGGGTGAATGCATGACATTGTTCTACATTCTGTCCATCAACTGTGTTTTTTGCTATTTTCACCCCGAGTGGGCTGGGTATGCTCAGACGTGAGTCCCAGGCTCTCCACACCACTGGAGTCAAGCTATCCAGGCTGATGAAGGCTGATAGCCAGAAACCGGTCCTTGGATGCTTGATTCCGGTCTGGGAAAGACATGGCTTGGTAGTTCGGACTGGACTGTTCCCATGAGGCACAGGGTCAGAGCTGATTTGCATATAGCCAGTGTCTAACCCAGGGTGGTGTGGAGTGCAAAAAAATGATGGATTTAGGCCCAGATCCTTGTACTGGGGTGAATGCATGACATTGTTCTACATTCTGTCCATCAACTGTGTTTTTTGCAATTTTCACCCCGAGTGGGCTGGGTATGCTCAGACGTGAGTCCCAGGCTCTCCACACCACTGGAGTCAAGCTATCCAGGCTGATAAAGGCTGATAGCCAGAAACCGGTCCTTGGATGCTTGATTCCGGTCTGGGAAAGACATGGCTTGGTAGTTCGGACTGGACGGTTCCCATGAGGCACAGGGTCAGAGCTGATTTGCATATAGCCAGTGTCTAACCCAGGGTGGTGTGGAGTGCAAAAAAACGATGGATTTAGGCCCAGATCCTTGTACTGGGGTGAATGCATGACATTGTTCTACATTCTGTCCATCAACTGTGTTTTTTGCTATTTTCACCCCGAGTGGGCTGGGTATGCTCAGACGTGAGTCCCAGGCTCTCCACACCACTGGAGTCAAGCTATCCAGGCTGATGAAGGCTGATAGCCAGAAACCGGTCCTTGGATGCTGGATTCCGGTCTGGGAAAGATATGGCTTGGTAGTTCGGACTGGACTGTTCCCATGAGGCACAGGGTCAGAGATGATTTGCATATAGCCAGTGTCTAACCCAGGGTGGTGTGGAGTGCAAAAAAACGATGGATTTAGGCCCAGATCCTTGTACTGGGGTGAATGCATGACATTGTTCTAAATTCTGTCTATCAACTGTGTTTTTTGCAATTTTCACCCCGAGTGGGCTGGGTATGCTCAGACGTGAGTCCCAGGCTCTCCACACCACTGGACTCAAGCTATCCAGGCTGATGAAGGCTGATAGCCAGAAACCGGTCCTTGGATGCTTGATTCCGGTCTGGGAAAGACATGGCTTGGTAGTTCGGACTGGACTGTTCCCATGAGGAACAGGGTCAGAGCTGATTTGCATATAGCCAGTGTCTAACCCAGGGTGGTGTGGAGTGCAGAAAAATGATGGATTTAGGCCCAGATCCTTGTACTGGGGTGAATAAATGACATTGTTCTACATTCTGTCCATCAACTATGTTTTTTGCAATTTTCGCCCCAAGTGGGTTGGGTATGCTCAGACGTGAGTCCCAGGCTCTCCACACCACTGGAGTCAAGCCATCCAGGCTGATGAAGGCTGATAGCCAGAAACCGGTCCTTGGATGCTTGATTCCGGTCTGGGAAAGACATGGCTTGGTAGTTCGGACTGGACTGTTCCCATGAGGCACAGGGTCAGAGCTGATTTGCATATAGCCAGTGTCTAACCCAGGGTGGTGTGGAGTGCAAAAAAATGATGGATTTAGGCCCAGATCCTTGTACTGGGGTGAATGCATGACATTGTTCTACATTCTGTCCATCAACTGTGTTTTTTGCAATTTTCACCCCGAGTGGGCTGGGTATGCTCAGACGTGAGTCCCAGGTTCTCCACACCACTGGAGTCAAGCTATCCAGGCTGATGAAGGCTAATAGCCAGAAACCGGTCCTTAGATGCTTGATTCCGGTCTGGGAAAGACATGGCTTGGTAGTTCGGACTGGACTGTTCCCATGAGGCACAGGGTCAGAGCTGATTTGCATATAGCCAGTGTCTAACCCAGGGTGGTGTGGAGTGCAAAAAAACGATGGATTTAGGCCCAGATCCTTGTACTGGGGTGAATGCATGACATTGTTCTACATTCTGTCCATCAACTGTGTTTTTTGCAATTTTCACCCCGAGTGGGCTGGGTATGCTCAGACGTGAGTCCCAGGCTCTCCACACCACTGGAGTCAAGCTATCCAGGCTGATGAAGGCTGATAGCCAGAAACCGGTCCTTGGATGCTTGATTCCGGTCTGGGAAAGACATGGCTTGGTAATTCGGACTGGACGGTACCCATGAGGCACAGGGTCAGAGCTGATTTGCATATAGCCAGTGTCTAACCCAGGGTGGTGTGGAGTGCAAAAAAACGATGGATTTAGGCCCAGATCCTTGTACTGGGGTGAATGCATGACATTGTTCTACATTCTGTCCATCAACTGTGTTTTTTGCAATTTTCACCCCGAGTTGGCTGGGTATGCTCAGACGTGAGTCCCAGGCTCTCCACACCACTGGAGTCAAGCTATCCAGGCTGATGAAGGTTGATAGCCAGAAACCGGTCCTTGGATGCTTGATTCCGGTCTGGGAAAGACATGGCTTGGTAGTTCGGACTGGACTGTTCCCATGAGGCACAGGGTCAGAGCTGATTTGCATATAGCCAGTGTCTAACCCAGGGTGGTGTGGAGTGCAAAAAAACGATGGATTTAGGCCCAGATCCTTGTACTGGAGTGAATGCATGACATTGTTCTACATTCTGTCCATCAACTGTGTTTTTTGCAATTTTCACCCCGAGTGGGCTGGGTATGCTCAGACGTGAGTCCCAGGCTCTCCACACCACTGGAGTCAAGCTATCCAGGCTGATGAAGGCTGATAGCCAGAAACCGGTCCTTGGATGCTTGATTCCGGTCTGGGAAAGACATGGCTTGGTAGTTCGGACTGGACTGTTCCCATGAGGCACAGGGTCAGAGCTGATTTGCATATAGCCAGTGTCTAACCCAGGGTGGTGTGGAGTGCAAAAAAATGATGGATTTAGGCCCAGATCCTTGTACTGGGGTGAATGCATGACATTGTTCTACATTCTGTCCATCAACTGTGTTTTTTGCAATTTTCACCCCGAGTGGGCTGGGTATGCTCAGACGTGAGTCCCAGGCTCTCCACACCACTGGAGTCAAGCTATCCAGGCTGATGAAGGCTGATAGCCAGAAACCGGTCCTTGGATGCTTGATTCCGGTCTGGGAAAGACATGGCTTGGTAATTCGGACTGGACGGTACCCATGAGGCACAGGGGCAGAGCTGATTTGCATATAGCCAGTGTCTAACCTAGGGTGGTGTGGAGTGCAAAAAAACGATGGATTTAGGCCCAGATCCTTGAACTGGGGTGAATGCATGACATTGTTCTACATTCTGTCCATCAACTGTGTTTTTTGCAATTTTCACCCCGAGTTGGCTGGGTATGCTCAGACGTGAGTCCCAGGCTCTCCACACCACTGGAGTCAAGCTATCCAGGCTGATAAAGGCTGATAGCCAGAAACCGGTCCTTGGATGCTTGATTCCGGTCTGGGAAAGACATGGCTTGGTAGTTCGGACTGGACGGTTCCCATGAGGCACAGGGTCAGAGCTGATTTGCATATAGCCAGTGTCTAACCCAGGGTGGTGTGGAGTGCAAAAAAACGATGGATTTAGGCCCAGATCGTTGTACTGGGGTGAATGCATGACATTGTTCAACATTCTGTCCATCAACTGTGTTTTTTGCAATTTTCACCCCGAGTGGGCTGGGTATGCTCAGACGTGAGTCCCAGGCTCTCCACACCACTGGAGTCAAGCTATCCAGGCTGATGAAGGCTGATAGCCAGAAACCGGTCCTTGGATGCTTGATTCCGGTCTGGGAAAGACATGGCTTGGTAGTTCGGACTGGACTGTTCCCATGAGGCACAGGGTCAGAGCTGATTTGCATATAGCCAGTGTCTAACCCAGGGTGGTGTGGAGTGCAAAAAAATTGATGGATTTAGGCCCAGATCCTTGTACTGGGGTGAATGCATGACATTGTTCTACATTCTGTCCATCAACTGTGTTTTTTGCAATTTTCACCCCGAGTGGGCTGGGTATGCTCAGACGTGAGTCCCAGGCTCTCCACACCACTGGAGTCAAGCTATCCAGGCTGATGAAGGCTAATAGCCAGAAACCGGTCCTTGGATGCTTGATTCCGGTCTGGGAAAGACATGGCTTGGTAGTTCGGACTGGACTGTTCCCATGAGGCACAGGGTCAGAGCTGATTTGCATATAGCCAGTGTCTAACCCAGGGTGGTGTGGAGTGCAAAAAAACGATGGATTTAGGCCCAGATCCTTGTACTGGGGTGAATGCATGACATTGTTCTACATTCTGTCCATCAACTGTGTTTTTTGCAATTTTCACCCCGAGTGGGCTGGGTATGCTCAGACGTGAGTCCCAGGCTCTCCACACCACTGGAGTCAAGCTATCCAGGCTGATGAAGGCTGATAGCCAGAAACCGGTCCTTGGATGCTTGATTCCGGTCTGGGAAAGACATGGCTTGGTAATTCGGACTGGACGGTACCCATGAGGCACAGGGTCAGAGCTGATTTGCATATAGCCAGTGTCTAACCCAGGGTGGTGTGGAGTGCAAAAAAACGATGGATTTAGGCCCAGATCCTTGTACTGGGGTGAATGCATGACATTGTTCTACATTCTGTCCATCAACTGTGTTTTTTGCAATTTTCACCCCGAGTTGGCTGGGTATGCTCAGACGTGAGTCCCAGGCTCTCCACACCACTGGAGTCAAGCTATCCAGGCTGATGAAGGCTGATAGCCAGAAACCGGTCCTTGGATGCTTGATTCCGGTCTGGGAAAGACATGGCTTGGTAGTTCGGACTGGACTGTTCCCATGAGGCACAGGGTCAGAGCTGATTTGCATATAGCCAGTGTCTAACCCAGGGTGGTGTGGAGTGCAAAAAAACGATGGATTTAGGCCCAGATCCTTGTACTGGAGTGAATGCATGACATTGTTCTACATTCTGTCCATCAACTGTGTTTTTTGCAATTTTCACCCCGAGTGGGCTGGGTATGCTCAGACGTGAGTCCCAGGCTCTCCACACCACTGGAGTCAAGCTATCCAGGCTGATGAAGGCTGATAGCCAGAAACCGGTCCTTGGATGCTTGATTCCGGTCTGGGAAAGACATGGCTTGGTAGTTCGGACTGGACTGTTCCCATGAGGCACAGGGTCAGAGCTGATTTGCATATAGCCAGTGTCTAACCCAGGGTGGTGTGGAGTGCAAAAAAATTATGGATTTAGGCCCAGATCCTTGTACTGGGGTGAATGCATGACATTGTTCTACATTCTGTCCATCAACTGTGTTTTTTGCAATTTTCACCCCGAGTGGGCTGGGTATGCTCAGACGTGAGTCCCAGGCTCTCCACACCACTGGAGTCAAGCTATCCAGGCTGATAAAGGCTGATAGCCAGAAACCGGTCCTTGGATGCTTGATTCCGGTCTGGGAAAGACATGGCTTGGTAGTTCGGACTGGACGGTTCCCATGAGGCACAGGGTCAGAGCTGATTTGCATATAGCCAGTGTCTAACCCAGGGTGGTGTGGAGTGCAAAAAAACGATGGATTTAGGCCCAGATCCTTGTACTGGGGTGAATGCATGACATTGTTCTACATTCTGTCCATCAACTGTGTTTTTTGCTATTTTCACCCCGAGTGGGCTGGGTATGCTCAGACGTGAGTCCCAGGCTCTCCACACCACTGGAGTCAAGCTATCCAGGCTGATGAAGGCTGATAGCCAGAAACCGGTCCTTGGATGCTTGATTCCGGTCTGGGAAAGACATGGCTTGGTAGTTCGGACTGGACTGTTCCCATGAGGCACAGGGTCAGAGCTGATTTGCATATAGCCAGTGTCTAACCCAGGGTGGTGTGGAGTGCAAAAAAATGATGGATTTAGGCCCAGATCCTTGTACTGGGGTGAATGCATGACATTGTTCTACATTCTGTCCATCAACTGTGTTTTTTGCAATTTTCACCCCGAGTGGGCTGGGTATGCTCAGACGTGAGTCCCAGGCTCTCCACACCACTGGAGTCAAGCTATCCAGGCTGATAAAGGCTGATAGCCAGAAACCGGTCCTTGGATGCTTGATTCCGGTCTGGGAAAGACATGGCTTGGTAGTTCGGACTGGACGGTTCCCATGAGGCACAGGGTCAGAGCTGATTTGCATATAGCCAGTGTCTAACCTAGGGTGGTGTGGAGTGCAAAAAAACGATGGATTTAGGCCCAGATCCTTGTACTGGGGTGAATGCATGACATTGTTCTACATTCTGTCCATCAACTGTGTTTTTTGCTATTTTCACCCCGAGTGGGCTGGGTATGCTCAGACGTGAGTCCCAGGCTCTCCACACCACTGGAGTCAAGCTATCCAGGCTGATGAAGGCTGATAGCCAGAAACCGGTCCTTGGATGCTGGATTCCGGTCTGGGAAAGATATGGCTTGGTAGTTCGGACTGGACTGTTCCCATGAGGCACAGGGTCAGAGATGATTTGCATATAGCCAGTGTCTAACCCAGGGTGGTGTGGAGTGCAAAAAAACGATGGATTTAGGCCCAGATCCTTGTACTGGGGTGAATGCATGACATTGTTCTAAATTCTGTCTATCAACTGTGTTTTTTGCAATTTTCACCCCGAGTGGGCTGGGTATGCTCAGACGTGAGTCCCAGGCTCTCCACACCACTGGACTCAAGCTATCCAGGCTGATGAAGGCTGATAGCCAGAAACCGGTCCTTGGATGCTTGATTCCGGTCTGGGAAAGACATGGCTTGGTAGTTCGGACTGGACTGTTCCCATGAGGAACAGGGTCAAAGCTGATTTGCATATAGCCAGTGTCTAACCCAGGGTGGTGTGGAGTGCAGAAAAATGATGGATTTAGGCCCAGATCCTTGTACTGGGGTGAATAAATGACATTGTTCTACATTCTGTCCATCAACTATGTTTTTTGCAATTTTCGCCCCAAGTGGGTTGGGTATGCTCAGACGTGAGTCCCAGGCTCTCCACACCACTGGAGTCAAGCCATCCAGGCTGATGAAGGCTGATAGCCAGAAACCGGTCCTTGGATGCTTGATTCCGGTCTGGGAAAGACATGGCTTGGTAATTCGGACTGGACGGTTCCCATGAGGCACAGGGTCAGAGCTGATTTGCATATAGCCAGTGTCTAACCCAGGGTGGTGTGGAGTGCAAAAAAACGATGGATTTAGGCCCAGATCCTTGTACTGGGGTGAATGCATGACATTGTTCTACATTCTGTCCATCAACTGTGTTTTTTGCAATTTTCACCCCGAGTTGGCTGGGTATGCTCAGACGTGTGTCCCAGGCTCTCCACACCACTGGAGTCAAGCTATCCAGGCTGATGAAGGCTGATAGCCAGAAACCGGTCCTTGGATGCTTGATTCCGGTCTGGGAAAGACATGGCCTGGTAGTTCGGACTGGACTGTTCCCATGAGGCACAGGGTCAGAGCTGATTTGCATATAGCCAGTGTCTAACCCAGAGTGGTGTGGAGTGCAAAAAAACGATGGATTTAGGCCCAGATTGTTGTACTGGGGTGAATGCATGACATTGTTCAACATTCTGTCCATCAACTGTGTTTTTTGCATTTTCACCCCGAGTGGGCTGGGTATGCTCAGACGTGAGTCCCAGGCTCTCCACACCACTGGAGTCAAGCTATCCAGGCTGATGAAGGCTGATAGCCAGAAACCGGTCCTTGGATGCTTGATTCCGGTCTGGGAAAGACATGGCTTGGTAGTTCGGACTGGACTGTTCCCATGAGGCACAGGGTCAGAGCTGATTTGCATATAGCCAGTGTCTAACCCAGGGTGGTGTGGAGTGCAAAAAAATGATGGATTTAGGCCCAGATCCTTGTATTGGGGTGAATGCATGACATTGTTCTACATTCTGTCCATCAACTGTGTCTTTTGCAATTTTCACCCCGAGTGGGCTGGGTATGCTCAGACGTGAGTCCCAGGCTCTCCACACCACTGGAGTCAAGCTATCCAGGCCGATGAAGGCTGATAGCCAGAAACCGGTCCTTGGATGCTTGATTCCGGTCTGGGAAAGACATGGCTTGGTAGTTCGGACTGGACTGTTCCCATGAGGCACAGGGTCAGAGCTGATTTGCATATAGCCAGTGTCTAACCCAGGGTGGTGTGGAGTGCAAAAAAACGATGGATTTAGGCCCAGATCCTTGTACTGGGGTGAATGCATGACATTGTTCTACATTCTGTCCATCAACTGTGTTTTTTGCTATTTTCACCCTGAGTGGGCTGGGTATGCTCAGACGTGAGTCCCAGGCTCTCCACACCACTGGAGTCAAGCTATCCAGGCTGATGAAGGCTGATAGCCAGAAACCGGTCCTTGGATGCTTGATTCCGGTCTGGGAAAGATATGGCTTGGTAGTTCGGACTGGACTGTTCCCATGAGGCACAGGGTCAGAGATGATTTGCATATAGCCAGTGTCTAACCCAGGGTGGTGTGGAGTGCAAAAAAACGATGGATTTAGGCCCAGATCCTTGTACTGGGGTGAATGCATGACATTGTTCTAAATTCTGTCTATCAACTGTGTTTTTTGCAATTTTCACCCCGAGTGGGCTGGGTATGCTCAGACGTGAGTCCCAGGCTCTCCACACCACTGGACTCAAGCTATCCAGGCTGATGAAGGCTGATAGCCAGAAACCGGTCCTTGGATGCTTGATTCCGGTCTGGGAAAGACATGGCTTGGTAGTTCGGACTGGACTGTTCCCATGAGGAACAGGGTCAGAGCTGATTTGCATATAGCCAGTGTCTAACCCAGGGTGGTGTGAAGTGCAAAAAAAAGATGGATTTAGGCCCAGATCCTTGTACTGGGGTGAATAAAGGACATTGTTCTACATTCTGTCCATCAACTATGTTTTTTGCAATTTTCGCCCCAAGTGGGTTGGGTATGCTCAGACGTGAGTCCCAGGCTCTCCACACCACTGGAGTCAAGCCATCCAGGCTGATGAAGGCTGATAGCCAGAAACCGGTCCTTGGATGCTTGATTCCGGTCTGGGAAAGACATGGCTTGGTAATTCGGACTGGACAGTTCCCATGAGGCACAGGGTCAGAGCTGATTTGCATATAGCCAGTGTCTAACCCAGGGTGGTGTGGAGTGCAAAAAAACGATGGATTTAGGCCCAGATCCTTGTACTGGGGTGAATGCATGACATTGTTCTACATTCTGTCCATCAACTGTGTTTTTTGCAATTTTCACCCCGAGTGGGCTGGGTATGCTCAGACGTGAGTCCCAGGCTCTCCACACCACTGGAGTCAAGCTATCCAGGCTGATGAAGGCTGATAGCCAGAAACCGGTCCTTGGATGCTTGATTCCGGTCTGGGAAAGACATGGCTTGGTAGTTCGGACTGGACTGTTCCCATGAGGCACAGGGTCAGAGCTGATTTGCATATAGCCAGTGTCTAACCCAGGGTGGTGTGGAGTGCAAAAAAATGATGGATTTAGTCCCAGATCCTTGTACTGGGGTGAATGCATGACATTGTTCTACATTCTGTCCATCAACTGTGTTTTTTGCAATTTTCACCCCGAGTGGGCTGGGTATGCTCAGACGTGAGTCCCAGGCTCTCCACACCACTGGAGTCAAGCTATCCAGGCTGATGAAGGCTAATAGCCAGAAACCGGTCCTTGGATGCTTGATTCCGGTCTGGGAAAGACATGGCTTGGTAATTCGGACTGGACGGTACCCATGAGGCACAGGGTCAGAGCTGATTTGCATATAGCCAGTGTCTAACCCAGGGTGGTGTGGAGTGCAAAAAAACGATGGATTTAGGCCCAGATCCTTGTACTGGGGTGAATGCATGACATTGTTCTACATTCTGTCCATCAACTGTGTTTTTTGCAATTTTCACCCCGAGTTGGCTGGGTATGCTCAGACGTGAGTCCCAGGCTCTCCACACCACTGGAGTCAAGCTATCCAGGCTGATGAAGGCTGATAGCCAGAAACCGGTCCTTGGATGCTTGATTCCGGTCTGGGAAAGACATGGCTTGGTAGTTCGGACTGGACTGTTCCCATGAGGCACAGGGTCAGAGCTGATTTGCATATAGCCAGTGTCTAACCCAGGGTGGTGTGGAGTGCAAAAAAACGATGGATTTAGGCCCAGATCCTTGTACTGGAGTGAATGCATGACATTGTTCTACATTCTGTCCATCAACTGTGTTTTTTGCAATTTTCACCCCGAGTGGGCTGGGTATGCTCAGACGTGAGTCCCAGGCTCTCCACACCACTGGAGTCAAGCTATCCAGGCTGATGAAGGCTGATAGCCAGAAACCGGTCCTTGGATGCTTGATTCCGGTCTGGGAAAGACATGGCTTGGTAGTTCGGACTGGACTGTTCCCATGAGGCACAGGGTCAGAGCTGATTTGCATATAGCCAGTGTCTAACCCAGGGTGGTGTGGAGTGCAAAAAAATGATGGATTTAGGCCCAGATCCTTGTACTGGGGTGAATGCATGACATTGTTCTACATTCTGTCCATCAACTGTGTTTTTTGCAATTTTCACCCCGAGTGGGCTGGGTATGCTCAGACGTGAGTCCCAGGCTCTCCACACCACTGGAGTCAAGCTATCCAGGCTGATAAAGGCTGATAGCCAGAAACCGGTCCTTGGATGCTTGATTCCGGTCTGGGAAAGACATGGCTTGGTAGTTCGGACTGGACGGTTCCCATGAGGCACAGGGTCAGAGCTGATTTGCATATAGCCAGTGTCTAACCCAGGGTGGTGTGGAGTGCAAAAAAACGATGGATTTAGGCCCAGATCCTTGTACTGGGGTGAATGCATGACATTGTTCTACATTCTGTCCATCAACTGTGTTTTTTGCTATTTTCACCCCGAGTGGGCTGGGTATGCTCAGACGTGAGTCCCAGGCTCTCCACACCACTGGAGTCAAGCTATCCAGGCTGATGAAGGCTGATAGCCAGAAACCGGTCCTTGGATGCTGGATTCCGGTCTGGGAAAGATATGGCTTGGTAGTTCGGACTGGACTGTTCCCATGAGGCACAGGGTCAGAGATGATTTGCATATAGCCAGTGTCTAACCCAGGGTGGTGTGGAGTGCAAAAAAACGATGGATTTAGGCCCAGATCCTTGTACTGGGGTGAATGCATGACATTGTTCTAAATTCTGTCTATCAACTGTGTTTTTTGCAATTTTCACCCCGAGTGGGCTGGGTATGCTCAGACGTGAGTCCCAGGCTCTCCACACCACTGGACTCAAGCTATCCAGGCTGATGAAGGCTGATAGCCAGAAACCGGTCCTTGGATGCTTGATTCCGGTCTGGGAAAGACATGGCTTGGTAGTTCGGACTGGACTGTTCCCATGAGGAACAGGGTCAGAGCTGATTTGCATATAGCCAGTGTCTAACCCAGGGTGGTGTGGAGTGCAGAAAAATGATGGATTTAGGCCCAGATCCTTGTACTGGGGTGAATAAATGACATTGTTCTACATTCTGTCCATCAACTATGTTTTTTGCAATTTTCGCCCCAAGTGGGTTGGGTATGCTCAGACGTGAGTCCCAGGCTCTCCACACCACTGGAGTCAAGCCATCCAGGCTGATGAAGGCTGATAGCCAGAAACCGGTCCTTGGATGCTTGATTCCGGTCTGGGAAAGACATGGCTTGGTAATTCGGACTGGACGGTTCCCATGAGGCACAGGGTCAGAGCTGATTTGCATATAGCCAGTGTCTAACCCAGGGTGGTGTGGAGTGCAAAAAAACGATGGATTTAGGCCCAGATCCTTGTACTGGGGTGAATGCATGACATTGTTCTACATTCTGTCCATCAACTGTGTTTTTTGCAATTTTCACCCCGAGTTGGCTGGGTATGCTCAGACGTGAGTCCCAGGCTCTCCACACCACTGGAGTCAAGCTATCCAGGCTGATGAAGGCTGATAGCCAGAAACCGGTCCTTGGATGCTTGATTCCGGTCTGGGAAAGACATGGCTTGGTAGTTCGGACTGGACTGTTCCCATGAGGAACAGGGTCAGAGCTGATTTGCATATAGCCAGTGTCTAACCCAGGGTGGTGTGGAGTGCAGAAAAATGATGGATTTAGGCCCAGATCCTTGTACTGGGGTGAATAAATGACATTGTTCTACATTCTGTCCATCAACTATGTTTTTTGCAATTTTCGCCCCAAGTGGGTTGGGTATGCTCAGACATGAGTCCCAGGCTCTCCACACCACTGGAGTCAAGCCATCCAGGCTGATGAAGGCTGATAGCCAGAAACCGGTCCTTGGATGCTTGATTCCGGTCTGGGAAAGACATGGCTTGGTAGTTCGGACTGGACTGTTCCCATGAGGCACAGGGTCAGAGCTGATTTGCATATAGCCAGTGTCTAACCCAGGGTGGTGTGGAGTGCAAAAAAATGATGGATTTAGGCCCAGATCCTTGTACTGGGGTGAATGCATGACATTGTTCTACATTCTGTCCATCAACTGTGTTTTTTGCAATTTTCACCCCGAGTGGGCTGGGTATGCTCAGACGTGAGTCCCAGGTTCTCCACACCACTGGAGTCAAGCTATCCAGGCTGATGAAGGCTAATAGCCAGAAACCGGTCCTTAGATGCTTGATTCCGGTCTGGGAAAGACATGGCTTGGTAGTTCGGACTGGACTGTTCCCATGAGGCACAGGGTCAGAGCTGATTTGCATATAGCCAGTGTCTAACCCAGGGTGGTGTGGAGTGCAAAAAAACGATGGATTTAGGCCCAGATCCTTGTACTGGGGTGAATGCATGACATTGTTCTACATTCTGTCCATCAACTGTGTTTTTTGCAATTTTCACCCCGAGTGGGCTGGGTATGCTCAGACGTGAGTCCCAGGCTCTCCACACCACTGGAGTCAAGCTATCCAGGCTGATGAAGGCTGATAGCCAGAAACCGGTCCTTGGATGCTTGATTCCGGTCTGGGAAAGACATGGCTTGGTAATTCGGACTGGACGGTACCCATGAGGCACAGGGTCAGAGCTGATTTGCATATAGCCAGTGTCTAACCCAGGGTGGTGTGGAGTGCAAAAAAACGATGGATTTAGGCCCAGATCCTTGTACTGGGGTGAATGCATGACATTGTTCTACATTCTGTCCATCAACTGTGTTTTTTGCAATTTTCACCCCGAGTTGGCTGGGTATGCTCAGACGTGAGTCCCAGGCTCTCCACACCACTGGAGTCAAGCTATCCAGGCTGATGAAGGTTGACAGCCAGAAACCGGTCCTTGGATGCTTGATTCCGGTCTGGGAAAGACATGGCTTGGTAGTTCGGACTGGACTGTTCCCATGAGGCACAGGGTCAGAGCTGAT
Organism: Lissotriton helveticus; assembly: GCF_964261635.1. NCBI lineage: Eukaryota > Metazoa > Chordata > Amphibia > Caudata > Salamandridae > Lissotriton > Lissotriton helveticus. The sequence goes on along the minus strand of NC_136069.1, from coordinate 1,670,005,442 downwards.
TTGCATATAGCCAGTGTCTAACCCAGGGTGGTGTGGAGTGCAAAAAAACGATGGATTTAGGCCCAGATCCTTGTACTGGAGTGAATGCATGACATTGTTCTACATTCTGTCCATCAACTGTGTTTTTTGCAATTTTCACCCCGAGTGGGCTGGGTATGCTCAGACGTGAGTCCCAGGCTCTCCACACCACTGGAGTCAAGCTATCCAGGCTGATGAAGGCTGATAGCCAGAAACCGGTCCTTGGATGCTTGATTCCGGTCTGGGAAAGACATGGCTTGGTAGTTCGGACTGGACTGTTCCCATGAGGCACAGGGTCAGAGCTGATTTGCATATAGCCAGTGTCTAACCCAGGGTGGTGTGGAGTGCAAAAAAATGATGGATTTAGGCCCAGATCCTTGTACTGGGGTGAATGCATGACATTGTTCTACATTCTGTCCATCAACTGTGTTTTTTGCAATTTTCACCCCGAGTGGGCTGGGTATGCTCAGACGTGAGTCCCAGGCTCTCCACACCACTGGAGTCAAGCTATCCAGGCTGATGAAGGCTGATAGCCAGAAACCGGTCCTTGGATGCTTGATTCCGGTCTGGGAAAGACATGGCTTGGTAATTCGGACTGGACGGTACCCATGAGGCACAGGGGCAGAGCTGATTTGCATATAGCCAGTGTCTAACCTAGGGTGGTGTGGAGTGCAAAAAAACGATGGATTTAGGCCCAGATCCTTGAACTGGGGTGAATGCATGACATTGTTCTACATTCTGTCCATCAACTGTGTTTTTTGCAATTTTCACCCCGAGTTGGCTGGGTATGCTCAGACGTGAGTCCCAGGCTCTCCACACCACTGGAGTCAAGCTATCCAGGCTGATAAAGGCTGATAGCCAGAAACCGGTCCTTGGATGCTTGATTCCGGTCTGGGAAAGACATGGCTTGGTAGTTCGGACTGGACGGTTCCCATGAGGCACAGGGTCAGAGCTGATTTGCATATAGCCAGTGTCTAACCCAGGGTGGTGTGGAGTGCAAAAAAACGATGGATTTAGGCCCAGATCGTTGTACTGGGGTGAATGCATGACATTGTTCAACATTCTGTCCATCAACTGTGTTTTTTGCAATTTTCACCCCGAGTGGGCTGGGTATGCTCAGACGTGAGTCCCAGGCTCTCCACACCACTGGAGTCAAGCTATCCAGGCTGATGAAGGCTGATAGCCAGAAACCGGTCCTTGGATGCTTGATTCCGGTCTGGGAAAGACATGGCTTGGTAGTTCGGACTGGACTGTTCCCATGAGGCACAGGGTCAGAGCTGATTTGCATATAGCCAGTGTCTAACCCAGGGTGGTGTGGAGTGCAAAAAAATTGATGGATTTAGGCCCAGATCCTTGTACTGGGGTGAATGCATGACATTGTTCTACATTCTGTCCATCAACTGTGTTTTTTGCAATTTTCACCCCGAGTGGGCTGGGTATGCTCAGACGTGAGTCCCAGGCTCTCCACACCACTGGAGTCAAGCTATCCAGGCTGATGAAGGCTAATAGCCAGAAACCGGTCCTTGGATGCTTGATTCCGGTCTGGGAAAGACATGGCTTGGTAGTTCGGACTGGACTGTTCCCATGAGGCACAGGGTCAGAGCTGATTTGCATATAGCCAGTGTCTAACCCAGGGTGGTGTGGAGTGCAAAAAAACGATGGATTTAGGCCCAGATCCTTGTACTGGGGTGAATGCATGACATTGTTCTACATTCTGTCCATCAACTGTGTTTTTTGCAATTTTCACCCCGAGTGGGCTGGGTATGCTCAGACGTGAGTCCCAGGCTCTCCACACCACTGGAGTCAAGCTATCCAGGCTGATGAAGGCTGATAGCCAGAAACCGGTCCTTGGATGCTTGATTCCGGTCTGGGAAAGACATGGCTTGGTAATTCGGACTGGACGGTACCCATGAGGCACAGGGTCAGAGCTGATTTGCATATAGCCAGTGTCTAACCCAGGGTGGTGTGGAGTGCAAAAAAACGATGGATTTAGGCCCAGATCCTTGTACTGGGGTGAATGCATGACATTGTTCTACATTCTGTCCATCAACTGTGTTTTTTGCAATTTTCACCCCGAGTTGGCTGGGTATGCTCAGACGTGAGTCCCAGGCTCTCCACACCACTGGAGTCAAGCTATCCAGGCTGATGAAGGCTGATAGCCAGAAACCGGTCCTTGGATGCTTGATTCCGGTCTGGGAAAGACATGGCTTGGTAGTTCGGACTGGACTGTTCCCATGAGGCACAGGGTCAGAGCTGATTTGCATATAGCCAGTGTCTAACCCAGGGTGGTGTGGAGTGCAAAAAAACGATGGATTTAGGCCCAGATCCTTGTACTGGAGTGAATGCATGACATTGTTCTACATTCTGTCCATCAACTGTGTTTTTTGCAATTTTCACCCCGAGTGGGCTGGGTATGCTCAGACGTGAGTCCCAGGCTCTCCACACCACTGGAGTCAAGCTATCCAGGCTGATGAAGGCTGATAGCCAGAAACCGGTCCTTGGATGCTTGATTCCGGTCTGGGAAAGACATGGCTTGGTAGTTCGGACTGGACTGTTCCCATGAGGCACAGGGTCAGAGCTGATTTGCATATAGCCAGTGTCTAACCCAGGGTGGTGTGGAGTGCAAAAAAATTATGGATTTAGGCCCAGATCCTTGTACTGGGGTGAATGCATGACATTGTTCTACATTCTGTCCATCAACTGTGTTTTTTGCAATTTTCACCCCGAGTGGGCTGGGTATGCTCAGACGTGAGTCCCAGGCTCTCCACACCACTGGAGTCAAGCTATCCAGGCTGATAAAGGCTGATAGCCAGAAACCGGTCCTTGGATGCTTGATTCCGGTCTGGGAAAGACATGGCTTGGTAGTTCGGACTGGACGGTTCCCATGAGGCACAGGGTCAGAGCTGATTTGCATATAGCCAGTGTCTAACCCAGGGTGGTGTGGAGTGCAAAAAAACGATGGATTTAGGCCCAGATCCTTGTACTGGGGTGAATGCATGACATTGTTCTACATTCTGTCCATCAACTGTGTTTTTTGCTATTTTCACCCCGAGTGGGCTGGGTATGCTCAGACGTGAGTCCCAGGCTCTCCACACCACTGGAGTCAAGCTATCCAGGCTGATGAAGGCTGATAGCCAGAAACCGGTCCTTGGATGCTGGATTCCGGTCTGGGAAAGATATGGCTTGGTAGTTCGGACTGGACTGTTCCCATGAGGCACAGGGTCAGAGATGATTTGCATATAGCCAGTGTCTAACCCAGGGTGGTGTGGAGTGCAAAAAAACGATGGATTTAGGCCCAGATCCTTGTACTGGGGTGAATGCATGACATTGTTCTAAATTCTGTCTATCAACTGTGTTTTTTGCAATTTTCACCCCGAGTGGGCTGGGTATGCTCAGACGTGAGTCCCAGGCTCTCCACACCACTGGACTCAAGCTATCCAGGCTGATGAAGGCTGATAGCCAGAAACCGGTCCTTGGATGCTTGATTCCGGTCTGGGAAAGACATGGCTTGGTAGTTCGGACTGGACTGTTCCCATGAGGAACAGGGTCAAAGCTGATTTGCATATAGCCAGTGTCTAACCCAGGGTGGTGTGGAGTGCAGAAAAATGATGGATTTAGGCCCAGATCCTTGTACTGGGGTGAATAAATGACATTGTTCTACATTCTGTCCATCAACTATGTTTTTTGCAATTTTCGCCCCAAGTGGGTTGGGTATGCTCAGACGTGAGTCCCAGGCTCTCCACACCACTGGAGTCAAGCCATCCAGGCTGATGAAGGCTGATAGCCAGAAACCGGTCCTTGGATGCTTGATTCCGGTCTGGGAAAGACATGGCTTGGTAATTCGGACTGGACGGTTCCCATGAGGCACAGGGTCAGAGCTGATTTGCATATAGCCAGTGTCTAACCCAGGGTGGTGTGGAGTGCAAAAAAACGATGGATTTAGGCCCAGATCCTTGTACTGGGGTGAATGCATGACATTGTTCTACATTCTGTCCATCAACTGTGTTTTTTGCAATTTTCACCCCGAGTTGGCTGGGTATGCTCAGACGTGTGTCCCAGGCTCTCCACACCACTGGAGTCAAGCTATCCAGGCTGATGAAGGCTGATAGCCAGAAACCGGTCCTTGGATGCTTGATTCCGGTCTGGGAAAGACATGGCCTGGTAGTTCGGACTGGACTGTTCCCATGAGGCACAGGGTCAGAGCTGATTTGCATATAGCCAGTGTCTAACCCAGAGTGGTGTGGAGTGCAAAAAAACGATGGATTTAGGCCCAGATTGTTGTACTGGGGTGAATGCATGACATTGTTCAACATTCTGTCCATCAACTGTGTTTTTTGCATTTTCACCCCGAGTGGGCTGGGTATGCTCAGACGTGAGTCCCAGGCTCTCCACACCACTGGAGTCAAGCTATCCAGGCTGATGAAGGCTGATAGCCAGAAACCGGTCCTTGGATGCTTGATTCCGGTCTGGGAAAGACATGGCTTGGTAGTTCGGACTGGACTGTTCCCATGAGGCACAGGGTCAGAGCTGATTTGCATATAGCCAGTGTCTAACCCAGGGTGGTGTGGAGTGCAAAAAAATGATGGATTTAGGCCCAGATCCTTGTATTGGGGTGAATGCATGACATTGTTCTACATTCTGTCCATCAACTGTGTCTTTTGCAATTTTCACCCCGAGTGGGCTGGGTATGCTCAGACGTGAGTCCCAGGCTCTCCACACCACTGGAGTCAAGCTATCCAGGCCGATGAAGGCTGATAGCCAGAAACCGGTCCTTGGATGCTTGATTCCGGTCTGGGAAAGACATGGCTTGGTAGTTCGGACTGGACTGTTCCCATGAGGCACAGGGTCAGAGCTGATTTGCATATAGCCAGTGTCTAACCCAGGGTGGTGTGGAGTGCAAAAAAACGATGGATTTAGGCCCAGATCCTTGTACTGGGGTGAATGCATGACATTGTTCTACATTCTGTCCATCAACTGTGTTTTTTGCTATTTTCACCCTGAGTGGGCTGGGTATGCTCAGACGTGAGTCCCAGGCTCTCCACACCACTGGAGTCAAGCTATCCAGGCTGATGAAGGCTGATAGCCAGAAACCGGTCCTTGGATGCTTGATTCCGGTCTGGGAAAGATATGGCTTGGTAGTTCGGACTGGACTGTTCCCATGAGGCACAGGGTCAGAGATGATTTGCATATAGCCAGTGTCTAACCCAGGGTGGTGTGGAGTGCAAAAAAACGATGGATTTAGGCCCAGATCCTTGTACTGGGGTGAATGCATGACATTGTTCTAAATTCTGTCTATCAACTGTGTTTTTTGCAATTTTCACCCCGAGTGGGCTGGGTATGCTCAGACGTGAGTCCCAGGCTCTCCACACCACTGGACTCAAGCTATCCAGGCTGATGAAGGCTGATAGCCAGAAACCGGTCCTTGGATGCTTGATTCCGGTCTGGGAAAGACATGGCTTGGTAGTTCGGACTGGACTGTTCCCATGAGGAACAGGGTCAGAGCTGATTTGCATATAGCCAGTGTCTAACCCAGGGTGGTGTGAAGTGCAAAAAAAAGATGGATTTAGGCCCAGATCCTTGTACTGGGGTGAATAAAGGACATTGTTCTACATTCTGTCCATCAACTATGTTTTTTGCAATTTTCGCCCCAAGTGGGTTGGGTATGCTCAGACGTGAGTCCCAGGCTCTCCACACCACTGGAGTCAAGCCATCCAGGCTGATGAAGGCTGATAGCCAGAAACCGGTCCTTGGATGCTTGATTCCGGTCTGGGAAAGACATGGCTTGGTAATTCGGACTGGACAGTTCCCATGAGGCACAGGGTCAGAGCTGATTTGCATATAGCCAGTGTCTAACCCAGGGTGGTGTGGAGTGCAAAAAAACGATGGATTTAGGCCCAGATCCTTGTACTGGGGTGAATGCATGACATTGTTCTACATTCTGTCCATCAACTGTGTTTTTTGCAATTTTCACCCCGAGTGGGCTGGGTATGCTCAGACGTGAGTCCCAGGCTCTCCACACCACTGGAGTCAAGCTATCCAGGCTGATGAAGGCTGATAGCCAGAAACCGGTCCTTGGATGCTTGATTCCGGTCTGGGAAAGACATGGCTTGGTAGTTCGGACTGGACTGTTCCCATGAGGCACAGGGTCAGAGCTGATTTGCATATAGCCAGTGTCTAACCCAGGGTGGTGTGGAGTGCAAAAAAATGATGGATTTAGTCCCAGATCCTTGTACTGGGGTGAATGCATGACATTGTTCTACATTCTGTCCATCAACTGTGTTTTTTGCAATTTTCACCCCGAGTGGGCTGGGTATGCTCAGACGTGAGTCCCAGGCTCTCCACACCACTGGAGTCAAGCTATCCAGGCTGATGAAGGCTAATAGCCAGAAACCGGTCCTTGGATGCTTGATTCCGGTCTGGGAAAGACATGGCTTGGTAATTCGGACTGGACGGTACCCATGAGGCACAGGGTCAGAGCTGATTTGCATATAGCCAGTGTCTAACCCAGGGTGGTGTGGAGTGCAAAAAAACGATGGATTTAGGCCCAGATCCTTGTACTGGGGTGAATGCATGACATTGTTCTACATTCTGTCCATCAACTGTGTTTTTTGCAATTTTCACCCCGAGTTGGCTGGGTATGCTCAGACGTGAGTCCCAGGCTCTCCACACCACTGGAGTCAAGCTATCCAGGCTGATGAAGGCTGATAGCCAGAAACCGGTCCTTGGATGCTTGATTCCGGTCTGGGAAAGACATGGCTTGGTAGTTCGGACTGGACTGTTCCCATGAGGCACAGGGTCAGAGCTGATTTGCATATAGCCAGTGTCTAACCCAGGGTGGTGTGGAGTGCAAAAAAACGATGGATTTAGGCCCAGATCCTTGTACTGGAGTGAATGCATGACATTGTTCTACATTCTGTCCATCAACTGTGTTTTTTGCAATTTTCACCCCGAGTGGGCTGGGTATGCTCAGACGTGAGTCCCAGGCTCTCCACACCACTGGAGTCAAGCTATCCAGGCTGATGAAGGCTGATAGCCAGAAACCGGTCCTTGGATGCTTGATTCCGGTCTGGGAAAGACATGGCTTGGTAGTTCGGACTGGACTGTTCCCATGAGGCACAGGGTCAGAGCTGATTTGCATATAGCCAGTGTCTAACCCAGGGTGGTGTGGAGTGCAAAAAAATGATGGATTTAGGCCCAGATCCTTGTACTGGGGTGAATGCATGACATTGTTCTACATTCTGTCCATCAACTGTGTTTTTTGCAATTTTCACCCCGAGTGGGCTGGGTATGCTCAGACGTGAGTCCCAGGCTCTCCACACCACTGGAGTCAAGCTATCCAGGCTGATAAAGGCTGATAGCCAGAAACCGGTCCTTGGATGCTTGATTCCGGTCTGGGAAAGACATGGCTTGGTAGTTCGGACTGGACGGTTCCCATGAGGCACAGGGTCAGAGCTGATTTGCATATAGCCAGTGTCTAACCCAGGGTGGTGTGGAGTGCAAAAAAACGATGGATTTAGGCCCAGATCCTTGTACTGGGGTGAATGCATGACATTGTTCTACATTCTGTCCATCAACTGTGTTTTTTGCTATTTTCACCCCGAGTGGGCTGGGTATGCTCAGACGTGAGTCCCAGGCTCTCCACACCACTGGAGTCAAGCTATCCAGGCTGATGAAGGCTGATAGCCAGAAACCGGTCCTTGGATGCTGGATTCCGGTCTGGGAAAGATATGGCTTGGTAGTTCGGACTGGACTGTTCCCATGAGGCACAGGGTCAGAGATGATTTGCATATAGCCAGTGTCTAACCCAGGGTGGTGTGGAGTGCAAAAAAACGATGGATTTAGGCCCAGATCCTTGTACTGGGGTGAATGCATGACATTGTTCTAAATTCTGTCTATCAACTGTGTTTTTTGCAATTTTCACCCCGAGTGGGCTGGGTATGCTCAGACGTGAGTCCCAGGCTCTCCACACCACTGGACTCAAGCTATCCAGGCTGATGAAGGCTGATAGCCAGAAACCGGTCCTTGGATGCTTGATTCCGGTCTGGGAAAGACATGGCTTGGTAGTTCGGACTGGACTGTTCCCATGAGGAACAGGGTCAGAGCTGATTTGCATATAGCCAGTGTCTAACCCAGGGTGGTGTGGAGTGCAGAAAAATGATGGATTTAGGCCCAGATCCTTGTACTGGGGTGAATAAATGACATTGTTCTACATTCTGTCCATCAACTATGTTTTTTGCAATTTTCGCCCCAAGTGGGTTGGGTATGCTCAGACGTGAGTCCCAGGCTCTCCACACCACTGGAGTCAAGCCATCCAGGCTGATGAAGGCTGATAGCCAGAAACCGGTCCTTGGATGCTTGATTCCGGTCTGGGAAAGACATGGCTTGGTAATTCGGACTGGACGGTTCCCATGAGGCACAGGGTCAGAGCTGATTTGCATATAGCCAGTGTCTAACCCAGGGTGGTGTGGAGTGCAAAAAAACGATGGATTTAGGCCCAGATCCTTGTACTGGGGTGAATGCATGACATTGTTCTACATTCTGTCCATCAACTGTGTTTTTTGCAATTTTCACCCCGAGTTGGCTGGGTATGCTCAGACGTGAGTCCCAGGCTCTCCACACCACTGGAGTCAAGCTATCCAGGCTGATGAAGGCTGATAGCCAGAAACCGGTCCTTGGATGCTTGATTCCGGTCTGGGAAAGACATGGCCTGGTAGTTCGGACTGGACTGTTCCCATGAGGCACAGGGTCAGAGCTGATTTACATATAGCCAGTGTCTAACCCAGGGTGGTGTGGAGTGCAAAAAAACGATGGATTTAGGCCCAGATTGTTGTACTGGGGTGAATGCATGACATTGTTCAACATTCTGTCCATCAACTGTGTTTTTTGCATTTTCACCCCGAGTGGGCTGGGTATGCTCAGACGTGAGTCCCAGGCTCTCCACACCACTGGAGTCAAGCTATCCAGGCTGATGAAGGCTGATAGCCAGAAACCGGTCCTTGGATGCTGGATTCCGGTCTGGGAAAGATATGGCTTGGTAGTTCGGACTGGACTGTTCCCATGAGGCACAGGGTCAGAGATGATTTGCATATAGCCAGTGTCTAACCCAGGGTGGTGTGGAGTGCAAAAAAACGATGGATTTAGGCCCAGATCCTTGTACTGGGGTGAATGCATGACATTGTTCTAAATTCTGTCTATCAACTGTGTTTTTTTCAATTTTCACCCCGAGTGGGCTGGGTATGCTCAGACGTGAGTCCCAGGCTCTCGACACCACTGGACTCAAGCTATCCAGGCTGATGAAGGCTGATAGCCAGAAACCGGTCCTTGGATGCTTGATTCCGGTCTGGGAAAGACATGGCTTGGTAGTTCGGACTGGACTGTTCCCATGAGGAACAGGGTCAGAGCTGATTTGCATATAGCCAGTGTCTAACCCAGGGTGGTGTGGAGTGCAGAAAAATGATGGATTTAGGCCCAGATCCTTGTACTGGGGTGAATAAATGACATTGTTCTACATTCTGTCCATCAACTATGTTTTTTGCAATTTTCGCCCCAAGTGGGTTGGGTATGCTCAGACGTGAGTCCCAGGCTCTCCACACCACTGGAGTCAAGCCATCCAGGCTGATGAAGGCTGATAGCCAGAAACCGGTCCTTGGATGCTTGATTCCGGTCTGGGAAAGACATGGCTTGGTAATTCGGACTGGACGGTTCCCATGAGGCACAGGGTCAGAGCTGATTTGCATATAGCCAGTGTCTAACCCAGGGTGGTGTGGAGTGCAAAAAAACGATGGATTTAGGCCCAGATCCTTGTACTGGGGTGAATGCATGACATTGTTCTACATTCTGTCCATCAACTGTGTTTTTTGCAATTTTCACCCCGAGTTGGCTGGGTATGCTCAGACGTGAGTCCCAGGCTCTCCACACCACTGGAGTCAAGCTATCCAGGCTGATGAAGGCTGATAGCCAGAAACCGGTCCTTGGATGCTTGATTCCGGTCTGGGAAAGACATGGCCTGGTAGTTCGGACTGGACTGTTCCCATGAGGCACAGGGTCAGAGCTGATTTACATATAGCCAGTGTCTAACCCAGGGTGGTGTGGAGTGCAAAAAAAACGATGGATTTAGGCCCAGATTGTTGTACTGGGGTGAATGCATGACATTGTTCAACATTCTGTCCATCAACTGTGTTTTTTGCATTTTCACCCCGAGTGGGCTGGGTATGCTCAGACGTGAGTCCCAGGCTCTCCACACCACTGGAGTCAAGCTATCCAGGCTGATGAAGGCTGATAGCCAGAAACCGGTCCTTGGATGCTTGATTCCGGTCTGGGAAAGACATGGCTTGGTAGTTCGGACTGGACTGTTCCCATGAGGCACAGGGTCAGAGCTGATTTGCATATAGCCAGTGTCTAACCCAGGGTGGTGTGGAGTGCAAAAAAATGATGGATTTAGGCCCAGATCCTTGTACTGGGGTGAATGCATGACATTGTTCTACATTCTGTCCATCAACTGTGTCTTTTGCAATTTTCACCCCGAGTGGGCTGGGTATGCTCAGACGTGAGTCCCAGGCTCTCCACACCACTGGAGTCAAGCTATCCAGGCCGATGAAGGCTGATAGCCAGAAACCGGTCCTTGGATGCTTGATTCCGGTCTGGGAAAGACATGGCTTGGTAGTTCGGACTGGACTGTTCCCATGAGGCACAGGGTCAGAGCTGATTTGCATATAGCCAGTGTCTAACCCAGGGTGGTGTGGAGTGCAAAAAAACGATGGATTTAGGCCCAGATCCTTGTACTGGGGTGAATGCATGACATTGTTCTACATTCTGTCCATCAACTGTGTTTTTTGCTATTTTCACCCTGAGTGGGCTGGGTATGCTCAGACGTGAGTCCCAGGCTCTCCACACCACTGGAGTCAAGCTATCCAGGCTGATGAAGGCTGATAGCCAGAAACCGGTCCTTGGATGCTTGATTCCGGTCTGGGAAAGATATGGCTTGGTAGTTCGGACTGGACTGTTCCCATGAGGCACAGGGTCAGAGATGATTTGCATATAGCCAGTGTCTAACCCAGGGTGGTGTGGAGTGCAAAAAAACGATGGATTTAGGCCCAGATCCTTGTACTGGGGTGAATGCATGACATTGTTCTAAATTCTGTCTATCAACTGTGTTTTTTGCAATTTTCACCCCGAGTGGGCTGGGTATGCTCAGACGTGAGTCCCAGGCTCTCCACACCACTGGACTCAAGCTATCCAGGCTGATGAAGGCTGATAGCCAGAAACCGGTCCTTGGATGCTTGATTCCGGTCTGGGAAAGACATGGCTTGGTAGTTCGGACTGGACTGTTCCCATGAGGAACAGGGTCAGAGCTGATTTGCATATAGCCAGTGTCTAACCCAGGGTGGTGTGAAGTGCAAAAAAAAGATGGATTTAGGCCCAGATCCTTGTACTGGGGTGAATAAAGGACATTGTTCTACATTCTGTCCATCAACTATGTTTTTTGCAATTTTCGCCCCAAGTGGGTTGGGTATGCTCAGACGTGAGTCCCAGGCTCTCCACACCACTGGAGTCAAGCCATCCAGGCTGATGAAGGCTGATAGCCAGAAACCGGTCCTTGGATGCTTGATTCCGGTCTGGGAAAGACATGGCTTGGTAATTCGGACTGGACAGTTCCCATGAGGCACAGGGTCAGAGCTGATTTGCATATAGCCAGTGTCTAACCCAGGGTGGTGTGGAGTGCAAAAAAACGATGGATTTAGGCCCAGATCCTTGTACTGGGGTGAATGCATGACATTGTTCTACATTCTGTCCATCAACTGTGTTTTTTGCAATTTTCACCCCGAGTGGGCTGGGTATGCTCAGACGTGAGTCCCAGGCTCTCCACACCACTGGAGTCAAGCTATCCAGGCTGATGAAGGCTGATAGCCAGAAACCGGTCCTTGGATGCTTGATTCCGGTCTGGGAAAGACATGGCTTGGTAGTTCGGACTGGACTGTTCCCATGAGGCACAGGGTCAGAGCTGATTTGCATATAGCCAGTGTCTAACCCAGGGTGGTGTGGAGTGCAAAAAAACGATGGATTTAGGCCCAGATCCTTGTACTGGGGTGAATGCATGACATTGTTCTACATTCTGTCCATCAACTGTGTTTTTTGCAATTTTCACCCCGAGTTGGCTGGGTATGCTCAGACGTGAGTCCCAGGCTCTCCACACCACTGGAGTCAAGCTATCCAGGCTGATGAAGGCTGATAGCCAGAAACCGGTCCTTGGATGCTTGATTCCGGTCTGGGAAAGACATGGCTTGGTAGTTCGGACTGGACTGTTCCCATGAGGCACAGGGTCAGAGCTGATTTGCATATAGCCAGTGTCTAACCCAGGGTGGTGTGGAGTGCAAAAAAACGATGGATTTAGGCCCAGATCCTTGTACTGGAGTGAATGCATGACATTGTTCTACATTCTGTCCATCAACTGTGTTTTTTGCAATTTTCACCCCGAGTGGGCTGGGTATGCTCAGACGTGAGTCCCAGGCTCTCCACACCACTGGAGTCAAGCTATCCAGGCTGATGAAGGCTGATAGCCAGAAACCGGTCCTTGGATGCTTGATTCCGGTCTGGGAAAGACATGGCTTGGTAGTTCGGACTGGACTGTTCCCATGAGGCACAGGGTCAGAGCTGATTTGCATATAGCCAGTGTCTAACCCAGGGTGGTGTGGAGTGCAAAAAAATGATGGATTTAGGCCCAGATCCTTGTACTGGGGTGAATGCATGACATTGTTCTACATTCTGTCCATCAACTGTGTTTTTTGCAATTTTCACCCCGAGTGGGCTGGGTATGCTCAGACGTGAGTCCCAGGCTCTCCACACCACTGGAGTCAAGCTATCCAGGCTGATAAAGGCTGATAGCCAGAAACCGGTCCTTGGATGCTTGATTCCGGTCTGGGAAAGACATGGCTTGGTAGTTCGGACTGGACGGTTCCCATGAGGCACAGGGTCAGAGCTGATTTGCATATAGCCAGTGTCTAACCCAGGGTGGTGTGGAGTGCAAAAAAACGATGGATTTAGGCCCAGATCCTTGTACTGGGGTGAATGCATGACATTGTTCTACATTCTGTCCATCAACTGTGTTTTTTGCTATTTTCACCCCGAGTGGGCTGGGTATGCTCAGACGTGAGTCCCAGGCTCTCCACACCACTGGAGTCAAGCTATCCAGGCTGATGAAGGCTGATAGCCAGAAACCGGTCCTTGGATGCTGGATTCCGGTCTGGGAAAGATATGGCTTGGTAGTTCGGACTGGACTGTTCCCATGAGGCACAGGGTCAGAGATGATTTGCATATAGCCAGTGTCTAACCCAGGGTGGTGTGGAGTGCAAAAAAACGATGGATTTAGGCCCAGATCCTTGTACTGGGGTGAATGCATGACATTGTTCTAAATTCTGTCTATCAACTGTGTTTTTTGCAATTTTCACCCCGAGTGGGCTGGGTATGCTCAGACGTGAGTCCCAGGCTCTCCACACCACTGGACTCAAGCTATCCAGGCTGATGAAGGCTGATAGCCAGAAACCGGTCCTTGGATGCTTGATTCCGGTCTGGGAAAGACATGGCTTGGTAGTTCGGACTGGACTGTTCCCATGAGGAACAGGGTCAGAGCTGATTTGCATATAGCCAGTGTCTAACCCAGGGTGGTGTGGAGTGCAGAAAAATGATGGATTTAGGCCCAGATCCTTGTACTGGGGTGAATAAATGACATTGTTCTACATTCTGTCCATCAACTATGTTTTTTGCAATTTTCGCCCCAAGTGGGTTGGGTATGCTCAGACGTGAGTCCCAGGCTCTCCACACCACTGGAGTCAAGCCATCCAGGCTGATGAAGGCTGATAGCCAGAAACCGGTCCTTGGATGCTTGATTCCGGTCTGGGAAAGACATGGCTTGGTAATTCGGACTGGACGGTTCCCATGAGGCACAGGGTCAGAGCTGATTTGCATATAGCCAGTGTCTAACCCAGGGTGGTGTGGAGTGCAAAAAAACGATGGATTTAGGCCCAGATCCTTGTACTGGGGTGAATGCATGACATTGTTATACATTCTGTCCATCAACTGTGTTTTTTGCAATTTTCACCCCGAGTTGGCTGGGTATGCTCAGACGTGAGTCCCAGGCTCTCCACACCACTGGAGTCAAGCTATCCAGGCTGATGAAGGCTGATAGCCAGAAACCGGTCCTTGGATGCTTGATTCCGGTCTGGGAAAGACATGGCCTGGTAGTTCGGACTGGACTGTTCCCATGAGGCACAGGGTCAGAGCTGATTTACATATAGCCAGTGTCTAACCCAGGGTGGTGTGGAGTGCAAAAAAACGATGGATTTAGGCCCAGATTGTTGTACTGGGGTGAATGCATGACATTGTTCAACATTCTGTCCATCAACTGTGTTTTTTGCATTTTCACCCCGAGTGGGCTGGGTATGCTCAGACGTGAGTCCCAGGCTCTCCACACCACTGGAGTCAAGCTATCCAGGCTGATGAAGGCTGATAGCCAGAAACCGGTCCTTGGATGCTTGATTCCGGTCTGGGAAAGACATGGCTTGGTAGTTCGGACTGGACTGTTCCCATGAGGCACAGGGTCAGAGCTGATTTGCATATAGCCAGTGTCTAACCCAGGGTGGTGTGGAGTGCAAAAAAATGATGGATTTAGGCCCAGATCCTTGTACTGGGGTGAATGCATGACATTGTTCTACATTCTGTCCATCAACTGTGTCTTTTGCAATTTTCACCCCGAGTGGGCTGGGTATGCTCAGACGTGAGTCCCAGGCTCTCCACACCACTGGAGTCAAGCTATCCAGGCCGATGAAGGCTGATAGCCAGAAACCGGTCCTTGGATGCTTGATTCCGGTCTGGGAAAGACATGGCTTGGTAGTTCGGACTGGACTGTTCCCATGAGGCACAGGGTCAGAGCTGATTTGCATATAGCCAGTGTCTAACCCAGGGTGGTGTGGAGTGCAAAAAAACGATGGATTTAGGCCCAGATCCTTGTACTGGGGTGAATGCATGACATTGTTCTACATTCTGTCCATCAACTGTGTTTTTTGCTATTTTCACACTGAGTGGGCTGGGTATGCTCAGACGTGAGTCCCAGGCTCTCCACACCACTGGAGTCAAGCTATCCAGGCTGATGAAGGCTGATAGCCAGAAACCAGTCCTTGGATGCTTGATTCCGGTCTGGGAAAGATATGGCTTGGTAGTTCGGACTGGACTGTTCCCATGAGGCCCAGGGTCAGAGATGATTTGCATATAGCCAGTGTCTAACCCAGGGTGGTGTGGAGTGCAAAAAAACGATGGATTTAGGCCCAGATCCTTGTACTGGGGTGAATGCATGACATTGTTCTAAATTCTGTCTATCAACTGTGTTTTTTGCAATTTTCACCCCGAGTGGGCTGGGTATGCTCAGACGTGAGTCCCAGGCTCTCCACACCACTGGACTCAAGCTATCCAGGCTGATGAAGGCTGATAGCCAGAAACCGGTCCTTGGATGCTTGATTCCGGTCTGGGAAAGACATGGCTTGGTAGTTCGGACTGGACTGTTCCCATGAGGAACAGGGTCAGAGCTGATTTGCATATAGCCAGTGTCTAACCCAGGGTGGTGTGAAGTGCAAAAAAATGAAGGATTTAGGCCCAGATCCTTGTACTGGGGTGAATAAAGGACATTGTTCTACATTCTGTCCATCAACTATGTTTTTTGCAATTTTCGCCCCAAGTGGGTTGGGTATGCTCAGACGTGAGTCCCAGGCTCTCCACACCACTGGAGTCAAGCCATCCAGGCTGATGAAGGCTGATAGCCAGAAACCGGTCCTTGGATGCTTGATTCCGGTCTGGGAAAGACATGGCTTGGTAGTTCGGACTGGACTGTTCCCATGAGGCACAGGGTCAGAGCTGATTTGCATATAGCCAGTGTCTAACCCAGGGTGGTGTGGAGTGCAACAAAATGATGGATTTAGGCCCAGATCCTTGTACTGGGGTGAATGCATGACATTGTTCTACATTCTGTCCATCAACTGTGTTTTTTGCAATTTTCACCCCGAGTGGACTGGGTATGCTCAGACGTGAGTCCCAGGCTCTCCACACCACTGGAGTCAAGCTATCCAGGCTGATGAAGGCTAATAGCCAGAAACCGGTCCTTGGATGCTTGATTCCAGTCTGGGAAAGACATGGCTTGGTAGTTCGGACTGGACGGTACCCATGAGGCACAGGGTCAGAGCTGATTTGCATATAGCCAGTGTCTAACCCAGGGTGGTGTGGAGTACAAAAAAACGATGGATTTAGGCCCAGATCCTTGTACTGGGGTGAATGCATGACATTGTTCTACATTCTGTCCATCAACTGTGTTTTTTGCAATTTTCACCCCGAGTTGGCTGGGTATGCTCAGACGTGAGTCCCAGGCTCTCCACACCACTGGAGTCAAGCTATCCAGGCTGATGAAGGCTGATAGCCAGAAACCGGTCCTTGGATGCTTGATTCCGGTCTGGGAAAGACATGGCTTGGTAGTTCGGACTGGACGGTTCCCATGAGGCACAGGGTCAGAGCTGATTTGCATATAGCCAGTGTCTAACCCAGGGTGGTGTGGAGTGCAAAAAAACGATGGATTTAGGCCCAGATCCTTGTACTGGGGTGAATGCATGACATTGTTCTACATTCTGTCCATCAACTGTGTTTTTTGCTATTTTCACCCCGAGTGGGCTGGGTATGCTCAGACGTGAGTCCCAGGCTCTCCACACCACTGGAGTCAAGCTATCCAGGCTGATGAAGGCTGATAGCCAGAAACCGGTCCTTGGATGCTTGATTCCGGTCTGGGAAAGACATGGCTTGGTAGTTCGGACTGGACTGTTCCCATGAGGCACAGGGTCAGAGCTGATTTGCATATAGCCAGTGCCTAATCCAGGGTGGTGTGGAGTGCAAAAAAACGACGGATTTAGGCCCAGATCCTTGTACTGGGGTGAATGCATGACATTGTTCTACATTCTGTCCATCAACTGTGTTTTTTGCAATTTTCACCCCGAGTGGGCTGGGTATGCTCAGACGTGAGTCCCAGGCTCTCCACACCACTGGAGTCAAGCTATCCAGGCTGATGAAGGCTGATAGCCAGAAACCAGTCCTTGGATGCTTGATTCCGGTCTGGGAAAGACATGGCTTGGTAGTTCAGACTGGACTGTTCCCATGAGGCACAGGGTCAGAGCTGATTTGCATATAGCTAGTGTCTAACCCAGGGTGGTGTGGAGTGCAAAAAAACGATGGATTTAGGCCCAGATCCTTGTACTGGGGTGAATGCATGACATTGTTCTACATTCTGTCCATCAACTGTGTTTTTTGCAATTTTCACCCCGAGTTGGCTGGGTATGCTCAGACGTGAGTCCCAGTCTCTCCACACCACTGGAGTCAAGCTATCCAGGCTGATGAAGGCTGATAGCCAGAAACCGGTCCTTGGATGCTTGATTCCGGTCTGGGAAAGACATGGCCTGGTAGTTCGGACTGGACTGTTCCCATGAGGCACAGGGTCAGAGCTGATTTGCATATAGCCAGTGTCTAACCCAGGGTGGTGTGGAGTGCAAAAAAACGATGGATTTAGGCCCAGATCGTTGTACTGGGGTGAATGCATGACATTGTTCAACATTCTGTCCATCAACTATGTTTTTTGCAATTTTCGCCCCAAGTGGGTTGGGTATGCTCAGACGTGAGTCCCAGGCTCTCCACACCACTGGAGTCAAGCCATCCAGGCTGATGAAGGCTGATAGCCAGAAACCGGTCCTTGGATGCTTGATTCCGGTCTGGGAAAGACATGGCTTGGTAATTCGGACTGGACAGTTCCCATGAGGCACAGGGTCAGAGCTGATTTGCATATAGCCAGTGTCTAACCCAGGGTGGTGTGGAGTGCAAAAAAACGATGGATTTAGGCCCAGATCCTTGTACTGGGGTGAATGCATGACATTGTTCTACATTCTGTCCATCAACTGTGTTTTTTGCAATTTTCACCCCGAGTGGGCTGGGTATGCTCAGACGTGAGTCCCAGGCTCTCCACACCACTGGAGTCAAGCTATCCAGGCTGATGAAGGCTGATAGCCAGAAACCGGTCCTTGGATGCTTGATTCCGGTCTGGGAAAGACATGGCTTGGTAGTTCGGACTGGACTGTTCCCATGAGGCACAGGGTCAGAGCTGATTTGCATATAGCCAGTGTATAACCCAGGGTGGTGTGGAGTGCAAAAAAATGATGGATTTAGGCCCAGATCCTTGTACTGGGGTGAATGCATGACATTGTTCTACATTCTGTCCATCAACTGTGTTTTTTGCAATTTTCACCCCGAGTGGGCTGGGTATGCTCAGACGTGAGTCCCAGGCTCTCCACACCACTGGAGTCAAGCTATCCAGGCTGATGAAGGCTGATAGCCAGAAACCGGTCCTTGGATGCTTGATTCCGGTCTGGGAAAGACATGGCTTGGTAGTTCGGACTGGACTGTTCCCATGAGGCACAGGGTCAGAGCTGATTTGCATATAGCCAGTGTCTAACCCAGGGTGGTGTGGAGTGCAAAAAAATGATGGATTTAGGCCCAGATCCTTGTACTGGGGTGAATGCATGACATTGTTCTACATTCTGTCCATCAACTGTGTTTTTTGCAATTTTCACCCCGAGTGGGCTGGGTATGCTCAGACGTGAGTCCCAGGCTCTCCACACCACTGGAGTCAAGCTATCCAGGCTGATGAAGGCTGATAGCCAGAAACCGGTCCTTGGATGCTTGATTCCGGTCTGGGAAAGACATGGCTTGGTAATTCGGACTGGACGGTACCCATGAGGCACAGGGGCAGAGCTGATTTGCATATAGCCAGTGTCTAACCTAGGGTGGTGTGGAGTGCAAAAAAACGATGGATTTAGGCCCAGATCCTTGAACTGGGGTGAATGCATGACATTGTTCTACATTCTGTCCATCAACTGTGTTTTTTGCAATTTTCACCCCGAGTTGGCTGGGTATGCTCAGACGTGAGTCCCAGGCTCTCCACACCACTGGAGTCAAGCTATCCAGGCTGATAAAGGCTGATAGCCAGAAACCGGTCCTTGGATGCTTGATTCCGGTCTGGGAAAGACATGGCTTGGTAGTTCGGACTGGACGGTTCCCATGAGGCACAGGGTCAGAGCTGATTTGCATATAGCCAGTGTCTAACCCAGGGTGGTGTGGAGTGCAAAAAAACGATGGATTTAGGCCCAGATCGTTGTACTGGGGTGAATGCATGACATTGTTCAACATTCTGTCCATCAACTGTGTTTTTTGCAATTTTCACCCCGAGTGGGCTGGGTATGCTCAGACGTGAGTCCCAGGCTCTCCACACCACTGGAGTCAAGCTATCCAGGCTGATGAAGGCTGATAGCCAGAAACCGGTCCTTGGATGCTTGATTCCGGTCTGGGAAAGACATGGCTTGGTAGTTCGGACTGGACTGTTCCCATGAGGCACAGGGTCAGAGCTGATTTGCATATAGCCAGTGTCTAACCCAGGGTGGTGTGGAGTGCAAAAAAATTGATGGATTTAGGCCCAGATCCTTGTACTGGGGTGAATGCATGACATTGTTCTACATTCTGTCCATCAACTGTGTTTTTTGCAATTTTCACCCCGAGTGGGCTGGGTATGCTCAGACGTGAGTCCCAGGCTCTCCACACCACTGGAGTCAAGCTATCCAGGCTGATGAAGGCTAATAGCCAGAAACCGGTCCTTGGATGCTTGATTCCGGTCTGGGAAAGACATGGCTTGGTAGTTCGGACTGGACTGTTCCCATGAGGCACAGGGTCAGAGCTGATTTGCATATAGCCAGTGTCTAACCCAGGGTGGTGTGGAGTGCAAAAAAACGATGGATTTAGGCCCAGATCCTTGTACTGGGGTGAATGCATGACATTGTTCTACATTCTGTCCATCAACTGTGTTTTTTGCAATTTTCACCCCGAGTGGGCTGGGTATGCTCAGACGTGAGTCCCAGGCTCTCCACACCACTGGAGTCAAGCTATCCAGGCTGATGAAGGCTGATAGCCAGAAACCGGTCCTTGGATGCTTGATTCCGGTCTGGGAAAGACATGGCTTGGTAATTCGGACTGGACGGTACCCATGAGGCACAGGGTCAGAGCTGATTTGCATATAGCCAGTGTCTAACCCAGGGTGGTGTGGAGTGCAAAAAAACGATGGATTTAGGCCCAGATCCTTGTACTGGGGTGAATGCATGACATTGTTCTACATTCTGTCCATCAACTGTGTTTTTTGCAATTTTCACCCCGAGTTGGCTGGGTATGCTCAGACGTGAGTCCCAGGCTCTCCACACCACTGGAGTCAAGCTATCCAGGCTGATGAAGGCTGATAGCCAGAAACCGGTCCTTGGATGCTTGATTCCGGTCTGGGAAAGACATGGCTTGGTAGTTCGGACTGGACTGTTCCCATGAGGCACAGGGTCAGAGCTGATTTGCATATAGCCAGTGTCTAACCCAGGGTGGTGTGGAGTGCAAAAAAACGATGGATTTAGGCCCAGATCCTTGTACTGGAGTGAATGCATGACATTGTTCTACATTCTGTCCATCAACTGTGTTTTTTGCAATTTTCACCCCGAGTGGGCTGGGTATGCTCAGACGTGAGTCCCAGGCTCTCCACACCACTGGAGTCAAGCTATCCAGGCTGATGAAGGCTGATAGCCAGAAACCGGTCCTTGGATGCTTGATTCCGGTCTGGGAAAGACATGGCTTGGTAGTTCGGACTGGACTGTTCCCATGAGGCACAGGGTCAGAGCTGATTTGCATATAGCCAGTGTCTAACCCAGGGTGGTGTGGAGTGCAAAAAAATTATGGATTTAGGCCCAGATCCTTGTACTGGGGTGAATGCATGACATTGTTCTACATTCTGTCCATCAACTGTGTTTTTTGCAATTTTCACCCCGAGTGGGCTGGGTATGCTCAGACGTGAGTCCCAGGCTCTCCACACCACTGGAGTCAAGCTATCCAGGCTGATAAAGGCTGATAGCCAGAAACCGGTCCTTGGATGCTTGATTCCGGTCTGGGAAAGACATGGCTTGGTAGTTCGGACTGGACGGTTCCCATGAGGCACAGGGTCAGAGCTGATTTGCATATAGCCAGTGTCTAACCCAGGGTGGTGTGGAGTGCAAAAAAACGATGGATTTAGGCCCAGATCCTTGTACTGGGGTGAATGCATGACATTGTTCTACATTCTGTCCATCAACTGTGTTTTTTGCTATTTTCACCCCGAGTGGGCTGGGTATGCTCAGACGTGAGTCCCAGGCTCTCCACACCACTGGAGTCAAGCTATCCAGGCTGATGAAGGCTGATAGCCAGAAACCGGTCCTTGGATGCTTGATTCCGGTCTGGGAAAGACATGGCTTGGTAGTTCGGACTGGACTGTTCCCATGAGGCACAGGGTCAGAGCTGATTTGCATATAGCCAGTGTCTAACCCAGGGTGGTGTGGAGTGCAAAAAAATGATGGATTTAGGCCCAGATCCTTGTACTGGGGTGAATGCATGACATTGTTCTACATTCTGTCCATCAACTGTGTTTTTTGCAATTTTCACCCCGAGTGGGCTGGGTATGCTCAGACGTGAGTCCCAGGCTCTCCACACCACTGGAGTCAAGCTATCCAGGCTGATAAAGGCTGATAGCCAGAAACCGGTCCTTGGATGCTTGATTCCGGTCTGGGAAAGACATGGCTTGGTAGTTCGGACTGGACGGTTCCCATGAGGCACAGGGTCAGAGCTGATTTGCATATAGCCAGTGTCTAACCCAGGGTGGTGTGGAGTGCAAAAAAACGATGGATTTAGGCCCAGATCCTTGTACTGGGGTGAATGCATGACATTGTTCTACATTCTGTCCATCAACTGTGTTTTTTGCTATTTTCACCCCGAGTGGGCTGGGTATGCTCAGACGTGAGTCCCAGGCTCTCCACACCACTGGAGTCAAGCTATCCAGGCTGATGAAGGCTGATAGCCAGAAACCGGTCCTTGGATGCTGGATTCCGGTCTGGGAAAGATATGGCTTGGTAGTTCGGACTGGACTGTTCCCATGAGGCACAGGGTCAGAGATGATTTGCATATAGCCAGTGTCTAACCCAGGGTGGTGTGGAGTGCAAAAAAACGATGGATTTAGGCCCAGATCCTTGTACTGGGGTGAATGCATGACATTGTTCTAAATTCTGTCTATCAACTGTGTTTTTTGCAATTTTCACCCCGAGTGGGCTGGGTATGCTCAGACGTGAGTCCCAGGCTCTCCACACCACTGGACTCAAGCTATCCAGGCTGATGAAGGCTGATAGCCAGAAACCGGTCCTTGGATGCTTGATTCCGGTCTGGGAAAGACATGGCTTGGTAGTTCGGACTGGACTGTTCCCATGAGGAACAGGGTCAAAGCTGATTTGCATATAGCCAGTGTCTAACCCAGGGTGGTGTGGAGTGCAGAAAAATGATGGATTTAGGCCCAGATCCTTGTACTGGGGTGAATAAATGACATTGTTCTACATTCTGTCCATCAACTATGTTTTTTGCAATTTTCGCCCCAAGTGGGTTGGGTATGCTCAGACGTGAGTCCCAGGCTCTCCACACCACTGGAGTCAAGCCATCCAGGCTGATGAAGGCTGATAGCCAGAAACCGGTCCTTGGATGCTTGATTCCGGTCTGGGAAAGACATGGCTTGGTAATTCGGACTGGACGGTTCCCATGAGGCACAGGGTCAGAGCTGATTTGCATATAGCCAGTGTCTAACCCAGGGTGGTGTGGAGTGCAAAAAAACGATGGATTTAGGCCCAGATCCTTGTACTGGGGTGAATGCATGACATTGTTCTACATTCTGTCCATCAACTGTGTTTTTTGCAATTTTCACCCCGAGTTGGCTGGGTATGCTCAGACGTGTGTCCCAGGCTCTCCACACCACTGGAGTCAAGCTATCCAGGCTGATGAAGGCTGATAGCCAGAAACCGGTCCTTGGATGCTTGATTCCGGTCTGGGAAAGACATGGCCTGGTAGTTCGGACTGGACTGTTCCCATGAGGCACAGGGTCAGAGCTGATTTGCATATAGCCAGTGTCTAACCCAGAGTGGTGTGGAGTGCAAAAAAACGATGGATTTAGGCCCAGATTGTTGTACTGGGGTGAATGCATGACATTGTTCAACATTCTGTCCATCAACTGTGTTTTTTGCATTTTCACCCCGAGTGGGCTGGGTATGCTCAGACGTGAGTCCCAGGCTCTCCACACCACTGGAGTCAAGCTATCCAGGCTGATGAAGGCTGATAGCCAGAAACCGGTCCTTGGATGCTTGATTCCGGTCTGGGAAAGACATGGCTTGGTAGTTCGGACTGGACTGTTCCCATGAGGCACAGGGTCAGAGCTGATTTGCATATAGCCAGTGTCTAACCCAGGGTGGTGTGGAGTGCAAAAAAATGATGGATTTAGGCCCAGATCCTTGTATTGGGGTGAATGCATGACATTGTTCTACATTCTGTCCATCAACTGTGTCTTTTGCAATTTTCACCCCGAGTGGGCTGGGTATGCTCAGACGTGAGTCCCAGGCTCTCCACACCACTGGAGTCAAGCTATCCAGGCCGATGAAGGCTGATAGCCAGAAACCGGTCCTTGGATGCTTGATTCCGGTCTGGGAAAGACATGGCTTGGTAGTTCGGACTGGACTGTTCCCATGAGGCACAGGGTCAGAGCTGATTTGCATATAGCCAGTGTCTAACCCAGGGTGGTGTGGAGTGCAAAAAAACGATGGATTTAGGCCCAGATCCTTGTACTGGGGTGAATGCATGACATTGTTCTACATTCTGTCCATCAACTGTGTTTTTTGCTATTTTCACCCTGAGTGGGCTGGGTATGCTCAGACGTGAGTCCCAGGCTCTCCACACCACTGGAGTCAAGCTATCCAGGCTGATGAAGGCTGATAGCCAGAAACCGGTCCTTGGATGCTTGATTCCGGTCTGGGAAAGATATGGCTTGGTAGTTCGGACTGGACTGTTCCCATGAGGCACAGGGTCAGAGATGATTTGCATATAGCCAGTGTCTAACCCAGGGTGGTGTGGAGTGCAAAAAAACGATGGATTTAGGCCCAGATCCTTGTACTGGGGTGAATGCATGACATTGTTCTAAATTCTGTCTATCAACTGTGTTTTTTGCAATTTTCACCCCGAGTGGGCTGGGTATGCTCAGACGTGAGTCCCAGGCTCTCCACACCACTGGACTCAAGCTATCCAGGCTGATGAAGGCTGATAGCCAGAAACCGGTCCTTGGATGCTTGATTCCGGTCTGGGAAAGACATGGCTTGGTAGTTCGGACTGGACTGTTCCCATGAGGAACAGGGTCAGAGCTGATTTGCATATAGCCAGTGTCTAACCCAGGGTGGTGTGAAGTGCAAAAAAAAGATGGATTTAGGCCCAGATCCTTGTACTGGGGTGAATAAAGGACATTGTTCTACATTCTGTCCATCAACTATGTTTTTTGCAATTTTCGCCCCAAGTGGGTTGGGTATGCTCAGACGTGAGTCCCAGGCTCTCCACACCACTGGAGTCAAGCCATCCAGGCTGATGAAGGCTGATAGCCAGAAACCGGTCCTTGGATGCTTGATTCCGGTCTGGGAAAGACATGGCTTGGTAATTCGGACTGGACAGTTCCCATGAGGCACAGGGTCAGAGCTGATTTGCATATAGCCAGTGTCTAACCCAGGGTGGTGTGGAGTGCAAAAAAACGATGGATTTAGGCCCAGATCCTTGTACTGGGGTGAATGCATGACATTGTTCTACATTCTGTCCATCAACTGTGTTTTTTGCAATTTTCACCCCGAGTGGGCTGGGTATGCTCAGACGTGAGTCCCAGGCTCTCCACACCACTGGAGTCAAGCTATCCAGGCTGATGAAGGCTGATAGCCAGAAACCGGTCCTTGGATGCTTGATTCCGGTCTGGGAAAGACATGGCTTGGTAGTTCGGACTGGACTGTTCCCATGAGGCACAGGGTCAGAGCTGATTTGCATATAGCCAGTGTCTAACCCAGGGTGGTGTGGAGTGCAAAAAAATGATGGATTTAGTCCCAGATCCTTGTACTGGGGTGAATGCATGACATTGTTCTACATTCTGTCCATCAACTGTGTTTTTTGCAATTTTCACCCCGAGTGGGCTGGGTATGCTCAGACGTGAGTCCCAGGCTCTCCACACCACTGGAGTCAAGCTATCCAGGCTGATGAAGGCTAATAGCCAGAAACCGGTCCTTGGATGCTTGATTCCGGTCTGGGAAAGACATGGCTTGGTAATTCGGACTGGACGGTACCCATGAGGCACAGGGTCAGAGCTGATTTGCATATAGCCAGTGTCTAACCCAGGGTGGTGTGGAGTGCAAAAAAACGATGGATTTAGGCCCAGATCCTTGTACTGGGGTGAATGCATGACATTGTTCTACATTCTGTCCATCAACTGTGTTTTTTGCAATTTTCACCCCGAGTTGGCTGGGTATGCTCAGACGTGAGTCCCAGGCTCTCCACACCACTGGAGTCAAGCTATCCAGGCTGATGAAGGCTGATAGCCAGAAACCGGTCCTTGGATGCTTGATTCCGGTCTGGGAAAGACATGGCTTGGTAGTTCGGACTGGACTGTTCCCATGAGGCACAGGGTCAGAGCTGATTTGCATATAGCCAGTGTCTAACCCAGGGTGGTGTGGAGTGCAAAAAAACGATGGATTTAGGCCCAGATCCTTGTACTGGAGTGAATGCATGACATTGTTCTACATTCTGTCCATCAACTGTGTTTTTTGCAATTTTCACCCCGAGTGGGCTGGGTATGCTCAGACGTGAGTCCCAGGCTCTCCACACCACTGGAGTCAAGCTATCCAGGCTGATGAAGGCTGATAGCCAGAAACCGGTCCTTGGATGCTTGATTCCGGTCTGGGAAAGACATGGCTTGGTAGTTCGGACTGGACTGTTCCCATGAGGCACAGGGTCAGAGCTGATTTGCATATAGCCAGTGTCTAACCCAGGGTGGTGTGGAGTGCAAAAAAATGATGGATTTAGGCCCAGATCCTTGTACTGGGGTGAATGCATGACATTGTTCTACATTCTGTCCATCAACTGTGTTTTTTGCAATTTTCACCCCGAGTGGGCTGGGTATGCTCAGACGTGAGTCCCAGGCTCTCCACACCACTGGAGTCAAGCTATCCAGGCTGATAAAGGCTGATAGCCAGAAACCGGTCCTTGGATGCTTGATTCCGGTCTGGGAAAGACATGGCTTGGTAGTTCGGACTGGACGGTTCCCATGAGGCACAGGGTCAGAGCTGATTTGCATATAGCCAGTGTCTAACCCAGGGTGGTGTGGAGTGCAAAAAAACGATGGATTTAGGCCCAGATCCTTGTACTGGGGTGAATGCATGACATTGTTCTACATTCTGTCCATCAACTGTGTTTTTTGCTATTTTCACCCCGAGTGGGCTGGGTATGCTCAGACGTGAGTCCCAGGCTCTCCACACCACTGGAGTCAAGCTATCCAGGCTGATGAAGGCTGATAGCCAGAAACCGGTCCTTGGATGCTGGATTCCGGTCTGGGAAAGATATGGCTTGGTAGTTCGGACTGGACTGTTCCCATGAGGCACAGGGTCAGAGATGATTTGCATATAGCCAGTGTCTAACCCAGGGTGGTGTGGAGTGCAAAAAAACGATGGATTTAGGCCCAGATCCTTGTACTGGGGTGAATGCATGACATTGTTCTAAATTCTGTCTATCAACTGTGTTTTTTGCAATTTTCACCCCGAGTGGGCTGGGTATGCTCAGACGTGAGTCCCAGGCTCTCCACACCACTGGACTCAAGCTATCCAGGCTGATGAAGGCTGATAGCCAGAAACCGGTCCTTGGATGCTTGATTCCGGTCTGGGAAAGACATGGCTTGGTAGTTCGGACTGGACTGTTCCCATGAGGAACAGGGTCAGAGCTGATTTGCATATAGCCAGTGTCTAACCCAGGGTGGTGTGGAGTGCAGAAAAATGATGGATTTAGGCCCAGATCCTTGTACTGGGGTGAATAAATGACATTGTTCTACATTCTGTCCATCAACTATGTTTTTTGCAATTTTCGCCCCAAGTGGGTTGGGTATGCTCAGACGTGAGTCCCAGGCTCTCCACACCACTGGAGTCAAGCCATCCAGGCTGATGAAGGCTGATAGCCAGAAACCGGTCCTTGGATGCTTGATTCCGGTCTGGGAAAGACATGGCTTGGTAATTCGGACTGGACGGTTCCCATGAGGCACAGGGTCAGAGCTGATTTGCATATAGCCAGTGTCTAACCCAGGGTGGTGTGGAGTGCAAAAAAACGATGGATTTAGGCCCAGATCCTTGTACTGGGGTGAATGCATGACATTGTTCTACATTCTGTCCATCAACTGTGTTTTTTGCAATTTTCACCCCGAGTTGGCTGGGTATGCTCAGACGTGAGTCCCAGGCTCTCCACACCACTGGAGTCAAGCTATCCAGGCTGATGAAGGCTGATAGCCAGAAACCGGTCCTTGGATGCTTGATTCCGGTCTGGGAAAGACATGGCTTGGTAGTTCGGACTGGACTGTTCCCATGAGGAACAGGGTCAGAGCTGATTTGCATATAGCCAGTGTCTAACCCAGGGTGGTGTGGAGTGCAGAAAAATGATGGATTTAGGCCCAGATCCTTGTACTGGGGTGAATAAATGACATTGTTCTACATTCTGTCCATCAACTATGTTTTTTGCAATTTTCGCCCCAAGTGGGTTGGGTATGCTCAGACATGAGTCCCAGGCTCTCCACACCACTGGAGTCAAGCCATCCAGGCTGATGAAGGCTGATAGCCAGAAACCGGTCCTTGGATGCTTGATTCCGGTCTGGGAAAGACATGGCTTGGTAGTTCGGACTGGACTGTTCCCATGAGGCACAGGGTCAGAGCTGATTTGCATATAGCCAGTGTCTAACCCAGGGTGGTGTGGAGTGCAAAAAAATGATGGATTTAGGCCCAGATCCTTGTACTGGGGTGAATGCATGACATTGTTCTACATTCTGTCCATCAACTGTGTTTTTTGCAATTTTCACCCCGAGTGGGCTGGGTATGCTCAGACGTGAGTCCCAGGTTCTCCACACCACTGGAGTCAAGCTATCCAGGCTGATGAAGGCTAATAGCCAGAAACCGGTCCTTAGATGCTTGATTCCGGTCTGGGAAAGACATGGCTTGGTAGTTCGGACTGGACTGTTCCCATGAGGCACAGGGTCAGAGCTGATTTGCATATAGCCAGTGTCTAACCCAGGGTGGTGTGGAGTGCAAAAAAACGATGGATTTAGGCCCAGATCCTTGTACTGGGGTGAATGCATGACATTGTTCTACATTCTGTCCATCAACTGTGTTTTTTGCAATTTTCACCCCGAGTGGGCTGGGTATGCTCAGACGTGAGTCCCAGGCTCTCCACACCACTGGAGTCAAGCTATCCAGGCTGATGAAGGCTGATAGCCAGAAACCGGTCCTTGGATGCTTGATTCCGGTCTGGGAAAGACATGGCTTGGTAATTCGGACTGGACGGTACCCATGAGGCACAGGGTCAGAGCTGATTTGCATATAGCCAGTGTCTAACCCAGGGTGGTGTGGAGTGCAAAAAAACGATGGATTTAGGCCCAGATCCTTGTACTGGGGTGAATGCATGACATTGTTCTACATTCTGTCCATCAACTGTGTTTTTTGCAATTTTCACCCCGAGTTGGCTGGGTATGCTCAGACGTGAGTCCCAGGCTCTCCACACCACTGGAGTCAAGCTATCCAGGCTGATGAAGGTTGACAGCCAGAAACCGGTCCTTGGATGCTTGATTCCGGTCTGGGAAAGACATGGCTTGGTAGTTCGGACTGGACTGTTCCCATGAGGCACAGGGTCAGAGCTGATTTGCATATAGCCAGTGTCTAACCCAGGGTGGTGTGGAGTGCAAAAAAACGATGGATTTAGGCCCAGATCCTTGTACTGGAGTGAATGCATGACATTGTTCTACATTCTGTCCATCAACTGTGTTTTTTGCAATTTTCACCCCGAGTGGGCTGGGTATGCTCAGACGTGAGTCCCAGGCTCTCCACACCACTGGAGTCAAGCTATCCAGGCTGATGAAGGCTGATAGCCAGAAACCGGTCCTTGGATGCTTGATTCCGGTCTGGGAAAGACATGGCTTGGTAGTTCGGACTGGACTGTTCCCATGAGGCACAGGGTCAGAGCTGATTTGCATATAGCCAGTGTCTAACCCAGGGTGGTGTGGAGTGCAAAAAAATGATGGATTTAGGCCCAGATCCTTGTACTGGGGTGAATGCATGACATTGTTCTACATTCTGTCCATCAACTGTGTTTTTTGCAATTTTCACCCCGAGTGGGCTGGGTATGCTCAGACGTGAGTCCCAGGCTCTCCACACCACTGGAGTCAAGCTATCCAGGCTGATGAAGGCTGATAGCCAGAAACCGGTCCTTGGATGCTTGATTCCGGTCTGGGAAAGACATGGCTTGGTAATTCGGACTGGACGGTACCCATGAGGCACAGGGGCAGAGCTGATTTGCATATAGCCAGTGTCTAACCTAGGGTGGTGTGGAGTGCAAAAAAACGATGGATTTAGGCCCAGATCCTTGAACTGGGGTGAATGCATGACATTGTTCTACATTCTGTCCATCAACTGTGTTTTTTGCAATTTTCACCCCGAGTTGGCTGGGTATGCTCAGACGTGAGTCCCAGGCTCTCCACACCACTGGAGTCAAGCTATCCAGGCTGATAAAGGCTGATAGCCAGAAACCGGTCCTTGGATGCTTGATTCCGGTCTGGGAAAGACATGGCTTGGTAGTTCGGACTGGACGGTTCCCATGAGGCACAGGGTCAGAGCTGATTTGCATATAGCCAGTGTCTAACCCAGGGTGGTGTGGAGTGCAAAAAAACGATGGATTTAGGCCCAGATCGTTGTACTGGGGTGAATGCATGACATTGTTCAACATTCTGTCCATCAACTGTGTTTTTTGCAATTTTCACCCCGAGTGGGCTGGGTATGCTCAGACGTGAGTCCCAGGCTCTCCACACCACTGGAGTCAAGCTATCCAGGCTGATGAAGGCTGATAGCCAGAAACCGGTCCTTGGATGCTTGATTCCGGTCTGGGAAAGACATGGCTTGGTAGTTCGGACTGGACTGTTCCCATGAGGCACAGGGTCAGAGCTGATTTGCATATAGCCAGTGTCTAACCCAGGGTGGTGTGGAGTGCAAAAAAATTGATGGATTTAGGCCCAGATCCTTGTACTGGGGTGAATGCATGACATTGTTCTACATTCTGTCCATCAACTGTGTTTTTTGCAATTTTCACCCCGAGTGGGCTGGGTATGCTCAGACGTGAGTCCCAGGCTCTCCACACCACTGGAGTCAAGCTATCCAGGCTGATGAAGGCTAATAGCCAGAAACCGGTCCTTGGATGCTTGATTCCGGTCTGGGAAAGACATGGCTTGGTAGTTCGGACTGGACTGTTCCCATGAGGCACAGGGTCAGAGCTGATTTGCATATAGCCAGTGTCTAACCCAGGGTGGTGTGGAGTGCAAAAAAACGATGGATTTAGGCCCAGATCCTTGTACTGGGGTGAATGCATGACATTGTTCTACATTCTGTCCATCAACTGTGTTTTTTGCAATTTTCACCCCGAGTGGGCTGGGTATGCTCAGACGTGAGTCCCAGGCTCTCCACACCACTGGAGTCAAGCTATCCAGGCTGATGAAGGCTGATAGCCAGAAACCGGTCCTTGGATGCTTGATTCCGATCTGGGAAAGACATGGCTTGGTAATTCGGACTGGACGGTACCCATGAGGCACAGGGTCAGAGCTGATTTGCATATAGCCAGTGTCTAACCCAGGGTGGTGTGGAGTGCAAAAAAACGATGGATTTAGGCCCAGATCCTTGTACTGGGGTGAATGCATGACATTGTTCTACATTCTGTCCATCAACTGTGTTTTTTGCAATTTTCACCCCGAGTTGGCTGGGTATGCTCAGACGTGAGTCCCAGGCTCTCCACACCACTGGAGTCAAGCTATCCAGGCTGATGAAGGCTGATAGCCAGAAACCGGTCCTTGGATGCTTGATTCCGGTCTGGGAAAGACATGGCTTGGTAGTTCGGACTGGACTGTTCCCATGAGGCACAGGGTCAGAGCTGATTTGCATATAGCCAGTGTCTAACCCAGGGTGGTGTGGAGTGCAAAAAAACGATGGATTTAGGCCCAGATCCTTGTACTGGAGTGAATGCATGACATTGTTCTACATTCTGTCCATCAACTGTGTTTTTTGCAATTTTCACCCCGAGTGGGCTGGGTATGCTCAGACGTGAGTCCCAGGCTCTCCACACCACTGGAGTCAAGCTATCCAGGCTGATGAAGGCTGATAGCCAGAAACCGGTCCTTGGATGCTTGATTCCGGTCTGGGAAAGACATGGCTTGGTAGTTCGGACTGGACTGTTCCCATGAGGCACAGGGTCAGAGCTGATTTGCATATAGCCAGTGTCTAACCCAGGGTGGTGTGGAGTGCAAAAAAATTATGGATTTAGGCCCAGATCCTTGTACTGGGGTGAATGCATGACATTGTTCTACATTCTGTCCATCAACTGTGTTTTTTGCAATTTTCACCCCGAGTGGGCTGGGTATGCTCAGACGTGAGTCCCAGGCTCTCCACACCACTGGAGTCAAGCTATCCAGGCTGATAAAGGCTGATAGCCAGAAACCGGTCCTTGGATGCTTGATTCCGGTCTGGGAAAGACATGGCTTGGTAGTTCGGACTGGACGGTTCCCATGAGGCACAGGGTCAGAGCTGATTTGCATATAGCCAGTGTCTAACCCAGGGTGGTGTGGAGTGCAAAAAAACGATGGATTTAGGCCCAGATCCTTGTACTGGGGTGAATGCATGACATTGTTCTACATTCTGTCCATCAACTGTGTTTTTTGCTATTTTCACCCCGAGTGGGCTGGGTATGCTCAGACGTGAGTCCCAGGCTCTCCACACCACTGGAGTCAAGCTATCCAGGCTGATGAAGGCTGATAGCCAGAAACCGGTCCTTGGATGCTTGATTCCGGTCTGGGAAAGACATGGCTTGGTAGTTCGGACTGGACTGTTCCCATGAGGCACAGGGTCAGAGCTGATTTGCATATAGCCAGTGTCTAACCCAGGGTGGTGTGGAGTGCAAAAAAATGATGGATTTAGGCCCAGATCCTTGTACTGGGGTGAATGCATGACATTGTTCTACATTCTGTCCATCAACTGTGTTTTTTGCAATTTTCACCCCGAGTGGGCTGGGTATGCTCAGACGTGAGTCCCAGGCTCTCCACACCACTGGAGTCAAGCTATCCAGGCTGATAAAGGCTGATAGCCAGAAACCGGTCCTTGGATGCTTGATTCCGGTCTGGGAAAGACATGGCTTGGTAGTTCGGACTGGACGGTTCCCATGAGGCACAGGGTCAGAGCTGATTTGCATATAGCCAGTGTCTAACCCAGGGTGGTGTGGAGTGCAAAAAAACGATGGATTTAGGCCCAGATCCTTGTACTGGGGTGAATGCATGACATTGTTCTACATTCTGTCCATCAACTGTGTTTTTTGCTATTTTCACCCCGAGTGGGCTGGGTATGCTCAGACGTGAGTCCCAGGCTCTCCACACCACTGGAGTCAAGCTATCCAGGCTGATGAAGGCTGATAGCCAGAAACCGGTCCTTGGATGCTGGATTCCGGTCTGGGAAAGATATGGCTTGGTAGTTCGGACTGGACTGTTCCCATGAGGCACAGGGTCAGAGATGATTTGCATATAGCCAGTGTCTAACCCAGGGTGGTGTGGAGTGCAAAAAAACGATGGATTTAGGCCCAGATCCTTGTACTGGGGTGAATGCATGACATTGTTCTAAATTCTGTCTATCAACTGTGTTTTTTGCAATTTTCACCCCGAGTGGGCTGGGTATGCTCAGACGTGAGTCCCAGGCTCTCCACACCACTGGACTCAAGCTATCCAGGCTGATGAAGGCTGATAGCCAGAAACCGGTCCTTGGATGCTTGATTCCGGTCTGGGAAAGACATGGCTTGGTAGTTCGGACTGGACTGTTCCCATGAGGAACAGGGTCAAAGCTGATTTGCATATAGCCAGTGTCTAACCCAGGGTGGTGTGGAGTGCAGAAAAATGATGGATTTAGGCCCAGATCCTTGTACTGGGGTGAATAAATGACATTGTTCTACATTCTGTCCATCAACTATGTTTTTTGCAATTTTCGCCCCAAGTGGGTTGGGTATGCTCAGACGTGAGTCCCAGGCTCTCCACACCACTGGAGTCAAGCCATCCAGGCTGATGAAGGCTGATAGCCAGAAACCGGTCCTTGGATGCTTGATTCCGGTCTGGGAAAGACATGGCTTGGTAATTCGGACTGGACGGTTCCCATGAGGCACAGGGTCAGAGCTGATTTGCATATAGCCAGTGTCTAACCCAGGGTGGTGTGGAGTGCAAAAAAACGATGGATTTAGGCCCAGATCCTTGTACTGGGGTGAATGCATGACATTGTTCTACATTCTGTCCATCAACTGTGTTTTTTGCAATTTTCACCCCGAGTTGGCTGGGTATGCTCAGACGTGTGTCCCAGGCTCTCCACACCACTGGAGTCAAGCTATCCAGGCTGATGAAGGCTGATAGCCAGAAACCGGTCCTTGGATGCTTGATTCCGGTCTGGGAAAGACATGGCCTGGTAGTTCGGACTGGACTGTTCCCATGAGGCACAGGGTCAGAGCTGATTTGCATATAGCCAGTGTCTAACCCAGAGTGGTGTGGAGTGCAAAAAAACGATGGATTTAGGCCCAGATTGTTGTACTGGGGTGAATGCATGACATTGTTCAACATTCTGTCCATCAACTGTGTTTTTTGCATTTTCACCCCGAGTGGGCTGGGTATGCTCAGACGTGAGTCCCAGGCTCTCCACACCACTGGAGTCAAGCTATCCAGGCTGATGAAGGCTGATAGCCAGAAACCGGTCCTTGGATGCTTGATTCCGGTCTGGGAAAGACATGGCTTGGTAGTTCGGACTGGACTGTTCCCATGAGGCACAGGGTCAGAGCTGATTTGCATATAGCCAGTGTCTAACCCAGGGTGGTGTGGAGTGCAAAAAAATGATGGATTTAGGCCCAGATCCTTGTATTGGGGTGAATGCATGACATTGTTCTACATTCTGTCCATCAACTGTGTCTTTTGCAATTTTCACCCCGAGTGGGCTGGGTATGCTCAGACGTGAGTCCCAGGCTCTCCACACCACTGGAGTCAAGCTATCCAGGCCGATGAAGGCTGATAGCCAGAAACCGGTCCTTGGATGCTTGATTCCGGTCTGGGAAAGACATGGCTTGGTAGTTCGGACTGGACTGTTCCCATGAGGCACAGGGTCAGAGCTGATTTGCATATAGCCAGTGTCTAACCCAGGGTGGTGTGGAGTGCAAAAAAACGATGGATTTAGGCCCAGATCCTTGTACTGGGGTGAATGCATGACATTGTTCTACATTCTGTCCATCAACTGTGTTTTTTGCTATTTTCACCCTGAGTGGGCTGGGTATGCTCAGACGTGAGTCCCAGGCTCTCCACACCACTGGAGTCAAGCTATCCAGGCTGATGAAGGCTGATAGCCAGAAACCGGTCCTTGGATGCTTGATTCCGGTCTGGGAAAGATATGGCTTGGTAGTTCGGACTGGACTGTTCCCATGAGGCACAGGGTCAGAGATGATTTGCATATAGCCAGTGTCTAACCCAGGGTGGTGTGGAGTGCAAAAAAACGATGGATTTAGGCCCAGATCCTTGTACTGGGGTGAATGCATGACATTGTTCTAAATTCTGTCTATCAACTGTGTTTTTTGCAATTTTCACCCCGAGTGGGCTGGGTATGCTCAGACGTGAGTCCCAGGCTCTCCACACCACTGGACTCAAGCTATCCAGGCTGATGAAGGCTGATAGCCAGAAACCGGTCCTTGGATGCTTGATTCCGGTCTGGGAAAGACATGGCTTGGTAGTTCGGACTGGACTGTTCCCATGAGGAACAGGGTCAGAGCTGATTTGCATATAGCCAGTGTCTAACCCAGGGTGGTGTGAAGTGCAAAAAAAAGATGGATTTAGGCCCAGATCCTTGTACTGGGGTGAATAAAGGACATTGTTCTACATTCTGTCCATCAACTATGTTTTTTGCAATTTTCGCCCCAAGTGGGTTGGGTATGCTCAGACGTGAGTCCCAGGCTCTCCACACCACTGGAGTCAAGCCATCCAGGCTGATGAAGGCTGATAGCCAGAAACCGGTCCTTGGATGCTTGATTCCGGTCTGGGAAAGACATGGCTTGGTAATTCGGACTGGACAGTTCCCATGAGGCACAGGGTCAGAGCTGATTTGCATATAGCCAGTGTCTAACCCAGGGTGGTGTGGAGTGCAAAAAAACGATGGATTTAGGCCCAGATCCTTGTACTGGGGTGAATGCATGACATTGTTCTACATTCTGTCCATCAACTGTGTTTTTTGCAATTTTCACCCCGAGTGGGCTGGGTATGCTCAGACGTGAGTCCCAGGCTCTCCACACCACTGGAGTCAAGCTATCCAGGCTGATGAAGGCTGATAGCCAGAAACCGGTCCTTGGATGCTTGATTCCGGTCTGGGAAAGACATGGCTTGGTAGTTCGGACTGGACTGTTCCCATGAGGCACAGGGTCAGAGCTGATTTGCATATAGCCAGTGTCTAACCCAGGGTGGTGTGGAGTGCAAAAAAATGATGGATTTAGTCCCAGATCCTTGTACTGGGGTGAATGCATGACATTGTTCTACATTCTGTCCATCAACTGTGTTTTTTGCAATTTTCACCCCGAGTGGGCTGGGTATGCTCAGACGTGAGTCCCAGGCTCTCCACACCACTGGAGTCAAGCTATCCAGGCTGATGAAGGCTAATAGCCAGAAACCGGTCCTTGGATGCTTGATTCCGGTCTGGGAAAGACATGGCTTGGTAATTCGGACTGGACGGTACCCATGAGGCACAGGGTCAGAGCTGATTTGCATATAGCCAGTGTCTAACCCAGGGTGGTGTGGAGTGCAAAAA
Source organism: Lissotriton helveticus (assembly GCF_964261635.1). NCBI lineage: Eukaryota > Metazoa > Chordata > Amphibia > Caudata > Salamandridae > Lissotriton > Lissotriton helveticus. Next base: position 1,669,969,323 of record NC_136069.1, on the reverse strand, counting down.
AACGATGGATTTAGGCCCAGATCCTTGTACTGGGGTGAATGCATGACATTGTTCTACATTCTGTCCATCAACTGTGTTTTTTGCAATTTTCACCCCGAGTTGGCTGGGTATGCTCAGACGTGAGTCCCAGGCTCTCCACACCACTGGAGTCAAGCTATCCAGGCTGATGAAGGCTGATAGCCAGAAACCGGTCCTTGGATGCTTGATTCCGGTCTGGGAAAGACATGGCTTGGTAGTTCGGACTGGACTGTTCCCATGAGGCACAGGGTCAGAGCTGATTTGCATATAGCCAGTGTCTAACCCAGGGTGGTGTGGAGTGCAAAAAAACGATGGATTTAGGCCCAGATCCTTGTACTGGAGTGAATGCATGACATTGTTCTACATTCTGTCCATCAACTGTGTTTTTTGCAATTTTCACCCCGAGTGGGCTGGGTATGCTCAGACGTGAGTCCCAGGCTCTCCACACCACTGGAGTCAAGCTATCCAGGCTGATGAAGGCTGATAGCCAGAAACCGGTCCTTGGATGCTTGATTCCGGTCTGGGAAAGACATGGCTTGGTAGTTCGGACTGGACTGTTCCCATGAGGCACAGGGTCAGAGCTGATTTGCATATAGCCAGTGTCTAACCCAGGGTGGTGTGGAGTGCAAAAAAATGATGGATTTAGGCCCAGATCCTTGTACTGGGGTGAATGCATGACATTGTTCTACATTCTGTCCATCAACTGTGTTTTTTGCAATTTTCACCCCGAGTGGGCTGGGTATGCTCAGACGTGAGTCCCAGGCTCTCCACACCACTGGAGTCAAGCTATCCAGGCTGATAAAGGCTGATAGCCAGAAACCGGTCCTTGGATGCTTGATTCCGGTCTGGGAAAGACATGGCTTGGTAGTTCGGACTGGACGGTTCCCATGAGGCACAGGGTCAGAGCTGATTTGCATATAGCCAGTGTCTAACCCAGGGTGGTGTGGAGTGCAAAAAAACGATGGATTTAGGCCCAGATCCTTGTACTGGGGTGAATGCATGACATTGTTCTACATTCTGTCCATCAACTGTGTTTTTTGCTATTTTCACCCCGAGTGGGCTGGGTATGCTCAGACGTGAGTCCCAGGCTCTCCACACCACTGGAGTCAAGCTATCCAGGCTGATGAAGGCTGATAGCCAGAAACCGGTCCTTGGATGCTGGATTCCGGTCTGGGAAAGATATGGCTTGGTAGTTCGGACTGGACTGTTCCCATGAGGCACAGGGTCAGAGATGATTTGCATATAGCCAGTGTCTAACCCAGGGTGGTGTGGAGTGCAAAAAAACGATGGATTTAGGCCCAGATCCTTGTACTGGGGTGAATGCATGACATTGTTCTAAATTCTGTCTATCAACTGTGTTTTTTGCAATTTTCACCCCGAGTGGGCTGGGTATGCTCAGACGTGAGTCCCAGGCTCTCCACACCACTGGACTCAAGCTATCCAGGCTGATGAAGGCTGATAGCCAGAAACCGGTCCTTGGATGCTTGATTCCGGTCTGGGAAAGACATGGCTTGGTAGTTCGGACTGGACTGTTCCCATGAGGAACAGGGTCAGAGCTGATTTGCATATAGCCAGTGTCTAACCCAGGGTGGTGTGGAGTGCAGAAAAATGATGGATTTAGGCCCAGATCCTTGTACTGGGGTGAATAAATGACATTGTTCTACATTCTGTCCATCAACTATGTTTTTTGCAATTTTCGCCCCAAGTGGGTTGGGTATGCTCAGACGTGAGTCCCAGGCTCTCCACACCACTGGAGTCAAGCCATCCAGGCTGATGAAGGCTGATAGCCAGAAACCGGTCCTTGGATGCTTGATTCCGGTCTGGGAAAGACATGGCTTGGTAATTCGGACTGGACGGTTCCCATGAGGCACAGGGTCAGAGCTGATTTGCATATAGCCAGTGTCTAACCCAGGGTGGTGTGGAGTGCAAAAAAACGATGGATTTAGGCCCAGATCCTTGTACTGGGGTGAATGCATGACATTGTTCTACATTCTGTCCATCAACTGTGTTTTTTGCAATTTTCACCCCGAGTTGGCTGGGTATGCTCAGACGTGAGTCCCAGGCTCTCCACACCACTGGAGTCAAGCTATCCAGGCTGATGAAGGCTGATAGCCAGAAACCGGTCCTTGGATGCTTGATTCCGGTCTGGGAAAGACATGGCCTGGTAGTTCGGACTGGACTGTTCCCATGAGGCACAGGGTCAGAGCTGATTTACATATAGCCAGTGTCTAACCCAGGGTGGTGTGGAGTGCAAAAAAACGATGGATTTAGGCCCAGATTGTTGTACTGGGGTGAATGCATGACATTGTTCAACATTCTGTCCATCAACTGTGTTTTTTGCATTTTCACCCCGAGTGGGCTGGGTATGCTCAGACGTGAGTCCCAGGCTCTCCACACCACTGGAGTCAAGCTATCCAGGCTGATGAAGGCTGATAGCCAGAAACCGGTCCTTGGATGCTGGATTCCGGTCTGGGAAAGATATGGCTTGGTAGTTCGGACTGGACTGTTCCCATGAGGCACAGGGTCAGAGATGATTTGCATATAGCCAGTGTCTAACCCAGGGTGGTGTGGAGTGCAAAAAAACGATGGATTTAGGCCCAGATCCTTGTACTGGGGTGAATGCATGACATTGTTCTAAATTCTGTCTATCAACTGTGTTTTTTTCAATTTTCACCCCGAGTGGGCTGGGTATGCTCAGACGTGAGTCCCAGGCTCTCGACACCACTGGACTCAAGCTATCCAGGCTGATGAAGGCTGATAGCCAGAAACCGGTCCTTGGATGCTTGATTCCGGTCTGGGAAAGACATGGCTTGGTAGTTCGGACTGGACTGTTCCCATGAGGAACAGGGTCAGAGCTGATTTGCATATAGCCAGTGTCTAACCCAGGGTGGTGTGGAGTGCAGAAAAATGATGGATTTAGGCCCAGATCCTTGTACTGGGGTGAATAAATGACATTGTTCTACATTCTGTCCATCAACTATGTTTTTTGCAATTTTCGCCCCAAGTGGGTTGGGTATGCTCAGACGTGAGTCCCAGGCTCTCCACACCACTGGAGTCAAGCCATCCAGGCTGATGAAGGCTGATAGCCAGAAACCGGTCCTTGGATGCTTGATTCCGGTCTGGGAAAGACATGGCTTGGTAATTCGGACTGGACGGTTCCCATGAGGCACAGGGTCAGAGCTGATTTGCATATAGCCAGTGTCTAACCCAGGGTGGTGTGGAGTGCAAAAAAACGATGGATTTAGGCCCAGATCCTTGTACTGGGGTGAATGCATGACATTGTTCTACATTCTGTCCATCAACTGTGTTTTTTGCAATTTTCACCCCGAGTTGGCTGGGTATGCTCAGACGTGAGTCCCAGGCTCTCCACACCACTGGAGTCAAGCTATCCAGGCTGATGAAGGCTGATAGCCAGAAACCGGTCCTTGGATGCTTGATTCCGGTCTGGGAAAGACATGGCCTGGTAGTTCGGACTGGACTGTTCCCATGAGGCACAGGGTCAGAGCTGATTTACATATAGCCAGTGTCTAACCCAGGGTGGTGTGGAGTGCAAAAAAAACGATGGATTTAGGCCCAGATTGTTGTACTGGGGTGAATGCATGACATTGTTCAACATTCTGTCCATCAACTGTGTTTTTTGCATTTTCACCCCGAGTGGGCTGGGTATGCTCAGACGTGAGTCCCAGGCTCTCCACACCACTGGAGTCAAGCTATCCAGGCTGATGAAGGCTGATAGCCAGAAACCGGTCCTTGGATGCTTGATTCCGGTCTGGGAAAGACATGGCTTGGTAGTTCGGACTGGACTGTTCCCATGAGGCACAGGGTCAGAGCTGATTTGCATATAGCCAGTGTCTAACCCAGGGTGGTGTGGAGTGCAAAAAAATGATGGATTTAGGCCCAGATCCTTGTACTGGGGTGAATGCATGACATTGTTCTACATTCTGTCCATCAACTGTGTCTTTTGCAATTTTCACCCCGAGTGGGCTGGGTATGCTCAGACGTGAGTCCCAGGCTCTCCACACCACTGGAGTCAAGCTATCCAGGCCGATGAAGGCTGATAGCCAGAAACCGGTCCTTGGATGCTTGATTCCGGTCTGGGAAAGACATGGCTTGGTAGTTCGGACTGGACTGTTCCCATGAGGCACAGGGTCAGAGCTGATTTGCATATAGCCAGTGTCTAACCCAGGGTGGTGTGGAGTGCAAAAAAACGATGGATTTAGGCCCAGATCCTTGTACTGGGGTGAATGCATGACATTGTTCTACATTCTGTCCATCAACTGTGTTTTTTGCTATTTTCACCCTGAGTGGGCTGGGTATGCTCAGACGTGAGTCCCAGGCTCTCCACACCACTGGAGTCAAGCTATCCAGGCTGATGAAGGCTGATAGCCAGAAACCGGTCCTTGGATGCTTGATTCCGGTCTGGGAAAGATATGGCTTGGTAGTTCGGACTGGACTGTTCCCATGAGGCACAGGGTCAGAGATGATTTGCATATAGCCAGTGTCTAACCCAGGGTGGTGTGGAGTGCAAAAAAACGATGGATTTAGGCCCAGATCCTTGTACTGGGGTGAATGCATGACATTGTTCTAAATTCTGTCTATCAACTGTGTTTTTTGCAATTTTCACCCCGAGTGGGCTGGGTATGCTCAGACGTGAGTCCCAGGCTCTCCACACCACTGGACTCAAGCTATCCAGGCTGATGAAGGCTGATAGCCAGAAACCGGTCCTTGGATGCTTGATTCCGGTCTGGGAAAGACATGGCTTGGTAGTTCGGACTGGACTGTTCCCATGAGGAACAGGGTCAGAGCTGATTTGCATATAGCCAGTGTCTAACCCAGGGTGGTGTGAAGTGCAAAAAAAAGATGGATTTAGGCCCAGATCCTTGTACTGGGGTGAATAAAGGACATTGTTCTACATTCTGTCCATCAACTATGTTTTTTGCAATTTTCGCCCCAAGTGGGTTGGGTATGCTCAGACGTGAGTCCCAGGCTCTCCACACCACTGGAGTCAAGCCATCCAGGCTGATGAAGGCTGATAGCCAGAAACCGGTCCTTGGATGCTTGATTCCGGTCTGGGAAAGACATGGCTTGGTAATTCGGACTGGACAGTTCCCATGAGGCACAGGGTCAGAGCTGATTTGCATATAGCCAGTGTCTAACCCAGGGTGGTGTGGAGTGCAAAAAAACGATGGATTTAGGCCCAGATCCTTGTACTGGGGTGAATGCATGACATTGTTCTACATTCTGTCCATCAACTGTGTTTTTTGCAATTTTCACCCCGAGTGGGCTGGGTATGCTCAGACGTGAGTCCCAGGCTCTCCACACCACTGGAGTCAAGCTATCCAGGCTGATGAAGGCTGATAGCCAGAAACCGGTCCTTGGATGCTTGATTCCGGTCTGGGAAAGACATGGCTTGGTAGTTCGGACTGGACTGTTCCCATGAGGCACAGGGTCAGAGCTGATTTGCATATAGCCAGTGTCTAACCCAGGGTGGTGTGGAGTGCAAAAAAACGATGGATTTAGGCCCAGATCCTTGTACTGGGGTGAATGCATGACATTGTTCTACATTCTGTCCATCAACTGTGTTTTTTGCAATTTTCACCCCGAGTTGGCTGGGTATGCTCAGACGTGAGTCCCAGGCTCTCCACACCACTGGAGTCAAGCTATCCAGGCTGATGAAGGCTGATAGCCAGAAACCGGTCCTTGGATGCTTGATTCCGGTCTGGGAAAGACATGGCTTGGTAGTTCGGACTGGACTGTTCCCATGAGGCACAGGGTCAGAGCTGATTTGCATATAGCCAGTGTCTAACCCAGGGTGGTGTGGAGTGCAAAAAAACGATGGATTTAGGCCCAGATCCTTGTACTGGAGTGAATGCATGACATTGTTCTACATTCTGTCCATCAACTGTGTTTTTTGCAATTTTCACCCCGAGTGGGCTGGGTATGCTCAGACGTGAGTCCCAGGCTCTCCACACCACTGGAGTCAAGCTATCCAGGCTGATGAAGGCTGATAGCCAGAAACCGGTCCTTGGATGCTTGATTCCGGTCTGGGAAAGACATGGCTTGGTAGTTCGGACTGGACTGTTCCCATGAGGCACAGGGTCAGAGCTGATTTGCATATAGCCAGTGTCTAACCCAGGGTGGTGTGGAGTGCAAAAAAATGATGGATTTAGGCCCAGATCCTTGTACTGGGGTGAATGCATGACATTGTTCTACATTCTGTCCATCAACTGTGTTTTTTGCAATTTTCACCCCGAGTGGGCTGGGTATGCTCAGACGTGAGTCCCAGGCTCTCCACACCACTGGAGTCAAGCTATCCAGGCTGATAAAGGCTGATAGCCAGAAACCGGTCCTTGGATGCTTGATTCCGGTCTGGGAAAGACATGGCTTGGTAGTTCGGACTGGACGGTTCCCATGAGGCACAGGGTCAGAGCTGATTTGCATATAGCCAGTGTCTAACCCAGGGTGGTGTGGAGTGCAAAAAAACGATGGATTTAGGCCCAGATCCTTGTACTGGGGTGAATGCATGACATTGTTCTACATTCTGTCCATCAACTGTGTTTTTTGCTATTTTCACCCCGAGTGGGCTGGGTATGCTCAGACGTGAGTCCCAGGCTCTCCACACCACTGGAGTCAAGCTATCCAGGCTGATGAAGGCTGATAGCCAGAAACCGGTCCTTGGATGCTGGATTCCGGTCTGGGAAAGATATGGCTTGGTAGTTCGGACTGGACTGTTCCCATGAGGCACAGGGTCAGAGATGATTTGCATATAGCCAGTGTCTAACCCAGGGTGGTGTGGAGTGCAAAAAAACGATGGATTTAGGCCCAGATCCTTGTACTGGGGTGAATGCATGACATTGTTCTAAATTCTGTCTATCAACTGTGTTTTTTGCAATTTTCACCCCGAGTGGGCTGGGTATGCTCAGACGTGAGTCCCAGGCTCTCCACACCACTGGACTCAAGCTATCCAGGCTGATGAAGGCTGATAGCCAGAAACCGGTCCTTGGATGCTTGATTCCGGTCTGGGAAAGACATGGCTTGGTAGTTCGGACTGGACTGTTCCCATGAGGAACAGGGTCAGAGCTGATTTGCATATAGCCAGTGTCTAACCCAGGGTGGTGTGGAGTGCAGAAAAATGATGGATTTAGGCCCAGATCCTTGTACTGGGGTGAATAAATGACATTGTTCTACATTCTGTCCATCAACTATGTTTTTTGCAATTTTCGCCCCAAGTGGGTTGGGTATGCTCAGACGTGAGTCCCAGGCTCTCCACACCACTGGAGTCAAGCCATCCAGGCTGATGAAGGCTGATAGCCAGAAACCGGTCCTTGGATGCTTGATTCCGGTCTGGGAAAGACATGGCTTGGTAATTCGGACTGGACGGTTCCCATGAGGCACAGGGTCAGAGCTGATTTGCATATAGCCAGTGTCTAACCCAGGGTGGTGTGGAGTGCAAAAAAACGATGGATTTAGGCCCAGATCCTTGTACTGGGGTGAATGCATGACATTGTTATACATTCTGTCCATCAACTGTGTTTTTTGCAATTTTCACCCCGAGTTGGCTGGGTATGCTCAGACGTGAGTCCCAGGCTCTCCACACCACTGGAGTCAAGCTATCCAGGCTGATGAAGGCTGATAGCCAGAAACCGGTCCTTGGATGCTTGATTCCGGTCTGGGAAAGACATGGCCTGGTAGTTCGGACTGGACTGTTCCCATGAGGCACAGGGTCAGAGCTGATTTACATATAGCCAGTGTCTAACCCAGGGTGGTGTGGAGTGCAAAAAAACGATGGATTTAGGCCCAGATTGTTGTACTGGGGTGAATGCATGACATTGTTCAACATTCTGTCCATCAACTGTGTTTTTTGCATTTTCACCCCGAGTGGGCTGGGTATGCTCAGACGTGAGTCCCAGGCTCTCCACACCACTGGAGTCAAGCTATCCAGGCTGATGAAGGCTGATAGCCAGAAACCGGTCCTTGGATGCTTGATTCCGGTCTGGGAAAGACATGGCTTGGTAGTTCGGACTGGACTGTTCCCATGAGGCACAGGGTCAGAGCTGATTTGCATATAGCCAGTGTCTAACCCAGGGTGGTGTGGAGTGCAAAAAAATGATGGATTTAGGCCCAGATCCTTGTACTGGGGTGAATGCATGACATTGTTCTACATTCTGTCCATCAACTGTGTCTTTTGCAATTTTCACCCCGAGTGGGCTGGGTATGCTCAGACGTGAGTCCCAGGCTCTCCACACCACTGGAGTCAAGCTATCCAGGCCGATGAAGGCTGATAGCCAGAAACCGGTCCTTGGATGCTTGATTCCGGTCTGGGAAAGACATGGCTTGGTAGTTCGGACTGGACTGTTCCCATGAGGCACAGGGTCAGAGCTGATTTGCATATAGCCAGTGTCTAACCCAGGGTGGTGTGGAGTGCAAAAAAACGATGGATTTAGGCCCAGATCCTTGTACTGGGGTGAATGCATGACATTGTTCTACATTCTGTCCATCAACTGTGTTTTTTGCTATTTTCACACTGAGTGGGCTGGGTATGCTCAGACGTGAGTCCCAGGCTCTCCACACCACTGGAGTCAAGCTATCCAGGCTGATGAAGGCTGATAGCCAGAAACCAGTCCTTGGATGCTTGATTCCGGTCTGGGAAAGATATGGCTTGGTAGTTCGGACTGGACTGTTCCCATGAGGCCCAGGGTCAGAGATGATTTGCATATAGCCAGTGTCTAACCCAGGGTGGTGTGGAGTGCAAAAAAACGATGGATTTAGGCCCAGATCCTTGTACTGGGGTGAATGCATGACATTGTTCTAAATTCTGTCTATCAACTGTGTTTTTTGCAATTTTCACCCCGAGTGGGCTGGGTATGCTCAGACGTGAGTCCCAGGCTCTCCACACCACTGGACTCAAGCTATCCAGGCTGATGAAGGCTGATAGCCAGAAACCGGTCCTTGGATGCTTGATTCCGGTCTGGGAAAGACATGGCTTGGTAGTTCGGACTGGACTGTTCCCATGAGGAACAGGGTCAGAGCTGATTTGCATATAGCCAGTGTCTAACCCAGGGTGGTGTGAAGTGCAAAAAAATGAAGGATTTAGGCCCAGATCCTTGTACTGGGGTGAATAAAGGACATTGTTCTACATTCTGTCCATCAACTATGTTTTTTGCAATTTTCGCCCCAAGTGGGTTGGGTATGCTCAGACGTGAGTCCCAGGCTCTCCACACCACTGGAGTCAAGCCATCCAGGCTGATGAAGGCTGATAGCCAGAAACCGGTCCTTGGATGCTTGATTCCGGTCTGGGAAAGACATGGCTTGGTAGTTCGGACTGGACTGTTCCCATGAGGCACAGGGTCAGAGCTGATTTGCATATAGCCAGTGTCTAACCCAGGGTGGTGTGGAGTGCAACAAAATGATGGATTTAGGCCCAGATCCTTGTACTGGGGTGAATGCATGACATTGTTCTACATTCTGTCCATCAACTGTGTTTTTTGCAATTTTCACCCCGAGTGGACTGGGTATGCTCAGACGTGAGTCCCAGGCTCTCCACACCACTGGAGTCAAGCTATCCAGGCTGATGAAGGCTAATAGCCAGAAACCGGTCCTTGGATGCTTGATTCCAGTCTGGGAAAGACATGGCTTGGTAGTTCGGACTGGACGGTACCCATGAGGCACAGGGTCAGAGCTGATTTGCATATAGCCAGTGTCTAACCCAGGGTGGTGTGGAGTACAAAAAAACGATGGATTTAGGCCCAGATCCTTGTACTGGGGTGAATGCATGACATTGTTCTACATTCTGTCCATCAACTGTGTTTTTTGCAATTTTCACCCCGAGTTGGCTGGGTATGCTCAGACGTGAGTCCCAGGCTCTCCACACCACTGGAGTCAAGCTATCCAGGCTGATGAAGGCTGATAGCCAGAAACCGGTCCTTGGATGCTTGATTCCGGTCTGGGAAAGACATGGCTTGGTAGTTCGGACTGGACGGTTCCCATGAGGCACAGGGTCAGAGCTGATTTGCATATAGCCAGTGTCTAACCCAGGGTGGTGTGGAGTGCAAAAAAACGATGGATTTAGGCCCAGATCCTTGTACTGGGGTGAATGCATGACATTGTTCTACATTCTGTCCATCAACTGTGTTTTTTGCTATTTTCACCCCGAGTGGGCTGGGTATGCTCAGACGTGAGTCCCAGGCTCTCCACACCACTGGAGTCAAGCTATCCAGGCTGATGAAGGCTGATAGCCAGAAACCGGTCCTTGGATGCTTGATTCCGGTCTGGGAAAGACATGGCTTGGTAGTTCGGACTGGACTGTTCCCATGAGGCACAGGGTCAGAGCTGATTTGCATATAGCCAGTGCCTAATCCAGGGTGGTGTGGAGTGCAAAAAAACGACGGATTTAGGCCCAGATCCTTGTACTGGGGTGAATGCATGACATTGTTCTACATTCTGTCCATCAACTGTGTTTTTTGCAATTTTCACCCCGAGTGGGCTGGGTATGCTCAGACGTGAGTCCCAGGCTCTCCACACCACTGGAGTCAAGCTATCCAGGCTGATGAAGGCTGATAGCCAGAAACCAGTCCTTGGATGCTTGATTCCGGTCTGGGAAAGACATGGCTTGGTAGTTCAGACTGGACTGTTCCCATGAGGCACAGGGTCAGAGCTGATTTGCATATAGCTAGTGTCTAACCCAGGGTGGTGTGGAGTGCAAAAAAACGATGGATTTAGGCCCAGATCCTTGTACTGGGGTGAATGCATGACATTGTTCTACATTCTGTCCATCAACTGTGTTTTTTGCAATTTTCACCCCGAGTTGGCTGGGTATGCTCAGACGTGAGTCCCAGGCTCTCCACACCACTGGAGTCAAGCTATCCAGGCTGATGAAGGCTGATAGCCAGAAACCGGTCCTTGGATGCTTGATTCCGGTCTGGGAAAGACATGGCCTGGTAGTTCGGACTGGACTGTTCCCATGAGGCACAGGGTCAGAGCTGATTTGCATATAGCCAGTGTCTAACCCAGGGTGGTGTGGAGTGCAAAAAAACGATGGATTTAGGCCCAGATCGTTGTACTGGGGTGAATGCATGACATTGTTCAACATTCTGTCCATCAACTATGTTTTTTGCAATTTTCGCCCCAAGTGGGTTGGGTATGCTCAGACGTGAGTCCCAGGCTCTCCACACCACTGGAGTCAAGCCATCCAGGCTGATGAAGGCTGATAGCCAGAAACCGGTCCTTGGATGCTTGATTCCGGTCTGGGAAAGACATGGCTTGGTAATTCGGACTGGACAGTTCCCATGAGGCACAGGGTCAGAGCTGATTTGCATATAGCCAGTGTCTAACCCAGGGTGGTGTGGAGTGCAAAAAAACGATGGATTTAGGCCCAGATCCTTGTACTGGGGTGAATGCATGACATTGTTCTACATTCTGTCCATCAACTGTGTTTTTTGCAATTTTCACCCCGAGTGGGCTGGGTATGCTCAGACGTGAGTCCCAGGCTCTCCACACCACTGGAGTCAAGCTATCCAGGCTGATGAAGGCTGATAGCCAGAAACCGGTCCTTGGATGCTTGATTCCGGTCTGGGAAAGACATGGCTTGGTAGTTCGGACTGGACTGTTCCCATGAGGCACAGGGTCAGAGCTGATTTGCATATAGCCAGTGTATAACCCAGGGTGGTGTGGAGTGCAAAAAAATGATGGATTTAGGCCCAGATCCTTGTACTGGGGTGAATGCATGACATTGTTCTACATTCTGTCCATCAACTGTGTTTTTTGCAATTTTCACCCCGAGTGGGCTGGGTATGCTCAGACGTGAGTCCCAGGCTCTCCACACCACTGGAGTCAAGCTATCCAGGCTGATGAAGGCTGATAGCCAGAAACCGGTCCTTGGATGCTTGATTCCGGTCTGGGAAAGACATGGCTTGGTAGTTCGGACTGGACTGTTCCCATGAGGCACAGGGTCAGAGCTGATTTGCATATAGCCAGTGCCTAATCCAGGGTGGTGTGGAGTGCAAAAAAACGACGGATTTAGGCCCAGATCCTTGTACTGGGGTGAATGCATGACATTGTTCTACATTCTGTCCATCAACTGTGTTTTTTGCAATTTTCACCCCGAGTGGGCTGGGTATGCTCAGACGTGAGTCCCAGGCTCTCCACACCACTGGAGTCAAGCTATCCAGGCTGATGAAGGCTGATAGCCAGAAACCGGTCCTTGGATGCTTGATTCCGGTCTGGGAAAGACATGGCTTGGTAGTTCGGACTGGACTGTTCCCATGAGGCACAGGGTCAGAGCTGATTTGCATATAGCCAGTGTCTAACCCAGGGTGGTGTGGAGTGCAAAAAAACGATGGATTTAGGCCCAGATCCTTGTACTGGGGTGAATGCATGACATTGTTCTACATTCTGTCCATCAACTGTGTTTTTTGCTATTTTCACCCTGAGTGGGCTGGGTATGCTCAGACGTGAGTCCCAGGCTCTCCACACCACTGGAGTCAAGCTATCCAGGCTGATGAAGGCTGATAGCCAGAAACCGGTCCTTGGATGCTTGATTCCGGTCTGGGAAAGATATGGCTTGGTAGTTCGGACTGGACTGTTCCCATGAGGCACAGGGTCAGAGATGATTTGCATATAGCCAGTGTCTAAACCAGGGTGGTGTGGAGTGCAAAAAAACGATGGATTTAGGCCCAGATCCTTGTACTGGGGTGAATGCATGACATTGTTCTAAATTCTGTCTATCAACTGTGTTTTTTGCAATTTTCACCCCGAGTGGGCTGGGTATGCTCAGACGTGAGTCCCAGGCTCTCCACACCACTGGACTCAAGCTATCCAGGCTGATGAAGGCTGATAGCCAGAAACCGGTCCTTGGATGCAGGATTCCGGTCTGGGAAAGACATGGCTTGGTAGTTCGGACTGGACTGTTCCCATGAGGAACAGGGTCAGAGCTGATTTGCATATAGCCAGTGTCTAACCCAGGGTGGTGTGAAGTGCAAAAAAATGATGGATTTAGGCCCAGATCCTTGTACTGGGGTGAATAAAGGACATTGTTCTACATTCTGTCCATCAACTATGTTTTTTGCAATTTTCGCCCCAAGTGGGTTGGGTATGCTCAGACGTGAGTCCCAGGCTCTCCACACCACTGGAGTCAAGCTATCCAGGCTGATGAAGGCTGATAGCCAGAAACCGGTCCTTGGATGCTTGATTCCGGTCTGGGAAAGATATGGCTTGGTAGTTCGGACTGGACTGTTCCCATGAGGCACAGGGTCAGAGATGATTTGCATATAGCCAGTGTCTAACCCAGGGTGGTGTGGAGTGCAAAAAAACGATGGATTTAGGCCCAGATCCTTGTACTGGGGTGAATGCATGACATTGTTCTAAATTCTGTCTATCAACTGTGTTTTTTGCAATTTTCACCCCGAGTGGGCTGGGTATGCTCAGACGTGAGTCCCAGGCTCTCCACACCACTGGACTCAAGCTATCCAGGCTGATGAAGGCTGATAGCCAGAAACCGGTCCTTGGATGCTTGATTCCGGTCTGGGAAAGACATGGCTTGGTAGTTCGGACTGGACTGTTCCCATGAGGAACAGGGTCAGAGCTGATTTGCATATAGCCAGTGTCTAACCCAGGGTGGTGTGAAGTGCAAAAAAAAGATGGATTTAGGCCCAGATCCTTGTACTGGGGTGAATAAAGGACATTGTTCTACATTCTGTCCATCAACTATGTTTTTTGCAATTTTCGCCCCAAGTGGGTTGGGTATGCTCAGACGTGAGTCCCAGGCTCTCCACACCACTGGAGTCAAGCCATCCAGGCTGATGAAGGCTGATAGCCAGAAACCGGTCCTTGGATGCTTGATTCCGGTCTGGGAAAGACATGGCTTGGTAATTCGGACTAGACAGTTCCCATGAGGCACAGGGTCAGAGCTGATTTGCATATAGCCAGTGTCTAACCCAGGGTGGTGTGGAGTGCAAAAAAACGATGGATTTAGGCCCAGATCCTTGTACTGGGGTGAATGCATGACATTGTTCTACATTCTGTCCATCAACTGTGTTTTTTGCAATTTTCACCCCGAGTGGGCTGGGTATGCTCAGACGTGAGTCCCAGGCTCTCCACACCACTGGAGTCAAGCTATCCAGGCTGATGAAGGCTGATAGCCAGAAACCGGTCCTTGGATGCTTGATTCCGGTCTGGGAAAGACATGGCTTGGTAGTTCGGACTGGACTGTTCCCATGAGGCACAGGGTCAGAGCTGATTTGCATATAGCCAGTGTCTAACCCAGGGTGGTGTGGAGTGCAAAAAAATGATGGATTTAGGCCCAGATCCTTGTACTGGGGTGAATGCATGACATTGTTCTACATTCTGTCCATCAACTGTGTTTTTTGCAATTTTCACCCCGAGTGGGCTGGGTATGCTCAGACGTGAGTCCCAGGCTCTCCACACCACTGGAGTCAAGCTATCCAGGCTGATGAAGGCTGATAGCCAGAAACCGGTCCTTGGATGCTTGATTCCGGTCTGGGAAAGACATGGCCTGGTAGTTCGGACTGGACTGTTCCCATGAGGCACAGGGTCAGAGCTGATTTGCATATAGCCAGTGTCTAACCCAGGGTGGTGTGGAGTGCAAAAAAACGATGGATTTAGGCCCAGATCGTTGTACTGGGGTGAATGCATGACATTGTTCAACATTCTGTCCATCAACTATGTTTTTTGCAATTTTCGCCCCAAGTGGGTTGGGTATGCTCAGACGTGAGTCCCAGGCTCTCCACACCACTGGAGTCAAGCCATCCAGGCTGATGAAGGCTGATAGCCAGAAACCGGTCCTTGGATGCTTGATTCCGGTCTGGGAAAGACATGGCTTGGTAATTCGGACTGGACAGTTCCCATGAGGCACAGGGTCAGAGCTGATTTGCATATAGCCAGTGTCTAACCCAGGGTGGTGTGGAGTGCAAAAAAACGATGGATTTAGGCCCAGATCCTTGTACTGGGGTGAATGCATGACATTGTTCTACATTCTGTCCATCAACTGTGTTTTTTGCAATTTTCACCCCGAGTGGGCTGGGTATGCTCAGACGTGAGTCCCAGGCTCTCCACACCACTGGAGTCAAGCTATCCAGGCTGATGAAGGCTGATAGCCAGAAACCGGTCCTTGGATGCTTGATTCCGGTCTGGGAAAGACATGGCTTGGTAGTTCGGACTGGACTGTTCCCATGAGGCACAGGGTCAGAGCTGATTTGCATATAGCCAGTGTCTAACCCAGGGTGGTGTGGAGTGCAAAAAAATGATGGATTTAGGCCCAGATCCTTGTACTGGGGTGAATGCATGACATTGTTCTACATTCTGTCCATCAACTGTGTTTTTTGCAATTTTCACCCCGAGTGGGCTGGGTATGCTCAGACGTGAGTCCCAGGCTCTCCACACCACTGGAGTCAAGCTATCCAGGCTGATGAAGGCTGATAGCCAGAAACCGGTCCTTGGATGCTTGATTCCGGTCTGGGAAAGATATGGCTTGGTAGTTCGGACTGGACTGTTCCCATGAGGCACAGGGTCAGAGATGATTTGCATATAGCCAGTGTCTAAACCAGGGTGGTGTGGAGTGCAAAAAAACGATGGATTTAGGCCCAGATCCTTGTACTGGGGTGAATGCATGACATTGTTCTAAATTCTGTCTATCAACTGTGTTTTTTGCAATTTTTACCCCGAGTGGGCTGGGTATGCTCAGACGTGAGTCCCAGGCTCTCCACACCACTGGACTCAAGCTATCCAGGCTGATGAAGGCTGATAGCCAGAAACCGGTCCTTTGATGCAGGATTCCGGTCTGGGAAAGACATGGCTTGGTAGTTCGGACTGGACTGTTCCCATGAGGAACAGGGTCAGAGCTGATTTGCATATAGCCAGTGTCTAACCCAGGGTGGTGTGAAGTCCAAAAAAATGATGGATTTAGGCCCAGATCCTTGTACTGGGGTGAATAAAGGACATTGTTCTACATTCTGTCCATCAACTATGTTTTTTGCAATTTTCGCCCCAAGTGGGTTGGGTATGCTCAGACGTGAGTCCCAGGCTCTCCACACCACTGGAGTCAAGCTATCCAGGCTGATGAAGGCTGATAGCCAGAAACCGGTCCTTGGATGCTTGATTCCGGTCTGGGAAAGATATGGCTTGGTAGTTCGGACTGGACTGTTCCCATGAGGCACAGGGTCAGAGATGATTTGCATATAGCCAGTGTCTAACCCAGGGTGGTGTGGAGTGCAAAAAAACGATGGATTTAGGCCCAGATCCTTGTACTGGGGTGAATGCATGACATTGTTCTAAATTCTGTCTATCAACTGTGTTTTTTGCAATTTTCACCCCGAGTGGGCTGGGTATGCTCAGACGTGAGTCCCAGGCTCTCCACACCACTGGACTCAAGCTATCCAGGCTGATGAAGGCTGATAGCCAGAAACCGGTCCTTGGATGCTTGATTCCGGTCTGGGAAAGACATGGCTTGGTAGTTCGGACTGGACTGTTCCCATGAGGAACAGGGTCAGAGCTGATTTGCATATAGCCAGTGTCTAACCCAGGGTGGTGTGAAGTGCAAAAAAAAGATGGATTTAGGCCCAGATCCTTGTACTGGGGTGAATAAAGGACATTGTTCTACATTCTGTCCATCAACTATGTTTTTTGCAATTTTCGCCCCAAGTGGGTTGGGTATGCTCAGACGTGAGTCCCAGGCTCTCCACACCACTGGAGTCAAGCCATCCAGGCTGATGAAGGCTGATAGCCAGAAACCGGTCCTTGGATGCTTGATTCCGGTCTGGGAAAGACATGGCTTGGTAATTCGGACTGGACAGTTCCCATGAGGCACAGGGTCAGAGCTGATTTGCATATAGCCAGTGTCTAACCCAGGGTGGTGTGGAGTGCAAAAAAACGATGGATTTAGGCCCAGATCCTTGTACTGGGGTGAATGCATGACATTGTTCTACATTCTGTCCATCAACTGTGTTTTTTGCAATTTTCACCCCGAGTGGGCTGGGTATGCTCAGACGTGAGTCCCAGGCTCTCCACACCACTGGAGTCAAGCTATCCAGGCTGATGAAGGCTGATAGCCAGAAACCGGTCCTTGGATGCTTGATTCCGGTCTGGGAAAGACATGGCTTGGTAGTTCGGACTGGACTGTTCCCATGAGGCACAGGGTCAGAGCTGATTTGCATATAGCCAGTGTCTAACCCAGGGTGGTGTGGAGTGCAAAAAAATGATGGATTTAGGCCCAGATCCTTGTACTGGGGTGAATGCATGACATTGTTCTACATTCTGTCCATCAACTGTGTTTTTTGCAATTTTCACCCCGAGTGGGCTGGGTATGCTCAGACGTGAGTCCCAGGCTCTCCACACCACTGGAGTCAAGCTATCCAGGCTGATGAAGGCTGATAGCCAGAAACCGGTCCTTGGATGCTTGATTCCGGTCTGGGAAAGACATGGCTTGGTAGTTCGGACTGGACTGTTCCCATGAGGCACAGGGTCAGAGCTGATTTGCATATAGCCAGTGCCTAATCCAGGGTGGTGTGGAGTGCAAAAAAACGACGGATTTAGGCCCAGATCCTTGTACTGGGGTGAATGCATGACATTGTTCTACATTCTGTCCATCAACTGTGTTTTTTGCAATTTTCACCCCGAGTGGGCTGGGTATGCTCAGACGTGAGTCCCAGGCTCTCCACACCACTGGAGTCAAGCTATCCAGGCTGATGAAGGCTGATAGCCAGAAACCGGTCCTTGGATGCTTGATTCCGGTCTGGGAAAGACATGGCTTGGTAGTTCGGACTGGACTGTTCCCATGAGGCACAGGGTCAGAGCTGATTTGCATATAGCCAGTGTCTAACCCAGGGTGGTGTGGAGTGCAAACAAACGATGGATTTAGGCCCAGATCCTTGTACTGGGGTGAATGCATGACATTGTTCTACATTCTGTCCATCAACTGTGTTTTTTGCTATTTTCACCCTGAGTGGGCTGGGTATGCTCAGACGTGAGTCCCAGGCTCTCCACACCACTGGAGTCAAGCTATCCAGGCTGATGAAGGCTGATAGCCAGAAACCGGTCCTTGGATGCTTGATTCCGGTCTGGGAAAGATATGGCTTGGTAGTTCGGACTGGACTGTTCCCATGAGGCACAGGGTCAGAGATGATTTGCATATAGCCAGTGTCTAAACCAGGGTGGTGTGGAGTGCAAAAAAACGATGGATTTAGGCCCAGATCCTTGTACTGGGGTGAATGCATGACATTGTTCTAAATTCTGTCTATCAACTGTGTTTTTTGCAATTTTCACCCCGAGTGGGCTGGGTATGCTCAGACGTGAGTCCCAGGCTCTCCACACCACTGGACTCAAGCTATCCAGGCTGATGAAGGCTGATAGCCAGAAACCGGTCCTTGGATGCAGGATTCCGGTCTGGGAAAGACATGGCTTGGTAGTTCGGACTGGACTGTTCCCATGAGGAACAGGGTCAGAGCTGATTTGCATATAGCCAGTGTCTAACCCAGGGTGGTGTGAAGTGCAAAAAAATGATGGATTTAGGCCCAGATCCTTGTACTGGGGTGAATAAAGGACATTGTTCTACATTCTGTCCATCAACTATGTTTTTTGCAATTTTCGCCCCAAGTGGGTTGGGTATGCTCAGACGTGAGTCCCAGGCTCTCCACACCACTGGAGTCAAGCTATCCAGGCTGATGAAGGCTGATAGCCAGAAACCGGTCCTTGGATGCTTGATTCCGGTCTGGGAAAGATATGGCTTGGTAGTTCGGACTGGACTGTTCCCATGAGGCACAGGGTCAGAGATGATTTGCATATAGCCAGTGTCTAACCCAGGGTGGTGTGGAGTGCAAAAAAACGATGGATTTAGGCCCAGATCCTTGTACTGGGGTGAATGCATGACATTGTTCTAAATTCTGTCTATCAACTGTGTTTTTTGCAATTTTCACCCCGAGTGGGCTGGGTATGCTCAGACGTGAGTCCCAGGCTCTCCACACCACTGGACTCAAGCTATCCAGGCTGATGAAGGCTGATAGCCAGAAACCGGTCCTTGGATGCTTGATTCCGGTCTGGGAAAGACATGGCTTGGTAGTTCGGACTGGACTGTTCCCATGAGGAACAGGGTCAGAGCTGATTTGCATATAGCCAGTGTCTAACCCAGGGTGGTGTGAAGTGCAAAAAAAAGATGGATTTAGGCCCAGATCCTTGTACTGGGGTGAATAAAGGACATTGTTCTACATTCTGTCCATCAACTATGTTTTTTGCAATTTTCGCCCCAAGTGGGTTGGGTATGCTCAGACGTGAGTCCCAGGCTCTCCACACCACTGGAGTCAAGCCATCCAGGCTGATGAAGGCTGATAGCCAGAAACCGGTCCTTGGATGCTTGATTCCGGTCTGGGAAAGACATGGCTTGGTAATTCGGACTAGACAGTTCCCATGAGGCACAGGGTCAGAGCTGATTTGCATATAGCCAGTGTCTAACCCAGGGTGGTGTGGAGTGCAAAAAAACGATGGATTTAGGCCCAGATCCTTGTACTGGGGTGAATGCATGACATTGTTCTACATTCTGTCCATCAACTGTGTTTTTTGCAATTTTCACCCCGAGTGGGCTGGGTATGCTCAGACGTGAGTCCCAGGCTCTCCACACCACTGGAGTCAAGCTATCCAGGCTGATGAAGGCTGATAGCCAGAAACCGGTCCTTGGATGCTTGATTCCGGTCTGGGAAAGACATGGCTTGGTAGTTCGGACTGGACTGTTCCCATGAGGCACAGGGTCAGAGCTGATTTGCATATAGCCAGTGTCTAACCCAGGGTGGTGTGGAGTGCAAAAAAATGATGGATTTAGGCCCAGATCCTTGTACTGGGGTGAATGCATGACATTGTTCTACATTCTGTCCATCAACTGTGTTTTTTGCAATTTTCACCCCGAGTGGGCTGGGTATGCTCAGACGTGAGTCCCAGGCTCTCCACACCACTGGAGTCAAGCTATCCAGGCTGATGAAGGCTAATAGCCAGAAACCGGTCCTTGGATGCTTGATTCCGGTCTGGGAAAGACATGGCTTGGTAGTTCGGACTGGACTGTTCCCATGAGGCACAGGGTCAGAGCTGATTTGCATATAGCCAGTGTCTAACCCAGGGTGGTGTGGAGTGCAAAAAAACGATGGATTTAGGCCCAGATCCTTGTACTGGGGTGAATGCATGACATTGTTCTACATTCTGTCCATCAACTGTGTTTTTTGCTATTTTCACCCCGAGTGGGCTGGGTATGCTCAGACGTGAGTCCCAGGCTCTCCACACCACTGGAGTCAAGCTATCCAGGCTGATGAAGGCTGATAGCCAGAAACCGGTCCTTGGATGCTTGATTCCGGTCTGGGAAAGACATGGCTTGGTAGTTCGGACTGGACTGTTCCCATGAGGCACAGGGTCAGAGCTGATTTGCATATAGCCAGTGTCTAACCCAGGGTGGTGTGGAGTGCAAAAAAAACGATGGATTTAGGCCCAGATTGTTGTACTGGGGTGAATGCATGACATTGTTCAACATTCTGTCCATCAACTGTGTTTTTTGCATTTTCACCCCGAGTGGGCTGGGTATGCTCAGACGTGAGTCCCAGGCTCTCCACACCACTGGAGTCAAGCTATCCAGGCTGATGAAGGCTGATAGCCAGAAACCGGTCCTTGGATGCTTGATTCCGGTCTGGGAAAGACATGGCTTGGTAGTTCGGACTGGACTGTTCCCATGAGGCACAGGGTCAGAGCTGATTTGCATATAGCCAGTGTCTAACCCAGGGTGGTGTGGAGTGCAAAAAAATGATGGATTTAGGCCCAGATCCTTGTATTGGGGTGAATGCATGACATTGTTCTACATTCTGTCCATCAACTGTGTCTTTTGCAATTTTCACCCCGAGTGGGCTGGGTATGCTCAGACGTGAGTCCCAGGCTCTCCACACCACTGGAGTCAAGCTATCCAGGCCGATGAAGGCTGATAGCCAGAAACCGGTCCTTGGATGCTTGATTCCGGTCTGGGAAAGACATGGCTTGGTAGTTCGGACTGGACTGTTCCCATGAGGCACAGGGTCAGAGCTGATTTGCATATAGCCAGTGTCTAACCCAGGGTGGTGTGGAGTGCAAAAAAACGATGGATTTAGGCCCAGATCCTTGTACTGGGGTGAATGCATGACATTGTTCTACATTCTGTCCATCAACTGTGTTTTTTGCTATTTTCACCCTGAGTGGGCTGGGTATGCTCAGACGTGAGTCCCAGGCTCTCCACACCACTGGAGTCAAGCTATCCAGGCTGATGAAGGCTGATAGCCAGAAACCGGTCCTTGGATGCTTGATTCCGGTCTGGGAAAGATATGGCTTGGTAGTTCGGACTGGACTGTTCCCATGAGGCACAGGGTCAGAGATGATTTGCATATAGCCAGTGTCTAACCCAGGGTGGTGTGGAGTGCAAAAAAACGATGGATTTAGGCCCAGATCCTTGTACTGGGGTGAATGCATGACATTGTTCTAAATTCTGTCTATCAACTGTGTTTTTTGCAATTTTCACCCCGAGTGGGCTGGGTATGCTCAGACGTGAGTCCCAGGCTCTCCACACCACTGGACTCAAGCTATCCAGGCTGATGAAGGCTGATAGCCAGAAACCGGTCCTTGGATGCTTGATTCCGGTCTGGGAAAGACATGGCTTGGTAGTTCGGACTGGACTGTTCCCATGAGGAACAGGGTCAGAGCTGATTTGCATATAGCCAGTGTCTAACCCAGGGTGGTGTGAAGTGCAAAAAAAAGATGGATTTAGGCCCAGATCCTTGTACTGGGGTG
Source organism: Lissotriton helveticus (assembly GCF_964261635.1). Taxonomy (NCBI): domain Eukaryota; kingdom Metazoa; phylum Chordata; class Amphibia; order Caudata; family Salamandridae; genus Lissotriton; species Lissotriton helveticus. Next base: position 1,669,947,513 of record NC_136069.1, on the reverse strand, counting down.
AATAAAGGACATTGTTCTACATTCTGTCCATCAACTATGTTTTTTGCAATTTTCGCCCCAAGTGGGTTGGGTATGCTCAGACGTGAGTCCCAGGCTCTCCACACCACTGGAGTCAAGCCATCCAGGCTGATGAAGGCTGATAGCCAGAAACCGGTCCTTGGATGCTTGATTCCGGTCTGGGAAAGACATGGCTTGGTAATTCGGACTGGACAGTTCCCATGAGGCACAGGGTCAGAGCTGATTTGCATATAGCCAGTGTCTAACCCAGGGTGGTGTGGAGTGCAAAAAAACGATGGATTTAGGCCCAGATCCTTGTACTGGGGTGAATGCATGACATTGTTCTACATTCTGTCCATCAACTGTGTTTTTTGCAATTTTCACCCCGAGTGGGCTGGGTATGCTCAGACGTGAGTCCCAGGCTCTCCACACCACTGGAGTCAAGCTATCCAGGCTGATGAAGGCTGATAGCCAGAAACCGGTCCTTGGATGCTTGATTCCGGTCTGGGAAAGACATGGCTTGGTAGTTCGGACTGGACTGTTCCCATGAGGCACAGGGTCAGAGCTGATTTGCATATAGCCAGTGTCTAACCCAGGGTGGTGTGGAGTGCAAAAAAATGATGGATTTAGTCCCAGATCCTTGTACTGGGGTGAATGCATGACATTGTTCTACATTCTGTCCATCAACTGTGTTTTTTGCAATTTTCACCCCGAGTGGGCTGGGTATGCTCAGACGTGAGTCCCAGGCTCTCCACACCACTGGAGTCAAGCTATCCAGGCTGATGAAGGCTAATAGCCAGAAACCGGTCCTTGGATGCTTGATTCCGGTCTGGGAAAGACATGGCTTGGTAATTCGGACTGGACGGTACCCATGAGGCACAGGGTCAGAGCTGATTTGCATATAGCCAGTGTCTAACCCAGGGTGGTGTGGAGTGCAAAAAAACGATGGATTTAGGCCCAGATCCTTGTACTGGGGTGAATGCATGACATTGTTCTACATTCTGTCCATCAACTGTGTTTTTTGCAATTTTCAACCCGAGTTGGCTGGGTATGCTCAGACGTGAGTCCCAGGCTCTCCACACCACTGGAGTCAAGCTATCCAGGCTGATGAAGGCTGATAGCCAGAAACCGGTCCTTGGATGCTTGATTCCGGTCTGGGAAAGACATGGCTTGGTAGTTCGGACTGGACTGTTCCCATGAGGCACAGGGTCAGAGCTGATTTGCATATAGCCAGTGTCTAACCCAGGGTGGTGTGGAGTGCAAAAAAACGATGGATTTAGGCCCAGATCCTTGTACTGGAGTGAATGCATGACATTGTTCTACATTCTGTCCATCAACTGTGTTTTTTGCAATTTTCACCCCGAGTGGGCTGGGTATGCTCAGACGTGAGTCCCAGGCTCTCCACACCACTGGAGTCAAGCTATCCAGGCTGATGAAGGCTGATAGCCAGAAACCGGTCCTTGGATGCTTGATTCCGGTCTGGGAAAGACATGGCTTGGTAGTTCGGACTGGACTGTTCCCATGAGGCACAGGGTCAGAGCTGATTTGCATATAGCCAGTGTCTAACCCAGGGTGGTGTGGAGTGCAAAAAAATGATGGATTTAGGCCCAGATCCTTGTACTGGGGTGAATGCATGACATTGTTCTACATTCTGTCCATCAACTGTGTTTTTTGCAATTTTCACCCCGAGTGGGCTGGGTATGCTCAGACGTGAGTCCCAGGCTCTCCACACCACTGGAGTCAAGCTATCCAGGCTGATAAAGGCTGATAGCCAGAAACCGGTCCTTGGATGCTTGATTCCGGTCTGGGAAAGACATGGCTTGGTAGTTCGGACTGGACGGTTCCCATGAGGCACAGGGTCAGAGCTGATTTGCATATAGCCAGTGTCTAACCCAGGGTGGTGTGGAGTGCAAAAAAACGATGGATTTAGGCCCAGATCCTTGTACTGGGGTGAATGCATGACATTGTTCTACATTCTGTCCATCAACTGTGTTTTTTGCTATTTTCACCCCGAGTGGGCTGGGTATGCTCAGACGTGAGTCCCAGGCTCTCCACACCACTGGAGTCAAGCTATCCAGGCTGATGAAGGCTGATAGCCAGAAACCGGTCCTTGGATGCTGGATTCCGGTCTGGGAAAGATATGGCTTGGTAGTTCGGACTGGACTGTTCCCATGAGGCACAGGGTCAGAGATGATTTGCATATAGCCAGTGTCTAACCCAGGGTGGTGTGGAGTGCAAAAAAACGATGGATTTAGGCCCAGATCCTTGTACTGGGGTGAATGCATGACATTGTTCTAAATTCTGTCTATCAACTGTGTTTTTTGCAATTTTCACCCCGAGTGGGCTGGGTATGCTCAGACGTGAGTCCCAGGCTCTCCACACCACTGGACTCAAGCTATCCAGGCTGATGAAGGCTGATAGCCAGAAACCGGTCCTTGGATGCTTGATTCCGGTCTGGGAAAGACATGGCTTGGTAGTTCGGACTGGACTGTTCCCATGAGGAACAGGGTCAGAGCTGATTTGCATATAGCCAGTGTCTAACCCAGGGTGGTGTGGAGTGCAGAAAAATGATGGATTTAGGCCCAGATCCTTGTACTGGGGTGAATAAATGACATTGTTCTACATTCTGTCCATCAACTATGTTTTTTGCAATTTTCGCCCCAAGTGGGTTGGGTATGCTCAGACGTGAGTCCCAGGCTCTCCACACCACTGGAGTCAAGCCATCCAGGCTGATGAAGGCTGATAGCCAGAAACCGGTCCTTGGATGCTTGATTCCGGTCTGGGAAAGACATGGCTTGGTAATTCGGACTGGACGGTTCCCATGAGGCACAGGGTCAGAGCTGATTTGCATATAGCCAGTGTCTAACCCAGGGTGGTGTGGAGTGCAAAAAAACGATGGATTTAGGCCCAGATCCTTGTACTGGGGTGAATGCATGACATTGTTCTACATTCTGTCCATCAACTGTGTTTTTTGCAATTTTCACCCCGAGTTGGCTGGGTATGCTCAGACGTGAGTCCCAGGCTCTCCACACCACTGGAGTCAAGCTATCCAGGCTGATGAAGGCTGATAGCCAGAAACCGGTCCTTGGATGCTTGATTCCGGTCTGGGAAAGACATGGCCTGGTAGTTCGGACTGGACTGTTCCCATGAGGCACAGGGTCAGAGCTGATTTACATATAGCCAGTGTCTAACCCAGGGTGGTGTGGAGTGCAAAAAAACGATGGATTTAGGCCCAGATTGTTGTACTGGGGTGAATGCATGACATTGTTCAACATTCTGTCCATCAACTGTGTTTTTTGCATTTTCACCCCGAGTGGGCTGGGTATGCTCAGACGTGAGTCCCAGGCTCTCCACACCACTGGAGTCAAGCTATCCAGGCTGATGAAGGCTGATAGCCAGAAACCGGTCCTTGGATGCTGGATTCCGGTCTGGGAAAGATATGGCTTGGTAGTTCGGACTGGACTGTTCCCATGAGGCACAGGGTCAGAGATGATTTGCATATAGCCAGTGTCTAACCCAGGGTGGTGTGGAGTGCAAAAAAACGATGGATTTAGGCCCAGATCCTTGTACTGGGGTGAATGCATGACATTGTTCTAAATTCTGTCTATCAACTGTGTTTTTTTCAATTTTCACCCCGAGTGGGCTGGGTATGCTCAGACGTGAGTCCCAGGCTCTCGACACCACTGGACTCAAGCTATCCAGGCTGATGAAGGCTGATAGCCAGAAACCGGTCCTTGGATGCTTGATTCCGGTCTGGGAAAGACATGGCTTGGTAGTTCGGACTGGACTGTTCCCATGAGGAACAGGGTCAGAGCTGATTTGCATATAGCCAGTGTCTAACCCAGGGTGGTGTGGAGTGCAGAAAAATGATGGATTTAGGCCCAGATCCTTGTACTGGGGTGAATAAATGACATTGTTCTACATTCTGTCCATCAACTATGTTTTTTGCAATTTTCGCCCCAAGTGGGTTGGGTATGCTCAGACGTGAGTCCCAGGCTCTCCACACCACTGGAGTCAAGCCATCCAGGCTGATGAAGGCTGATAGCCAGAAACCGGTCCTTGGATGCTTGATTCCGGTCTGGGAAAGACATGGCTTGGTAATTCGGACTGGACGGTTCCCATGAGGCACAGGGTCAGAGCTGATTTGCATATAGCCAGTGTCTAACCCAGGGTGGTGTGGAGTGCAAAAAAACGATGGATTTAGGCCCAGATCCTTGTACTGGGGTGAATGCATGACATTGTTCTACATTCTGTCCATCAACTGTGTTTTTTGCAATTTTCACCCCGAGTTGGCTGGGTATGCTCAGACGTGAGTCCCAGGCTCTCCACACCACTGGAGTCAAGCTATCCAGGCTGATGAAGGCTGATAGCCAGAAACCGGTCCTTGGATGCTTGATTCCGGTCTGGGAAAGACATGGCCTGGTAGTTCGGACTGGACTGTTCCCATGAGGCACAGGGTCAGAGCTGATTTACATATAGCCAGTGTCTAACCCAGGGTGGTGTGGAGTGCAAAAAAAACGATGGATTTAGGCCCAGATTGTTGTACTGGGGTGAATGCATGACATTGTTCAACATTCTGTCCATCAACTGTGTTTTTTGCATTTTCACCCCGAGTGGGCTGGGTATGCTCAGACGTGAGTCCCAGGCTCTCCACACCACTGGAGTCAAGCTATCCAGGCTGATGAAGGCTGATAGCCAGAAACCGGTCCTTGGATGCTTGATTCCGGTCTGGGAAAGACATGGCTTGGTAGTTCGGACTGGACTGTTCCCATGAGGCACAGGGTCAGAGCTGATTTGCATATAGCCAGTGTCTAACCCAGGGTGGTGTGGAGTGCAAAAAAATGATGGATTTAGGCCCAGATCCTTGTACTGGGGTGAATGCATGACATTGTTCTACATTCTGTCCATCAACTGTGTCTTTTGCAATTTTCACCCCGAGTGGGCTGGGTATGCTCAGACGTGAGTCCCAGGCTCTCCACACCACTGGAGTCAAGCTATCCAGGCCGATGAAGGCTGATAGCCAGAAACCGGTCCTTGGATGCTTGATTCCGGTCTGGGAAAGACATGGCTTGGTAGTTCGGACTGGACTGTTCCCATGAGGCACAGGGTCAGAGCTGATTTGCATATAGCCAGTGTCTAACCCAGGGTGGTGTGGAGTGCAAAAAAACGATGGATTTAGGCCCAGATCCTTGTACTGGGGTGAATGCATGACATTGTTCTACATTCTGTCCATCAACTGTGTTTTTTGCTATTTTCACCCTGAGTGGGCTGGGTATGCTCAGACGTGAGTCCCAGGCTCTCCACACCACTGGAGTCAAGCTATCCAGGCTGATGAAGGCTGATAGCCAGAAACCGGTCCTTGGATGCTTGATTCCGGTCTGGGAAAGATATGGCTTGGTAGTTCGGACTGGACTGTTCCCATGAGGCACAGGGTCAGAGATGATTTGCATATAGCCAGTGTCTAACCCAGGGTGGTGTGGAGTGCAAAAAAACGATGGATTTAGGCCCAGATCCTTGTACTGGGGTGAATGCATGACATTGTTCTAAATTCTGTCTATCAACTGTGTTTTTTGCAATTTTCACCCCGAGTGGGCTGGGTATGCTCAGACGTGAGTCCCAGGCTCTCCACACCACTGGACTCAAGCTATCCAGGCTGATGAAGGCTGATAGCCAGAAACCGGTCCTTGGATGCTTGATTCCGGTCTGGGAAAGACATGGCTTGGTAGTTCGGACTGGACTGTTCCCATGAGGAACAGGGTCAGAGCTGATTTGCATATAGCCAGTGTCTAACCCAGGGTGGTGTGAAGTGCAAAAAAAAGATGGATTTAGGCCCAGATCCTTGTACTGGGGTGAATAAAGGACATTGTTCTACATTCTGTCCATCAACTATGTTTTTTGCAATTTTCGCCCCAAGTGGGTTGGGTATGCTCAGACGTGAGTCCCAGGCTCTCCACACCACTGGAGTCAAGCCATCCAGGCTGATGAAGGCTGATAGCCAGAAACCGGTCCTTGGATGCTTGATTCCGGTCTGGGAAAGACATGGCTTGGTAATTCGGACTGGTCAGTTCCCATGAGGCACAGGGTCAGAGCTGATTTGCATATAGCCAGTGTCTAACCCAGGGTGGTGTGGAGTGCAAAAAAACGATGGATTTAGGCCCAGATCCTTGTACTGGGGTGAATGCATGACATTGTTCTACATTCTGTCCATCAACTGTGTTTTTTGCAATTTTCACCCCGAGTGGGCTGGGTATGCTCAGACGTGAGTCCCAGGCTCTCCACACCACTGGAGTCAAGCTATCCAGGCTGATGAAGGCTGATAGCCAGAAACCGGTCCTTGGATGCTTGATTCCGGTCTGGGAAAGACATGGCTTGGTAGTTCGGACTGGACTGTTCCCATGAGGCACAGGGTCAGAGCTGATTTGCATATAGCCAGTGTCTAACCCAGGGTGGTGTGGAGTGCAAAAAAACGATGGATTTAGGCCCAGATCCTTGTACTGGGGTGAATGCATGACATTGTTCTACATTCTGTCCATCAACTGTGTTTTTTGCAATTTTCACCCCGAGTTGGCTGGGTATGCTCAGACGTGAGTCCCAGGCTCTCCACACCACTGGAGTCAAGCTATCCAGGCTGATGAAGGCTGATAGCCAGAAACCGGTCCTTGGATGCTTGATTCCGGTCTGGGAAAGACATGGCTTGGTAGTTCGGACTGAACTGTTCCCATGAGGCACAGGGTCAGAGCTGATTTGCATATAGCCAGTGTCTAACCCAGGGTGGTGTGGAGTGCAAAAAAACGATGGATTTAGGCCCAGATCCTTGTACTGGAGTGAATGCATGACATTGTTCTACATTCTGTCCATCAACTGTGTTTTTTGCAATTTTCACCCCGAGTGGGCTGGGTATGCTCAGACGTGAGTCCCAGGCTCTCCACACCACTGGAGTCAAGCTATCCAGGCTGATGAAGGCTGATAGCCAGAAACCGGTCCTTGGATGCTTGATTCCGGTCTGGGAAAGACATGGCTTGGTAGTTCGGACTGGACTGTTCCCATGAGGCACAGGGTCAGAGCTGATTTGCATATAGCCAGTGTCTAACCCAGGGTGGTGTGGAGTGCAAAAAAATGATGGATTTAGGCCCAGATCCTTGTACTGGGGTGAATGCATGACATTGTTCTACATTCTGTCCATCAACTGTGTTTTTTGCAATTTTCACCCCGAGTGGGCTGGGTATGCTCAGACGTGAGTCCCAGGCTCTCCACACCACTGGAGTCAAGCTATCCAGGCTGATAAAGGCTGATAGCCAGAAACCGGTCCTTGGATGCTTGATTCCGGTCTGGGAAAGACATGGCTTGGTAGTTCGGACTGGACGGTTCCCATGAGGCACAGGGTCAGAGCTGATTTGCATATAGCCAGTGTCTAACCCAGGGTGGTGTGGAGTGCAAAAAAACGATGGATTTAGGCCCAGATCCTTGTACTGGGGTGAATGCATGACATTGTTCTACATTCTGTCCATCAACTGTGTTTTTTGCTATTTTCACCCCGAGTGGGCTGGGTATGCTCAGACGTGAGTCCCAGGCTCTCCACACCACTGGAGTCAAGCTATCCAGGCTGATGAAGGCTGATAGCCAGAAACCGGTCCTTGGATGCTGGATTCCGGTCTGGGAAAGATATGGCTTGGTAGTTCGGACTGGACTGTTCCCATGAGGCACAGGGTCAGAGATGATTTGCATATAGCCAGTGTCTAACCCAGGGTGGTGTGGAGTGCAAAAAAACGATGGATTTAGGCCCAGATCCTTGTACTGGGGTGAATGCATGACATTGTTCTAAATTCTGTCTATCAACTGTGTTTTTTGCAATTTTCACCCCGAGTGGGCTGGGTATGCTCAGACGTGAGTCCCAGGCTCTCCACACCACTGGACTCAAGCTATCCAGGCTGATGAAGGCTGATAGCCAGAAACCGGTCCTTGGATGCTTGATTCCGGTCTGGGAAAGACATGGCTTGGTAGTTCGGACTGGACTGTTCCCATGAGGAACAGGGTCAGAGCTGATTTGCATATAGCCAGTGTCTAACCCAGGGTGGTGTGGAGTGCAGAAAAATGATGGATTTAGGCCCAGATCCTTGTACTGGGGTGAATAAATGACATTGTTCTACATTCTGTCCATCAACTATGTTTTTTGCAATTTTCGCCCCAAGTGGGTTGGGTATGCTCAGACGTGAGTCCCAGGCTCTCCACACCACTGGAGTCAAGCCATCCAGGCTGATGAAGGCTGATAGCCAGAAACCGGTCCTTGGATGCTTGATTCCGGTCTGGGAAAGACATGGCTTGGTAATTCGGACTGGACGGTTCCCATGAGGCACAGGGTCAGAGCTGATTTGCATATAGCCAGTGTCTAACCCAGGGTGGTGTGGAGTGCAAAAAAACGATGGATTTAGGCCCAGATCCTTGTACTGGGGTGAATGCATGACATTGTTATACATTCTGTCCATCAACTGTGTTTTTTGCAATTTTCACCCCGAGTTGGCTGGGTATGCTCAGACGTGAGTCCCAGGCTCTCCACACCACTGGAGTCAAGCTATCCAGGCTGATGAAGGCTGATAGCCAGAAACCGGTCCTTGGATGCTTGATTCCGGTCTGGGAAAGACATGGCCTGGTAGTTCGGACTGGACTGTTCCCATGAGGCACAGGGTCAGAGCTGATTTACATATAGCCAGTGTCTAACCCAGGGTGGTGTGGAGTGCAAAAAAACGATGGATTTAGGCCCAGATTGTTGTACTGGGGTGAATGCATGACATTGTTCAACATTCTGTCCATCAACTGTGTTTTTTGCATTTTCACCCCGAGTGGGCTGGGTATGCTCAGACGTGAGTCCCAGGCTCTCCACACCACTGGAGTCAAGCTATCCAGGCTGATGAAGGCTGATAGCCAGAAACCGGTCCTTGGATGCTTGATTCCGGTCTGGGAAAGACATGGCTTGGTAGTTCGGACTGGACTGTTCCCATGAGGCACAGGGTCAGAGCTGATTTGCATATAGCCAGTGTCTAACCCAGGGTGGTGTGGAGTGCAAAAAAATGATGGATTTAGGCCCAGATCCTTGTACTGGGGTGAATGCATGACATTGTTCTACATTCTGTCCATCAACTGTGTCTTTTGCAATTTTCACCCCGAGTGGGCTGGGTATGCTCAGACGTGAGTCCCAGGCTCTCCACACCACTGGAGTCAAGCTATCCAGGCCGATGAAGGCTGATAGCCAGAAACCGGTCCTTGGATGCTTGATTCCGGTCTGGGAAAGACATGGCTTGGTAGTTCGGACTGGACTGTTCCCATGAGGCACAGGGTCAGAGCTGATTTGCATATAGCCAGTGTCTAACCCAGGGTGGTGTGGAGTGCAAAAAAACGATGGATTTAGGCCCAGATCCTTGTACTGGGGTGAATGCATGACATTGTTCTACATTCTGTCCATCAACTGTGTTTTTTGCTATTTTCACCCTGAGTGGGCTGGGTATGCTCAGACGTGAGTCCCAGGCTCTCCACACCACTGGAGTCAAGCTATCCAGGCTGATGAAGGCTGATAGCCAGAAACCAGTCCTTGGATGCTTGATTCCGGTCTGGGAAAGATATGGCTTGGTAGTTCGGACTGGACTGTTCCCATGAGGCCCAGGGTCAGAGATGATTTGCATATAGCCAGTGTCTAACCCAGGGTGGTGTGGAGTGCAAAAAAACGATGGATTTAGGCCCAGATCCTTGTACTGGGGTGAATGCATGACATTGTTCTAAATTCTGTCTATCAACTGTGTTTTTTGCAATTTTCACCCCGAGTGGGCTGGGTATGCTCAGACGTGAGTCCCAGGCTCTCCACACCACTGGACTCAAGCTATCCAGGCTGATGAAGGCTGATAGCCAGAAACCGGTCCTTGGATGCTTGATTCCGGTCTGGGAAAGACATGGCTTGGTAGTTCGGACTGGACTGTTCCCATGAGGAACAGGGTCAGAGCTGATTTGCATATAGCCAGTGTCTAACCCAGGGTGGTGTGAAGTGCAAAAAAATGAAGGATTTAGGCCCAGATCCTTGTACTGGGGTGAATAAAGGACATTGTTCTACATTCTGTCCATCAACTATGTTTTTTGCAATTTTCGCCCCAAGTGGGTTGGGTATGCTCAGACGTGAGTCCCAGGCTCTCCACACCACTGGAGTCAAGCCATCCAGGCTGATGAAGGCTGATAGCCAGAAACCGGTCCTTGGATGCTTGATTCCGGTCTGGGAAAGACATGGCTTGGTAGTTCGGACTGGACTGTTCCCATGAGGCACAGGGTCAGAGCTGATTTGCATATAGCCAGTGTCTAACCCAGGGTGGTGTGGAGTGCAAAAAAATGATGGATTTAGGCCCAGATCCTTGTACTGGGGTGAATGCATGACATTGTTCTACATTCTGTCCATCAACTGTGTTTTTTGCAATTTTCACCCCGAGTGGACTGGGTATGCTCAGACGTGAGTCCCAGGCTCTCCACACCACTGGAGTCAAGCTATCCAGGCTGATGAAGGCTAATAGCCAGAAACCGGTCCTTGGATGCTTGATTCCAGTCTGGGAAAGACATGGCTTGGTAGTTCGGACTGGACTGTTCCCATGAGGCACAGGGTCAGAGCTGATTTGCATATAGCCAGTGTCTAACCCAGGGTGGTGTGGAGTGCAAAAAAACGATGGATTTAGGCTCAGATCCTTGAACTGGGGTGAATGCATGACATTGTTCTACATTCTGTCCATCAACTGTGTTTTTTGCAATTTTCACCCCGAGTGGGCTGGGTATGCTCAGACGTGAGTCCCAGGCTCTCCACACCACTGGAGTCAAGCTATCCAGGCTGATGAAGGCTGATAGCCAGAAACCGGTCCTTGGATGCTTGATTCCGGTCTGGGAAAGACATGGCTTGGTAATTCGGACTGGACGGTACCCATGAGGCACAGGGTCAGAGCTGATTTGCATATAGCCAGTGTCTAACCCAGGGTGGTGTGGAGTACAAAAAAACGATGGATTTAGGCCCAGATCCTTGTACTGGGGTGAATGCATGACATTGTTCTACATTCTGTCCATCAACTGTGTTTTTTGCAATTTTCACCCCGAGTTGGCTGGGTATGCTCAGACGTGAGTCCCAGGCTCTCCACACCACTGGAGTCAAGCTATCCAGGCTGATGAAGGCTGATAGCCAGAAACCGGTCCTTGGATGCTTGATTCCGGTCTGGGAAAGACATGGCTTGGTAGTTCGGACTGGACGGTTCCCATGAGGCACAGGGTCAGAGCTGATTTGCATATAGCCAGTGTCTAACCCAGGGTGGTGTGGAGTGCAAAAAAACGATGGATTTAGGCCCAGATCCTTGTACTGGGGTGAATGCATGACATTGTTCTACATTCTGTCCATCAACTGTGTTTTTTGCTATTTTCACCCCGAGTGGGCTGGGTATGCTCAGACGTGAGTCCCAGGCTCTCCACACCACTGGAGTCAAGCTATCCAGGCTGATGAAGGCTGATAGCCAGAAACCGGTCCTTGGATGCTTGATTCCGGTCTGGGAAAGACATGGCTTGGTAGTTCGGACTGGACTGTTCCCATGAGGCACAGGGTCAGAGCTGATTTGCATATAGCCAGTGCCTAATCCAGGGTGGTGTGGAGTGCAAAAAAACGACGGATTTAGGCCCAGATCCTTGTACTGGGGTGAATGCATGACATTGTTCTACATTCTGTCCATCAACTGTGTTTTTTGCAATTTTCACCCCGAGTGGGCTGGGTATGCTCAGACGTGAGTCCCAGGCTCTCCACACCACTGGAGTCAAGCTATCCAGGCTGATGAAGGCTGATAGCCAGAAACCAGTCCTTGGATGCTTGATTCCGGTCTGGGAAAGACATGGCTTGGTAGTTCAGACTGGACTGTTCCCATGAGGCACAGGGTCAGAGCTGATTTGCATATAGCTAGTGTCTAACCCAGGGTGGTGTGGAGTGCAAAAAAACGATGGATTTAGGCCCAGATCCTTGTACTGGGGTGAATGCATGACATTGTTCTACATTCTGTCCATCAACTGTGTTTTTTGCAATTTTCACCCCGAGTTGGCTGGGTATGCTCAGACGTGAGTCCCAGGCTCTCCACACCACTGGAGTCAAGCTATCCAGGCTGATGAAGGCTGATAGCCATAAACCGGTCCTTGGATGCTTGATTCCGGTCTGGGAAAGACATGGCCTGGTAGTTCGGACTGGACTGTTCCCATGAGGCACAGGGTCAGAGCTGATTTGCATATAGCCAGTGTCTAACCCAGGGTGGTGTGGAGTGCAAAAAAACGATGGATTTAGGCCCAGATCGTTGTACTGGGGTGAATGCATGACATTGTTCAACATTCTGTCCATCAACTATGTTTTTTGCAATTTTCGCCCCAAGTGGGTTGGGTATGCTCAGACGTGAGTCCCAGGCTCTCCACACCACTGGAGTCAAGCCATCCAGGCTGATGAAGGCTGATAGCCAGAAACCGGTCCTTGGATGCTTGATTCCGGTCTGGGAAAGACATGGCTTGGTAATTCGGACTGGACAGTTCCCATGAGGCACAGGGTCAGAGCTGATTTGCATATAGCCAGTGTCTAACCCAGGGTGGTGTGGAGTGCAAAAAAACGATGGATTTAGGCCCAGATCCTTGTACTGGGGTGAATGCATGACATTGTTCTACATTCTGTCCATCAACTGTGTTTTTTGCAATTTTCACCCCGAGTGGGCTGGGTATGCTCAGACGTGAGTCCCAGGCTCTCCACACCACTGGAGTCAAGCTATCCAGGCTGATGAAGGCTGATAGCCAGAAACCGGTCCTTGGATGCTTGATTCCGGTCTGGGAAAGACATGGCTTGGTAGTTCGGACTGGACTGTTCCCATGAGGCACAGGGTCAGAGCTGATTTGCATATAGCCAGTGTATAACCCAGGGTGGTGTGGAGTGCAAAAAAATGATGGATTTAGGCCCAGATCCTTGTACTGGGGTGAATGCATGACATTGTTCTACATTCTGTCCATCAACTGTATTTTTTGCAATTTTCACCCCGAGTGGGCTGGGTATGCTCAGACGTGAGTCCCAGGCTCTCCACACCACTGGAGTCAAGCTATCCAGGCTGATGAAGGCTGATAGCCAGAAACCGGTCCTTGGATGCTTGATTCCGGTCTGGGAAAGACATGGCTTGGTAGTTCGGACTGGACTGTTCCCATGAGGCACAGGGTCAGAGCTGATTTGCATATAGCCAGTGTCTAACCCAGGGTGGTGTGGAGTGCAAAAAAACGATGGATTTAGGCCCAGATCCTTGTACTGGGGTGAATGCATGACATTGTTCTACATTCTGTCCATCAACTGTGTTTTTTGCAATTTTCCCCCCGAGTGGGCTGGGTATGCTCAGACGTGAGTCCCAGGCTCTCCACACCACTGGAGTCAAGCTATCCAGGCTGATGAAGGCTGATAGCCAGAAACCGGTCCTTGGATGCTTGATTCCGGTCTGGGAAAGACATGGCCTGGTAGTTCGGACTGGACTGTTCCCATGAGGCACAGGGTCAGAGCTGATTTGCATATAGCCAGTGTCTAACCCATGGTGGTGTGGAGTGCAAAAAAACGATGGATTTAGGCCCAGATCGTTGTACTGGGGTGAATGCATGACATTGTTCAACATTCTGTCCATCAACTGTGTTTTTTGCAATTTTCACCCTGAGTGGGCTGGGTATGCTCAGACGTGAGTCCCAGGCTCTCCACACCACTGGAGTCAAGCTATCCAGGCTGATGAAGGCTGATAGCCAGAAACCGGTCCTTGGATGCTTGATTCCGGTCTGGGAAAGATATGGCTTGGTAGTTCGGACTGGACTGTTCCCATGAGGCACAGGGTCAGAGATGATTTGCATATAGCCAGTGTCTAACCCAGGGTGGTGTGGAGTGCAAAAAAACGATGGATTTAGGCCCAGATCCTTGTACTGGGGTGAATGCATGACATTGTTCTAAATTCTGTCTATCAACTGTGTTTTTTGCAATTTTCACCCCGAGTGGGCTGGGTATGCTCAGACGTGAGTCCCAGGCTCTCCACACCACTGGACTCAAGCTATCCAGGCTGATGAAGGCTGATAGCCAGAAACCGGTCCTTGGATGCTTGATTCCGGTCTGGGAAAGACATGGCTTGGTAGTTCGGACTGGACTGTTCCCATGAGGAACAGGGTCAGAGCTGATTTGCATATAGCCAGTGTCTAACCCAGGGTGGTGTGAAGTGCAAAAAAATGATGGATTTAGGCCCAGATCCTTGTACTGGGGTGAATAAAGGACATTGTTCTACATTCTGTCCATCAACTATGTTTTTTGCAATTTTCGCCCCAAGTGGGTTGGGTATGCTCAGACGTGAGTCCCAGGCTCTCCACACCACTGGAGTCAAGCCATCCAGGCTGATGAAGGCTGATAGCCAGAAACCGGTCCTTGGATGCTTGATTCCGGTCTGGGAAAAACATGGCTTGGTAATTCGGACTGGACAGTTCCCATGAGGCACAGGGTCAGAGCTGATTTGCATATAGCCAGTGTCTAACCCAGGGTGGTGTGGAGTGCAAAAAAAACGATGGATTTAGGCCCAGATCCTTGTACTGGGGTGAATGCATGACATTGTTCTACATTCTGTCCATCAACTGTGTTTTTTGCATTTTCACCCCGAGTGGGCTGGGTATGCCCAGACGTGAGTCCCAGGCTCTCCACACCACTGGAGTCAAGCTATCCAGGCTGATGAAGGCTGATAGCCAGAAACCGGTCCTTGGATGCTTGATTCCGGTCTGGGAAAGACATGGCTTGGTAGTTCGGACTGGACTGTTCCCATGAGGCACAGGGTCAGAGCTGATTTGCATATAGCCAGTGTCTAACCCAGGGTGATGTGGAGTGCAAAAAAATGATGGATTTAGGCCCAGATCCTTGTACTGGGGTGAATGCATGACATTGTTCTACATTCTGTCCATCAACTGTGTTTTTTGCAATTTTCACCCCGAGTGGGCTGGGTATGCTCAGACGTGAGTCCCAGGCTCTCCACACCACTGGACTCAAGCTATCCAGGCTGATGAAGGCTGATAGCCAGAAACCGGTCCTTGGATGCTTGATTCCGGTCTGGGAAAGACATGGCTTGGTAGTTCGGACTGGACTGTTCCCATGAGGAACAGGGTCAGAGCTGATTTGCATATAGCCAGTGTCTAACCCAGGGTGGTGTGAAGTGCAAAAAAATGATGGATTTAGGCCCAGATCCTTGTACTGGGGTGAATAAAGGACATTGTTCTACATTCTGTCCATCAACTATGTTTTTTGCAATTTTCGCCCCAAGTGGGTTGGGTATGCTCAGACGTGAGTCCCAGGCTCTCCACACCACTGGAGTCAAGCCATCCAGGCTGATGAAGGCTGATAGCCAGAAACCGGTCCTTGGATGCTTGATTCCGGTCTGGGAAAGACATGGCTTGGTAATTCGGACTGGACAGTTCCCATGAGGCACAGGGTCAGAGCTGATTTGCATATAGCCAGTGTCTAACCCAGGGTGGTGTGGAGTGCAAAAAAAACGATGGATTTAGGCCCAGATCCTTGTACTGGGGTGAATGCATAACATTGTTCTACATTCTGTCCATCAACTGTGTTTTTTGCAATTTTCACCCCGAGTGGGCTGGGTATGCTCAGACGTGAGTCCCAGGCTCTCCACACCACTGGAGTCAAGCTATCCAGGCTGATGAAGGCTGATAGCCAGAAACCGGTCCTTGGATGCTTGATTCCGGTCTGGGAAAGACATGGCCTGGTAGTTCGGACTGGACTGTTCCCATGAGGCACAGGGTCAGAGCTGATTTGCATATAGCCAGTGTCTAACCCATGGTGGTGTGGAGTGCAAAAAAACGATGGATTTAGGCCCAGATCGTCGTACTGGGGTGAATGCATGACATTGTTCAACATTCTGTCCATCAACTGTGTTTTTTGCAATTTTCACCCTGAGTGGGCTGGGTATGCTCAGACGTGAGTCCCAGGCTCTCCACACCACTGGAGTCAAGCTATCCAGGCTGATGAAGGCTGATAGCCAGAAACCGGTCCTTGGATGCTTGATTCCGGTCTGGGAAAGACATGGCTTGGTAGTTCGGACTGGACTGTTCCCATGAGGAACAGGGTCAGAGCTGATTTGCATATAGCCAGTGTCTAACCCAGGGTGGTGTGAAGTGCAAAAAAATGATGGATTTAGGCCCAGATCCTTGTACTGGGGTGAATAAAGGACATTGTTCTACATTCTGTCCATCAACTATGTTTTTTGCAATTTTCGCCCCAAGTGGGTTGGGTATGCTCAGACGTGAGTCCCAGGCTCTCCACACCACTGGAGTCAAGCCATCCAGGCTGATGAAGGCTGATAGCCAGAAACCGGTCCTTGGATGCTTGATTCCGGTCTGGGAAAGACATGGCTTGGTAATTCGGACTGGACAGTTCCCATGAGGCACAGGGTCAGAGCTGATTTGCATATAGCCAGTGTCTAACCCAGGGTGGTGTGGAGTGCAAAAAAAACGATGGATTTAGGCCCAGATCCTTGTACTGGGGTGAATGCATGACATTGTTCTACATTCTGTCCATCAACTGTGTTTTTTGCAATTTTCACCCCGAGTGGGCTGGGTATGCTCAGACGTGAGTCCCAGGCTCTCCACACCACTGGAGTCAAGCTATCCAGGCTGATGAAGGCTGATAGCCAGAAACCGGTCCTTGGATGCTTGATTCCGGTCTGGGAAAGACATGGCCTGGTAGTTCGGACTGGACTGTTCCCATGAGGCACAGGGTCAGAGCTGATTTGCATATAGCCAGTGTCTAACCCATGGTGGTGTGGAGTGCAAAAAAACGATGGATTTAGGCCCAGATCGTTGTACTGGGGTGAATGCATGACATTGTTCAACATTCTGTCCATCAACTGTGTTTTTTGCAATTTTCACCCTGAGTGGGCTGGGTATGCTCAGACGTGAGTCCCAGGCTCTCCACACCACTGGAGTCAAGCTATCCAGGCTGATGAAGGCTGATAGCCAGAAACCGGTCCTTGGATGCTTGATTCCGGTCTGGGAAAGATATGGCTTGGTAGTTCGGACTGGACTGTTCCCATGAGGCACAGGGTCAGAGATGATTTGCATATAGCCAGTGTCTAACCCAGGGTGGTGTGGAGTGCAAAAAAACGATGGATTTAGGCCCAGATCCTTGTACTGGGGTGAATGCATGACATTGTTCTACATTCTGTCTATCAACTGTGTTTTTTGCAATTTTCACCCCGAGTGGGCTGGGTATGCTCAGACGTGAGTCCCAGGCTCTCCACACCACTGGACTCAAGCTATCCAGGCTGATGAAGGCTGATAGCCAGAAACCGGTCCTTGGATGCTTGATTCCGGTCTGGGAAAGACATGGCTTGGTAGTTCGGACTGGACTGTTCCCATGAGGAACAGGGTCAGAGCTGATTTGCATATAGGCAGTGTCTAACCCAGGGTGGTGTGAAGTGCAAAAAAATGATGGATTTAGGCCCAGATCCTTGTACTGGGGTGAATAAAGGACATTGTTCTACATTCTGTCCATCAACTATGTTTTTTGCAATTTTCGCCCCAAGTGGGTTGGGTATGCTCAGACGTGAGTCCCAGGCTCTCCACACCACTGGAGTCAAGCCATCCAGGCTGATGAAGGCTGATAGCCAGAAACCGGTCCTTGGATGCTTGATTCCGGTCTGGGAAAGACATGGCTTGGTAATTCGGACTGGACAGTTCCCATGAGGCACAGGGTCAGAGCTGATTTGCATATAGCCAGTGTCTAACCCAGGGTGGTGTGGAGTGCAAAAAAAACGATGGATTTAGGCCCAGATCCTTGTACTGGGGTGAATGCATGACATTGTTCTACATTCTGTCCATCAACTGTGTTTTTTGCAATTTTCACCCCGAGTGGGCTGGGTATGCTCAGACGTGAGTCCCAGGCTCTCCACACCACTGGAGTCAAGCTATCCAGGCTGATGAAGGCTGATAGCCAGAAACCGGTCCTTGGATGCTTGATTCCGGTCTGGGAAAGACATGGCCTGGTAGTTCGGACTGGACTGTTCCCATGAGGCACAGGGTCAGAGCTCTTTTGCATATAGCCAGTGTCTAACCCAGGGTGGTGTGGAGTGCAAAAAAACGATGGATTTAGGCCCAGATCGTTGTACTGGGGTGAATGCATGACATTGTTCAACATTCTGTCCATCAACTGTGTTTTTTGCAATTTTCACCCCGAGTGGGCTGGGTATGCTCAGACGTGAGTCCCAGGCTCTCCACACCACTGGAGTCAAGCTATCCAGGCTGATGAAGGCTGATAGCCAGAAACCGGTCCTTGGATGCTTGATTCCGGTCTGGGAAAGACATGGCTTGGTAGTTCGGACTGGACTGTTCCCATGAGGCACAGGGTCAGAGCTGATTTGCATATAGCCAGTGTCTAACCCAGGGTGGTGTGGAGTGCAAAAAAATGATGGATTTAGGCCCAGATCCTTGTACTGGGGTGAATGCATGACATTGTTCTACATTCTGTCCATCAACTGTGTTTTTTGCAATTTTCACCCCGAGTGGGCTGGGTATGCTCAGACGTGAGTCCCAGGTTCTCCACACCACTGGAGTCAAGCTATCCAGGCTGATGAAGGCTAATAGCCAGAAACCGGTCCTTGGATGCTTGATTCCGGTCTGGGAAAGACATGGCTTGGTAGTTCGGACTGGACTGTTCCCATGAGGCACAGGGTCAGAGCTGATTTGCATATAGCCAGTGTCTAACCCAGGGTGGTGTGGAGTGCAAAAAAACGATGGATTTAGGCCCAGATCCTTGTACTGGGGTGAATGCATGACATTGTTCTACATTCTGTCCATCAACTGTGTTTTTTGCAATTTTCACCCCGAGTGGGCTGGGTATGCTCAGACGTGAGTCCCAGGCTCTCCACACCACTGGAGTCAAGCTATCCAGGCTGATGAAGGCTGATAGCCAGAAACCGGTCCTTGGATGCTTGATTCCGGTCTGGGAAAGACATGGCTTGGTAATTCGGACTGGACGGTACCCATGAGGCACAGGGTCAGAGCTGATTTGCATATAGCCAGTGTCTAACCCAGGGTGGTGTGAAGTGCAAAAAAATGATGGATTTAGGCCCAGATCCTTGTACTGGGGTGAATAAAGGACATTGTTCTACATTCTGTCCATCAACTATGTTTTTTGCAATTTTCGCCCCAAGTGGGTTGGGTATGCTCAGACGTGAGTCCCAGGCTCTCCACACCACTGGAGTCAAGCCATCCAGGCTGATGAAGGCTGATAGCCAGAAACCGGTCCTTGGATGCTTGATTCCGGTCTGGGAAAGACATGGCTTGGTAATTCGGACTGGACAGTTCCCATGAGGCACAGGGTCAGAGCTGATTTGCATATAGCCAGTGTCTAACCCAGGGTGGTGTGGAGTGCAAAAAAAACGATGGATTTAGGCCCAGATCCTTGTACTGGGGTGAATGCATGACATTGTTCTACATTCTGTCCATCAACTGTGTTTTTTGCAATTTTCACCCCGAGTGGGCTGGGTATGCTCAGACGTGAGTCCCAGGCTCTCCACACCACTGGAGTCAAGCTATCCAGGCTGATGAAGGCTGATAGCCAGAAACCGGTCCTTGGATGCTTGATTCCGGTCTGGGAAAGACATGGCCTGGTAGTTCGGACTGGACTGTTCCCATGAGGCACAGGGTCAGAGCTGATTTGCATATAGCCAGTGTCTAACCCATGGTGGTGTGGAGTGCAAAAAAACGATGGATTTAGGCCCAGATCGTTGTACTGGGGTGAATGCATGACATTGTTCAACATTCTGTCCATCAACTGTGTTTTTTGCAATTTTCACCCTGAGTGGGCTGGGTATGCTCAGACGTGAGTCCCAGGCTCTCCACACCACTGGAGTCAAGCTATCCAGGCTGATGAAGGCTGATAGCCAGAAACCGGTCCTTGGATGCTTGATTCCGGTCTGGGAAAGATATGGCTTGGTAGTTCGGACTGGACTGTTCCCATGAGGCACAGGGTCAGAGATGATTTGCATATAGCCAGTGTCTAACCCAGGGTGGTGTGGAGTGCAAAAAAACGATGGATTTAGGCCCAGATCCTTGTACTGGGGTGAATGCATGACATTGTTCTACATTCTGTCTATCAACTGTGTTTTTTGCAATTTTCACCCCGAGTGGGCTGGGTATGCTCAGACGTGAGTCCCAGGCTCTCCACACCACTGGACTCAAGCTATCCAGGCTGATGAAGGCTGATAGCCAGAAACCGGTCCTTGGATGCTTGATTCCGGTCTGGGAAAGACATGGCTTGGTAGTTCGGACTGGACTGTTCCCATGAGGAACAGGGTCAGAGCTGATTTGCATATAGCCAGTGTCTAACCCAGGGTGGTGTGAAGTGCAAAAAAATGATGGATTTAGGCCCAGATCCTTGTACTGGGGTGAATAAAGGACATTGTTCTACATTCTGTCCATCAACTATGTTTTTTGCAATTTTCGCCCCAAGTGGGTTGGGTATGCTCAGACGTGAGTCCCAGGCTCTCCACACCACTGGAGTCAAGCCATCCAGGCTGATGAAGGCTGATAGCCAGAAACCGGTCCTTGGATGCTTGATTCCGGTCTGGGAAAGACATGGCTTGGTAATTCGGACTGGACAGTTCCCATGAGGCACAGGGTCAGAGCTGATTTGCATATAGCCAGTGTCTAACCCAGGGTGGTGTGGAGTGCAAACAAAAAGATGGATTTAGGCCCAGATCCTTGTACTGGGGTGAATGCATGACATTGTTCTACATTCTGTCCATCAACTGTGTTTTTTGCAATTTTCACCCCGAGTGGGCTGGGTATGCTCAGACGTGAGTCCCAGGCTCTCCACACCACTGGAGTCAAGCTATCCAGGCTGATGAAGGCTGATAGCCAGAAACCGGTCCTTGGATGCTTGATTCCGGTCTGGGAAAGACATGGCCTGGTAGTTCGGACTGGACTGTTCCCATGAGGCACAGGGTCAGAGCTGATTTGCATATAGCCAGTGTCTAACCCAGGGTGGTGTGGAGTGCAAAAAAATGATGGATTTAGGCCCAGATCCTTGTACTGGGGTGAATGCATGACATTGTTCTACATTCTGTCCATCAACTGTGTTTTTTGCAATTTTCACCCCGAGTGGGCTGGGTATGCTCAGACGTGAGTCCCAGGTTCTCCACACCACTGGAGTCAAGCTATCCAGGCTGATGAAGGCTAATAGCCAGAAACCGGTCCTTGGATGCTTGATTCCGGTCTGGGAAAGACATGGCTTGGTAGTTCGGACTGGACTGTTCCCATGAGGCACAGGGTCAGAGCTGATTTGCATATAGCCAGTGTCTAACCCAGGGTGGTGTGGAGTGCAAAAAAACGATGGATTTAGGCCCAGATCCTTGTACTGGGGTGAATGCATGACATTGTTCTACATTCTGTCCATCAACTGTGTTTTTTGCAATTTTCACCCCGAGTGGGCTGGGTATGCTCAGACGTGAGTCCCAGGCTCTCCACACCACTGGAGTCAAGCTATCCAGGCTGATGAAGGCTGATAGCCAGAAACCGGTCCTTGGATGCTTGATTCCGGTCTGGGAAAGACATGGCTTGGTAATTCGGACTGGACGGTACCCATGAGGCACAGGGTCAGAGCTGATTTGCATATAGCCAGTGTCTAACCCAGGGTGGTGTGAAGTGCAAAAAAATGATGGATTTAGGCCCAGATCCTTGTACTGGGGTGAATAAAGGACATTGTTCTACATTCTGTCCATCAACTATGTTTTTTGCAATTTTCGCCCCAAGTGGGTTGGGTATGCTCAGACGTGAGTCCCAGGCTCTCCACACCACTGGAGTCAAGCCATCCAGGCTGATGAAGGCTGATAGCCAGAAACCGGTCCTTGGATGCTTGATTCCGGTCTGGGAAAGACATGGCTTGGTAATTCGGACTGGACAGTTCCCATAAGGCACAGGGTCAGAGCTGATTTGCATATAGCCAGTGTCTAACCCAGGGTGGTGTGGAGTGCAAAAAAAACGATGGATTTAGGCCCAGATCCTTGTACTGGGGTGAATGCATGACATTGTTCTACATTCTGTCCATCAACTGTGTTTTTTGCAATTTTCACCCCGAGTGGGCTGGGTATGCTCAGACGTGAGTCCCAGGCTCTCCACACCACTGGAGTCAAGCTATCCAGGCTGATGAAGGCTGATAGCCAGAAACCGGTCCTTGGATGCTTGATTCCGGTCTGGGAAAGACATGGCCTGGTAGTTCGGACTGGACTGTTCCCATGAGGCACAGGGTCAGAGCTGATTTGCATATAGCCAGTGTCTAACCCATGGTGGTGTGGAGTGCAAAAAAACGATGGATTTAGGCCCAGATCGTTGTACTGGGGTGAATGCATGACATTGTTCAACATTCTGTCCATCAACTGTGTTTTTTGCAATTTTCACCCTGAGTGGGCTGGGTATGCTCAGACGTGAGTCCCAGGCTCTCCACACCACTGGAGTCAAGCTATCCAGGCTGATGAAGGCTGATAGCCAGAAACCGGTCCTTGGATGCTTGATTCCGGTCTGGGAAAGATATGGCTTGGTAGTTCGGACTGGACTGTTCCCATGAGGCATAGGGTCAGAGATGATTTGCATATAGCCAGTGTCTAACCCAGGGTGGTGTGGAGTGCAAAAAAACGATGGATTTAGGCCCAGATCCTTGTACTGGGGTGAATGCATGACATTGTTCTAAATTCTGTCTATCAACTGTGTTTTTTGCAATTTTCACCCCGAGTGGGCTGGGTATGCTCAGACGTGAGTCCCAGGCTCTCCACACCACTGGACTCAAGCTATCCAGGCTGATGAAGGCTGATAGCCAGAAACCGGTCCTTGGATGCTTGATTCCGGTCTGGGAAAGACATGGCTTGGTAGTTCGGACTGGACTGTTCCCATGAGGAACAGGGTCAGAGCTGATTTGCATATAGCCAGTGTCTAACCCAGGGTGGTGTGGAGTGCAAAAAAAACGATGGATTTAGGCCCAGATCCTTGTACTGGGGTGAATGCATGACATTGTTCTACATTCTGTCCATCAACTGTGTTTTTTGCAATTTTCACCCCGAGTGGGCTGGGTATGCTCAGACGTGAGTCCCAGGCTCTCCACACCACTGGAGTCAAGCTATCCAGGCTGATGAAGGCTGATAGCCAGAAACCGGTCCTTGGATGCTTGATTCCGGTCTGGGAAAGACATGGCCTGGTAGTTCGGACTGGACTGTTCCCATGAGGCACAGGGTCAGAGCTCTTTTGCATATAGCCAGTGTCTAACCCAGGGTGGTGTGGAGTGCAAAAAAACGATGGATTTAGGCCCAGATCGTTGTACTGGGGTGAATGCATGACATTGTTCAACATTCTGTCCATCAACTGTGTTTTTTGCAATTTTCACCCCGAGTGGGCTGGGTATGCTCAGACGTGAGTCCCAGGCTCTCCACACCACTGGAGTCAAGCTATCCAGGCTGATGAAGGCTGATAGCCAGAAACCGGTCCTTGGATGCTTGATTCCGGTCTGGGAAAGACATGGCTTGGTAGTTCGGACTGGACTGTTCCCATGAGGCACAGGGTCAGAGCTGATTTGCATATAGCCAGTGTCTAACCCAGGGTGGTGTGGAGTGCAAAAAAATGATGGATTTAGGCCCAGATCCTTGTACTGGGGTGAATGCATGACATTGTTCTACATTCTGTCCATCAACTGTGTTTTTTGCAATTTTCACCCCGAGTGGGCTGGGTATGCTCAGACGTGAGTCCCAGGTTCTCCACACCACTGGAGTCAAGCTATCCAGGCTGATGAAGGCTAATAGCCAGAAACCGGTCCTTAGATGCTTGATTCCGGTCTGGGAAAGACATGGCTTGGTAGTTCGGACTGGACTGTTCCCATGAGGCACAGGGTCAGAGCTGATTTGCATATAGCCAGTGTCTAACCCAGGGTGGTGTGGAGTGCAAAAAAACGATGGATTTAGGCCCAGATCCTTGTACTGGGGTGAATGCATGACATTGTTCTACATTCTGTCCATCAACTGTGTTTTTTGCAATTTTCACCCCGAGTGGGCTGGGTATGCTCAGACGTGAGTCCCAGGCTCTCCACACCACTGGAGTCAAGCTATCCAGGCTGATGAAGGCTGATAGCCAGAAACCGGTCCTTGGAT
Organism: Lissotriton helveticus; assembly: GCF_964261635.1. Lineage (NCBI taxonomy): Eukaryota > Metazoa > Chordata > Amphibia > Caudata > Salamandridae > Lissotriton > Lissotriton helveticus. The sequence continues at coordinate 1,669,923,295 of NC_136069.1, read as the reverse complement.
GCTTGATTCCGGTCTGGGAAAGACATGGCTTGGTAATTCGGACTGGACGGTACCCATGAGGCACAGGGTCAGAGCTGATTTGCATATAGCCAGTGTCTAACCCAGGGTGGTGTGGAGTGCAAAAAAACGATGGATTTAGGCCCAGATCCTTGTACTGGGGTGAATGCATGACATTGTTCTACATTCTGTCCATCAACTGTGTTTTTTGCAATTTTCACCCCGAGTTGGCTGGGTATGCTCAGACGTGAGTCCCAGGCTCTCCACACCACTGGAGTCAAGCTATCCAGGCTGATGAAGGTTGATAGCCAGAAACCGGTCCTTGGATGCTTGATTCCGGTCTGGGAAAGACATGGCTTGGTAGTTCGGACTGGACTGTTCCCATGAGGCACAGGGTCAGAGCTGATTTGCATATAGCCAGTGTCTAACCCAGGGTGGTGTGGAGTGCAAAAAAACGATGGATTTAGGCCCAGATCCTTGTACTGGAGTGAATGCATGACATTGTTCTACATTCTGTCCATCAACTGTGTTTTTTGCAATTTTCACCCCGAGTGGGCTGGGTATGCTCAGACGTGAGTCCCAGGCTCTCCACACCACTGGAGTCAAGCTATCCAGGCTGATGAAGGCTGATAGCCAGAAACCGGTCCTTGGATGCTTGATTCCGGTCTGGGAAAGACATGGCTTGGTAGTTCGGACTGGACTGTTCCCATGAGGCACAGGGTCAGAGCTGATTTGCATATAGCCAGTGTCTAACCCAGGGTGGTGTGGAGTGCAAAAAAATGATGGATTTAGGCCCAGATCCTTGTACTGGGGTGAATGCATGACATTGTTCTACATTCTGTCCATCAACTGTGTTTTTTGCAATTTTCACCCCGAGTGGGCTGGGTATGCTCAGACGTGAGTCCCAGGCTCTCCACACCACTGGAGTCAAGCTATCCAGGCTGATGAAGGCTGATAGCCAGAAACCGGTCCTTGGATGCTTGATTCCGGTCTGGGAAAGACATGGCTTGGTAATTCGGACTGGACGGTACCCATGAGGCACAGGGGCAGAGCTGATTTGCATATAGCCAGTGTCTAACCTAGGGTGGTGTGGAGTGCAAAAAAACGATGGATTTAGGCCCAGATCCTTGAACTGGGGTGAATGCATGACATTGTTCTACATTCTGTCCATCAACTGTGTTTTTTGCAATTTTCACCCCGAGTTGGCTGGGTATGCTCAGACGTGAGTCCCAGGCTCTCCACACCACTGGAGTCAAGCTATCCAGGCTGATAAAGGCTGATAGCCAGAAACCGGTCCTTGGATGCTTGATTCCGGTCTGGGAAAGACATGGCTTGGTAGTTCGGACTGGACGGTTCCCATGAGGCACAGGGTCAGAGCTGATTTGCATATAGCCAGTGTCTAACCCAGGGTGGTGTGGAGTGCAAAAAAACGATGGATTTAGGCCCAGATCGTTGTACTGGGGTGAATGCATGACATTGTTCAACATTCTGTCCATCAACTGTGTTTTTTGCAATTTTCACCCCGAGTGGGCTGGGTATGCTCAGACGTGAGTCCCAGGCTCTCCACACCACTGGAGTCAAGCTATCCAGGCTGATGAAGGCTGATAGCCAGAAACCGGTCCTTGGATGCTTGATTCCGGTCTGGGAAAGACATGGCTTGGTAGTTCGGACTGGACTGTTCCCATGAGGCACAGGGTCAGAGCTGATTTGCATATAGCCAGTGTCTAACCCAGGGTGGTGTGGAGTGCAAAAAAATTGATGGATTTAGGCCCAGATCCTTGTACTGGGGTGAATGCATGACATTGTTCTACATTCTGTCCATCAACTGTGTTTTTTGCAATTTTCACCCCGAGTGGGCTGGGTATGCTCAGACGTGAGTCCCAGGCTCTCCACACCACTGGAGTCAAGCTATCCAGGCTGATGAAGGCTAATAGCCAGAAACCGGTCCTTGGATGCTTGATTCCGGTCTGGGAAAGACATGGCTTGGTAGTTCGGACTGGACTGTTCCCATGAGGCACAGGGTCAGAGCTGATTTGCATATAGCCAGTGTCTAACCCAGGGTGGTGTGGAGTGCAAAAAAACGATGGATTTAGGCCCAGATCCTTGTACTGGGGTGAATGCATGACATTGTTCTACATTCTGTCCATCAACTGTGTTTTTTGCTATTTTCACCCCGAGTGGGCTGGGTATGCTCAGACGTGAGTCCCAGGCTCTCCACACCACTGGAGTCAAGCTATCCAGGCTGATGAAGGCTGATAGCCAGAAACCGGTCCTTGGATGCTGGATTCCGGTCTGGGAAAGATATGGCTTGGTAGTTCGGACTGGACTGTTCCCATGAGGCACAGGGTCAGAGATGATTTGCATATAGCCAGTGTCTAACCCAGGGTGGTGTGGAGTGCAAAAAAACGATGGATTTAGGCCCAGATCCTTGTACTGGGGTGAATGCATGACATTGTTCTAAATTCTGTCTATCAACTGTGTTTTTTGCAATTTTCACCCCGAGTGGGCTGGGTATGCTCAGACGTGAGTCCCAGGCTCTCCACACCACTGGACTCAAGCTATCCAGGCTGATGAAGGCTGATAGCCAGAAACCGGTCCTTGGATGCTTGATTCCGGTCTGGGAAAGACATGGCTTGGTAGTTCGGACTGGACTGTTCCCATGAGGAACAGGGTCAGAGCTGATTTGCATATAGCCAGTGTCTAACCCAGGGTGGTGTGGAGTGCAGAAAAATGATGGATTTAGGCCCAGATCCTTGTACTGGGGTGAATAAATGACATTGTTCTACATTCTGTCCATCAACTATGTTTTTTGCAATTTTCGCCCCAAGTGGGTTGGGTATGCTCAGACGTGAGTCCCAGGCTCTCCACACCACTGGAGTCAAGCCATCCAGGCTGATGAAGGCTGATAGCCAGAAACCGGTCCTTGGATGCTTGATTCCGGTCTGGGAAAGACATGGCTTGGTAGTTCGGACTGGACTGTTCCCATGAGGCACAGGGTCAGAGCTGATTTGCATATAGCCAGTGTCTAACCCAGGGTGGTGTGGAGTGCAAAAAAATGATGGATTTAGGCCCAGATCCTTGTACTGGGGTGAATGCATGACATTGTTCTACATTCTGTCCATCAACTGTGTTTTTTGCAATTTTCACCCCGAGTGGGCTGGGTATGCTCAGACGTGAGTCCCAGGTTCTCCACACCACTGGAGTCAAGCTATCCAGGCTGATGAAGGCTAATAGCCAGAAACCGGTCCTTAGATGCTTGATTCCGGTCTGGGAAAGACATGGCTTGGTAGTTCGGACTGGACTGTTCCCATGAGGCACAGGGTCAGAGCTGATTTGCATATAGCCAGTGTCTAACCCAGGGTGGTGTGGAGTGCAAAAAAACGATGGATTTAGGCCCAGATCCTTGTACTGGGGTGAATGCATGACATTGTTCTACATTCTGTCCATCAACTGTGTTTTTTGCAATTTTCACCCCGAGTGGGCTGGGTATGCTCAGACGTGAGTCCCAGGCTCTCCACACCACTGGAGTCAAGCTATCCAGGCTGATGAAGGCTGATAGCCAGAAACCGGTCCTTGGATGCTTGATTCCGGTCTGGGAAAGACATGGCTTGGTAATTCGGACTGGACGGTACCCATGAGGCACAGGGTCAGAGCTGATTTGCATATAGCCAGTGTCTAACCCAGGGTGGTGTGGAGTGCAAAAAAACGATGGATTTAGGCCCAGATCCTTGTACTGGGGTGAATGCATGACATTGTTCTACATTCTGTCCATCAACTGTGTTTTTTGCAATTTTCACCCCGAGTTGGCTGGGTATGCTCAGACGTGAGTCCCAGGCTCTCCACACCACTGGAGTCAAGCTATCCAGGCTGATGAAGGTTGATAGCCAGAAACCGGTCCTTGGATGCTTGATTCCGGTCTGGGAAAGACATGGCTTGGTAGTTCGGACTGGACTGTTCCCATGAGGCACAGGGTCAGAGCTGATTTGCATATAGCCAGTGTCTAACCCAGGGTGGTGTGGAGTGCAAAAAAACGATGGATTTAGGCCCAGATCCTTGTACTGGAGTGAATGCATGACATTGTTCTACATTCTGTCCATCAACTGTGTTTTTTGCAATTTTCACCCCGAGTGGGCTGGGTATGCTCAGACGTGAGTCCCAGGCTCTCCACACCACTGGAGTCAAGCTATCCAGGCTGATGAAGGCTGATAGCCAGAAACCGGTCCTTGGATGCTTGATTCCGGTCTGGGAAAGACATGGCTTGGTAGTTCGGACTGGACTGTTCCCATGAGGCACAGGGTCAGAGCTGATTTGCATATAGCCAGTGTCTAACCCAGGGTGGTGTGGAGTGCAAAAAAATGATGGATTTAGGCCCAGATCCTTGTACTGGGGTGAATGCATGACATTGTTCTACATTCTGTCCATCAACTGTGTTTTTTGCAATTTTCACCCCGAGTGGGCTGGGTATGCTCAGACGTGAGTCCCAGGCTCTCCACACCACTGGAGTCAAGCTATCCAGGCTGATGAAGGCTGATAGCCAGAAACCGGTCCTTGGATGCTTGATTCCGGTCTGGGAAAGACATGGCTTGGTAATTCGGACTGGACGGTACCCATGAGGCACAGGGGCAGAGCTGATTTGCATATAGCCAGTGTCTAACCTAGGGTGGTGTGGAGTGCAAAAAAACGATGGATTTAGGCCCAGATCCTTGAACTGGGGTGAATGCATGACATTGTTCTACATTCTGTCCATCAACTGTGTTTTTTGCAATTTTCACCCCGAGTTGGCTGGGTATGCTCAGACGTGAGTCCCAGGCTCTCCACACCACTGGAGTCAAGCTATCCAGGCTGATAAAGGCTGATAGCCAGAAACCGGTCCTTGGATGCTTGATTCCGGTCTGGGAAAGACATGGCTTGGTAGTTCGGACTGGACGGTTCCCATGAGGCACAGGGTCAGAGCTGATTTGCATATAGCCAGTGTCTAACCCAGGGTGGTGTGGAGTGCAAAAAAACGATGGATTTAGGCCCAGATCGTTGTACTGGGGTGAATGCATGACATTGTTCAACATTCTGTCCATCAACTGTGTTTTTTGCAATTTTCACCCCGAGTGGGCTGGGTATGCTCAGACGTGAGTCCCAGGCTCTCCACACCACTGGAGTCAAGCTATCCAGGCTGATGAAGGCTGATAGCCAGAAACCGGTCCTTGGATGCTTGATTCCGGTCTGGGAAAGACATGGCTTGGTAGTTCGGACTGGACTGTTCCCATGAGGCACAGGGTCAGAGCTGATTTGCATATAGCCAGTGTCTAACCCAGGGTGGTGTGGAGTGCAAAAAAATTGATGGATTTAGGCCCAGATCCTTGTACTGGGGTGAATGCATGACATTGTTCTACATTCTGTCCATCAACTGTGTTTTTTGCAATTTTCACCCCGAGTGGGCTGGGTATGCTCAGACGTGAGTCCCAGGCTCTCCACACCACTGGAGTCAAGCTATCCAGGCTGATGAAGGCTAATAGCCAGAAACCGGTCCTTGGATGCTTGATTCCGGTCTGGGAAAGACATGGCTTGGTAGTTCGGACTGGACTGTTCCCATGAGGCACAGGGTCAGAGCTGATTTGCATATAGCCAGTGTCTAACCCAGGGTGGTGTGGAGTGCAAAAAAACGATGGATTTAGGCCCAGATCCTTGTACTGGGGTGAATGCATGACATTGTTCTACATTCTGTCCATCAACTGTGTTTTTTGCAATTTTCACCCCGAGTGGGCTGGGTATGCTCAGACGTGAGTCCCAGGATCTCCACACCACTGGAGTCAAGCTATCCAGGCTGATGAAGGCTGATAGCCAGAAACCGGTCCTTGGATGCTTGATTCCGGTCTGGGAAAGACATGGCTTGGTAATTCGGACTGGACGGTACCCATGAGGCACAGGGTCAGAGCTGATTTGCATATAGCCAGTGTCTAACCCAGGGTGGTGTGGAGTGCAAAAAAACGATGGATTTAGGCCCAGATCCTTGTACTGGGGTGAATGCATGACATTGTTCTACATTCTGTCCATCAACTGTGTTTTTTGCAATTTTCACCCCGAGTTGGCTGGGTATGCTCAGACGTGAGTCCCAGGCTCTCCACACCACTGGAGTCAAGCTATCCAGGCTGATGAAGGCTGATAGCCAGAAACCGGTCCTTGGATGCTTGATTCCGGTCTGGGAAAGACATGGCTTGGTAGTTCGGACTGGACTGTTCCCATGAGGCACAGGGTCAGAGCTGATTTGCATATAGCCAGTGTCTAACCCAGGGTGGTGTGGAGTGCAAAAAAACGATGGATTTAGGCCCAGATCCTTGTACTGGAGTGAATGCATGACATTGTTCTACATTCTGTCCATCAACTGTGTTTTTTGCAATTTTCACCCCGAGTGGGCTGGGTATGCTCAGACGTGAGTCCCAGGCTCTCCACACCACTGGAGTCAAGCTATCCAGGCTGATGAAGGCTGATAGCCAGAAACCGGTCCTTGGATGCTTGATTCCGGTCTGGGAAAGACATGGCTTGGTAGTTCGGACTGGACTGTTCCCATGAGGCACAGGGTCAGAGCTGATTTGCATATAGCCAGTGTCTAACCCAGGGTGGTGTGGAGTGCAAAAAAATGATGGATTTAGGCCCAGATCCTTGTACTGGGGTGAATGCATGACATTGTTCTACATTCTGTCCATCAACTGTGTTTTTTGCAATTTTCACCCCGAGTGGGCTGGGTATGCTCAGACGTGAGTCCCAGGCTCTCCACACCACTGGAGTCAAGCTATCCAGGCTGATAAAGGCTGATAGCCAGAAACCGGTCCTTGGATGCTTGATTCCGGTCTGGGAAAGACATGGCTTGGTAGTTCGGACTGGACGGTTCCCATGAGGCACAGGGTCAGAGCTGATTTGCATATAGCCAGTGTCTAACCCAGGGTGGTGTGGAGTGCAAAAAAACGATGGATTTAGGCCCAGATCCTTGTACTGGGGTGAATGCATGACATTGTTCTACATTCTGTCCATCAACTGTGTTTTTTGCTATTTTCACCCCGAGTGGGCTGGGTATGCTCAGACGTGAGTCCCAGGCTCTCCACACCACTGGAGTCAAGCTATCCAGGCTGATGAAGGCTGATAGCCAGAAACCGGTCCTTGGATGCTTGATTCCGGTCTGGGAAAGACATGGCTTGGTAGTTCGGACTGGACTGTTCCCATGAGGCACAGGGTCAGAGCTGATTTGCATATAGCCAGTGTCTAACCCAGGGTGGTGTGGAGTGCAAAAAAATGATGGATTTAGGCCCAGATCCTTGTACTGGGGTGAATGCATGACATTGTTCTACATTCTGTCCATCAACTGTGTTTTTTGCAATTTTCACCCCGAGTGGGCTGGGTATGCTCAGACGTGAGTCCCAGGCTCTCCACACCACTGGAGTCAAGCTATCCAGGCTGATAAAGGCTGATAGCCAGAAACCGGTCCTTGGATGCTTGATTCCGGTCTGGGAAAGACATGGCTTGGTAGTTCGGACTGGACGGTTCCCATGAGGCACAGGGTCAGAGCTGATTTGCATATAGCCAGTGTCTAACCCAGGGTGGTGTGGAGTGCAAAAAAACGATGGATTTAGGCCCAGATCCTTGTACTGGGGTGAATGCATGACATTGTTCTACATTCTGTCCATCAACTGTGTTTTTTGCTATTTTCACCCCGAGTGGGCTGGGTATGCTCAGACGTGAGTCCCAGGCTCTCCACACCACTGGAGTCAAGCTATCCAGGCTGATGAAGGCTGATAGCCAGAAACCGGTCCTTGGATGCTGGATTCCGGTCTGGGAAAGATATGGCTTGGTAGTTCGGACTGGACTGTTCCCATGAGGCACAGGGTCAGAGATGATTTGCATATAGCCAGTGTCTAACCCAGGGTGGTGTGGAGTGCAAAAAAACGATGGATTTAGGCCCAGATCCTTGTACTGGGGTGAATGCATGACATTGTTCTAAATTCTGTCTATCAACTGTGTTTTTTGCAATTTTCACCCCGAGTGGGCTGGGTATGCTCAGACGTGAGTCCCAGGCTCTCCACACCACTGGACTCAAGCTATCCAGGCTGATGAAGGCTGATAGCCAGAAACCGGTCCTTGGATGCTTGATTCCGGTCTGGGAAAGACATGGCTTGGTAGTTCGGACTGGACTGTTCCCATGAGGAACAGGGTCAGAGCTGATTTGCATATAGCCAGTGTCTAACCCAGGGTGGTGTGGAGTGCAGAAAAATGATGGATTTAGGCCCAGATCCTTGTACTGGGGTGAATAAATGACATTGTTCTACATTCTGTCCATCAACTATGTTTTTTGCAATTTTCGCCCCAAGTGGGTTGGGTATGCTCAGACGTGAGTCCCAGGCTCTCCACACCACTGGAGTCAAGCCATCCAGGCTGATGAAGGCTGATAGCCAGAAACCGGTCCTTGGATGCTTGATTCCGGTCTGGGAAAGACATGGCTTGGTAGTTCGGACTGGACTGTTCCCATGAGGCACAGGGTCAGAGCTGATTTGCATATAGCCAGTGTCTAACCCAGGGTGGTGTGGAGTGCAAAAAAATGATGGATTTAGGCCCAGATCCTTGTACTGGGGTGAATGCATGACATTGTTCTACATTCTGTCCATCAACTGTGTTTTTTGCAATTTTCACCCCGAGTGGGCTGGGTATGCTCAGACGTGAGTCCCAGGTTCTCCACACCACTGGAGTCAAGCTATCCAGGCTGATGAAGGCTAATAGCCAGAAACCGGTCCTTAGATGCTTGATTCCGGTCTGGGAAAGACATGGCTTGGTAGTTCGGACTGGACTGTTCCCATGAGGCACAGGGTCAGAGCTGATTTGCATATAGCCAGTGTCTAACCCAGGGTGGTGTGGAGTGCAAAAAAACGATGGATTTAGGCCCAGATCCTTGTACTGGGGTGAATGCATGACATTGTTCTACATTCTGTCCATCAACTGTGTTTTTTGCAATTTTCACCCCGAGTGGGCTGGGTATGCTCAGACGTGAGTCCCAGGCTCTCCACACCACTGGAGTCAAGCTATCCAGGCTGATGAAGGCTGATAGCCAGAAACCGGTCCTTGGATGCTTGATTCCGGTCTGGGAAAGACATGGCTTGGTAATTCGGACTGGACGGTACCCATGAGGCACAGGGTCAGAGCTGATTTGCATATAGCCAGTGTCTAACCCAGGGTGGTGTGGAGTGCAAAAAAACGATGGATTTAGGCCCAGATCCTTGTACTGGGGTGAATGCATGACATTGTTCTACATTCTGTCCATCAACTGTGTTTTTTGCAATTTTCACCCCGAGTTGGCTGGGTATGCTCAGACGTGAGTCCCAGGCTCTCCACACCACTGGAGTCAAGCTATCCAGGCTGATGAAGGTTGATAGCCAGAAACCGGTCCTTGGATGCTTGATTCCGGTCTGGGAAAGACATGGCTTGGTAGTTCGGACTGGACTGTTCCCATGAGGCACAGGGTCAGAGCTGATTTGCATATAGCCAGTGTCTAACCCAGGGTGGTGTGGAGTGCAAAAAAACGATGGATTTAGGCCCAGATCCTTGTACTGGAGTGAATGCATGACATTGTTCTACATTCTGTCCATCAACTGTGTTTTTTGCAATTTTCACCCCGAGTGGGCTGGGTATGCTCAGACGTGAGTCCCAGGCTCTCCACACCACTGGAGTCAAGCTATCCAGGCTGATGAAGGCTGATAGCCAGAAACCGGTCCTTGGATGCTTGATTCCGGTCTGGGAAAGACATGGCTTGGTAGTTCGGACTGGACTGTTCCCATGAGGCACAGGGTCAGAGCTGATTTGCATATAGCCAGTGTCTAACCCAGGGTGGTGTGGAGTGCAAAAAAATGATGGATTTAGGCCCAGATCCTTGTACTGGGGTGAATGCATGACATTGTTCTACATTCTGTCCATCAACTGTGTTTTTTGCAATTTTCACCCCGAGTGGGCTGGGTATGCTCAGACGTGAGTCCCAGGCTCTCCACACCACTGGAGTCAAGCTATCCAGGCTGATGAAGGCTGATAGCCAGAAACCGGTCCTTGGATGCTTGATTCCGGTCTGGGAAAGACATGGCTTGGTAATTCGGACTGGACGGTACCCATGAGGCACAGGGGCAGAGCTGATTTGCATATAGCCAGTGTCTAACCTAGGGTGGTGTGGAGTGCAAAAAAACGATGGATTTAGGCCCAGATCCTTGAACTGGGGTGAATGCATGACATTGTTCTACATTCTGTCCATCAACTGTGTTTTTTGCAATTTTCACCCCGAGTTGGCTGGGTATGCTCAGACGTGAGTCCCAGGCTCTCCACACCACTGGAGTCAAGCTATCCAGGCTGATAAAGGCTGATAGCCAGAAACCGGTCCTTGGATGCTTGATTCCGGTCTGGGAAAGACATGGCTTGGTAGTTCGGACTGGACGGTTCCCATGAGGCACAGGGTCAGAGCTGATTTGCATATAGCCAGTGTCTAACCCAGGGTGGTGTGGAGTGCAAAAAAACGATGGATTTAGGCCCAGATCGTTGTACTGGGGTGAATGCATGACATTGTTCAACATTCTGTCCATCAACTGTGTTTTTTGCAATTTTCACCCCGAGTGGGCTGGGTATGCTCAGACGTGAGTCCCAGGCTCTCCACACCACTGGAGTCAAGCTATCCAGGCTGATGAAGGCTGATAGCCAGAAACCGGTCCTTGGATGCTTGATTCCGGTCTGGGAAAGACATGGCTTGGTAGTTCGGACTGGACTGTTCCCATGAGGCACAGGGTCAGAGCTGATTTGCATATAGCCAGTGTCTAACCCAGGGTGGTGTGGAGTGCAAAAAAACGATGGATTTAGGCCCAGATCCTTGTACTGGGGTGAATGCATGACATTGTTCTACATTCTGTCCATCAACTGTGTTTTTTGCAATTTTCACCCCGAGTTGGCTGGGTATGCTCAGACGTGAGTCCCAGGCTCTCCACACCACTGGAGTCAAGCTATCCAGGCTGATGAAGGTTGATAGCCAGAAACCGGTCCTTGGATGCTTGATTCCGGTCTGGGAAAGACATGGCTTGGTAGTTCGGACTGGACTGTTCCCATGAGGCACAGGGTCAGAGCTGATTTGCATATAGCCAGTGTCTAACCCAGGGTGGTGTGGAGTGCAAAAAAACGATGGATTTAGGCCCAGATCCTTGTACTGGAGTGAATGCATGACATTGTTCTACATTCTGTCCATCAACTGTGTTTTTTGCAATTTTCACCCCGAGTGGGCTGGGTATGCTCAGACGTGAGTCCCAGGCTCTCCACACCACTGGGGTCAAGCTATCCAGGCTGATGAAGGCTGATAGCCAGAAACCGGTCCTTGGATGCTTGATTCCGGTCTGGGAAAGACATGGCTTGGTAGTTCGGACTGGACTGTTCCCATGAGGCACAGGGTCAGAGCTGATTTGCATATAGCCAGTGTCTAACCCAGGGTGGTGTGGAGTGCAAAAAAATGATGGATTTAGGCCCAGATCCTTGTACTGGGGTGAATGCATGACATTGTTCTACATTCTGTCCATCAACTGTGTTTTTTGCAATTTTCACCCCGAGTGGGCTGGGTATGCTCAGACGTGAGTCCCAGGCTCTCCACACCACTGGAGTCAAGCTATCCAGGCTGATGAAGGCTGATAGCCAGAAACCGGTCCTTGGATGCTTGATTCCGGTCTGGGAAAGACATGGCTTGGTAATTCGGACTGGACGGTACCCATGAGGCACAGGGGCAGAGCTGATTTGCATATAGCCAGTGTCTAACCTAGGGTGGTGTGGAGTGCAAAAAAACGATGGATTTAGGCCCAGATCCTTGAACTGGGGTGAATGCATGACATTGTTCTACATTCTGTCCATCAACTGTGTTTTTTGCAATTTTCACCCCGAGTTGGCTGGGTATGCTCAGACGTGAGTCCCAGGCTCTCCACACCACTGGAGTCAAGCTATCCAGGCTGATAAAGGCTGATAGCCAGAAACCGGTCCTTGGATGCTTGATTCCGGTCTGGGAAAGACATGGCTTGGTAGTTCGGACTGGACGGTTCCCATGAGGCACAGGGTCAGAGCTGATTTGCATATAGCCAGTGTCTAACCCAGGGTGGTGTGGAGTGCAAAAAAACGATGGATTTAGGCCCAGATCGTTGTACTGGGGTGAATGCATGACATTGTTCAACATTCTGTCCATCAACTGTGTTTTTTGCAATTTTCACCCCGAGTGGGCTGGGTATGCTCAGACGTGAGTCCCAGGCTCTCCACACCACTGGAGTCAAGCTATCCAGGCTGATGAAGGCTGATAGCCAGAAACCGGTCCTTGGATGCTTGATTCCGGTCTGGGAAAGACATGGCTTGGTAGTTCGGACTGGACTGTTCCCATGAGGCACAGGGTCAGAGCTGATTTGCATATAGCCAGTGTCTAACCCAGGGTGGTGTGGAGTGCAAAAAAATTGATGGATTTAGGCCCAGATCCTTGTACTGGGGTGAATGCATGACATTGTTCTACATTCTGTCCATCAACTGTGTTTTTTGCAATTTTCACCCCGAGTGGGCTGGGTATGCTCAGACGTGAGTCCCAGGCTCTCCACACCACTGGAGTCAAGCTATCCAGGCTGATGAAGGCTAATAGCCAGAAACCGGTCCTTGGATGCTTGATTCCGGTCTGGGAAAGACATGGCTTGGTAGTTCGGACTGGACTGTTCCCATGAGGCACAGGGTCAGAGCTGATTTGCATATAGCCAGTGTCTAACCCAGGGTGGTGTGGAGTGCAAAAAAACGATGGATTTAGGCCCAGATCCTTGTACTGGGGTGAATGCATGACATTGTTCTACATTCTGTCCATCAACTGTGTTTTTTGCAATTTTCACCCCGAGTGGGCTGGGTATGCTCAGACGTGAGTCCCAGGCTCTCCACACCACTGGAGTCAAGCTATCCAGGCTGATGAAGGCTGATAGCCAGAAACCGGTCCTTGGATGCTTGATTCCGGTCTGGGAAAGACATGGCTTGGTAATTCGGACTGGACGGTACCCATGAGGCACAGGGTCAGAGCTGATTTGCATATAGCCAGTGTCTAACCCAGGGTGGTGTGGAGTGCAAAAAAACGATGGATTTAGGCCCAGATCCTTGTACTGGGGTGAATGCATGACATTGTTCTACATTCTGTCCATCAACTGTGTTTTTTGCAATTTTCACCCCGAGTTGGCTGGGTATGCTCAGACGTGAGTCCCAGGCTCTCCACACCACTGGAGTCAAGCTATCCAGGCTGATGAAGGCTGATAGCCAGAAACCGGTCCTTGGATGCTTGATTCCGGTCTGGGAAAGACATGGCTTGGTAGTTCGGACTGGACTGTTCCCATGAGGCACAGGGTCAGAGCTGATTTGCATATAGCCAGTGTCTAACCCAGGGTGGTGTGGAGTGCAAAAAAACGATGGATTTAGGCCCAGATCCTTGTACTGGAGTGAATGCATGACATTGTTCTACATTCTGTCCATCAACTGTGTTTTTTGCAATTTTCACCCCGAGTGGGCTGGGTATGCTCAGACGTGAGTCCCAGGCTCTCCACACCACTGGAGTCAAGCTATCCAGGCTGATGAAGGCTGATAGCCAGAAACCGGTCCTTGGATGCTTGATTCCGGTCTGGGAAAGACATGGCTTGGTAGTTCGGACTGGACTGTTCCCATGAGGCACAGGGTCAGAGCTGATTTGCATATAGCCAGTGTCTAACCCAGGGTGGTGTGGAGTGCAAAAAAATGATGGATTTAGGCCCAGATCCTTGTACTGGGGTGAATGCATGAAATTGTTCTACATTCTGTCCATCAACTGTGTTTTTTGCAATTTTCACCCCGAGTGGGCTGGGTATGCTCAGACGTGAGTCCCAGGCTCTCCACACCACTGGAGTCAAGCTATCCAGGCTGATAAAGGCTGATAGCCAGAAACCGGTCCTTGGATGCTTGATTCCGGTCTGGGAAAGACATGGCTTGGTAGTTCGGACTGGACGGTTCCCATGAGGCACAGGGTCAGAGCTGATTTGCATATAGCCAGTGTCTAACCCAGGGTGGTGTGGAGTGCAAAAAAACGATGGATTTAGGCCCAGATCCTTGTACTGGGGTGAATGCATGACATTGTTCTACATTCTGTCCATCAACTGTGTTTTTTGCTATTTTCACCCCGAGTGGGCTGGGTATGCTCAGACGTGAGTCCCAGGCTCTCCACACCACTGGAGTCAAGCTATCCAGGCTGATGAAGGCTGATAGCCAGAAACCGGTCCTTGGATGCTTGATTCCGGTCTGGGAAAGACATGGCTTGGTAGTTCGGACTGGACTGTTCCCATGAGGCACAGGGTCAGAGCTGATTTGCATATAGCCAGTGTCTAACCCAGGGTGGTGTGGAGTGCAAAAAAATGATGGATTTAGGCCCAGATCCTTGTACTGGGGTGAATGCATGACATTGTTCTACATTCTGTCCATCAACTGTGTTTTTTGCAATTTTCACCCCGAGTGGGCTGGGTATGCTCAGACGTGAGTCCCAGGCTCTCCACACCACTGGAGTCAAGCTATCCAGGCTGATAAAGGCTGATAGCCAGAAACCGGTCCTTGGATGCTGGATTCCGGTCTGGGAAAGATATGGCTTGGTAGTTCGGACTGGACTGTTCCCATGAGGCACAGGGTCAGAGATGATTTGCATATAGCCAGTGTCTAACCCAGGGTGGTGTGGAGTGCAAAAAAACGATGGATTTAGGCCCAGATCCTTGTACTGGGGTGAATGCATGACATTGTTCTAAATTCTGTCTATCAACTGTGTTTTTTGCAATTTTCACCCCGAGTGGGCTGGGTATGCTCAGACGTGAGTCCCAGGCTCTCCACACCACTGGACTCAAGCTATCCAGGCTGATGAAGGCTGATAGCCAGAAACCGGTCCTTGGATGCTTGATTCCGGTCTGGGAAAGACATGGCTTGGTAGTTCGGACTGGACTGTTCCCATGAGGAACAGGGTCAAAGCTGATTTGCATATAGCCAGTGTCTAACCCAGGATGGTGTGGAGTGCAGAAAAATGATGGATTTAGGCCCAGATCCTTGTACTGGGGTGAATAAATGACATTGTTCTACATTCTGTCCATCAACTATGTTTTTTGCAATTTTCGCCCCAAGTGGGTTGGGTATGCTCAGACGTGAGTCCCAGGCTCTCCACACCACTGGAGTCAAGCCATCCAGGCTGATGAAGGCTGATAGCCAGAAACCGGTCCTTGGATGCTTGATTCCGGTCTGGGAAAGACATGGCTTGGTAATTCGGACTGGACGGTTCCCATGAGGCACAGGGTCAGAGCTGATTTGCATATAGCCAGTGTCTAACCCAGGGTGGTGTGGAGTGCAAAAAAACGATGGATTTAGGCCCAGATCCTTGTACTGGGGTGAATGCATGACATTGTTCTACATTCTGTCCATCAACTGTGTTTTTTGCAATTTTCACCCCGAGTTGGCTGGGTATGCTCAGACGTGTGTCCCAGGCTCTCCACACCACTGGAGTCAAGCTATCCAGGCTGATGAAGGCTGATAGCCAGAAACCGGTCCTTGGATGCTTGATTCCGGTCTGGGAAAGACATGGCCTGGTAGTTCGGACTGGACTGTTCCCATGAGGCACAGGGTCAGAGCTGATTTGCATATAGCCAGTGTCTAACCCAGAGTGGTGTGGAGTGCAAAAAAACGATGGATTTAGGCCCAGATTGTTGTACTGGGGTGAATGCATGACATTGTTCAACATTCTGTCCATCAACTGTGTTTTTTGCATTTTCACCCCGAGTGGGCTGGGTATGCTCAGACGTGAGTCCCAGGCTCTCCACACCACTGGAGTCAAGCTATCCAGGCTGATGAAGGCTGATAGCCAGAAACCGGTCCTTGGATGCTTGATTCCGGTCTGGGAAAGACATGGCTTGGTAGTTCGGACTGGACTGTTCCCATGAGGCACAGGGTCAGAGCTGATTTGCATATAGCCAGTGTCTAACCCAGGGTGGTGTGGAGTGCAAAAAAATGATGGATTTAGGCCCAGATCCTTGTATTGGGGTGAATGCATGACATTGTTCTACATTCTGTCCATCAACTGTGTCTTTTGCAATTTTCACCCCGAGTGGGCTGGGTATGCTCAGACGTGAGTCCCAGGCTCTCCACACCACTGGAGTCAAGCTATCCAGGCCGATGAAGGCTGATAGCCAGAAACCGGTCCTTGGATGCTTGATTCCGGTCTGGGAAAGACATGGCTTGGTAGTTCGGACTGGACTGTTCCCATGAGGCACAGGGTCAGAGCTGATTTGCATATAGCCAGTGTCTAACCCAGGGTGGTGTGGAGTGCAAAAAAACGATGGATTTAGGCCCAGATCCTTGTACTGGGGTGAATGCATGACATTGTTCTACATTCTGTCCATCAACTGTGTTTTTTGCTATTTTCACCCTGAGTGGGCTGGGTATGCTCAGACGTGAGTCCCAGGCTCTCCACACCACTGGAGTCAAGCTATCCAGGCTGATGAAGGCTGATAGCCAGAAACCGGTCCTTGGATGCTTGATTCCGGTCTGGGAAAGATATGGCTTGGTAGTTCGGACTGGACTGTTCCCATGAGGCACAGGGTCAGAGATGATTTGCATATAGCCAGTGTCTAACCCAGGGTGGTGTGGAGTGCAAAAAAACGATGGATTTAGGCCCAGATCCTTGTACTGGGGTGAATGCATGACATTGTTCTAAATTCTGTCTATCAACTGTGTTTTTTGCAATTTTCACCCCGAGTGGGCTGGGTATGCTCAGACGTGAGTCCCAGGCTCTCCACACCACTGGACTCAAGCTATCCAGGCTGATGAAGGCTGATAGCCAGAAACCGGTCCTTGGATGCTTGATTCCGGTCTGGGAAAGACATGGCTTGGTAGTTCGGACTGGACTGTTCCCATGAGGAACAGGGTCAGAGCTGATTTGCATATAGCCAGTGTCTAACCCAGGGTGGTGTGAAGTGCAAAAAAAAGATGGATTTAGGCCCAGATCCTTGTACTGGGGTGAATAAAGGACATTGTTCTACATTCTGTCCATCAACTATGTTTTTTGCAATTTTCGCCCCAAGTGGGTTGGGTATGCTCAGACGTGAGTCCCAGGCTCTCCACACCACTGGAGTCAAGCCATCCAGGCTGATGAAGGCTGATAGCCAGAAACCGGTCCTTGGATGCTTGATTCCGGTCTGGGAAAGACATGGCTTGGTAATTCGGACTGGACAGTTCCCATGAGGCACAGGGTCAGAGCTGATTTGCATATAGCCAGTGTCTAACCCAGGGTGGTGTGGAGTGCAAAAAAACGATGGATTTAGGCCCAGATCCTTGTACTGGGGTGAATGCATGACATTGTTCTACATTCTGTCCATCAACTGTGTTTTTTGCAATTTTCACCCCGAGTGGGCTGGGTATGCTCAGACGTGAGTCCCAGGCTCTCCACACCACTGGAGTCAAGCTATCCAGGCTGATGAAGGCTGATAGCCAGAAACCGGTCCTTGGATGCTTGATTCCGGTCTGGGAAAGACATGGCTTGGTAGTTCGGACTGGACTGTTCCCATGAGGCACAGGGTCAGAGCTGATTTGCATATAGCCAGTGTCTAACCCAGGGTGGTGTGGAGTGCAAAAAAATGATGGATTTAGTCCCAGATCCTTGTACTGGGGTGAATGCATGACATTGTTCTACATTCTGTCCATCAACTGTGTTTTTTGCAATTTTCACCCCGAGTGGGCTGGGTATGCTCAGACGTGAGTCCCAGGCTCTCCACACCACTGGAGTCAAGCTATCCAGGCTGATGAAGGCTAATAGCCAGAAACCGGTCCTTGGATGCTTGATTCCGGTCTGGGAAAGACATGGCTTGGTAATTCGGACTGGACGGTACCCATGAGGCACAGGGTCAGAGCTGATTTGCATATAGCCAGTGTCTAACCCAGGGTGGTGTGGAGTGCAAAAAAACGATGGATTTAGGCCCAGATCCTTGTACTGGGGTGAATGCATGACATTGTTCTACATTCTGTCCATCAACTGTGTTTTTTGCAATTTTCACCCCGAGTTGGCTGGGTATGCTCAGACGTGAGTCCCAGGCTCTCCACACCACTGGAGTCAAGCTATCCAGGCTGATGAAGGCTGATAGCCAGAAACCGGTCCTTGGATGCTTGATTCCGGTCTGGGAAAGACATGGCTTGGTAGTTCGGACTGGACTGTTCCCATGAGGCACAGGGTCAGAGCTGATTTGCATATAGCCAGTGTCTAACCCAGGGTGGTGTGGAGTGCAAAAAAACGATGGATTTAGGCCCAGATCCTTGTACTGGAGTGAATGCATGACATTGTTCTACATTCTGTCCATCAACTGTGTTTTTTGCAATTTTCACCCCGAGTGGGCTGGGTATGCTCAGACGTGAGTCCCAGGCTCTCCACACCACTGGAGTCAAGCTATCCAGGCTGATGAAGGCTGATAGCCAGAAACCGGTCCTTGGATGCTTGATTCCGGTCTGGGAAAGACATGGCTTGGTAGTTCGGACTGGACTGTTCCCATGAGGCACAGGGTCAGAGCTGATTTGCATATAGCCAGTGTCTAACCCAGGGTGGTGTGGAGTGCAAAAAAATGATGGATTTAGGCCCAGATCCTTGTACTGGGGTGAATGCATGACATTGTTCTACATTCTGTCCATCAACTGTGTTTTTTGCAATTTTCACCCCGAGTGGGCTGGGTATGCTCAGACGTGAGTCCCAGGCTCTCCACACCACTGGAGTCAAGCTATCCAGGCTGATAAAGGCTGATAGCCAGAAACCGGTCCTTGGATGCTTGATTCCGGTCTGGGAAAGACATGGCTTGGTAGTTCGGACTGGACGGTTCCCATGAGGCACAGGGTCAGAGCTGATTTGCATATAGCCAGTGTCTAACCCAGGGTGGTGTGGAGTGCAAAAAAACGATGGATTTAGGCCCAGATCCTTGTACTGGGGTGAATGCATGACATTGTTCTACATTCTGTCCATCAACTGTGTTTTTTGCTATTTTCACCCCGAGTGGGCTGGGTATGCTCAGACGTGAGTCCCAGGCTCTCCACACCACTGGAGTCAAGCTATCCAGGCTGATGAAGGCTGATAGCCAGAAACCGGTCCTTGGATGCTGGATTCCGGTCTGGGAAAGATATGGCTTGGTAGTTCGGACTGGACTGTTCCCATGAGGCACAGGGTCAGAGATGATTTGCATATAGCCAGTGTCTAACCCAGGGTGGTGTGGAGTGCAAAAAAACGATGGATTTAGGCCCAGATCCTTGTACTGGGGTGAATGCATGACATTGTTCTAAATTCTGTCTATCAACTGTGTTTTTTGCAATTTTCACCCCGAGTGGGCTGGGTATGCTCAGACGTGAGTCCCAGGCTCTCCATACCACTGGACTCAAGCTATCCAGGCTGATGAAGGCTGATAGCCAGAAACCGGTCCTTGGATGCTTGATTCCGGTCTGGGAAAGACATGGCTTGGTAGTTCGGACTGGACTGTTCCCATGAGGAACAGGGTCAGAGCTGATTTGCATATAGCCAGTGTCTAACCCAGGGTGGTGTGGAGTGCAGAAAAATGATGGATTTAGGCCCAGATCCTTGTACTGGGGTGAATAAATGACATTGTTCTACATTCTGTCCATCAACTATGTTTTTTGCAATTTTCGCCCCAAGTGGGTTGGGTATGCTCAGACGTGAGTCCCAGGCTCTCCACACCACTGGAGTCAAGCCATCCAGGCTGATGAAGGCTGATAGCCAGAAACCGGTCCTTGGATGCTTGATTCCGGTCTGGGAAAGACATGGCTTGGTAATTCGGACTGGACGGTTCCCATGAGGCACAGGGTCAGAGCTGATTTGCATATAGCCAGTGTCTAACCCAGGGTGGTGTGGAGTGCAAAAAAACGATGGATTTAGGCCCAGATCCTTGTACTGGGGTGAATGCATGACATTGTTCTACATTCTGTCCATCAACTGTGTTTTTTGCAATTTTCACCCCGAGTTGGCTGGGTATGCTCAGACGTGAGTCCCAGGCTCTCCACACCACTGGAGTCAAGCTATCCAGGCTGATGAAGGCTGATAGCCAGAAACCGGTCCTTGGATGCTTGATTCCGGTCTGGGAAAGACATGGCCTGGTAGTTCGGACTGGACTGTTCCCATGAGGCACAGGGTCAGAGCTGATTTACATATAGCCAGTGTCTAACCCAGGGTGGTGTGGAGTGCAAAAAAACGATGGATTTAGGCCCAGATTGTTGTACTGGGGTGAATGCATGACATTGTTCAACATTCTGTCCATCAACTGTGTTTTTTGCATTTTCACCCCGAGTGGGCTGGGTATGCTCAGACGTGAGTCCCAGGCTCTCCACACCACTGGAGTCAAGCTATCCAGGCTGATGAAGGCTGATAGCCAGAAACCGGTCCTTGGATGCTGGATTCCGGTCTGGGAAAGATATGGCTTGGTAGTTCGGACTGGACTGTTCCCATGAGGCACAGGGTCAGAGATGATTTGCATATAGCCAGTGTCTAACCCAGGGTGGTGTGGAGTGCAAAAAAACGATGGATTTAGGCCCAGATCCTTGTACTGGGGTGAATGCATGACATTGTTCTAAATTCTGTCTATCAACTGTGTTTTTTGCAATTTTCACCCCGAGTGGGCTGGGTATGCTCAGACGTGAGTCCCAGGCTCTCGACACCACTGGACTCAAGCTATCCAGGCTGATGAAGGCTGATAGCCAGAAACCGGTCCTTGGATGCTTGATTCCGGTCTGGGAAAGACATGGCTTGGTAGTTCGGACTGGACTGTTCCCATGAGGAACAGGGTCAGAGCTGATTTGCATATAGCCAGTGTCTAACCCAGGGTGGTGTGGAGTGCAGAAAAATGATGGATTTAGGCCCAGATCCTTGTACTGGGGTGAATAAATGACATTGTTCTACATTCTGTCCATCAACTATGTTTTTTGCAATTTTCGCCCCAAGTGGGTTGGGTATGCTCAGACGTGAGTCCCAGGCTCTCCACACCACTGGAGTCAAGCCATCCAGGCTGATGAAGGCTGATAGCCAGAAACCGGTCCTTGGATGCTTGATTCCGGTCTGGGAAAGACATGGCTTGGTAATTCGGACTGGACGGTTCCCATGAGGCACAGGGTCAGAGCTGATTTGCATATAGCCAGTGTCTAACCCAGGGTGGTGTGGAGTGCAAAAAAACGATGGATTTAGGCCCAGATCCTTGTACTGGGGTGAATGCATGACATTGTTCTACATTCTGTCCATCAACTGTGTTTTTTGCAATTTTCACCCCGAGTTGGCTGGGTATGCTCAGACGTGAGTCCCAGGCTCTCCACACCACTGGAGTCAAGCTATCCAGGCTGATGAAGGCTGATAGCCAGAAACCGGTCCTTGGATGCTTGATTCCGGTCTGGGAAAGACATGGCCTGGTAGTTCGGACTGGACTGTTCCCATGAGGCACAGGGTCAGAGCTGATTTACATATAGCCAGTGTCTAACCCAGGGTGGTGTGGAGTGCAAAAAAAACGATGGATTTAGGCCCAGATTGTTGTACTGGGGTGAATGCATGACATTGTTCAACATTCTGTCCATCAACTGTGTTTTTTGCATTTTCACCCCGAGTGGGCTGGGTATGCTCAGACGTGAGTCCCAGGCTCTCCACACCACTGGAGTCAAGCTATCCAGGCTGATGAAGGCTGATAGCCAGAAACCGGTCCTTGGATGCTTGATTCCGGTCTGGGAAAGACATGGCTTGGTAGTTCGGACTGGACTGTTCCCATGAGGCACAGGGTCAGAGCTGATTTGCATATAGCCAGTGTCTAACCCAGGGTGGTGTGGAGTGCAAAAAAATGATGGATTTAGGCCCAGATCCTTGTACTGGGGTGAATGCATGACATTGTTCTACATTCTGTCCATCAACTGTGTCTTTTGCAATTTTCACCCCGAGTGGGCTGGGTATGCTCAGACGTGAGTCCCAGGCTCTCCACACCACTGGAGTCAAGCTATCCAGGCTGATGAAGGCTGATAGCCAGAAACCGGTCCTTGGATGCTTGATTCCGGTCTGGGAAAGACATGGCTTGGTAGTTCGGACTGGACTGTTCCCATGAGGCACAGGGTCAGAGCTGATTTGCATATAGCCAGTGTCTAACCCAGGGTGGTGTGGAGTGCAAAAAAATGATGGATTTAGGCCCAGATCCTTGTACTGGGGTGAATGCATGACATTGTTCTACATTCTGTCCATCAACTGTGTTTTTTGCAATTTTCACCCCGAGTGGGCTGGGTATGCTCAGACGTGAGTCCCAGGCTCTCCACACCACTGGAGTCAAGCTATCCAGGCTGATAAAGGCTGATAGCCAGAAACCGGTCCTTGGATGCTTGATTCCGGTCTGGGAAAGACATGGCTTGGTAGTTCGGACTGGACGGTTCCCATGAGGCACAGGGTCAGAGCTGATTTGCATATAGCCAGTGTCTAACCCAGGGTGGTGTGGAGTGCAAAAAAACGATGGATTTAGGCCCAGATCCTTGTACTGGGGTGAATGCATGACATTGTTCTACATTCTGTCCATCAACTGTGTTTTTTGCTATTTTCACCCCGAGTGGGCTGGGTATGCTCAGACGTGAGTCCCAGGCTCTCCACACCACTGGAGTCAAGCTATCCAGGCTGATGAAGGCTGATAGCCAGAAACCGGTCCTTGGATGCTGGATTCCGGTCTGGGAAAGATATGGCTTGGTAGTTCGGACTGGACTGTTCCCATGAGGCACAGGGTCAGAGATGATTTGCATATAGCCAGTGTCTAACCCAGGGTGGTGTTGAGTGCAAAAAAACGATGGATTTAGGCCCAGATCCTTGTACTGGGGTGAATGCATGACATTGTTCTAAATTCTGTCTATCAACTGTGTTTTTTGCAATTTTCACCCCGAGTGGGCTGGGTATGCTCAGACGTGAGTCCCAGGCTCTCCACACCACTGGACTCAAGCTATCCAGGCTGATGAAGGCTGATAGCCAGAAACCGGTCCTTGGATGCTTGATTCCGGTCTGGGAAAGACATGGCTTGGTAGTTCGGACTGGACTGTTCCCATGAGGAACAGGGTCAGAGCTGATTTGCATATAGCCAGTGTCTAACCCAGGGTGGTGTGGAGTGCAGAAAAATGATGGATTTAGGCCCAGATCCTTGTACTGGGGTGAATAAATGACATTGTTCTACATTCTGTCCATCAACTATGTTTTTTGCAATTTTCGCCCCAAGTGGGTTGGGTATGCTCAGACGTGAGTCCCAGGCTCTCCACACCACTGGAGTCAAGCCATCCAGGCTGATGAAGGCTGATAGCCAGAAACCGGTCCTTGGATGCTTGATTCCGGTCTGGGAAAGACATGGCTTGGTAATTCGGACTGGACGGTTCCCATGAGGCACAGGGTCAGAGCTGATTTGCATATAGCCAGTGTCTAACCCAGGGTGGTGTGGAGTGCAAAAAAACGATGGATTTAGGCCCAGATCCTTGTACTGGGGTGAATGCATGACATTGTTCTACATTCTGTCCATCAACTGTGTTTTTTGCAATTTTCACCCCGAGTTGGCTGGGTATGCTCAGACGTGAGTCCCAGGCTCTCCACACCACTGGAGTCAAGCTATCCAGGCTGATGAAGGCTGATAGCCAGAAACCGGTCCTTGGATGCTTGATTCCGGTCTGGGAAAGACATGGCCTGGTAGTTCGGACTGGACTGTTCCCATGAGGCACAGGGTCAGAGCTGATTTACATATAGCCAGTGTCTAACCCAGGGTGGTGTGGAGTGCAAAAAAACGATGGATTTAGGCCCAGATTGTTGTACTGGGGTGAATGCATGACATTGTTCAACATTCTGTCCATCAACTGTGTTTTTTGCATTTTCACCCCGAGTGGGCTGGGTATGCTCAGACGTGAGTCCCAGGCTCTCCACACCACTGGAGTCAAGCTATCCAGGCTGATGAAGGCTGATAGCCAGAAACCGGTCCTTGGATGCTGGATTCCGGTCTGGGAAAGATATGGCTTGGTAGTTCGGACTGGACTGTTCCCATGAGGCACAGGGTCAGAGATGATTTGCATATAGCCAGTGTCTAACCCAGGGTGGTGTGGAGTGCAAAAAAACGATGGATTTAGGCCCAGATCCTTGTACTGGGGTGAATGCATGACATTGTTCTAAATTCTGTCTATCAACTGTGTTTTTTGCAATTTTCACCCCGAGTGGGCTGGGTATGCTCAGACGTGAGTCCCAGGCTCTCGACACCACTGGACTCAAGCTATCCAGGCTGATGAAGGCTGATAGCCAGAAACCGGTCCTTGGATGCTTGATTCCGGTCTGGGAAAGACATGGCTTGGTAGTTCGGACTGGACTGTTCCCATGAGGAACAGGGTCAGAGCTGATTTGCATATAGCCAGTGTCTAACCCAGGGTGGTGTGGAGTGCAGAAAAATGATGGATTTAGGCCCAGATCCTTGTACTGGGGTGAATAAATGACATTGTTCTACATTCTGTCCATCAACTATGTTTTTTGCAATTTTCGCCCCAAGTGGGTTGGGTATGCTCAGACGTGAGTCCCAGGCTCTCCACACCACTGGAGTCAAGCCATCCAGGCTGATGAAGGCTGATAGCCAGAAACCGGTCCTTGGATGCTTGATTCCGGTCTGGGAAAGACATGGCTTGGTAATTCGGACTGGACGGTTCCCATGAGGCACAGGGTCAGAGCTGATTTGCATATAGCCAGTGTCTAACCCAGGGTGGTGTGGAGTGCAAAAAAACGATGGATTTAGGCCCAGATCCTTGTACTGGGGTGAATGCATGACATTGTTCTACATTCTGTCCATCAACTGTGTTTTTTGCAATTTTCACCCCGAGTTGGCTGGGTATGCTCAGACGTGAGTCCCAGGCTCTCCACACCACTGGAGTCAAGCTATCCAGGCTGATGAAGGCTGATAGCCAGAAACCGGTCCTTGGATGCTTGATTCCGGTCTGGGAAAGACATGGCCTGGTAGTTCGGACTGGACTGTTCCCATGAGGCACAGGGTCAGAGCTGATTTACATATAGCCAGTGTCTAACCCAGGGTGGTGTGGAGTGCAAAAAAAACGATGGATTTAGGCCCAGATTGTTGTACTGGGGTGAATGCATGACATTGTTCAACATTCTGTCCATCAACTGTGTTTTTTGCATTTTCACCCCGAGTGGGCTGGGTATGCTCAGACGTGAGTCCCAGGCTCTCCACACCACTGGAGTCAAGCTATCCAGGCTGATGAAGGCTGATAGCCAGAAACCGGTCCTTGGATGCTTGATTCCGGTCTGGGAAAGACATGGCTTGGTAGTTCGGACTGGACTGTTCCCATGAGGCACAGGGTCAGAGCTGATTTGCATATAGCCAGTGTCTAACCCAGGGTGGTGTGGAGTGCAAAAAAATGATGGATTTAGGCCCAGATCCTTGTACTGGGGTGAATGCATGACATTGTTCTACATTCTGTCCATCAACTGTGTCTTTTGCAATTTTCACCCCGAGTGGGCTGGGTATGCTCAGACGTGAGTCCCAGGCTCTCCACACCACTGGAGTCAAGCTATCCAGGCCGATGAAGGCTGATAGCCAGAAACCGGTCCTTGGATGCTTGATTCCGGTCTGGGAAAGACATGGCTTGGTAGTTCGGACTGGACTGTTCCCATGAGGCACAGGGTCAGAGCTGATTTGCATATAGCCAGTGTCTAACCCAGGGTGGTGTGGAGTGCAAAAAAACGATGGATTTAGGCCCAGATCCTTGTACTGGGGTGAATGCATGACATTGTTCTACATTCTGTCCATCAACTGTGTTTTTTGCTATTTTCACCCTGAGTGGGCTGGGTATGCTCAGACGTGAGTCCCAGGCTCTCCACACCACTGGAGTCAAGCTATCCAGGCTGATGAAGGCTGATAGCCAGAAACCGGTCCTTGGATGCTTGATTCCGGTCTGGGAAAGATATGGCTTGGTAGTTCGGACTGGACTGTTCCCATGAGGCACAGGGTCAGAGATGATTTGCATATAGCCAGTGTCTAACCCAGGGTGGTGTGGAGTGCAAAAAAACGATGGATTTAGGCCCAGATCCTTGTACTGGGGTGAATGCATGACATTGTTCTAAATTCTGTCTATCAACTGTGTTTTTTGCAATTTTCACCCCGAGTGGGCTGGGTATGCTCAGACGTGAGTCCCAGGCTCTCCACACCACTGGACTCAAGCTATCCAGGCTGATGAAGGCTGATAGCCAGAAACCGGTCCTTGGATGCTTGATTCCGGTCTGGGAAAGACATGGCTTGGTAGTTCGGACTGGACTGTTCCCATGAGGAACAGGGTCAGAGCTGATTTGCATATAGCCAGTGTCTAACCCAGGGTGGTGTGAAGTGCAAAAAAAAGATGGATTTAGGCCCAGATCCTTGTACTGGGGTGAATAAAGGACATTGTTCTACATTCTGTCCATCAACTATGTTTTTTGCAATTTTCGCCCCAAGTGGGTTGGGTATGCTCAGACGTGAGTCCCAGGCTCTCCACACCACTGGAGTCAAGCCATCCAGGCTGATGAAGGCTGATAGCCAGAAACCGGTCCTTGGATGCTTGATTCCGGTCTGGGAAAGACATGGCTTGGTAATTCGGACTGGACAGTTCCCATGAGGCACAGGGTCAGAGCTGATTTGCATATAGCCAGTGTCTAACCCAGGGTGGTGTGGAGTGCAAAAAAACGATGGATTTAGGCCCAGATCCTTGTACTGGGGTGAATGCATGACATTGTTCTACATTCTGTCCATCAACTGTGTTTTTTGCAATTTTCACCCCGAGTGGGCTGGGTATGCTCAGACGTGAGTCCCAGGCTCTCCACACCACTGGAGTCAAGCTATCCAGGCTGATGAAGGCTGATAGCCAGAAACCGGTCCTTGGATGCTTGATTCCGGTCTGGGAAAGACATGGCTTGGTAGTTCGGACTGGACTGTTCCCATGAGGCACAGGGTCAGAGCTGATTTGCATATAGCCAGTGTCTAACCCAGGGTGGTGTGGAGTGCAAAAAAATGATGGATTTAGTCCCAGATCCTTGTACTGGGGTGAATGCATGACATTGTTCTACATTCTGTCCATCAACTGTGTTTTTTGCAATTTTCACCCCGAGTGGGCTGGGTATGCTCAGACGTGAGTCCCAGGCTCTCCACACCACTGGAGTCAAGCTATCCAGGCTGATGGCTAATAGCCAGAAACCGGTCCTTGGATGCTTGATTCCGGTCTGGGAAAGACATGGCTTGGTAATTCGGACTGGACGGTACCCATGAGGCACAGGGTCAGAGCTGATTTGCATATAGCCAGTGTCTAACCCAGGGTGGTGTGGAGTGCAAAAAAACGATGGATTTAGGCCCAGATCCTTGTACTGGGGTGAATGCATGACATTGTTCTACATTCTGTCCATCAACTGTGTTTTTTGCAATTTTCACCCCGAGTTGGCTGGGTATGCTCAGACGTGAGTCCCAGGCTCTCCACACCACTGGAGTCAAGCTATCCAGGCTGATGAAGGCTGATAGCCAGAAACCGGTCCTTGGATGCTTGATTCGGGTCTGGGAAAGACATGGCTTGGTAGTTCGGACTGGACTGTTCCCATGAGGCACAGGGTCAGAGCTGATTTGCATATAGCCAGTGTCTAACCCAGGGTGGTGTGGAGTGCAAAAAAACGATGGATTTAGGCCCAGATCCTTGTACTGGAGTGAATGCATGACATTGTTCTACATTCTGTCCATCAACTGTGTTTTTTGCAATTTTCACCCCGAGTGGGCTGGGTATGCTCAGACGTGAGTCCCAGGCTCTCCACACCACTGGAGTCAAGCTATCCAGGCTGATGAAGGCTGATAGCCAGAAACCGGTCCTTGGATGCTTGATTCCGGTCTGGGAAAGACATGGCTTGGTAGTTCGGACTGGACTGTTCCCATGAGGCACAGGGTCAGAGCTGATTTGCATATAGCCAGTGTCTAACCCAGGGTGGTGTGGAGTGCAAAAAAATGATGGATTTAGGCCCAGATCCTTGTACTGGGGTGAATGCATGACATTGTTCTACATTCTGTCCATCAACTGTGTTTTTTGCAATTTTCACCCCGAGTGGGCTGGGTATGCTCAGACGTGAGTCCCAGGCTCTCCACACCACTGGAGTCAAGCTATCCAGGCTGATAAAGGCTGATAGCCAGAAACCGGTCCTTGGATGCTTGATTCCGGTCTGGGAAAGACATGGCTTGGTAGTTCGGACTGGACGGTTCCCATGAGGCACAGGGTCAGAGCTGATTTGCATATAGCCAGTGTCTAACCCAGGGTGGTGTGGAGTGCAAAAAAACGATGGATTTAGGCCCAGATCCTTGTACTGGGGTGAATGCATGACATTGTTCTACATTCTGTCCATCAACTGTGTTTTTTGCTATTTTCACCCCGAGTGGGCTGGGTATGCTCAGACGTGAGTCCCAGGCTCTCCACACCACTGGAGTCAAGCTATCCAGGCTGATGAAGGCTGATAGCCAGAAACCGGTCCTTGGATGCTGGATTCCGGTCTGGGAAAGATATGGCTTGGTAGTTCGGACTGGACTGTTCCCATGAGGCACAGGGTCAGAGATGATTTGCATATAGCCAGTGTCTAACCCAGGGTGGTGTGGAGTGCAAAAAAACGATGGATTTAGGCCCAGATCCTTGTACTGGGGTGAATGCATGACATTGTTCTAAATTCTGTCTATCAACTGTGTTTTTTGCAATTTTCACCCCGAGTGGGCTGGGTATGCTCAGACGTGAGTCCCAGGCTCTCCACACCACTGGACTCAAGCTATCCAGGCTGATGAAGGCTGATAGCCAGAAACCGGTCCTTGGATGCTTGATTCCGGTCTGGGAAAGACATGGCTTGGTAGTTCGGACTGGACTGTTCCCATGAGGAACAGGGTCAGAGCTGATTTGCATATAGCCAGTGTCTAACCCAGGGTGGTGTGGAGTGCAGAAAAATGATGGATTTAGGCCCAGATCCTTGTACTGGGGTGAATAAATGACATTGTTCTACATTCTGTCCATCAACTATGTTTTTTGCAATTTTCGCCCCAAGTGGGTTGGGTATGCTCAGACGTGAGTCCCAGGCTCTCCACACCACTGGAGTCAAGCCATCCAGGCTGATGAAGGCTGATAGCCAGAAACCGGTCCTTGGATGCTTGATTCCGGTCTGGGAAAGACATGGCTTGGTAATTCGGACTGGACGGTTCCCATGAGGCACAGGGTCAGAGCTGATTTGCATATAGCCAGTGTCTAACCCAGGGTGGTGTGGAGTGCAAAAAAACGATGGATTTAGGCCCAGATCCTTGTACTGGGGTGAATGCATGACATTGTTATACATTCTGTCCATCAACTGTGTTTTTTGCAATTTTCACCCCGAGTTGGCTGGGTATGCTCAGACGTGAGTCCCAGGCTCTCCACACCACTGGAGTCAAGCTATCCAGGCTGATGAAGGCTGATAGCCAGAAACCGGTCCTTGGATGCTTGATTCCGGTCTGGGAAAGACATGGCCTGGTAGTTCGGACTGGACTGTTCCCATGAGGCACAGGGTCAGAGCTGATTTACATATAGCCAGTGTCTAACCCAGGGTGGTGTGGAGTGCAAAAAAACGATGGATTTAGGCCCAGATTGTTGTACTGGGGTGAATGCATGACATTGTTCAACATTCTGTCCATCAACTGTGTTTTTTGCATTTTCACCCCGAGTGGGCTGGGTATGCTCAGACGTGAGTCCCAGGCTCTCCACACCACTGGAATCAAGCTATCCAGGCTGATGAAGGCTGATAGCCAGAAACCGGTCCTTGGATGCTTGATTCCGGTCTGGGAAAGACATGGCTTGGTAGTTCGGACTGGACTGTTCCCATGAGGCACAGGGTCAGAGCTGATTTGCATATAGCCAGTGTCTAACCCAGGGTGGTGTGGAGTGCAAAAAAATGATGGATTTAGGCCCAGATCCTTGTACTGGGGTGAATGCATGACATTGTTCTACATTCTGTCCATCAACTGTGTCTTTTGCAATTTTCACCCCGAGTGGGCTGGGTATGCTCAGACGTGAGTCCCAGGCTCTCCACACCACTGGAGTCAAGCTATCCAGGCCGATGAAGGCTGATAGCCAGAAACCGGTCCTTGGATGCTTGATTCCGGTCTGGGAAAGACATGGCTTGGTAGTTCGGACTGGACTGTTCCCATGAGGCACAGGGTCAGAGCTGATTTGCATATAGCCAGTGTCTAACCCAGGGTGGTGTGGAGTGCAAAAAAACGATGGATTTAGGCCCAGATCCTTGTACTGGGGTGAATGCATGACATTGTTCTACATTCTGTCCATCAACTGTGTTTTTTGCTATTTTCACCCTGAGTGGGCTGGGTATGCTCAGACGTGAGTCCCAGGCTCTCCACACCACTGGAGTCAAGCTATCCAGGCTGATGAAGGCTGATAGCCAGAAACCAGTCCTTGGATGCTTGATTCCGGTCTGGGAAAGATATGGCTTGGTAGTTCGGACTGGACTGTTCCCATGAGGCCCAGGGTCAGAGATGATTTGCATATAGCCAGTGTCTAACCCAGGGTGGTGTGGAGTGCAAAAAAACGATGGATTTAGGCCCAGATCCTTGTACTGGGGTGAATGCATGACATTGTTCTAAATTCTGTCTATCAACTGTGTTTTTTGCAATTTTCACCCCGAGTGGGCTGGGTATGCTCAGACGTGAGTCCCAGGCTCTCCACACCACTGGACTCAAGCTATCCAGGCTGATGAAGGCTGATAGCCAGAAACCGGTCCTTGGATGCTTGATTCCGGTCTGGGAAAGACATGGCTTGGTAGTTCGGACTGGACTGTTCCCATGAGGAACAGGGTCAGAGCTGATTTGCATATAGCCAGTGTCTAACCCAGGGTGGTGTGAAGTGCAAAAAAATGAAGGATTTAGGCCCAGATCCTTGTACTGGGGTGAATAAAGGACATTGTTCTACATTCTGTCCATCAACTATGTTTTTTGCAATTTTCGCCCCAAGTGGGTTGGGTATGCTCAGACGTGAGTCCCAGGCTCTCCACACCACTGGAGTCAAGCCATCCAGGCTGATGAAGGCTGATAGCCAGAAACCGGTCCTTGGATGCTTGATTCCAGTCTGGGAAAGACATGGCTTGGTAGTTCGGACTGGACTGTTCCCATGAGGCACAGGGTCAGAGCTGATTTGCATATAGCCAGTGTCTAACCCAGGGTGGTGTGGAGTGCAAAAAAATGATGGATTTAGGCCCAGATCCTTGTACTGGGGTGAATGCATGACATTGTTCTACATTCTGTCCATCAACTGTGTTTTTTGCAATTTTCACCCCGAGTGGACTGGGTATGCTCAGACGTGAGTCCCAGGCTCTCCACACCACTGGAGTCAAGCTATCCAGGCTGATGAAGGCTAATAGCCAGAAACCGGTCCTTGGATGCTTGATTCCAGTCTGGGAAAGACATGGCTTGGTAGTTCGGACTGGACTGTTCCCATGAGGCACAGGGTCAGAGCTGATTTGCATATAGCCAGTGTCTAACCCAGGGTGGTGTGGAGTGCAAAAAAACGATGGATTTAGGCTCAAATCCTTGTACTGGGGTGAATGCATGACATTGTTCTACATTCTGTCCATCAACTGTGTTTTTTGCAATTTTCACCCCGAGTGGGCTGGGTATGCTCAGACGTGAGTCCCAGGCTCTCCACACCACTGGAGTCAAGCTATCCAGGCTGATGAAGGCTGATAGCCAGAAACCGGTCCTTGGATGCTTGATTCCGGTCTGGGAAAGACATGGCTTGGTAATTCGGACTGGACGGTACCCATGAGGCACAGGGTCAGAGCTGATTTGCATATAGCCAGTGTCTAACCCAGGGTGGTGTGGAGTACAAAAAAACGATGGATTTAGGCCCAGATCCTTGTACTGGGGTGAATGCATGACATTGTTCTACATTCTGTCCATCAACTGTGTTTTTTGCAATTTTCACCCCGAGTTGGCTGGGTATGCTCAGACGTGAGTCCCAGGCTCTCCACACCACTGGAGTCAAGCTATCCAGGCTGATGAAGGCTGATAGCCAGAAACCGGTCCTTGGATGCTTGATTCCGGTCTGGGAAAGACATGGCTTGGTAGTTCGGACTGGACGGTTCCCATGAGGCACAGGGTCAGAGCTGATTTG
Organism: Lissotriton helveticus; assembly: GCF_964261635.1. Taxonomy (NCBI): domain Eukaryota; kingdom Metazoa; phylum Chordata; class Amphibia; order Caudata; family Salamandridae; genus Lissotriton; species Lissotriton helveticus. The sequence continues at coordinate 1,669,891,042 of NC_136069.1, read as the reverse complement.
CATATAGCCAGTGTCTAACCCAGGGTGGTGTGGAGTGCAAAAAAACGATGGATTTAGGCCCAGATCCTTGTACTGGGGTGAATGCATGACATTGTTCTACATTCTGTCCATCAACTGTGTTTTTTGCTATTTTCACCCCGAGTGGGCTGGGTATGCTCAGACGTGAGTCCCAGGCTCTCCACACCACTGGAGTCAAGCTATCCAGGCTGATGAAGGCTGATAGCCAGAAACCGGTCCTTGGATGCTTGATTCCGGTCTGGGAAAGACATGGCTTGGTAGTTCGGACTGGACTGTTCCCATGAGGCACAGGGTCAGAGCTGATTTGCATATAGCCAGTGCCTAATCCAGGGTGGTGTGGAGTGCAAAAAAACGACGGATTTAGGCCCAGATCCTTGTACTGGGGTGAATGCATGACATTGTTCTACATTCTGTCCATCAACTGTGTTTTTTGCAATTTTCACCCCGAGTGGGCTGGGTATGCTCAGACGTGAGTCCCAGGCTCTCCACACCACTGGAGTCAAGCTATCCAGGCTGATGAAGGCTGATAGCCAGAAACCAGTCCTTGGATGCTTGATTCCGGTCTGGGAAAGACATGGCTTGGTAGTTCAGACTGGACTGTTCCCATGAGGCACAGGGTCAGAGCTGATTTGCATATAGCTAGTGTCTAACCCAGGGTGGTGTGGAGTGCAAAAAAACGATGGATTTAGGCCCAGATCCTTGTACTGGGGTGAATGCATGACATTGTTCTACATTCTGTCCATCAACTGTGTTTTTTGCAATTTTCACCCCGAGTTGGCTGGGTATGCTCAGACGTGAGTCCCAGGCTCTCCACACCACTGGAGTCAAGCTATCCAGGCTGATGAAGGCTGATAGCCAGAAACCGGTCCTTGGATGCTTGATTCCGGTCTGGGAAAGACATGGCCTGGTAGTTCGGACTGGACTGTTCCCATGAGGCACAGGGTCAGAGCTGATTTGCATATAGCCAGTGTCTAACCCAGGGTGGTGTGGAGTGCAAAAAAACGATGGATTTAGGCCCAGATCGTTGTACTGGGGTGAATGCATGACATTGTTCAACATTCTGTCCATCAACTATGTTTTTTGCAATTTTCGCCCCAAGTGGGTTGGGTATGCTCAGACGTGAGTCCCAGGCTCTCCACACCACTGGAGTCAAGCCATCCAGGCTGATGAAGGCTGATAGCCAGAAACCGGTCCTTGGATGCTTGATTCCGGTCTGGGAAAGACATGGCTTGGTAGTTCGGACTGGACTGTTCCCATGAGGCACAGGGTCAGAGCTGATTTGCATATAGCCAGTGTCTAACCCAGGGTGGTGTGGAGTGCAAAAAAATGATGGATTTAGGCCCAGATCCTTGTACTGGGGTGAATGCATGACATTGTTCTACATTCTGTCCATCAACTGTGTTTTTTGCAATTTTCACCCCGAGTGGGCTGGGTATGCTCAGACGTGAGTCCCAGGCTCTCCACACCACTGGAGTCAAGCTATCCAGGCTGATGAAGGCTGATAGCCAGAAACCGGTCCTTGGATGCTTGATTCCGGTCTGGGAAAGACATGGCTTGGTAGTTCGGACTGGACTGTTCCCATGAGGCACAGGGTCAGAGCTGATTTGCATATAGCCAGTGCCTAATCCAGGGTGGTGTGGAGTGCAAAAAAACGACGGATTTAGGCCCAGATCCTTGTACTGGGGTGAATGCATGACATTGTTCTACATTCTGTCCATCAACTGTGTTTTTTGCAATTTTCACCCCGAGTGGGCTGGGTATGCTCAGACGTGAGTCCCAGGCTCTCCACACCACTGGAGTCAAGCTATCCAGGCTGATGAAGGCTGATAGCCAGAAACCGGTCCTTGGATGCTTGATTCCGGTCTGGGAAAGACATGGCTTGGTAGTTCGGACTGGACTGTTCCCATGAGGCACAGGGTCAGAGCTGATTTGCATATAGCCAGTGTCTAACCCAGGGTGGTGTGGAGTGCAAAAAAACGATGGATTTAGGCCCAGATCCTTGTACTGGGGTGAATGCATGACATTGTTCTACATTCTGTCCATCAACTGTGTTTTTTGCTATTTTCACCCTGAGTGGGCTGGGTATGCTCAGACGTGAGTCCCAGGCTCTCCACACCACTGGAGTCAAGCTATCCAGGCTGATGAAGGCTGATAGCCAGAAACCGGTCCTTGGATGCTTGATTCCGGTCTGGGAAAGATATGGCTTGGTAGTTCGGACTGGACTGTTCCCATGAGGCACAGGGTCAGAGATGATTTGCATATAGCCAGTGTCTAAACCAGGGTGGTGTGGAGTGCAAAAAAACGATGGATTTAGGCCCAGATCCTTGTACTGGGGTGAATGCATGACATTGTTCTAAATTCTGTCTATCAACTGTGTTTTTTGCAATTTTCACCCCGAGTGGGCTGGGTATGCTCAGACGTGAGTCCCAGGCTCTCCACACCACTGGACTCAAGCTATCCAGGCTGATGAAGGCTGATAGCCAGAAACCGGTCCTTGGATGCAGGATTCCGGTCTGGGAAAGACATGGCTTGGTAGTTCGGACTGGACTGTTCCCATGAGGAACAGGGTCAGAGCTGATTTGCATATAGCCAGTGTCTAACCCAGGGTGGTGTGAAGTGCAAAAAAATGATGGATTTAGGCCCAGATCCTTGTACTGGGGTGAATAAAGGACATTGTTCTACATTCTGTCCATCAACTATGTTTTTTGCAATTTTCGCCCCAAGTGGGTTGGGTATGCTCAGACGTGAGTCCCAGGCTCTCCACACCACTGGAGTCAAGCTATCCAGGCTGATGAAGGCTGATAGCCAGAAACCGGTCCTTGGATGCTTGATTCCGGTCTGGGAAAGATATGGCTTGGTAGTTCGGACTGGACTGTTCCCATGAGGCACAGGGTCAGAGATGATTTGCATATAGCCAGTGTCTAACCCAGGGTGGTGTGGAGTGCAAAAAAACGATGGATTTAGGCCCAGATCCTTGTACTGGGGTGAATGCATGACATTGTTCTAAATTCTGTCTATCAACTGTGTTTTTTGCAATTTTCACCCCGAGTGGGCTGGGTATGCTCAGACGTGAGTCCCAGGCTCTCCACACCACTGGACTCAAGCTATCCAGGCTGATGAAGGCTGATAGCCAGAAACCGGTCCTTGGATGCTTGATTCCGGTCTGGGAAAGACATGGCTTGGTAGTTCGGACTGGACTGTTCCCATGAGGAACAGGGTCAGAGCTGATTTGCATATAGCCAGTGTCTAACCCAGGGTGGTGTGAAGTGCAAAAAAAAGATGGATTTAGGCCCAGATCCTTGTACTGGGGTGAATAAAGGACATTGTTCTACATTCTGTCCATCAACTATGTTTTTTGCAATTTTCGCCCCAAGTGGGTTGGGTATGCTCAGACGTGAGTCCCAGGCTCTCCACACCACTGGAGTCAAGCCATCCAGGCTGATGAAGGCTGATAGCCAGAAACCGGTCCTTGGATGCTTGATTCCGGTCTGGGAAAGACATGGCTTGGTAATTCGGACTAGACAGTTCCCATGAGGCACAGGGTCAGAGCTGATTTGCATATAGCCAGTGTCTAACCCAGGGTGGTGTGGAGTGCAAAAAAACGATGGATTTAGGCCCAGATCCTTGTACTGGGGTGAATGCATGACATTGTTCTACATTCTGTCCATCAACTGTGTTTTTTGCAATTTTCACCCCGAGTGGGCTGGGTATGCTCAGACGTGAGTCCCAGGCTCTCCACACCACTGGAGTCAAGCTATCCAGGCTGATGAAGGCTGATAGCCAGAAACCGGTCCTTGGATGCTTGATTCCGGTCTGGGAAAGACATGGCCTGGTAGTTCGGACTGGACTGTTCCCATGAGGCACAGGGTCAGAGCTGATTTGCATATAGCCAGTGTCTAACCCAGGGTGGTGTGGAGTGCAAAAAAACGATGGATTTAGGCCCAGATCGTTGTACTGGGGTGAATGCATGACATTGTTCAACATTCTGTCCATCAACTATGTTTTTTGCAATTTTCGCCCCAAGTGGGTTGGGTATGCTCAGACGTGAGTCCCAGGCTCTCCACACCACTGGAGTCAAGCCATCCAGGCTGATGAAGGCTGATAGCCAGAAACCGGTCCTTGGATGCTTGATTCCGGTCTGGGAAAGACATGGCTTGGTAATTCGGACTGGACAGTTCCCATGAGGCACAGGGTCAGAGCTGATTTGCATATAGCCAGTGTCTAACCCAGGGTGGTGTGGAGTGCAAAAAAACGATGGATTTAGGCCCAGATCCTTGTACTGGGGTGAATGCATGACATTGTTCTACATTCTGTCCATCAACTGTGTTTTTTGCAATTTTCACCCCGAGTGGGCTGGGTATGCTCAGACGTGAGTCCCAGGCTCTCCACACCACTGGAGTCAAGCTATCCAGGCTGATGAAGGCTGATAGCCAGAAACCGGTCCTTGGATGCTTGATTCCGGTCTGGGAAAGACATGGCTTGGTAGTTCGGACTGGACTGTTCCCATGAGGCACAGGGTCAGAGCTGATTTGCATATAGCCAGTGTCTAACCCAGGGTGGTGTGGAGTGCAAAAAAATGATGGATTTAGGCCCAGATCCTTGTACTGGGGTGAATGCATGACATTGTTCTACATTCTGTCCATCAACTGTGTTTTTTGCAATTTTCACCCCGAGTGGGCTGGGTATGCTCAGACGTGAGTCCCAGGCTCTCCACACCACTGGAGTCAAGCTATCCAGGCTGATGAAGGCTGATAGCCAGAAACCGGTCCTTGGATGCTTGATTCCGGTCTGGGAAAGATATGGCTTGGTAGTTCGGACTGGACTGTTCCCATGAGGCACAGGGTCAGAGATGATTTGCATATAGCCAGTGTCTAAACCAGGGCGGTGTGGAGTGCAAAAAAACGATGGATTTAGGCCCAGATCCTTGTACTGGGGTGAATGCATGACATTGTTCTAAATTCTGTCTATCAACTGTGTTTTTTGCAATTTTTACCCCGAGTGGGCTGGGTATGCTCAGACGTGAGTCCCAGGCTCTCCACACCACTGGACTCAAGCTATCCAGGCTGATGAAGGCTGATAGCCAGAAACCGGTCCTTGGATGCAGGATTCCGGTCTGGGAAAGACATGGCTTGGTAGTTCGGACTGGACTGTTCCCATGAGGAACAGGGTCAGAGCTGATTTGCATATAGCCAGTGTCTAACCCAGGGTGGTGTGAAGTCCAAAAAAATGATGGATTTAGGCCCAGATCCTTGTACTGGGGTGAATAAAGGACATTGTTCTACATTCTGTCCATCAACTATGTTTTTTGCAATTTTCGCCCCAAGTGGGTTGGGTATGCTCAGACGTGAGTCCCAGGCTCTCCACACCACTGGAGTCAAGCTATCCAGGCTGATGAAGGCTGATAGCCAGAAACCGGTCCTTGGATGCTTGATTCCGGTCTGGGAAAGATATGGCTTGGTAGTTCGGACTGGACTGTTCCCATGAGGCACAGGGTCAGAGATGATTTGCATATAGCCAGTGTCTAACCCAGGGTGGTGTGGAGTGCAAAAAAACGATGGATTTAGGCCCAGATCCTTGTACTGGGGTGAATGCATGACATTGTTCTAAATTCTGTCTATCAACTGTGTTTTTTGCAATTTTCACCCCGAGTGGGCTGGGTATGCTCAGACGTGAGTCCCAGGCTCTCCACACCACTGGACTCAAGCTATCCAGGCTGATGAAGGCTGATAGCCAGAAACCGGTCCTTGGATGCTTGATTCCGGTCTGGGAAAGACATGGCTTGGTAGTTCGGACTGGACTGTTCCCATGAGGAACAGGGTCAGAGCTGATTTGCATATAGCCAGTGTCTAACCCAGGGTGGTGTGAAGTGCAAAAAAAAGATGGATTTAGGCCCAGATCCTTGTACTGGGGTGAATAAAGGACATTGTTCTACATTCTGTCCATCAACTATGTTTTTTGCAATTTTCGCCCCAAGTGGGTTGGGTATGCTCAGACGTGAGTCCCAGGCTCTCCACACCACTGGAGTCAAGCCATCCAGGCTGATGAAGGCTGATAGCCAGAAACCGGTCCTTGGATGCTTGATTCCGGTCTGGGAAAGACATGGCTTGGTAATTCGGACTGGACAGTTCCCATGAGGCACAGGGTCAGAGCTGATTTGCATATAGCCAGTGTCTAACCCAGGGTGGTGTGGAGTGCAAAAAAACGATGGATTTAGGCCCAGATCCTTGTACTGGGGTGAATGCATGACATTGTTCTACATTCTGTCCATCAACTGTGTTTTTTGCAATTTTCACCCCGAGTGGGCTGGGTATGCTCAGACGTGAGTCCCAGGCTCTCCACACCACTGGAGTCAAGCTATCCAGGCTGATGAAGGCTGATAGCCAGAAACCGGTCCTTGGATGCTTGATTCCGGTCTGGGAAAGACATGGCTTGGTAGTTCGGACTGGACTGTTCCCATGAGGCACAGGGTCAGAGCTGATTTGCATATAGCCAGTGTCTAACCCAGGGTGGTGTGGAGTGCAAAAAAATGATGGATTTAGGCCCAGATCCTTGTACTGGGGTGAATGCATGACATTGTTCTACATTCTGTCCATCAACTGTGTTTTTTGCAATTTTCACCCCGAGTGGGCTGGGTATGCTCAGACGTGAGCCCCAGGCTCTCCACACCACTGGAGTCAAGCTATCCAGGCTGATGAAGGCTGATAGCCAGAAACCGGTCCTTGGATGCTTGATTCCGGTCTGGGAAAGACATGGCTTGGTAGTTCGGACTGGACTGTTCCCATGAGGCACAGGGTCAGAGCTGATTTGCATATAGCCAGTGCCTAATCCAGGGTGGTGTGGAGTGCAAAAAAACGACGGATTTAGGCCCAGATCCTTGTACTGGGGTGAATGCATGACATTGTTCTACATTCTGTCCATCAACTGTGTTTTTTGCAATTTTCACTCCGAGTGGGCTGGGTATGCTCAGACGTGAGTCCCAGGCTCTCCACACCACTGGAGTCAAGCTATCCAGGCTGATGAAGGCTGATAGCCAGAAACCGGTCCTTGGATGCTTGATTCCGGTCTGGGAAAGACATGGCTTGGTAGTTCGGACTGGACTGTTCCCATGAGGCACAGGGTCAGAGCTGATTTGCATATAGCCAGTGTCTAACCCAGGGTGGTGTGGAGTGCAAACAAACGATGGATTTAGGCCCAGATCCTTGTACTGGGGTGAATGCATGACATTGTTCTACATTCTGTCCATCAACTGTGTTTTTTGCTATTTTCACCCTGAGTGGGCTGGGTATGCTCAGACGTGAGTCCCAGGCTCTCCACACCACTGGAGTCAAGCTATCCAGGCTGATGAAGGCTGATAGCCAGAAACCGGTCCTTGGATGATTGATTCCGGTCTGGGAAAGATATGGCTTGGTAGTTCGGACTGGACTGTTCCCATGAGGCACAGGGTCAGAGATGATTTGCATATAGCCAGTGTCTAAACCAGGGTGGTGTGGAGTGCAAAAAAACGATGGATTTAGGCCCAGATCCTTGTACTGGGGTGAATGCATGACATTGTTCTAAATTCTGTCTATCAACTGTGTTTTTTGCAATTTTCACCCCGAGTGGGCTGGGTATGCTCAGACGTGAGTCCCAGGCTCTCCACACCACTGGACTCAAGCTATCCAGGCTGATGAAGGCTGATAGCCAGAAACCGGTCCTTGGATGCAGGATTCCGGTCTGGGAAAGACATGGCTTGGTAGTTCGGACTGGACTGTTCCCATGAGGAACAGGGTCAGAGCTGATTTGCATATAGCCAGTGTCTAACCCAGGGTGGTGTGAAGTGCAAAAAAATGATGGATTTAGGCCCAGATCCTTGTACTGGGGTGAATAAAGGACATTGTTCTACATTCTGTCCATCAACTATGTTTTTTGCAATTTTCGCCCCAAGTGGGTTGGGTATGCTCAGACGTGAGTCCCAGGCTCTCCACACCACTGGAGTCAAGCTATCCAGGCTGATGAAGGCTGATAGCCAGAAACCGGTCCTTGGATGCTTGATTCCGGTCTGGGAAAGATATGGCTTGGTAGTTCGGACTGGACTGTTCCCATGAGGCACAGGGTCAGAGATGATTTGCATATAGCCAGTGTCTAACCCAGGGTGGTGTGGAGTGCAAAAAAACGATGGATTTAGGCCCAGATCCTTGTACTGGGGTGAATGCATGACATTGTTCTAAATTCTGTCTATCAACTGTGTTTTTTGCAATTTTCACCCCGAGTGGGCTGGGTATGCTCAGACGTGAGTCCCAGGCTCTCCACACCACTGGACTCAAGCTATCCAGGCTGATGAAGGCTGATAGCCAGAAACCGGTCCTTGGATGCTTGATTCCGGTCTGGGAAAGACATGGCTTGGTAGTTCGGACTGGACTGTTCCCATGAGGAACAGGGTCAGAGCTGATTTGCATATAGCCAGTGTCTAACCCAGGGTGGTGTGAAGTGCAAAAAAAAGATGGATTTAGGCCCAGATCCTTGTACTGGGGTGAATAAAGGACATTGTTCTACATTCTGTCCATCAACTATGTTTTTTGCAATTTTCGCCCCAAGTGGGTTGGGTATGCTCAGACGTGAGTCCCAGGCTCTCCACACCACTGGAGTCAAGCCATCCAGGCTGATGAAGGCTGATAGCCAGAAACCGGTCCTTGGATGCTTGATTCCGGTCTGGGAAAGACATGGCTTGGTAATTCGGACTAGACAGTTCCCATGAGGCACAGGGTCAGAGCTGATTTGCATATAGCCAGTGTCTAACCCAGGGTGGTGTGGAGTGCAAAAAAACGATGGATTTAGGCCCAGATCCTTGTACTGGGGTGAATGCATGACATTGTTCTACATTCTGTCCATCAACTGTGTTTTTTGCAATTTTCACCCCGAGTGGGCTGGGTATGCTCAGACGTGAGTCCCAGGCTCTCCACACCACTGGAGTCAAGCTATCCAGGCTGATGAAGGCTGATAGCCAGAAACCGGTCCTTGGATGCTTGATTCCGGTCTGGGAAAGACATGGCTTGGTAGTTCGGACTGGACTGTTCCCATGAGGCACAGGGTCAGAGCTGATTTGCATATAGCCAGTGTCTAACCCAGGGTGGTGTGGAGTGCAAAAAAATGATGGATTTAGGCCCAGATCCTTGTACTGGGGTGAATGCATGACATTGTTCTACATTCTGTCCATCAACTGTGTTTTTTGCAATTTTCACCCCGAGTGGGCTGGGTATGCTCAGACGTGAGTCCCAGGCTCTCCACACCACTGGAGTCAAGCTATCCAGGCTGATGAAGGCTAATAGCCAGAAACCGGTCCTTGGATGCTTGATTCCGGTCTGGGAAAGACATGGCTTGGTAGTTCGGACTGGACTGTTCCCATGAGGCACAGGGTCAGAGCTGATTTGCATATAGCCAGTGTCTAACCCAGGGTGGTGTGGAGTGCAAAAAAACGATGGATTTAGGCCCAGATCCTTGTACTGGGGTGAATGCATGACATTGTTCTACATTCTGTCCATCAACTGTGTTTTTTGCTATTTTCACCCCGAGTGGGCTGGGTATGCTCAGACGTGAGTCCCAGGCTCTCCACACCACTGGAGTCAAGCTATCCAGGCTGATGAAGGCTGATAGCCAGAAACCGGTCCTTGGATGCTTGATTCCGGTCTGGGAAAGACATGGCTTGGTAGTTCGGACTGGACAGTTCCCATGAGGCACAGGGTCAGAGCTGATTTGCATATAGCCAGTGCCTAATCCAGGGTGGTGTGGAGTGCAAAAAAACGACGGATTTAGGCCCAGATCCTTGTACTGGGGTGAATGCATGACATTGTTCTACATTCTGTCCATCAACTGTGTTTTTTGCAATTTTCACCCCGAGTGGGCTGGGTATGCTCAGACGTGAGTCCCAGGCTCTCCACACCACTGGAGTCAAGCTATCCAGGCTGATGAAGGCTGATAGCCAGAAACCGGTCCTTGGATGCTTGATTCCGGTCTGGGAAAGACATGGCTTGGTAGTTCGGACTGGACTGTTCCCATGAGGCACAGGGTCAGAGCTGATTTGCATATAGCCAGTGTCTAACCCAGGGTGGTGTGGAGTGCAAAAAAACGATGGATTTAGGCCCAGATCCTTGTACTGGGGTGAATGCATTACATTGTTCTACATTCTGTCCATCAACTGTGTTTTTTGCTATTTTCACCCTGAGTGGGCTGGGTATGCTCAGACGTGAGTCCCAGGCTCTCCACACCACTGGAGTCAAGCTATCCAGGCTGATGAAGGCTGATAGCCAGAAACCGGTCCTTGGATGCTTGATTCCGGTCTGGGAAAGATATGGCTTGGTAGTTCGGACTGGACTGTTCCCATGAGGCACAGGGTCAGAGATGATTTGCATATAGCCAGTGTCTAAACCAGGGTGGTGTGGAGTGCAAAAAAACGATGGATTTAGGCCCAGATCCTTGTACTGGGGTGAATGCATGACATTGTTCTAAATTCTGTCTATCAACTGTGTTTTTTGCAATTTTCACCCCGAGTGGGCTGGGTATGCTCAGACGTGAGTCCCAGGCTCTCCACACCACTGGACTCAAGCTATCCAGGCTGATGAAGGCTGATAGCCAGAAACCGGTCCTTGGATGCAGGATTCCGGTCTGGGAAAGACATGGCTTGGTAGTTCGGACTGGACTGTTCCCATGAGGAACAGGGTCAGAGCTGATTTGCATATAGCCAGTGTCTAACCCAGGGTGGTGTGAAGTGCAAAAAAATGATAGATTTAGGCCCAGATCCTTGTACTGGGGTGAATAAAGGACATTGTTCTACATTCTGTCCATCAACTATGTTTTTTGCAATTTTCGCCCCAAGTGGGTTGGGTATGCTCAGACGTGAGTCCCAGGCTCTCCACACCACTGGAGTCAAGCCATCCAGGCTGATGAAGGCTGATAGCCAGAAACCGGTCCTTGGATGCTTGATTCCGGTCTGGGAAAGACATGGCTTGGTAGTTCGGACTGGACTGTTCCCATGAGGCACAGGGTCAGAGCTGATTTGCATATAGCCAGTGTCTAACCCAGGGTGGTGTGGAGTGCAAAAAAATGATGGATTTAGGCCCAGATCCTTGTACTGGGGTGAATGCATGACATTGTTCTACATTCTGTCCATCAACTGTGTTTTTTGCAATTTTCACCCCGAGTGGACTGGGTATGCTCAGACGTGAGTCCCAGGCTCTCCACACCACTGGAGTCAAGCTATCCAGGCTGATGAAGGCTAATAGCCAGAAACCGGTCCTTGGATGCTTGATTCCAGTCTGGGAAAGACATGGCTTGGTAGTTCGGACTGGACTGTTCCCATGAGGCACAGGGTCAGAGCTGATTTGCATATAGCCAGTGTCTAACCCAGGGTGGTGTGGAGTGCAAAAAAACGATGGATTTAGGCTCAGATCCTTGTACTGGGGTGAATGCATGACATTGTTCTACATTCTGTCCATCAACTGTGTTTTTTGCAATTTTCACCCCGAGTGGGCTGGGTATGCTCAGACGTGAGTCCCAGGCTCTCCACACCACTGGAGTCAAGCTATCCAGGCTGATGAAGGCTGATAGCCAGAAACCGGTCCTTGGATGCTTGATTCCGGTCTGGGAAAGACATGGCTTGGTAATTCGGACTGGACGGTACCCATGAGGCACAGGGTCAGAGCTGATTACCATATAGCCAGTGTCTAACCCAGGGTGGTGTGGAGTGCAAAAAAACGATGGATTTAGGCCCAGATCCTTGTACTGGGGTGAATGCATGACATTGTTCTACATTCTGTCCATCAACTGTGTTTTTTGCAATTTTCACCCCGAGTTGGCTGGGTATGCTCAGACGTGAGTCCCAGGCTCTCCACACCACTGGAGTCAAGCTATCCAGGCTGATGAAGGCTGATAGCCAGAAACCGGTCCTTGGATGCTTGATTCCGGTCTGGGAAAGACATGGCTTGGTAGTTCGGACTGGACGGTTCCCATGAGGCACAGGGTCAGAGCTGATTTGCATATAGCCAGTGTCTAACCCAGGGTGGTGTGGAGTGCAAAAAAACGATGGATTTAGGCCCAGATCCTTGTACTGGGGTGAATGCATGACATTGTTCTACATTCTGTCCATCAACTGTGTTTTTTGCTATTTTCACCCCGAGTGGGCTGGGTATGCTCAGACGTGAGTCCCAGGCTCTCCACACCACTGGAGTCAAGCTATCCAGGCTGATGAAGGCTGATAGCCAGAAACCGGTCCTTGGATGCTTGATTCCGGTCTGGGAAAGACATGGCTTGGTAGTTCGGACTGGACTGTTCCCATGAGGCACAGGGTCAGAGCTGATTTGCATATAGCCAGTGCCTAATCCAGGGTGGTGTGGAGTGCAAAAAAACGACGGATTTAGGCCCAGATCCTTGTACTGGGGTGAATGCATGACATTGTTCTACATTCTGTCCATCAACTGTGTTTTTTGCAATTTTCACCCCGAGTGGGCTGGGTATGCTCAGACGTGAGTCCCAGGCTCTCCACACCACTGGAGTCAAGCTATCCAGGCTGATGAAGGCTGATAGCCAGAAACCGGTCCTTGGATGCTTGATTCCGGTCTGGGAAAGACATGGCTTGGTAGTTCAGACTGGACTGTTCCCATGAGGCACAGGGTCAGAGCTGATTTGCATATAGCCAGTGTCTAACCCAGGGTGGTGTGGAGTGCAAAAAAACGATGGATTTAGGCCCAGATCCTTGTACTGGGGTGAATGCATGACATTGTTCTACATTCTGTCCATCAACTGTGTTTTTTGCAATTTTCACCCCGAGTTGGCTGGGTATGCTCAGACGTGAGTCCCAGGCTCTCCACACCACTGGAGTCAAGCTATCCAGGCTGATGAAGGCTGATAGCCAGAAACCGGTCCTTGCATGCTTGATTCCGGTCTGGGAAAGACATGGCCTGGTAGTTCGGACTGGACTGTTCCCATGAGGCACAGGGTCAGAGCTGATTTGCATATAGCCAGTGTCTAACCCAGGGTGGTGTGGAGTGCAAAAAAACGATGGATTTAGGCCCAGATCGTTGTACTGGGGTGAATGCATGACATTGTTCAACATTCTGTCCATCAACTGTGTTTTTTGCAATTTTCACCCCGAGTGGGCTGGGTATGCTCAGACGTGAGTCCCAGGCTTTCCACACCACTGGAGTCAAGCTATCCAGGCTGATGAAGGCTGATAGCCAGAAACCGGTCCTTGGATGCTTGATTCCGGTCTGGGAAAGACATGGCTTGGTAGTTCGGACTGGACTGTTCCCATGAGGCACAGGGTCAGAGCTGATTTGCATATAGCCAGTGTCTAACCCAGGGTGGTGTGGAGTGCAAAACAACGATGGATTTAGGCCCAGATCCTTGTACTGGGGTGAATGCATGACATTGTTCTACATTCTGTCCATCAACTGTGCTTTTTGCAATTTTCACCCCGAGTGGGCTGGGTATGCTCAGACGTGAGTCCCAGGCTCTCCACACCACTGGAGTCAAGCTATCCAGGCTGATGAAGGCTGATAGCCAGAAACCGGTCCTTGGATGCTTGATTCCGGTCTGGGAAAGACATGGCTTGGTAATTCGGACTGGACGGTACCCATGAGGCACAGGGTCAGAGCTGATTTGCATATAGCCAGTGTCTAACCCAGGGTGGTGTGGAGTGCAAAAAAACGATGGATTTAGGCCCAGATCCTTGTACTGGGGTGAATGCATGACATTGTTCTACATTCTGTCCATCAACTGTGTTTTTTGCAATTTTCACCCCGAGTTGGCTGGGTATGCTCAGACGTGAGTCCCAGGCTCTCCACACCACTGGAGTCAAGCTATCCAGGCTGATGAAGGCTGATAGCCAGAAACCGGTCCTTGGATGCTTGATTCCGGTCTGGGAAAGACATGGCTTGGTAGTTCGGACTGGACGGTTCCCATGAGGCACAGGGTCAGAGCTGATTTGCATATAGCCAGTGTCTAACCCAGGGTGGTGTGGAGTGCAAAAAAACGATGGATTTAGGCCCAGATCCTTGTACTGGGGTGAATGCATGACATTGTTCTACATTCTGTCCATCAACTGTGTTTTTTGCTATTTTCACCCCGAGTGGGCTGGGTATGCTCAGACGTGAGTCCCAGGCTCTCCACACCACTGGAGTCAAGCTATCCAGGCTGATGAAGGCTGATAGCCAGAAACCGGTCCTTGGATGCTTGATTCCGGTCTGGGAAAGACATGGCTTGGTAGTTCGGACTGGACTGTCCCATGAGGCACAGGGTCAGAGCTGATTTGCATATAGCCAGTGCCTAATCCAGGGTGGTGTGGAGTGCAAAAAAACGACGGATTTAGGCCCAGATCCTTGTACTGTGGTGAATGCATGACATTGTTCTACATTCTGTCCATCAACTGTGTTTTTTGCAATTTTCACCCCGAGTGGGCTGGGTATGCTCAGACGTGAGTCCCAGGCTCTCCACACCACTGGAGTCAAGCTATCCAGGCTGATGAAGGCTGATAGCCAGAAACCGGTCCTTGGATGCTTGATTCCGGTCTGGGAAAGACATGGCTTGGTAGTTCGGACTGGACTGTTCCCATGAGGCACAGGGTCAGAGCTGATTTGCATATAGCCAGTGTCTAACCCAGGGTGGTGCGGAGTGCAAAAAAACGATGGATTTAGGCCCAGATCCTTGTACTGGAGTGAATGCATGACATTGTTCTACATTCTGTCCATCAACTGTATTTTTTGCAATTTTCACCCCGAGTGGGCTGGGTATGCTCAGACGTGAGTCCCAGGCTCTCCACACCACTGGAGTCAAGCTATCCAGGCTGATGAAGGCTGATAGCCAGAAACCGGTCCTTGGATGCTTGATTCCGGTCTGGGAAAGACATGGCTTGGTAGTTCGGACTGGACTGTTCCCATGAGGCACAGGGTCAGAGCTGATTTGCATATAGCCAGTGTCTAACCCAGGGTGGTGTGGAGTGCAAAAAAACGATGGATTTAGGCCCAGATCCTTGTACTGGGGTGAATGCATGACATTGTTCTACATTCTGTCCATCAACTGTGTTTTTTGCAATTTTCCCCCCGAGTGGGCTGGGTATGCTCAGACGTGAGTCCCAGGCTCTCCACACCACTGGAGTCAAGCTATCCAGGCTGATGAAGGCTGATAGCCAGAAACCGGTCCTTGGATGCTTGATTCCGGTCTGGGAAAGACATGGCTTGGTAGTTCGGACTGGACTGTTCCCATGAGGAACAGGGTCAGAGCTGATTTGCATATAGCCAGTGTCTAACCCAGGGTGGTGTGAAGTGCAAAAAAAAGATGGATTTAGGCCCAGATCCTTGTACTGGGGTGAATAAAGGACATTGTTCTACATTCTGTCCATCAACTATGTTTTTTGCAATTTTCGCCCCAAGTGGGTTGGGTATGCTCAGACGTGAGTCCCAGGCTCTCCACACCACTGGAGTCAAGCCATCCAGGCTGATGAAGGCTGATAGCCAGAAACCGGTCCTTGGATGCTTGATTCCGGTCTGGGAAAGACATGGCTTGGTAATTCGGACTAGACAGTTCCCATGAGGCACAGGGTCAGAGCTGATTTGCATATAGCCAGTGTCTAACCCAGGGTGGTGTGGAGTGCAAAAAAACGATGGATTTAGGCCCAGATCCTTGTACTGGGGTGAATGCATGACATTGTTCTACATTCTGTCCATCAACTGTGTTTTTTGCAATTTTCACCCCGAGTGGGCTGGGTATGCTCAGACGTGAGTCCCAGGCTCTCCACACCACTGGAGTCAAGCTATCCAGGCTGATGAAGGCTGATAGCCAGAAACCGGTCCTTGGATGCTTGATTCCGGTCTGGGAAAGACATGGCTTGGTAGTTCGGACTGGACTGTTCCCATGAGGCACAGGGTCAGAGCTGATTTGCATATAGCCAGTGTCTAACCCAGGGTGGTGTGGAGTGCAAAAAAATGATGGATTTAGGCCCAGATCCTTGTACTGGGGTGAATGCATGACATTGTTCTACATTCTGTCCATCAACTGTGTTTTTTGCAATTTTCACCCCGAGTGGGCTGGGTATGCTCAGACGTGAGTCCCAGGCTCTCCACACCACTGGAGTCAAGCTATCCAGGCTGATGAAGGCTAATAGCCAGAAACCGGTCCTTGGATGCTTGATTCCGGTCTGGGAAAGACATGGCTTGGTAGTTCGGACTGGACTGTTCCCATGAGGCACAGGGTCAGAGCTGATTTGCATATAGCCAGTGTCTAACCCAGGGTGGTGTGGAGTGCAAAAAAACGATGGATTTAGGCCCAGATCCTTGTACTGGGGTGAATGCATGACATTGTTCTACATTCTGTCCATCAACTGTGTTTTTTGCTATTTTCACCCCGAGTGGGCTGGGTATGCTCAGACGTGAGTCCCAGGCTCTCCACACCACTGGAGTCAAGCTATCCAGGCTGATGAAGGCTGATAGCCAGAAACCGGTCCTTGGATGCTTGATTCCGGTCTGGGAAAGACATGGCTTGGTAGTTCGGACTGGACAGTTCCCATGAGGCACAGGGTCAGAGCTGATTTGCATATAGCCAGTGCCTAATCCAGGGTGGTGTGGAGTGCAAAAAAACGACGGATTTAGGCCCAGATCCTTGTACTGGGGTGAATGCATGACATTGTTCTACATTCTGTCCATCAACTGTGTTTTTTGCAATTTTCACCCCGAGTGGGCTGGGTATGCTCAGACGTGAGTCCCAGGCTCTCCACACCACTGGAGTCAAGCTATCCAGGCTGATGAAGGCTGATAGCCAGAAACCGGTCCTTGGATGCTTGATTCCGGTCTGGGAAAGACATGGCTTGGTAGTTCGGACTGGACTGTTCCCATGAGGCACAGGGTCAGAGCTGATTTGCATATAGCCAGTGTCTAACCCAGGGTGGTGTGGAGTGCAAAAAAACGATGGATTTAGGCCCAGATCCTTGTACTGGGGTGAATGCATGACATTGTTCTACATTCTGTCCATCAACTGTGTTTTTTGCTATTTTCACCCTGAGTGGGCTGGGTATGCTCAGACGTGAGTCCCAGGCTCTCCACACCACTGGAGTCAAGCTATCCAGGCTGATGAAGGCTGATAGCCAGAAACCGGTCCTTGGATGCTTGATTCCGGTCTGGGAAAGATATGGCTTGGTAGTTCGGACTGGACTGTTCCCATGAGGCACAGGGTCAGAGATGATTTGCATATAGCCAGTGTCTAAACCAGGGTGGTGTGGAGTGCAAAAAAACGATGGATTTAGGCCCAGATCCTTGTACTGGGGTGAATGCATGACATTGTTCTAAATTCTGTCTATCAACTGTGTTTTTTGCAATTTTCACCCCGAGTGGGCTGGGTATGCTCAGACGTGAGTCCCAGGCTCTCCACACCACTGGACTCAAGCTATCCAGGCTGATGAAGGCTGATAGCCAGAAACCGGTCCTTGGATGCAGGATTCCGGTCTGGGAAAGACATGGCTTGGTAGTTCGGACTGGACTGTTCCCATGAGGAACAGGGTCAGAGCTGATTTGCATATAGCCAGTGTCTAACCCAGGGTGGTGTGAAGTGCAAAAAAATGATGGATTTAGGCCCAGATCCTTGTACTGGGGTGAATAAAGGACATTGTTCTACATTCTGTCCATCAACTATGTTTTTTGCAATTTTCGCCCCAAGTGGGTTGGGTATGCTCAGACGTGAGTCCCAGGCTCTCCACACCACTGGAGTCAAGCCATCCAGGCTGATGAAGGCTGATAGCCAGAAACCGGTCCTTGGATGCTTGATTCCGGTCTGGGAAAGACATGGCTTGGTAGTTCGGACTGGACTGTTCCCATGAGGCACAGGGTCAGAGCTGATTTGCATATAGCCAGTGTCTAACCCAGGGTGGTGTGGAGTGCAAAAAAATGATGGATTTAGGCCCAGATCCTTGTACTGGGGTGAATGCATGACATTGTTCTACATTCTGTCCATCAACTGTGTTTTTTGCAATTTTCACCCCGAGTGAACTGGGTATGCTCAGACGTGAGTCCCAGGCTCTCCACACCACTGGAGTCAAGCTATCCAGGCTGATGAAGGCTAATAGCCAGAAACCGGTCCTTGGATGCTTGATTCCAGTCTGGGAAAGACATGGCTTGGTAGTTCGGACTGGACTGTTCCCATGAGGCACAGGGTCAGAGCTGATTTGCATATAGCCAGTGTCTAACCCAGGGTGGTGTGGAGTGCAAAAAAACGATGGATTTAGGCTCAGATCCTTGTACTGGGGTGAATGCATGACATTGTTCTACATTCTGTCCATCAACTGTGTTTTTTGCAATTTTCACCCCGAGTGGGCTGGGTATGCTCAGACGTGAGTCCCAGGCTCTCCACACCACTGGAGTCAAGCTATCCAGGCTGATGAAGGCTGATAGCCAGAAACCGGTCCTTGGATGCTTGATTCCGGTCTGGGAAAGACATGGCTTGGTAATTCGGACTGGACGGTACCCATGAGGCACAGGGTCAGAGCTGATTACCATATAGCCAGTGTCTAACCCAGGGTGGTGTGGAGTGCAAAAAAACGATGGATTTAGGCCCAGATCCTTGTACTGGGGTGAATGCATGACATTGTTCTACATTCTGTCCATCAACTGTGTTTTTTTCAATTTTCACCCCGAGTTGGCTGGGTATGCTCAGACGTGAGTCCCAGGCTCTCCACACCACTGGAGTCAAGCTATCCAGGCTGATGAAGGCTGATAGCCAGAAACCGGTCCTTGGATGCTTGATTCCGGTCTGGGAAAGACATGGCTTGGTAGTTCGGACTGGACGGTTCCCATGAGGCACAGGGTCAGAGCTGATTTGCATATAGCCAGTGTCTAACCCAGGGTGGTGTGGAGTGCAAAAAAACGATGGATTTAGGCCCAGATCCTTGTACTGGGGTGAATGCATGACATTGTTCTACATTCTGTCCATCAACTGTGTTTTTTGCTATTTTCACCCCGAGTGGGCTGGGTATGCTCAGACGTGAGTCCCAGGCTCTCCACACCACTGGAGTCAAGCTATCCAGGCTGATGAAGGCTGATAGCCAGAAACCGGTCCTTGGATGCTTGATTCCGGTCTGGGAAAGACATGGCTTGGTAGTTCGGACTGGACTGTTCCCATGAGGCACAGGGTCAGAGCTGATTTGCATATAGCCAGTGCCTAATCCAGGGTGGTGTGGAGTGCAAAAAAACGACGGATTTAGGCCCAGATCCTTGTACTGGGGTGAATGCATGACATTGTTCTACATTCTGTCCATCAACTGTGTTTTTTGCAATTTTCACCCCGAGTGGGCTGGGTATGCTCAGACGTGAGTCCCAGGCTCTCCACACCACTGGAGTCAAGCTATCCAGGCTGATGAAGGCTGATAGCCAGAAACCGGTCCTTGGATGCTTGATTCCGGTCTGGGAAAGACATGGCTTGGTAGTTCAGACTGGACTGTTCCCATGAGGCACAGGGTCAGAGCTGATTTGCATATAGCCAGTGTCTAACCCAGGGTGGTGTGGAGTGCAAAAAAACGATGGATTTAGGCCCAGATCCTTGTACTGGGGTGAATGCATGACATTGTTCTACATTCTGTCCATCAACTGTGTTTTTTGCAATTTTCACCCCGAGTTGGCTGGGTATGCTCAGACGTGAGTCCCAGGCTCTCCACACCACTGGAGTCAAGCTATCCAGGCTGATGAAGGCTGATAGCCAGAAACCGGTCCTTGCATGCTTGATTCCGGTCTGGGAAAGACATGGCCTGGTAGTTCGGACTGGACTGTTCCCATGAGGCACAGGGTCAGAGCTGATTTGCATATAGCCAGTGTCTAACCCAGGGTGGTGTGGAGTGCAAAAAAACGATGGATTTAGGCCCAGATCGTTGTACTGGGGTGAATGCATGACATTGTTCAACATTCTGTCCATCAACTGTGTTTTTTGCAATTTTCACCCCGAGTGGGCTGGGTATGCTCAGACGTGAGTCCCAGGCTTTCCACACCACTGGAGTCAAGCTATCCAGGCTGATGAAGGCTGATAGCCAGAAACCGGTCCTTGGATGCTTGATTCCGGTCTGGGAAAGACATGGCTTGGTAGTTCGGACTGGACTGTTCCCATGAGGCACAGGGTCAGAGCTGATTTGCATATAGCCAGTGTCTAACCCAGGGTGGTGTGGAGTGCAAAACAACGATGGATTTAGGCCCAGATCCTTGTACTGGGGTGAATGCATGACATTGTTCTACATTCTGTCCATCAACTGTGCTTTTTGCAATTTTCACCCCGAGTGGGCTGGGTATGCTCAGACGTGAGTCCCAGGCTCTCCACACCACTGGAGTCAAGCTATCCAGGCTGATGAAGGCTGATAGCCAGAAACCGGTCCTTGGATGCTTGATTCCGGTCTGGGAAAGACATGGCTTGGTAATTCGGACTGGACGGTACCCATGAGGCACAGGGTCAGAGCTGATTTGCATATAGCCAGTGTCTAACCCAGGGTGGTGTGGAGTGCAAAAAAACGATGGATTTAGGCCCAGATCCTTGTACTGGGGTGAATGCATGACATTGTTCTACATTCTGTCCATCAACTGTGTTTTTTGCAATTTTCACCCCGAGTTGGCTGGGTATGCTCAGACGTGAGTCCCAGGCTCTCCACACCACTGGAGTCAAGCTATCCAGGCTGATGAAGGCTGATAGCCAGAAACCGGTCCTTGGATGCTTGATTCCGGTCTGGGAAAGACATGGCTTGGTAGTTCGGACTGGACGGTTCCCATGAGGCACAGGGTCAGAGCTGATTTGCATATAGCCAGTGTCTAACCCAGGGTGGTGTGGAGTGCAAAAAAACGATGGATTTAGGCCCAGATCCTTGTACTGGGGTGAATGCATGACATTGTTCTACATTCTGTCCATCAACTGTGTTTTTTGCTATTTTCACCCCGAGTGGGCTGGGTATGCTCAGACGTGAGTCCCAGGCTCTCCACACCACTGGAGTCAAGCTATCCAGGCTGATGAAGGCTGATAGCCAGAAACCGGTCCTTGGATGCTTGATTCCGGTCTGGGAAAGACATGGCTTGGTAGTTCGGACTGGACTGTCCCATGAGGCACAGGGTCAGAGCTGATTTGCATATAGCCAGTGCCTAATCCAGGGTGGTGTGGAGTGCAAAAAAACGACGGATTTAGGCCCAGATCCTTGTACTGTGGTGAATGCATGACATTGTTCTACATTCTGTCCATCAACTGTGTTTTTTGCAATTTTCACCCCGAGTGGGCTGGGTATGCTCAGACGTGAGTCCCAGGCTCTCCACACCACTGGAGTCAAGCTATCCAGGCTGATGAAGGCTGATAGCCAGAAACCGGTCCTTGGATGCTTGATTCCGGTCTGGGAAAGACATGGCTTGGTAGTTCGGACTGGACTGTTCCCATGAGGCACAGGGTCAGAGCTGATTTGCATATAGCCAGTGTCTAACCCAGGGTGGTGCGGAGTGCAAAAAAACGATGGATTTAGGCCCAGATCCTTGTACTGGAGTGAATGCATGACATTGTTCTACATTCTGTCCATCAACTGTATTTTTTGCAATTTTCACCCCGAGTGGGCTGGGTATGCTCAGACGTGAGTCCCAGGCTCTCCACACCACTGGAGTCAAGCTATCCAGGCTGATGAAGGCTGATAGCCAGAAACCGGTCCTTGGATGCTTGATTCCGGTCTGGGAAAGACATGGCTTGGTAGTTCGGACTGGACTGTTCCCATGAGGCACAGGGTCAGAGCTGATTTGCATATAGCCAGTGTCTAACCCAGGGTGGTGTGGAGTGCAAAAAAACGATGGATTTAGGCCCAGATCCTTGTACTGGGGTGAATGCATGACATTGTTCTACATTCTGTCCATCAACTGTGTTTTTTGCAATTTTCCCCCCGAGTGGGCTGGGTATGCTCAGACGTGAGTCCCAGGCTCTCCACACCACTGGAGTCAAGCTATCCATGCTGATGAAGGCTGATAGCCAGAAACCGGTCCTTGGATGCTTGATTCCGGTCTGGGAAAGACATGGCTTGGTAGTTCGGACTGGACTGTTCCCATGAGGCACAGGGTCAGAGCTGATTTGCATATAGCCAGTGTCTAACCCAGGGTGGTGTGGAGTGCAAACAAAACGATGGATTTAGGCCCAGATCCTTGTACTGGGGTGAATGCATGACATTGTTCTACATTCTGTCCATCAACTGTGTTTTTTGCAAGTTACTGAATTTCGGCCTTTACCGACCGGAATTGTGTTTTTGAGATGTAGGTGTAAAAAATGTACTGATTCGGTAAATACGAGTCGGTAATTTACCGAATCGGAATTTACCAAATTCTTATTTACCGAATTCTTATTTACCGAATCGGTAAATAAGAAATGGTAAAAAATCGATATTGAGATGTAGGAATCCTCAAAAATACAGAATTTCGTGGTATTCGGTATTTAAGGGTCGGTATTTACCATGAAGTGAAAGCAGGTGGTAACCAGGTGCAGGCTATAAAAAAGCCCCCAAAATGCAACACTGTGACCAGAATGGCGGCATTCTACGTCATTGCAAGGCGGCTGCGGCTAGAGGCAGCAGGAGAGAGGGAATGGATGAGGGAGGAACAAGTCTACAGGCAGAGGATTACGCTCTTCCAACTAACTGAGCCAGAGATATTGATATTACAAAGGTACAGATTACACCCCCAAACAATCCTGGAGTTGATCAGGGACCTGCACCCACTAGTGGAGAACCCAACACCAAGGGAGCACGCCATCCCATCCCATGTGCAGGTGCTCTGTAGCCTACACCTACTTGCATCTGGGAGTTACCAGAGTGTGATCGCTGCGGTAGGTGGGGTGTCCTACAGCTGCCTGTCCCGTTTCTTCAGGAAGTTCCTGGAGGCCATGATGCAGAGAATGCATCATTACATTAGCTTCCCTGATACACATGCGGAACTGCTCAAGACCAAAACTGAGTTCTATCAACTGGCACAGTTCCTTCGCGTCATAGGTTGTATAGATGGCACCCACATCCCAATCTGCCCACCTGCAGCCACAGAATACATCTGCAGCAACCGAAAGTCAACCCACTCAATTAATGTGCAGGTGATATGCAACGCTGGCAACATGATAACAGACATTGTGGAGAAATTCCAGGGGAGCACCTACGACTCGTACATATTCCAGAACAGTGAGATCTACACAAGCCTTGCTGCCGGTGATTTTGGGGAAGGATACCTGCCAGGTAAATAACTGTGACACACCATGATTGATAATGCACATGAATGTTTTTTGAGTATGTAACTCATGGCACTTTCTCTTCCACCTAGGCGATAGCGCTTAAGCTGTGCGTTCCTTTGTGCCCACCCCCTACCTGAATCCATCTACAAGGAGTGAGAGACGTTACAATGTGGCACACAGAGCAACACGCAACGTTGTTGAAAACACATTTGGACTTTTAAAAAGTAGGTTCCGCTGCCTCCACAAGAGTGAAGGTGCACGGCAGTACACTCCTATCATCTGCTGTAAAATCATTGCGACCTGTGCCATGCTGCACAACTTGTCCACTAATAAAGGCACAGAAGTGGAAGTAACACATCATGAGGACATTGATGATGGAACTGAACAGCCAGAGCCCTATGCAGCAGGAGTACCGTCAGCTACTTATGGGAGAATGAGACGGGCAGAGATCACACGCAGCTATTTTTAAGTAAGTAAGGAGACACAGCCAGTGGTTCAATGTGAAAGACGTAGTTTAATGGGCACTACGGTAAATGTCAAAAGACACATCTTTCTAGTCCACATTGTGCCTAGCCTAACTAGGCGGACACGGGTTACCTCACCCTAGCATGTCCTCTGGAGTGTGGGCAGCATTACTGTCTGCGCCCACGCACAACACTGCGGGATGCCTGTGGTTGGGATTGAACATTGGCTGTTGAGCCAGGGCCTGTAGTTTGGCGTCTGCTGCTCCTCCTAATGTCCTGTATAGGGGTGCTGCTGCTGCTCCTGCTAGTGGTGTCTTCAGTGTCCCCTACCCCTTCATCTCCTGCGTTGGCTGACTGGTTTGTCAGCAGCACTTCCATCGCTGTTGTAACTCTCCCCATCCCCCTGGTAAGATCTGTGCAGCAGTGCAACAGCCCCTCCTGCATTGCAACCGAACGGCGACATAACAGGGAAGTTGCTGTTGCAAGACGGTTCATGGTCTTTGTCTGATGTTGCATGCACTGCCTCTCCCTGCGCCTCTGTGTGCGGTCTTCATGCAGTTCGTCACAAAGTGACATCACACACTGGGACATGTCCCTCATCCCATCTGCCATGTCCCTCATGCTATCCGCCATTGAGGTGATGCCCCGGCTCGTGTTTTCCATGTTACTTTTGAGATGGCGCATTTGTCTTTGTACTGCAGTAATTGCTTTTGCCTGCAGGTGCTGCACCTTGACAATCGTGGCCTCCAGCCCACAGAAGACCCCGTCACCATGGCCACTTGTGCTTCCCTCCCCGACCCTTACGACGTCTTGTGCCTCTGTGAACAGATACAGGAGTGGACGGAAGACCAGCAATGTTTGCCTCCACTGGCTAATTTTGATTCTCACCCTCCCTTTCCTCATCAGAGGAGGTTGCAAGGATTTGTAGCGAGGGAACGTCATGCCTCCAGGGCCTGAAGACTTCCGACACCTCTGAGGCTGCTGATGGAGAATGTGTTTGTGGGTCCTGCTGTGGAGAGTTATAGAGCAGAGGCGATGATGGATGTTGTATGGTATATTAACAACAAAGGAGTGACTTAGGTGAGAAAAATAATAATGTGGTAATATTATCCCATTCTGTGACGCAAATGTGGTCGATACTCACACACTTGCATGCACAGAGCGAGAAAACAAGCTCCGTCTCCCTATTTTTAGCCCAACGGTTCCTTTTGTAGGAAAACTGGTGGGCTCTTTATTTTAAATCACCCAGTGTTCAACATGAGGGAAAAAAACCTTTCTTCTTAGAAGGACCCTCACTCACCACTAGTTGGTGACATGCTTCATCATTGGGTCCCCGCTGGGGGTCAAAGTGAGCGGACTTTGTTTTTATTCAATGCAGGTTGGTCATTATTTTTTTTTTTTTTTTTTTTTTTAATTTTTAAAAGACCTTTATTGCACACTCAAATCGAGACACAGTTGAACGCCTACAACCTCTGGGGCCGGCCTCAAACATTTCAGCGATAAGGGTGGAAAGTGGAAATTTACACAGCCGTTCAGCCGGCATCCCTGAGGCCCGGCGGCAAACATTCCTTGTGTGCATCTTTACGTTGGCAATGTTGTCGGAAGTCACAAAGGTCTGCATTTTAACCGTAGACAGGTTGGTCATTATTAAAAAATGTTGTAAAGGCACAACGTCTGAATTTTTTAATACACCTACACATTCACGTTTAGTCACCTCCTAATTTGGGCACTGTTGCACTCACCACATCCTGCTCCGCTGTAAACAGGCGTTGTAGCACGCTGGGGGGACATTCGGTCACCCCAGCGGGGGCCCAATGATGAAGCATGTCACCAACTAGTGGTGAGTGAGGGTCCTTCTAAGAAGAAAGGTTTTTTTCCCTCATGTTGAACACTGGGTGATTTAAAATAAAGAGCCCACCAGTTTTCCTACAAAAGGAACGGTTGGGCTAAAAATAGGGAGACGGAGCTTGTTTTCTCGCTCTGCACATGCAAGTGTGTGAGTATCGACCACATTTGCGTCACAGAATGGGATAATATTACCACATTATTATTTTTTATAGTTTTCTCACCTAAGTCACTCCTTTGTTGTTAATATATAATTGATTGGGGTACAGGAGTGCCTACTCATACCCTGTCTCTCTTGTTGTTATTGAGGATGTTGTATGGTGCCTGCCTCTGGTGTGGCAGCTGCATGTGTACTGGGTGCTGGAGGTGTTACAGCGCTGGGCACTGCACTCCTGGATCCATCCTTACTCCTCTCCCTTTGGGGTGTCCTCTTCTCCCTCTCCTGCACAGTCTTGCGCGATGACTCTCCTGGACAGATATGGACATTGGCTTAGTGGTGCTTTCACCGTGTATTTCTATATTAAATTACAATTCAGTCACACAATTTCATGGTCCTCAACTGCCTCTAAATGTAGTGTGTGGCATGCCTGACATTCTTTCATGATGACTGCACTGATGTATGTTGAAATGACTACCACTCCCATGATGCATTGCTGGTGGATACAACATCCTGTACTGGAGTGTGAAACACACATCCACATTGGGGAAGGGAGACAGGCAAGGGGGAAGGAATTATGGACATGTCCCTTACCTTGTGTTGATGCAGCTCGGGCTGAGCTGTCAGCATCACCAATCACAAATATGCTCTTTGGCTCCAGGGTGGACTCCACTAGCTGTTCCAGATCCGTAAGGGCAGGTGCCCTGTTCCTTCCTCCACCTGTAACATTGGCCTCTTTTCTCTGTGAAGCCAACTTCTTCTTAGTGATGATCCGCAGATCATACCATCTTTTCTTGAGGTCATCCAATTCTCTTGTCGTCACCCCTATGGCGTTCACCTTAGCCTGGATACCCAGCCAGGTATTCCTCTTCACAGCCTCTGCTACCTGCAGAGACTGTTTTCCAAACAGCTGGGTGTGGTGTTTTACCACCTCCTCCACCAGCACCTGCAGTTCACCTGTGCTGAACTTTAGTTTTCTTTTCCGGTCAGCACCTTCCCTCTGGGAGTCTTGTGAATCCATCCTGGACTTCTGCACAGCTCAGCTCAGAACAGCCGGTCAGTGTCTCACAGCTCTCCTGGATGTTCAGTTAGTCTGCACCTGCATGGTTGTGGCCACTTCCTGGTTGTGGGGTGGGGTGAATGCACAGGATTGGTTGGTTCCTCTGTTGCTTGGTTGAGGGGTGGGGTGGAGGCACACAATTGGTTATCTCCGATTCGGTATACCGAATCGGTAAATACAGATTCGGTAATTCCCATTCATTCCTATGGGCATCCAGGCCCATAGGAATGAATGGGATTACTGATTCGGTAAATACCGAATCAGAGAGTCCGAATTTTACCGAATCGGTAATTTTTACCGATTTTTTTGCTACATCACATTTTCCATTTCTAAAATACCGAATCGGTAAAATTCGGTATTTTAGAATCAGAAAAACAGAATTACCTACATCTGGCCCTATATCCCTTGAATACCAAATGAAAGGACACCAGACCAGGTATATATCAAATATATATGTATTTATCCTAAACACAACCCCTCTGGACTCGTTATGAGGTCAGAGGTAAAAGCACAATACAAGTTACTTAATTAGCATACGATAAGTTGCACAAATACAGTTTTGCCCTAGGGGCCTCACAAACCATATACTAAAATAGTGGTATAAGAACCACGTCTGGAATAGAAAGTAGACCTAGGGCCTAGGGAATCGCTGGGGCTACTCTAAACAACCAAAGGTTAGGAAGTAGGAGGCCCACGGGAGACGCGTGCAGTGTCTAAACAGAGCCGCGAGTTACCATTGACTTTCTAAGGGAAACGAAGAAGTTACAAAGTTACTGTTTAAGGGCACTTCCGGATGACTACGGCAAAACCCCTTTAGACTAGGACACTTCGAGAGTCAAGACCCACGGGAGCATCGGAGTACTCGTGTTGACTCACCCAGGGAAGCCGGGTGCATAGGTGCCACTTGGTGTCGGGTTTCGTCGATGTTTTCAATGGAGATCTGCAAAGAAGTGCTGCAGGCGACCAGAGGAAAAGTGTCCGGGTGGATCGAAGATCTGAAGAACCTGAAAGCAGAAGGGACAGAGTCTGGGTCACTAGCCAGTGACCAGGAAGGAACCAGGAAGGAACCAGGCGATGTCTGATGATCTCAGGTGAAGAGGTGAAGCTTGTCTCTGCAGCCACGAGGTCCAGTAGGTGTCGACGACAATCAGGAGCTGTATTCGAGCTGTCCCACAAAGGATCTAGTTGACTGCGGTGTCGGTATCCAGATTGGACCCAACAAGCCTTGGCAAACGCAATCCATGCAGGAGATGAAGATTGGCTTTGGTGCAGACCAGAAAGGTCTGTGGTGCTTCTCCTTTGCAGGAAAGCTGGAGCAAGCCTTGAGCAACTAGGCAAGCAGTTTAAATTCAAAGGAAGGTCTTCAGGGGGCTCACTAACCAATGGACTAGGAACCGGGAAGACGCGTCGAGCTGAAATGCAAGAGCAGGCCCCACAAGGCACTCATGGAGTGTGGAGGTCTGAGCTTCGGTGCAAATGGTGCTCGGGTCTGGGGCTTCTCGTACCCCAATGCACAACTGCGAGTTACCTCAGGATTCGATGCAGTTAGCAAAATGCAGGATGTCCAGGAGTTCCGGTCCCACGTCTCTCGTGTCTGCTACAGGTCTCAGCTTTGCTGGAGTCGTCAAGCAGGGTCAGAGAAGTCTGGAAGTCTGGTGTCCTGTGTCGCAGAGTCTTCGAGTTCCGGCGGGAGCTTCGACAATGCAGACCGGCAAGTTACTGGTGGTTCCTGTTTGCACAGGGTGGTCACTCCTTAACCACAAGGGAGATGGCTTCCGTCTTCTAGTTAGAATAGAATGTCAGAGGTCCAAGAGTTCTGTATCAAAGTTTCGTTCCAGGATAATCTAAAGTCCTAGGGACACAGCTCCTACACTTATACTCAGTATGGGGGCTGGATTACCTGCTAGGTCCCTCCTATGGGTGGACTTGGGAAGAAAACAAGTTACTTACCTGTAACTTTAGTTCCCCAGTATTGGTAACTTTCATAGATTCCCATGCTTTTGTATGATTCCCCGTCGTCGGAATGGGAGTCTCGGTAACTAAAATAACAAAGCAGTAAATACAAAAGAGAAAGAAAAAAGGCCTAGGCCTCATTCCCTTTTGTAGCATATCACCCTCTTTGTGGAAAAGTGACCAAACCTTGGCATCAGCCAATCAGAAGAGCCTTACCCCTTAGAACCCTCCTGAAGGAACCTCAGAGCCTCAGATTTCCGTAGTCGTTGTGTAACAGTCACCACATCTGCTGAAGGCTGAGCTTTCCCAGGGGAGGTGGGTGGGCGCATGGGAATCTATGAAAGTTACCAATACTGGGGAACTAAAGTTATAGGTAAGTAACTTGTTTTCTCACCCCAGTATTGGAACTTTCATAGATTGCCATGCTTTTGTATCAGAGTAGCAAGCAGTTAGCAATAAGAAAACACATTTTGTGTCATACTATATATTGCAGTAGCCAACATGACAAAGATACAAAATGTGCCAAATTCCGGGAGGTGGGATAGAAAGGGAAGCTCACCAATTAGTGGAAGAGGTTCCTCAGGACTGCCTAGCCCACTGCCGTATCTTCTTGTTGCAAGGAGTCCAAGCAGTAATGCTTAGTAAAGGTGTGGACATTGCTCCAGGTAGCAGCTCTGCAAATGTCCTTAATATGTACCCCCACGAAGAGGGCTGTTGAAGACGCCACTGATCTTGTGGAATGTGCTCGAACCCTGCCAGTCAGTGATTTACCTGCTGCAGAATGGCAATGTAGGATGGCACTGGTAATCCATCTTGCAATCTCCTGCTTCGACAGAGGGAGACCCTTCAACGGACCACCAAAAGCAAAAAACAATTGGGAGGATTATCCCTTGGTGCGATCCAAATAGAATTTCAAACATCGCTGCAAATCCAGAGAATGTAGCGATCTCTCCGCTGGGGTAGCCGGGTGAGGAAAGAAAGCCTTAAGAATAACTGGCTCGTTCAAGTGGAAGTCCGAGGGTACTTTGGGTATGAACTTTGGGTTAGTTCTCAAGATGACAGTGTTTCTTTTGAATTGTAGAAAAGGCTCCTGGATTGTGAGAGCCTGCAACTCCCCAATACGCCTTACCGATGTGAGGGCAAGAAGGATAGCCACTTTCCATGACAGGAACTTCATGTCTGATCGATGAATAGGTTCAAACGGGCATTTCATGAGTTGAGTGAGGACGAGATTTAGGTGCCAAGTAGGAGGCGGAGGCCTCACTGGTGGATAGACCCTAAACAAGCCTTTTAAAAAATTGTTTAACAATTCTGGAAGACCACAACGAAGGTCCAGACTCAGACCGTCTGTATCTTGAAATTGCTGCCAAGTGTACTTTTATAGATGAATGGGCCAGCCCAGACTTGGCCAAGGATAGGAGATAAGGCAGAAGCTGATGAGGTTTCGAAGAAAAGGGGTACATTTTCTCTCTCGTGCACCAAATACAAAATCTCTTCCATTTAAGGTGATATGTTCTGTTCGTGGAAAGAGCCCTCGCTTGGGAGAGGACTTATTTAATTTCTTTCGAGATGGGGAGATTCATAAACTCTCGCTGCTCAGGAGCCATGCTGTCAGGTGTAATGACTGTTGATCCGGATGCCAAATTTGTCCTTCGGACATTGTAAGAAGATCTGGAATAGTCCTCAAGGGAAGAGGAGGAGCTAGCGACAACAGATGGAGTTCCCTAGACCAGAACTGTCTCGGCAAAGCAGGTGCTATTAGGATCATCCTGCATGGTTCCACCTTGATCCTCCTGATAAGCCTCGGGATCAGTGGAATGGGGGAAAGGCGTAAACAAATGTCCTTGACCAGGCTATCGAAAGCGCATTCCCCAATGATCCTCGTGGTGAATCCTGCTTGCATAAGACCGGCATTTCTTGTTGGTCGGCGTGACAAAAAGATCTATCGCCGGTTTGCCCCACTGGCGGAATACTTCTTCTAGAACTTGTTGGTTTAGTTCCCACTCATGACTGACTGAAGATAACCTGCTCAGTCTGTCGGCATTCTCGTTGAGAACTCCTGGCAAGTGTTCTGCCTGCAGTGACATCCTGTGAAGGATAGCCCATTCCCAGATCTCCTGAGCTTCCTGCGACAACGGGAGAGACCTGGTTCCTCCTTCTTTGTTCACGTAATACATGGCCGGGGTGTTGCCCGTCCTGATGAGAACTCGTGAACCTCCTAGGCGAGAGAGAAAGGCTTGTAGAGCTAGTTTGATCGCCCTGAGCTCCAGTAGATTGATGTGGAGCCGACGATCGCGAGGAGACCAATGGCCACTGACATGGAGGTCTTGCATTACCGCTCCCCAACCATCCAATGACACATCCGTTGTCACTACTTGAGGAGACGGATCGCCTATGAAGGATAGACCTTGGGACAAGTTTCTCTGGTCCGTCCACCACAGGACCGCTCTTTTCATTGTCAGAGTGACGGTCACCCTGTCGTCGAATGATCCGTGAACCTGTTTCCATTGAATGTCCAGTTGTTCCAGAAGAGGACGCATTCGCAGTCTGCAGTGAGGAATCAGGGGTATGCATGACGAAATTACCCGCAGCAGAGACTTGTAGCGGCGTACTGAAAGACACCTTTTTTTCGGAAGTCCAGAGCCATGGTTTGCAGCTTTTCCCGCCTTTCTATGGTTGGAAAAGCTTTTGAGTATTTTGAGTCCAGGATGGCTCCCAGGAAACGTGCCTTCCTGGATGGGACCAGAGATGATTTGTCCTTGTTTAACGTGAGTCCCAGATTCTTCAACAGCTTTGTACAAGCCTGATCACTGCTTCCCTGGACGGAGCCTTCAGCAACCAGTCGTCCAGGTAAGGGAAGACTTGAAACTGATTTTTTCGTAGGAATGCCGCTACTGGCGCCAGCACCTTCGTGAAAATCCTTGGGGCAGAGCGAAGTCCGAAGGGCAAAACCCTGAATTGAAAGTGGCTCTTGGCTAGTGTAAAGCGTAGAAACCTTCTGTGTGCTGGGTGAATCGGTACATGAAAGTATGCATCCTCGAGATCGAGCGTGCCATGAAATCACCCGGATTGATCAGCCTCAGGATGTCTTGAAGAGAAATCATCCGGAAAGACAGGGAGATGAGATAGGTGCTGAGCTCCCTGAGATCTAAAATGGGGCGTCATTTCTCTAACGTCTTCCTTACCAGGAAGAACCTGGAGTAGAATCCCTGTCCTTTTTGGTCAGAGGGAACCGGCTCTATGGCCCCCTTGAGGAGCATCTGATGAACTTTGAGCCGCAGAAGACGTAGGTGTTTTGATGGAATGGCTGCAGGGGGCTTTGGTGGTGGGATTTGAGTGAATTCTAAAGTATGGCCCTTTCGAATGATGTTGAGCACCCAACGGTCCGATGTTATCTTGGACCAATTCTGAAGGAATTTGGATACCCTGCCTCCAACTGATGACTTCTTGGAGGAGGGTCCAGTAGGAATAGCCAGGAGGCCGCTATTGGCGCTTGGACGCATCACGTCCCTGGCGATCCTGCTTTCCTCGGTTGTTAGGCCTGGAATAATTGGAGGATTGGCCCTGCCTTTGTTGGTAAGGCTGGCGGTACTGCTGAGAACTTGATCCGTAGGACGCGTATCTTTGCTGTTGGTAAGATCCTCTGTAGTTTGTACTCTTGCCCCTGGACCCTCTAAAAGGAGTTTTGCGGTACTGGAGCGTACCCAAAGATCTTGCGGTCTCAGTGTCCTTTTTGATGTCTTGGAGAGTGTCGTCTATCAATTTCCCGAACAGTGCCTCTCCATCAAAAGGATCTTATTCTGGATCTCAGGGCGAAACCAGGTCGCTTTCAGCCACCCCTGGCAACGAAGGACCACCGCTCCTGCCAAAGAACGAAACGCCATCGTGGCAATGTCCATGGCGCAGTCAATGACCTCCATTGATGTCACCTTCCCCTCTTGCAAGACCTTTCTTGCCTCTGCTTTTGATTCTGGCGGAAGCTGGTCCAGGAACGGTGCAACATCACACCAAAGTTGTATCTGCCCAATATAGCTAGGGCATTAGCTGCCCGCACCAGAAGACTCGCAATCGACGAGAATCTTTTCCCGGCATTGTCCAGTCTCCTTCCCTCCTTGTCTGGAGGAGTTGTTAAAGGAGCAGAGGGGTTGCAGGATTTTATCTGCGCCGCTTGGGAAATCACTGAGTCCGGTCTTGGGTGGCCTGTCAAGGCAGCTGGACCATCATCAGGCACTATGTACTTTTTATCTAGACGCGGTATCACAGGGACCACTGTCGCTGGATTTTTCATAGCCTTAAGGCCTTCATCCCAGAGATGCTGTACTATTGGTATGGACCTTGTCGTCTTCCTGTAAGGTTCCTTGAAATCGTACAAGAAACACTCGGAGGTCACCGCAGGCATTGTTAGCTTGAACCTGCCAGTTGCTCTTTCCATCAGCTGATGAAAACCTCCTATATCTGCAGGCGGAGAATCCACCGGATCCGGACACGGAGATGGAGGGTCCGGAATGACGTATTCATCCCACGCAGAAGCCTGATCAGCTCCATTCTCCGAATCATGATCCTCATCTGAGGAAAAATCATGAGTTTCTGCTGGTCTGGAAGGCTCCCGTAAAGTTGATGCCTGTGGTTGAGGAGACACCTGAGCTGGTAATCCAGGAACAGCCGCTGAGGCTGGCGCCGGAACAGGCAAGTCATGCGCAACTGGAGCCGGAGCAGGCCCTGCAGCCTTAGACTTGTAATCTTGCAGCATTTTGTGCAGGTCCTGCAGGAAAGAAGATGGTACCGTAACCATCTCTTGACCAACATATTGCTGTGGTTGGGGAGGATGTATGACGTTACCACGCATCCTTTTACAACGCCTACCTTTACCACGCAATTTTTACAACTAAGGATCCATTACAACGAAGTACTATTACAACGCATTTTATTACATCGCATATACCTTTACAACGCATCCCATTACAACGTAAGTATTGGTAAGTCTATAATATATTTTTAAAAATGTAATTATTTAAAATTAATATAATTTATTTTATTTTAATTTTAATTTATTTTTACCCTGTACCCCTTAATTAAAATTAATAAAATGTATTTTAATTTAATTTTAATTTATTTTTACCCTGTACCCCTGTACCCCAAAACCCAAACCTAGCCCTGAACCCTAAAAATACCCTTTGACCCAAAAAACCCAAACCTAGCCCTGAACCCTAAAAATACCCCTTTACCCAAAAACCCAAACCTAGCCCTGAACCCTAAAAATACCCTTTTACCCAAAAACCCAAATCTAGCCCTGAACCCTAAAAATACCCCTTTACCCAAAAATCCAAACCTAGCCCTGAACCCTAGAAATACCCCTTTACCCAAAAACCCAAACCTAGCCCTGAACCCTA
Organism: Lissotriton helveticus; assembly: GCF_964261635.1. Classification (NCBI taxonomy): domain Eukaryota; kingdom Metazoa; phylum Chordata; class Amphibia; order Caudata; family Salamandridae; genus Lissotriton; species Lissotriton helveticus. Next base: position 1,669,856,938 of record NC_136069.1, on the reverse strand, counting down.
AACATACCCCTTTACCCAAAAACCCAAACCTAGCCCTGAACCCTAAAAATACCCCTTAACCCAAAAACCCAAACCTAGCCCTGAACCCTAAAAATACCCCTTTACCCAAAAACCCAAACCTAGCCCTGAACCCTAAAAATACCCCTTTACCCAAAAACCCAAACCTAGCCCTGAACCCTAAAAATACCCCTTTACCCAAAAACCTAAACCTAGCCCTGAATCCTAAAAATACCCTTTTACCCAAAAACCCAAACCGAGCCCTGAACCCTAAAAATACCCCTTTACCCAAAAACCCAAACCTAGCCGTGAACCCTAAAAATACCCCTTTACCCAAAAACCCAAACCTAGCCCTGAACACTAAAAATACCCCTTTACCCAAAAACCCAAACCTAGCCCTTAACCATTAAAATACCCCTGTACCCAAAAAATGCGTTGTAAAGTACATGCGTTGTAAAATTACTTGCGTTGTAATAGTATCCGTTGTAAAAGTATGCGTTGTAAAAGTTTTTGCGTTGTAAAAAATGCGTGGTAATGGTATTGCGTGGTAAAAAATGCATGGTAAAGGTTGCATACCGGTTGGGGAGCATGCTGTTGATAACCTTCCTCCTGGTCATATCCCCCTTCCGAGTCCGTCTCCTGGCATTTGACCAGAAGTTGAGAGGGGCTGTCAGCATAGCCATACGAGTCCTGATTATCCCCTTCAGACTCATCCTCATCAAACAGCAGAGCTGGAGGCAAGGGGGTTATCCTCCTGGGAAATGTCATGTCCGGCGTAATTCTGGTCATGGAAATAGTAACTCTCTTTTCCGAAGCCAAAATCGATAACGGTCCCGCCGACGATAGAATTGAGACTGCAGCCGTCGTCGGCTTCATCGACGGAATATGCTTCGTCGACACAAGAACACTCAGCGACGAGATGGGCGTCGTCGATGCCGTCGACGACGAGACTGTCGACATCCCAGCTGTCGTCGTCGTCAATGTTGCTGTCGTCGAGGCCCTCGTCGACGAAACTGTCATCGTCGCCACCGTCGACGAACTCCTCGTCGTCGACACTGTTGTCTTCAACATCCTCATCGACGTTGTCGTCGTCGACACCCCCGTTGACGATACCGTCATCGACGAGTCCCTCGTCGACGCTGATGTAGCTGCCGTCGACGAATCCATCCTCGTCGACGAACCCGCCATCGTCGATTGTCCCGCCGACGGAACCAGATTCAGTTTTGGCTTTGATTTCTTCGTCGACGGAGCCTCCGTCGACGACGCCTTCTTCGTCAACGACTTGGAACTTCTGTCAGAAGATTGGGAAGAGGGTTTCTTGAAGGCTGGATCAGTCTTCACACCCTTAGAAGGCGTAGATGGTCCTACCCTCTCCTTTTTACCAACGTGAGGAGATTCGCCTGGGCCCTAGCTCTCAGACTCTCTGGGGGTCTTTATTGAGGTCTTAGAAGGATGCTCCACAGAAGGAGAAGGGGAACCCCTACCCCTTTTCACTGACCATCTTGTTGAAGACGCAGAAGCAGAGTCCTCACTGTCACTGGAGACAGTATCCTTCCTGGACTTCAACTTCTGGAGCCAAGTCAGAAGCCTACCCTCACGGTGACGGAGGGTCTTGGTTGAAAAGGTGCGGCAGATCTTACAGTCCGCAGCTTTGTGATCAGGATAGAGGCAGTAGATGCAATCCTTATGCTTATCCTCAATGAAAAGTCTTTTCTTGCCACAGGTGGAACATGGCTTGAAAAGGGCCTTCTTCTTTTCCTTGTCAGACATCCTGGAAGGATCAGCAGACATTCTGAAGAAAAATCTGAAGAAACATCTTGAAAAGAAAAACTCCTGAAGAGTAGAATGAGCAGAGCACAAAGGAGACTTCCTAAGCACAACGTGCGGTAGAAAATCTGAGGCTCTGAGGTTCCATCAGGAGGGTTCTAAGGGGTGAGGCTCTTCTGATTGGCTGATGCCAAAGTTTGGTCTCTTTTACACAAAGAGGGTGATATTCTACAAAAGGGAATGAGGCCTAGGCCTTTTTTCTTTCTCTTTTGTACCTACTGCTATGTTATTTTAGTTACAGAGACTCCCATTCCGACAACGGGGAATGATACAAAAGCATGGGAATCTATGAAAGTTCCAATACTGGGGTAAGGGGGTGGTTACACCCCTTTGCCTTTGTCCAGTTTCGCGCCAGAGTGCCCCAGCAACTGGTTTAAACCGGGCTATGCATGGAGCACCTTGAGTGCCCCAGGAAGAGTCTGGAAAAACATTTCAAAATGCAGCCCTCCCTGCCCCAATACACTACAGGCTGTCTGGGGAGGTGCTGGCACCTCCCTTGACAGGAAACCTATTGTCCAGGCCTCCCCTGACAGAGTTTCATCCAGCAGCAGGAGGTCAGACTTGTGTCTGTGGCAGCAGCATACCATTTGTGTTGCTGAGGCTCTATTTTACTTTAACCGGCGTTAGCAGTACCTACATGTCTTATCCCTCTAGAAGGGTGGAATGCTACCCCCGCCACCAGAACTGGTGGGGGGGTAGTATTCCAAAGTGTTTGACACCTTACACGACATGTTTTGATAAACCCAAACCAAAGTTAGCATTAACCGCGAGGATTATAATGCACTCAAGAGTATATGGTATGGTTAAATCATAGAACAGCAATAAGGAGATGGTTCCGAATGCTGAAGAGGGGCTCAGCTCATACTAAGGCACCCGCTCACATAAAACCAAGCACTCTGCCTCCAGAATTGATAAGGCCTTCTATAGGAGTGACTGATATGCATATGTGCGTCAATATATAAGGTAGATACAGGTATACTATATCTAAGTAAGGGGTGATTACACCACCTTACCCAGGCTGGGTGACCAGCCGGTGGTGTCAGTTTGGAGGGACAGCCTGGGGTAGCATAATACATGCTTCAGCCCCTGGTAGGCCTTGGATGCACCTATGCCCTGGGTACCTAGGGTACACTATACAAGGGCTCACAGAGGTGACCCAGTAACCAATCTGGTATGTACCTAAAGTACATGGTATCAATTTAGAGAGATAACAGCTAGGCTATGGTCCTGATTAGCAGGGCCACAGCCAGTCTAAAGTCGAAAAACCAGAAAATCACAGCAAAAAGTGGGGGTGACCATAGGAAGCATACCCTACTCTCCTACAGCAGTGCAGCAGGGGAGCACAGGGTGCAATGCAGCAGGGGAGCACAGGGTGCAGTGCAGCAGGGGAGTTCAGGGTTATGTGGAGCAGGGCAGGAGAGCATAGAGTGATGTACAGCACAGAACACAGGGTGATATGCTGCAGTGCAAAAGGTGAGTGCAGAGTGACATGCAACAGGGTGAAGATGATAAAATGCAACAGGAAGCACAGGGTTATCTGCAGCGAGGGTCACACAATTAAGTGCAGCAGTGGAGCACAGGGCGATGTACAGCAGCGAGAACAGGTTGCAGTGCCGCAGGGAGCACATAATCATGTGCAGGAAGAAGTACAAAAGGAAGTGCAGGAGGTGTGCCCAGGGTGCTGTACAACAGGGGAGGCCAAGGTGAAGTGCAGTAGGGAATCCCATGGTGAGGTGCATCACAGGAGCCCAGGGTGCAGTGCAGCAGGGTAGCCCAGGGTGCAGTGCAGCAGGAGAGCCCAGGGTGAAGTGCAGCGAGGAGCATAGGGTGAAGCGCAGCAGGAGAGCACATTGTGATGGGCAAAAGGGAGAAGATGATAAAATGTAACAGGGGGTGCAAGATCATCTCCAGTAAGGCGTACAGAATGAAGTGCAGCAGGGAAGCACAGGGTGCAGTAGGGGAGGACAGGATGATGTACAGAAGTGAGAACAGGGTGCACTGCTGCAGTGAGCACATCATCACATGCAGGAAGTACAAAAATAAGTGAAGCAGGGATGCCCAGGGTACTGAGCAACAGGGGAGCACAGCATGAAGTACAGCAGTAACAACAGAGTGCAGTGATGATGGAGCATAGGATCAAGTGCAGCAAGAAGCACAAAATGAAGTGCAGCAGAGAAGTGCAAGGTGACGTACAGTGGGGGCCAGGGTGATGTGCAGCCAGGAAGCTCAGGCTGAATTAAAGCATTAGAGCACAGGGTGATACATAGCAGGGAAGCACAGGGTTCAATGGAGCATGAGAGTAAAGGGTGACCGGGTGCTCTACAGCCGTGAGACCAGGGTGCAGTACTGCAGGTAGCACAGGATCATGTGCAGGAAGAAATACAAAACGAAGTGCAGCAAGGGAGCACAAGCTGTAGTGCAGCAGTGGAACCCAGGATCATATGCAGCAAGGGGAATAAAATAAAGTGCAGTAGGGGAGCACTGGGTGTTGTGCAACAGTGAGAAGATGAGGAAGTGCAGCAGGGGAGCCCAGGGTGCAGTGCAACATGGGAGTCCAGGGTGCAGCGCAGTATTGTAGGACAGGCTGCAGTGCATCAGGGAAGCAAAGGGTGGAGCACAGCAGGGGAGACCAGGGTGGAGCGGAGTAGGGGAGCCATGGGTGCATTGCAGCAGGGAGGCTCTGGGTGCAGCGCAGCATGGGAATACTGGGTGAAGCTAAGCAGGGGAGCCTAGGGTGAAGTGGAGCAGGAGAGCACATGGTGTACTGCAGCAAGGGAGCACAATGTGAAGTGCAGCAGGGGAGCACAGGGGGAAGTGCAGCAGGCGAGCACAGAGTGAAATGCAGCAGGGGAGCACACTGTGAAGTGCAGAAGGAGAGCGCGCCCTACACAGTCAGGGCACACAGAGCACGACACAACCCTGCTAACAGTCGCACACAGAGCAGATATCTGACGGGGTCCCTAGAGACTGTGACCATACCAGAAGCGGCATTGACGGCAGCCCCTGGGACCTAAAGAGAACGCGTTCAGCCGCCAACCCATGAGTCGTGCTCGAGGTACGGGACGGGCGGCAGCAACGACTCAGCCGGGAGCGTACCGGGAGTGAGGTGAGGTGTAGGGGGGCCCCCGAGGTGTGGCGGCAGTAGCGGGACCCTCCCTCTCCCCACCCCAGTTGAGTGCACCTTAAGTACTGACCTGTGGACCTTGCGAGCGCTCTGATGGAAGCGAGAAGCTGGCCCTTCCCCCATTTTCCCTGAGACGCGGTGAAGTGTGGCAGGCGGCGCGAGCCGCGAATGGGCTGAGGCCTCTGCAATCCTTATGAGGCTTGGGACCACCCGAGCGGCTCGGTCTTGCCTTCTACTCGTCTGTGGGCTGCGCTGGCATTTGAGTGGCGGTGAATGACATCCAGGCAGTATCGGATGTGACCAGATCCATCCACTTTGGCTCTCAAGTACGTGAAAGATTGATCTTTTGGGGGACGTGCAGCATTACAGTTGCCCCTCGGTGCACTCCTGCTTGCGATACACCTGGTCACAGACAGAAGGAGACTGGGTTTTGCCACCACACCGTGTGGGCATACGGCTGGCACCGGAAACAGAAGCACGCGATTCTGTGGGATATTGACGGCACTTCAAGATGGCAATGGAGAAGAGCAAAGCCACAGGTACAAGGGGACTGAAATCAGTGTAATCAAATAGGCTTGACCGTTACACCCTCCCTAAAGACATGCTCCAGGGCCGGCAACCTGGGGGTCGTTCCGCCAGTGAGCAAGGAGGAGAGGACCAGGAGCTGTCCTTAAAAGACGTTATGAAAGCAATCACCAATGTTCAAACCTCATTGGAACATAAAATGGACACTACTGCCGTTGAGGTCAACCTGACCCAAGCCAAACTCACCAAACTTAATGAAAAAGTTAAACAGGTGGAACTCACTACTTCTAGTCTGGTGGGCGACGTCGCCCAGCTTCAAGGTGAACTTCAAGACATGCAATCATTTCGCAAAGCCACTGAGCTCAACTAGATAATTATGAGGGGCGCCAACGCCGCAACAACCTGCGCATCTTAGGCATGCCGGAAAAAGCCAACGGACAGACCCCTGACCTTTTTGTGGGGGAACTTACCTTACAACATCTGCAGCCCAAAGGCCTCAGTAAGTTCTTTGTTATTGAAAGGGCATATAGGGTCCCTGGAGGTCGTCCCAAGCCGGGAGCCCCCTCCCCGCCCAATATTGGCGAGAGTACTACATTTCCGGGACAGAGACGTAATCCTTCAGAATGCAAGAAACGGGACCGCACTCCGCTACGAGAACGTTGACATCTCTTTCTTCACACAACGAATGCAGCAGCAGAGACGGTCATTCATTATGGTAAAATAGAATCTAGGCGAAAAGGGATTAAAATACTCCATGTTATTCCCGGCACGTCTTCGAGTGGAAGCGGAAGGAAGAACCTGGTCCTTGTTCTTCGAACAACCGGAGGAAGCGGCTGACTGGCTTGAATATCGGACGGAACAAGCTGCACGAGACCGCAAAGCTGGAGGTGATGCTGCCTCTCCTGCTCACGGTTGATGGGGCCAAACTGGACATGATGGCTCCCCAATACAGACTGATTATTGGGTCGGACAGGGACAGGTAATGGGCTGTGTTGCGGCCGAGCCTCAGGGGGTTTTCCCCACCTGATGGCTGACACTCAGAACTGTGGTGTGTGACTCACCTAGGGGACTTTATAGTTTTTTTTTTTTCCATGGGTGGGGGGATAGGAAAACGGGATGCCACGTCCTTACATTTTCTGCTATTAGTTCTATTTCAGGGCGACAGGCACTCTGCAAGTTTTCTATGGGCAGTTCCAAGCCCAGAGTGCAGGGCAGCAGGGTAGGGGTGTTGTTGGGTGGGGGAATTGTGTTCTTGTCTTGTTACATGTTTTTTTTTTAAATGTGTTTATTGAATCAAATAGCATATAGACATACATATATATGCAATATTGATGATCATGTCAACAAGAGCAAAGACAAAAAGAAACCAACCCCAAACCCCCCCCCCCCAACAATGTGGACTGCAGTACATTGTACATTGACGGCACAGTAGAGATCAGATATAGGCATGAGTAGGTGGTCAGTGAACATCTATGACGGGGTCTACATCATAAGGAGTAACCTTCCATTAAATGGTTGGAGTACAGTATAAATCATTATGTCAAGTTCGGCTGAGTGCGTAAATAGGGGCCCAGAAATCTTTGGGGCGTGAGGTTTCAGGTAACTCCTCAGCGTATATCTCCAATTTGCCTCTGCAATAAAGCAAATCGCAAATCCAGTTTTTAACAGTGGGTGTAGTTTTTGCCCCCCAACAAAGTGCTACAGACCTCTTTGCAAACAAAGTGGAAACAGCGATTATAAGCCTATTGCATGGCATTAACTCTCTCACATAACCCAGCAGTCAGAGCTCCGGTTTGCAATGTACAGGTTCCAACACAACTTCCGGGAGAATATGCGTAATCTTGGACCAAAAACTAGAAATTCCAGGACAGGTCCAGGACATATGTAAAAAATCTGCGTCAGCATGCCCACACCTCACACAATTAGAATTTTCATGCAAACCATACTTATGAAGTTGCAATGGGGTATAATAAAATTGGTGAAAATATTTAAAATGGATCAACCGCATATTGCAGTTCACCGTGAGGTGACCGGTTGGCACACAGCAGTCTTTCCACATATCCAGTGTAAGAAAACGAGTTACTTACCTGTAAGGATTAGTTAATTACCTGTAATCCTAGTTCTCTTCCAGGGATATACTCATTAAAGTCATAAGCACTGAATAATCTCCGCCCATGAGCAGGAACCCGGAACATATAATAAAATATATATATATATGTGTAAATATATACAATAGTAGTACATAGTACTAAACACATTATACACACATATATGTATAACCAATAAAATGCAGCCCAACATACCCATAGGCTAATAAAGCCATAATTACATATTTTCTGCAGTATGAAAATAAATCATATAAATAATGCAATAAAAAGGCATGAGCCGCAAAAGCATTCCATAATCAGCAAAAAAACTTTTATTTTCATTAAAGAATTTGTAATAAAAGGCAATTAGCCTAAGAAGGCTACATACAGAAAAACTATCCCTGTACAGAAAATCAGACTGACACTTCGCCTTTAAGGCATCAGAGAATCTGAACACTTTGCTTTTAAGGCTTCCAGGGGAACTCTGTTCCCATCATGCACCACAGGTGACAGTTAGGTCAGTTCTTTTGTACGGTACAGTAAACTTAGCAGGAATCTGCATCTAGAAACACAATAGTACCATCATAAAGCTACTGCTCGCCCGGGGAGGCGGGAGGGTGCTTATGACTTTAATGAGTATACCCCTGGAAGAGAACTAGGATTACAGGTAAGTAACTAATCCTTCTCTTCCAGGGGATACTCATTAATAGTCATAAGCACTGAATAGAGTAGCAAGCTCATACCCACAAAACGTGGGCGAACAGAGAAAATAACAACAAAAACAGCTGTAACACACAGATTTTTAGGTAGAATTAGCAAATACATTTCTAAGAGATGCTTGCCCCACCTGTGCATCTGCCTGTGTGTCTGAGTCAAGGCAATAATGGCGAGTAAAAGTATGCACTGAACGCCAAGAAGCTTTCCCTCTTGTAGAATGTGCTTTTGGTCTTCCTGACAAAGACCTATTTGACAACTGATAAGTTAGAAGGATACAAGAAACAATCCATCTAGCAATGGACCTCTTAGATGCTGCAGACCCTGTATTAACAGGACCATAGTTAATGAACAAACGGTCTGAATGTCTCAAAGTCTTTGTTCTATCTAAATAAAACTTAAGGACTCTCTTCAGATCTAAAGAATGAAGAGCCCTTTCAGCAGGACCAGTAGGATTTGGAAAAAAGGTAGGCAAGGTTATGGCTTGATTAATATGAAAATCTGACACTACCTTGGTCAGAAAAGCAGGATGCGTCCTGAGTACCACTCTATTAGAATGGAACACAGTAAACGGTTCTTTGCAACACGGAGCCTGAATCTCGCTCACTCTACGAGCAGAAGTAATAGCCAACAGGAATGCTACTTTGCAAGTTAAGTGTTGCAAGGAAGACTTATGTATAGGCTCAAAAAGAGCACCCATTAACTTAGTTAACACCACATTAAGCACCCACGGTGGAGAAGGAGACCTGACTGGCGGATACACCTTTCTCAAACCTTCCAGCCTTCCAGAAAATCCTTTACTACAGGCATCCTAAAGAAGGAGACCTGAGTAGGTGATTTTCTGTAGGCTGTGATCGCAGCAAGATGGACTTTAATAGAATTAAATTGAAGACCAGATCTTGCTAAATGTAAGAGGTAGGGCAAAATCACCTGTTTCTGACCATGGATAGGATCAAACCCATTACTCCCACACCACAGGTAAAATTGTTTCCACTTAAATCCATAGGATTTCCTTGTAGAAGGCCGTTTCGCCTCCTTAAGGATGTGCATACAGTCAGGATTCAACTGCAAGTGTCCATACTGGATGACTTTAGGAGCCATGCTGCCAGGCGCAGGGAGGACAGATTGGGGTTGAACATTCTCCCCTTCTGTTTGGAGAGAAGATCCGGGCGACTTGGCAATCTCCTGTGTGGTACTTCCGACAACTGAAGAAGATCTGGAAACCACCATTGGCGCGGCCACTCTGGGGCAATCAAAATCATCCTGGAGTCGGTTCTGTACATCCTGTTGATTACTGTTGGTATCAACGGGGTCGGTGGAAAAGCGTACAGTAAGTTCTGACACCAGTCTATCAAAAAGGCATTCCCCTGAGACCCGCTCTGGGGAAATCTGGACGCGAAGACAGGGCATTTTGCGTTTTCCGCGTCTGCGAACAGATCGAAATCTGGTGTTCCCCATGCCTGAAAAAAATTGTTTGTGACTTCCTCGTATATATGCAATAGATGCTTTCTTGCCCAGAAGGATGTTTGCTTCTTTTTGCAAAAGCTTTACATTGTGATGAAAAAATACCTTCGGATTGATAATGGGAGGAGGTTTCTTGAATTTTAGGAGGTAGCCATTTTGGATAATGCCGATGACCCACCTGTCCTTTGTTAATCTTCTCCACTCGTCCAAGTATAACGCAATGCTTCCTCCTACCGGAGTGGACAACAGCTGCGGAGGAAGTCTCTTCTCATTGCTTCTGAGGCTGTTTTGCAGTAGAGGACTGTTGTCTGTTTCCTCCTCTGCCTCGCCCAGGTCTGCGCTGTGGAAATTGAAACCTCTGTTGGTGCTGGCCTTGATTTTGCGACGACCAGTTCGACGATTGCCCATGTTGCTGGAACGACCTCTTGTCATAGGTACGCCCCAGCAAAGCCGCAGCACTGGCCACTCTCATGTCCGAACCAGCTGTGTTACACATCCTTCGGCCCAAGGAATCCATATTTTTACTGTCTTTCTCAGGTGGGGCAGACAAGACAGACGTATCTGAATGGGCCTTCCTGGCTGCAGCCACTATGAGAGAATCTGGTGGCGGATCTGTGCGCAGGAACATGGGGTCTTGATCAGGTGCCTTATACTTTTTCGCAATCCTTGAAGGACCTGATCCTACAGTCGCTGGCGTCAAAAAAGTCTTCATTGCCAGTTCCAACAAACCAGGCACCAGTGGAAGAAGAGGCCTAGCAGAGGACTTTTGATGTAAAGTCTCAAAAATGAAAGAAGATTTCACCTGAGGCACTGTCATAGTAATGTTGAATTTACTCGCCCCATGACACAAAACCTCATTGAAGGTTCCCAAATCTTCTACAGGCGAAACCCTGGAGGGTGGTGTTGATGAAAACGTGGGCGAATAGTCTCTGTAAGAAGACCTTGTTGGAGACGAAGAAGCAGGAGATCTATGTCTTCTCTCAGGAGTAGTAGATCGATGCCTACTGCGCTCCCTAGAGCGTGAACGCCTTCGCACTGGAGATCTGGATCTCCTTGGAGACCCACCAGCCGGTGGTCTCAAAGCCTCCATAGTCAGTGGTCTTTGATTAGGTCTTGGCTGCATCTTCCAATGACGGATGCTCTCTAGCCATCTTGGAGACATACCTGCAGGTGGTGTTTTACGCACCGGAGAGCCCTCCGGGGAAACCTGCACAATCTGCATTCCCAATGAAGAAGAAGAAGAAGCAGATGAGGAAGCACTCCCAATTGAATGTGGAGACCCAGAAGCTGGAGCCTGCACCTTTCTGGGGACCAACTGTCTTTCTCCTGACACTGACTTTCTTGACATCGAGTCAGAATGAGCTACCACTGAAGAATCTTGGTGTGGAGAGGCTCCGACCACTGGAGATCTGTTCACCGATGCCCTTGACTGCAGGTCGTGTGAAGCAGACCTTGGAGGGTCATCCAACACCCTCGACGCTGATTCAGACCTCGACAAACACCTATGAGAGGTCCGAGAGGCTGATCTAGAATGTCTTGACGTCGACCGTCACGCAGTGGTGATCTCGACGTCGACTTCCTCGACGTCGGACATTTTCTCAACGCCGACTGGACCATCTCAAGCCTCGAGCCCGAGGCATGCCTTGACGTCGAACCATGTCTCGACGGTGATCTGGATCGTCTTCTCTTTTCAGGCCTCGAAGTCGTACCTTCGTCTCTCGACGTCTCGAAGGATGGAGGGATGGAAAGAAGGCTCACCGTTACTGGATGATATTCCGCAGTACCGCCTCTCCCACCGCCACATCCGACTCTGCGGCTGCCTCCAAGCACTACTGCTTGGAGGCAGCCGCAGAGTCGGATGTGGCGGTGTGCGTAGATGCCCACTTCGCTGCCCTGCAGATATCTTGGATTGGCACTCCTCCAAACAGTGCAGTGGATGTGGCCACTGCCCCCGTGGAATGAGCACGAACTTGTGCATTTACAGGTTTTACAGCAGCTTGATGACAGTAGACAATTGCACTGGAAATCCATCTGGCTATTCCCCTTTTTGATAAAGGGAAACATCTCCTGGGTGCGCAGAATGCGACGAAGAGCTGAGAAGATTTGCAAAAGCTCTTAGTTTCTTTTAAGTAGAACTTGAGACATCTTTGAACGTCCAGTGAGTGTAACACCCTTTCCGCCGCTGTTGATGGATGAGGAAAGAAACGTTTCAACACCATCGGCTCATTCAGATGAAAATCAGTTGGTACCTTAGGAATGAATTTTGGATTAGTCCTAAGAAGCATTCTGTCTTCCTGAAACTGTAGGAAGGGCTCCTGAATCGTGAGCGCTTGCAGTTCTCCTACTCTTCTCGCTGAAGTTAGTGTATTGAGAAGAGCCACCTTCCAGGACAGGAACTTCAGGTCCGCTCTGTGTATAGGCTCAAACGGTGGTTTCCTCAACTGTGACAGTACTATATTGAAATTCCATATTGGTGGTGGAGGCTTTACTGGAGGAAAGACCCTGAATAAACCCTTTATACATTTTTTGATGATCCTTGATGACCATAAGGACGGGCCTGAGGAAGACCTCCTGTCCTGTACCGAGATAAGGCACCTAAATGTACCTTGATTGAAGCGTGAGCCAATCATGACTTTGCTAAAAGTAAAATGTAAGGGATAATTTGATGAGGTGCAGCAGTAAGAGGGTGAATGTTATGCCTCTTACACCCTAGACAAACCCTCTTCCATTTCATCCTGTAGGTTTTGTTGGTACTATCCGCTCTAGCCTTGGACAGGATTCTCCTACATTCGTCTGAGATATTCAGATGACTAAACTCACAGTGTTCAGGAGAAAGGCCGCTAATCGCAAGGATTCCGGGCCCGGATGGAGCACTTGTCCCTTGGACATTGTCAGAAGGGATGGAATTGGACGAAGATAAACTGGACGGTCCTCTGACAGCAGCAGTAGTTCCGTGAACAAGTGTTGTCTGGGCCACCACGGGGCTATCAAGATCAGCCTGCACGCCTCCTTCTTGATCTTCACAAGCACGCGGGGCAGCAGAGGAATTGGAGGAAAAACATAAGCAAAGACGCCGGACCATGCCATCGAAAACGCATTCCCCCAAGATCCCCTCTGGGAAAGCCTGCTTGCGAAGTACCGGCATTTCCTGTTCTCTCTTGTGGCGAAGAGGTCTACTGTTGGTGTTCCCCACCTTTGAAAAATGCTGTGCAGGGTCCCCTGGTCCAGTTCCCATTCATGGCAGGACGATTTGAGCCTGCTGAGAGTATCCGCCTGATCTCCCGCGAGATGTTCCACTGCCCATGATATCCCTTGCTGTAGAGCCCATTCCCATATTTCCTGGGCCTCCTGAGACTGGGAGAGAGATCTTGTCCCTCCCTGTTCGTTTAAGTAGTGCATCGCCGTAGTGTTGTCTGTTCTTACCAACACCGGTGAGCCTCGTATTCGTGGCAGGAAAGCTTTCAATGCTAGGCAGATCGCCCTGAGTTCTAGCAGATTTATGTGTAATTGCTGTTCGTGCCCATTCCAACGACCGCTGACTTGCAGGTCTTGAGGGAAAGCTCCCCATCCTTCCAGGGATGCATCTGAGGTCACCACTAATGAAGCCGCTCTTGAAAGAAAAGTCAGACCCTGAGATACATTTTCTTTTTGTGTCCACCATGCCGCTGCCTGAACCATAACTGGTGTCACTCGGATTGTGTCGTTGAAGGAGCCCTCCGCTTGACGCCACTGAAGATCGATCTGTTCTTGCCATGGCCGCATCCTTAATCTGCAGTGAGGCACGAGGGGAATGCAAGATGACATCATGCCCAGCAAGGATTTGTACTTGCGTACTGAAAGAAACTTTCTTTTTACAAAGTCTTGGAAGAGAGATACGATCCTCAGTTGCCTTTCTTCGGAGGGAAACACCTTGTTGCAGTCCGTGTCCAGTATTGCTCCCAGAAATGTGATCAGTTTTGTAGGTTGAAGGTTTGATTTCCTTTCGTATAGAGTCAAACCCAGAAAAAATCTATGCGGGCTTGTACTTCCGATGGTGCTTTGACTAACCAGTCGTCGAGGTAAGGAAATATTTGATGTTTTTGCTTCCTTAACACCGCCGCCACTGGAGCCAGGCATTTTGTGAACACTCGTGGTGCTGACTTTAGGCCGAATGCGAGTACCTTGAATTGATAATGTCTTCTGGATACCAATAACCAAAGGTGCTGTCTGTGTGCAGGATGGATAGGCACGTGAAAATACACATCCTGTAGGTCCAATGTTGTCATGTGATCTCCTGTGTTCAATAACGAAAGGATGTTCTGAAGAGACACCATCCTGAAAGATTGCTTTTTGAGATAGGTGTTTAGGGATCTGAGATCCAGAATAGGACGCCATTGGAGTATGTTTTTCTTGACAAGAAAAAATCGGGAGTAAAACCCCTTGTTCTTTTGAGCATTCGGTACCAGTTCTATTGCTCCCTTTCGGAGCATTGTCTGAATCTCCTTCTGGAGTTGATGCAGATGGTTGACTTTCTGATGCATCGGTGGTGTACAAGGGGGCGTCTGTAGAAATTCTAGGGTGTGGCCGAATCGAATAATGTTGAGGACCCATTGGTCCATTGTTATTTTTTGCCAATTTTGAAGATAGTGAGCAATCTTTCCACCCAGGGGAGCACTTGATCTTTGGAATGTTGATGCAGCTGGAAGATGAAGGTTGTCATTGCCGTCGGGTGTTGTGTCTTCTCCTGACGGCCTCCTTTTCCTCTCGCAGTTGACTTTTGTATAACCTCCCGATTGACGCTGACTGTACTGTTGGCGGTAGGGCTGCGATGAGGCAGAATAAGAGGAATATCTCCCTTGTTGATATCCTCCTCTATAAGATGACTGCCCTCTACCTCTAGAGCCACGAATAGGAACTTTTCTGTACTGCAAAGTTCCCAAAGCTTTCGAAGTATCGGTATCTTTCTTAATACTCTGTAGAGTGTCATCAATATGCTTTCCAAATAGATCCTCTCCATTGAAGGGGAGGTCCAGGATCTTGTTTTGAACCTCAGGCCTAAAAGACGTTGCTCTGAGCCATCCTTGCCTGCGCAGAACTGCTGCTCCTCCTAACGACCTAAACGCCGTCGTCGCTATATCCATAGCGCAGTCTATGACTTCCGCCGAAGTCATTTCCCCCTCCAGGAGAATCTTTCTGGCTTCTTGCTTATCTGGTTCTGGCACATGGTTAATGTATGGAGACAGTTCGTACCACATTTGCCTGCCGTACCTTCCTAAAATAGCGAGGGCATTAGCAGCTTTTACCAGCAGAGTCGACATTAAGGAAAACCTTTTTCCTGCATTGACCAGCCTTCTACCTTCCCTGTCCTGAGGTGCTGTGATTGGAGCAGACGGATTCCTTGACTTCTGCTCCTGCGTAATCACCGAATCCGGTTTGGGATGACCCAAAAGACACGCTGGAGCATCTGCTGGTGCCTTATATTTTTTGTCCAGTCTGGACAAAACCGGAGTCACCTTTGCTGGTGTTTCCAAGACCTTCAGACCTTCTTCCCAAATATGACTCACAATAGGTAAGGACCGAACAGATTTTCGCTAGGATTCCTTCAAGTCATATAGAAAGCATTCCGCTTTATCTTCCGTCATGGTAAGTGCAAATCTCTTAGTGGCTCTTTCCATCAGGTTATGAAAACCACCAATGTCCTCAGGTGGAGAATCTACTGGCTTTGGCGTAGGAGTTGAAGGTGAGGGGATGAGATAGTCATCCCATTCTCTACTAGGTTCTGCAATTTGTCCATCCTCGTGGTCATCATCCGAGGTGTCTGGATCATGTTGTGATTCTGGTGGTGGAGACCTAGTAGTGGGCTCCGGTGAGATCTCTCTCCTTCGCACTGGCGTACCAGTACAGACCGTGGACGAGGTGTAACCTCTGGTATTTCCTGAGTGGTTTGAGTCGCCGGATACCTTCTTCTATAATCCTCCAACATGCTCTGGAGGTCTTTCAATAAAGAAGATGGCACACTTGTCATGTCCTCACGCTGCTGTTGGCGATATTGTTGCTGGTCTTGGGGATGCTCTCGAAACCCCCCATATTCTTCCTCAGAATCTTCATCCTGGTACTTTACTTGTAATTGCGAAGGACTACTCGCATATCCATAATGACCACCTTCATCCTCGTCCTCAGAGTCCTTCTCTTCCAACAGGTGCAAAGGGACTAATGGAGACACCTTGCTTGGAGAAGTAACCTCCGTCGTCGACCATATTATCGTCGTCTACGATATCGTCGACGTTGTAGTTACCGTTGACGCTGTCTTCGTCGACGCTCCAGCCGTCGTTGACGATCTAGTCGTCGAAGCTCCGTCGACGATGCAGATACAGCCATGGTCATCGACGCCCTCGTCGACGATGAACTCGTCGTCGATACCGCCGTCGACGGTGAAAGTGTTGACGGCGTCCTTTCAATAGCCTTTACCTCATCTTTTTTCGTCGACAATGATGATGCTTTTGTCGTCGACGATGACATCTTTCTCGTTGACGATCCCGTCGACAATGCAGAACCTTTCCCTTTCTCCTCAGAAGGCGTAGAGCAGTGGTTCCCAAACTGGGGTCCGTGGACCCCAAGGGGTCCGTGACACATTCCCAAGGGGTCCGCAGGCAGCAGTTTTAAAAGCACTGCAGAGTTCCTTGTATAATCAGCAGTTTTTGGGCAGCAATAGAAGTGTCAAGATAACTCAGGTGATTGATGTACCTGCTGGAGAGAGATGGGGAGGTTTGTCCAGTGGCAGCTTTGACTCATCTAAGGAAGTGCAGATGGTTAATATGCCTTCTGTGAAAAATGTCTACCATGCATTTCTTAAAAAGCAGTATTTTGTTTTGTGCATAGCTGTGTGTTCCTGCTTTTGCCATATACATTCTTTTGTTATTGTGCAGTTCACAAGTTCCAATCATTATCTAGCAGAGTGAGTAAACAGATCGATTGAACCCTCATTAACCATAGTCTGACGATATGCTCTTGGATCATCAACGGATTTGGCCTGGAAAAACAATCTCCCGCAATCTTGGATTTTTTAAACGAATACGACATCCTCCTTCTACA
Source organism: Lissotriton helveticus (assembly GCF_964261635.1). Taxonomy (NCBI): domain Eukaryota; kingdom Metazoa; phylum Chordata; class Amphibia; order Caudata; family Salamandridae; genus Lissotriton; species Lissotriton helveticus. Next base: position 1,669,840,129 of record NC_136069.1, on the reverse strand, counting down.
GGAGACATGGGCAGGAGAAACCATCCCAATAGTGGGCTATCTAGAGTTTATCACCCCAGCCACCAGGCAGTCCAAGTTTAGTAAACCAAGTGGTGGTCTTTCGTTCTATGTATCGACAGAATTATCCAAAGGTATTGAACAGATTAAATTTGAGGAGGATTGGCTCTCTGAAATAATCTTAGGAAACTCACTCATGGACCCCAGCTGCTCATTCTCAACGTTTATATATCCCCCTGCACTACTAAGAAAAAATACAAAATGGACAGCCTGATTAACTCAATCTGCGACCTAATAGGCAGTACACCAAGAATAATTTCAGGTGATTTCAACACTAATCTTTACTGCAATCTTGCCGACGATCCAGGATCTGACCCCCCCCAGAACTCCCCCACATTGTGCATCCCAGACAATTCCTGTTGGAAACAAATCATCAACATTGGGTGAATATGTGGTAATGCAATTCAACAGCTTAGGATTTACCTTACTGAATGGGCGCCTTTTTTCTGACATCCCTCCCGCATGGACTCGGACTTTCGTTTTTGCATTTTACCCTAGGGAGAAGAGAAATACTGCCCTGGATCAAGAAATATCAAATTGCTCCACAAGGAGAGAGCTACCACCGGGTTCAAATAATAACACTTTCCACCAGCAACCCATATCACCAAGAACTAGCCCACTCCCATTTAGGCAGCCACACAGAGGACTTAAAGCGGATAAAGTGGTCAGACTCCTCGGCCACATCCCTGACGGAAAAAAGCAGAGCCACATTACAAAATTCTTTAGAGCTAAATTCTCATGTTGTCAGTGGCTGGACCTCTCTTACAAATCTCCTTCTTAATGAGCTTCCAAATAGGAGGGGCCAGAGAAATCAAATTTCTCAATTCCACATCTCAAAAGCCACAAGGATATTAAGAATCGAGAGGAAAGGAGCACTTTGCCAATCAAGAAAGATCCCCAGCAATAAAACTTATTTCAACAACTATAAGCAAGCTCAAGCTGCCTTCAGAATCGCCATACAAAAGGAAAAATGAGCGGCCTCGGATCAATTCTGGCTGAAGCTTATCCATGAAAGTAAAAATCCTAACCCGAAGCAATTTTGGTCTCTCGTAAATAGGAGTAAACACAGTGCAGGTGGACATGGCAACACAAACATCAGCGAAGCAGTTTGGTGTAAGTTTTTATCTCTTCACTTCAGAGACACCAATATAAACGAAGTCTGCACCGACTCTGATGGCCCTGTCAAACCCACGAGATTTCTTCCGGGACTGGAGAGTTCAAGGCGGGCTTGGCCCGTAGTCATTCCACCTGAAGATCAGACATATAAGGAACCAATGAAATGGAGTGATACTTCACTGGAGCCCACGGTGTCGCTGGATGCCTTAAAAAATAAGTTCTCAAACTTCATAAGGAAATCCAGAGCCGACGGAGCCCCAGGCCCGAACGGTCTCCCTCAAGCTATGTTCAAATCTGACATTAGCCTACGGTCAGAATACCTGACTCCTTTATTTCTCTACTGCAGTCTAAACAACACGGTCCCAGAATCCTGGCGAGGTGCAGTCATCCACCCAATCTACAAAGGCGGGAAGAGAAACGAGCCAAAAAATTACCAGATGGTAGCGCTTCTTGATGTGTAGTCTAAGTACTTTGCCAACATTCTATTGGAGGAGCTACAGGCTTGGACCGAATCAACTGCACGCCTTCCTTTTAACCAGATGGGCTTTGTGGCTAATACCGGTACCACAACCAATTTGCTAGCGCTAACCGTCTTGATGGAAAGCGACCTACCAACATACTCAGCTGCACTGCTGCTTTGTAGACTTCAAAGCAGCTTTTGATCGTGTGCCCAGGGGCCTGTTATGGCAGAAATTAAAATCGTGGGGCATTCCACAGCCTCTTCTTCAGGCAATAATTCAACTCCACACGTAAACGTGGATAATAATAATAATAACGCTATATAAATTGAAATAAATAAATTAATAAGAATCAAGCTAGGCGAAGGCTGCCATGTCTCCAGGAAGATCCAAACTGAAACCGAAGTCAAACAAGGGTGTGTATTGGCCCTACTTCTCTTCAACTTGTTTATATCTGACCTCTCTCCGGTTCTTGACAGCATAAACTGCCACCCTCCTCAACTCGACGGGATTCGCATCACCAACTTGCTTTACGCTGATGATCTGGTGCTTTTAAGCCACACAAAAGCGGGTCTCCAGAGACTACTGGATGAATTAATACCCTATACAACAAGAAACCATCTAGAGCTTAATTTGTCAAAAACGAAAACCATCTCTTTTGGGAAGCATAAAAGGTCAACAGAAAGGTGGTACTTCAACAAAACAAAGTTAGATTCAACTCCCTGTTACAAATATCTGGGCATCTTTCTGGATAGAAGAGGCTCCTTTATCAAGCACAAAGAAGCATTGAAAATCAAAGCTCTATCGTTAGATGTGGCTGCTGCAAAGTTGGCAAAACAGCTACTAGGTCCCAGTTTAACACCCATGCTGAAAGTACTGAAAGCCAAAGTAATCAACTCCCTAACGTAGGCCACGAGATCACCAAAGGCACAACTAGTATATTAATAAACAAGTTAAAAACAACATTTTTTAAAACAGCCTTTGGGATGCCAAAATCTGCCTTGCCAGCCCAAGTGAGACTTGAACTGGGTCTCCAAGATCAGCATGGAGTGTAGGCCGGTGCATTCATTAAGCTTTGTCATAGACTGCGCCGCGCCCAGGAGGGTTCCTTGGAGGCCCGACTTTGACAGGAAATTCAGCAAAAACAGACCAGCCACAAGCATCGGCAACTCCTGGATTACAGCCTACAGTTACTAGGCGCAAAAGACCTCTGTGATAATAATCCATCTCTTCCGATGCTAAAGTCCGCCATCAAAAGATCCGTTCGATTGTGGTCGTTTCACTCGGACAGGGCGATACTCTTAAAGAGGAGGCACGCCTGGGCTGTAATTGCAAATTTTAAAGTGGGTGCTCAGCCGCTCTATTTGTCAAGCACATACACACTTTATTGGAACCGCAGGTTTTTAGCCCTGAGGATGGATGAATGGCCCTTTCTGAAGAACCTTCCGGAATGGCGGCGGCCGTGTAGTAGCACGGAATGCAGATTGTGTGGCTACCATTCAGAATCAATGGAACATATCGTCTGTGCATGCCCTGCACTGCTTATAGCCAGACGGTCACTGTTGCGAGGCCAATGTATTATGCTGGGAGTCCGATCTTGCCGACAAGCAATAATGGCCGCTCTCGACCCTGACAACACCAAGCTAAACATTGGGCTTTCGAAATTTGTCCATAAAGCGTTAAAACTCCTTGAAGCCACTCACCAACTGTAGGAGAGTAGGGTCTGCAATCCTATGATCACCCAGATTTTTGCTTTTTGCTGCACTGGTTTACGACTTTCCCTGGCTGTGGGCCTGCTAATCAGACCCACAGCCTAGCTGTTCTCTCTATCCAAATTGTACTCAGGTACTGAATTGGCACTGGGCCCTCTACAAGTCCCTGTACCCAGGGCTGAGGTGTACTCAGAAGTCTCCCAGGGGCTGAAGCATGTATTATGCCACCCCTGGGCTGACTAACTAAACTGACACAACTGGCTGCACGACAGCTGGGGCAAGGTGGTGTACTCACCCTTTGCTTTAGATATAGTATACCTATATCTAACCCTAAAATGGACACACAGATCTCCTATCAGTCACTCCTATGGCAGGCCTTAACAATCCTGAAGGCAGAGTGCTTGGAATCGTGTGAGATGGTGCTCTGGCATGAGCTGAGCCTGTCTGCGGCTTTCGGGATCCATCCCTTAGCCGTTTCCATGATATCGCATACCATATACTCTTACGTGCATTATAATCCTCGCGGTTATATGCCAACTCTGGTATCGCTTTATCAAAACATGTCGAGTAAGGTGTCATACGAATTGGAATACTAACCCCTCGCCAATTCTGGCGACGGGGTTAGCATTCCACCCTTCTAGAGGGACACGACATGTATGTAACCCCTAACCCCGGTTAAAGTCAAACAGAGCCTTAGCATCCACAAAATGGATGCTGCCACCGAGACACAAGTCTGCCCTCCTGCTGCTGGGAGTCCTCCCAGAGCAGGAGATAAGGACAAAGGGTTTCCTGCCAGGGGCGGTGCCAGCACCGTCCCAGACAGGATTTTGTGTATTGTAGGTAGGCAGGGCTTCAGAGGAAGGTGACTGCACGTGGCACCCCGGTGCTCACTGTGCATAGGCTGGCTTGAACCAGTTCCAGGGACACTCCAGACCCTGTGCTGGGGAAAAGCCCGCCAAGGAAGTGGGTGTAACCACCCCCCTCCTGGTCCCACCCCTAGGGCAGGACTTAGTCGCGTGCCAGCCCCCTTTTCCCAGATAAAGGTAGGAGCAGGCCCCCTTCCAAATTAGATCATCTTTGGAATCAAGACACGACTTTCTACGAAAGGACTTCAAGATTTCCTTCTTCAAGATTCTCCCTTGTGGCTAAGGAATAGTCACCCTGCATCCGCAGGCACCATCAAGAACACTGCGGTCTGCTGCGAGTCCTTCCTCCGGAATCCGACTGCCCAGCTCGACGAGAACCGGCTTCCCTGGCACCTCTGACCTCTACCCACCTCTACAGCCCAGCTGAGAACCGTGGGTGCGACGAGACCTCGAGGGACCGGCCATCTGCAAGACTGCACGACTTCTGCACAGCAAGCCCGCCGAGTAATTTCCTGGTGAGTGCTTTGGGGTCCGAGAAGCCCCGACCCTGAGCAGCTCCAGCACCGAAGTGCAGCCTCCCAGCATCTCCACGATCTGCGTGGGGCCCTTCTGCTTTTTGCTGCTCACCGCGTTGTTTGGCTACTAGCCCGCTGGCTTGTGGCCTTCTGAACGACGCCCGACGACATCACTGCTGCTGGTCTGGTTGCTCCAGACTGGCCCTTGCTCCCTTCCCGAAGAGGAGCACCCCGGACCCTCCTGGTCCACTCAAGACGCCATTTTGAGTCCACCGCGTGGGCTTGAATTAGCCAAGGCTTGTTGCCCAATCCTGGGTAACTTCGACGCCGACAGCTTCATCCATCGTGGGACAGCTCGCCTCTCCATCCTGGTCGCCGACAACGCCTCCTGGTCCGTGAGATCTGCAGAGCCAGCGTCGCCCACTCACCTAGTCGAGGTGACTACCATCCGGTGCCCTCCTGGTGCCCACTGACTACTGGCTAGTAGTCACGAACTTGGTCCCCTCTGCTTTTAGGTGTCATCCATCTTCCAGATCCAGGCTTGGATCAACTCGAACTATCTTCACTGGTCGCCTGCCAGCATCTTTTCTTCCAGGCTCCTGGTCCGGCAACGAGGATTCCCGACGTCTTTTGAGACCTATGCAGCTGCAGCCCCTGGGCTAGGTAACTTCGGCATTTCGGTGCCCCAGCATAGCCTCACTATCCAAGGGTCAGGATTCACTGTTGTTTTCTCCCTACCAGGTCGGGTTCGCCCGTGAACACTAACTTTAGCGTTACTAGCTTCCATACACTTTGTCCCGCATCCCGCGTGAGAGTGCACACTCTGCACCCGAGTCCCCTAGGCTTCCTAGAAGTAATCTAACGATTCCATAGTCAAGTCCTAGCGATTCCAAAGCCTATTAGTACTGTACTTACCTGCTAGTAATTTCGCATTCCAGTTTTAGAGTATATGGTTTTTCGTGCCCCTCGGGCATTTGTGTATACCGTGCTAACTTAAGTATTTTCGTAAGAGTTTTGTTGTGTGCTTAGCACCCTGTCCTCATAAAGAGTACAGGGTTGTTGTGATTCTAATAAATACACTGTTTATTTTCATAACACTTGTGTGGTGTCCTTTCACTGGGTGTTCAAGGGGTAATGTGATTATAAAACAGCTGGCTTAACACGCCCTCTAGAGTCTTAGCCTTAGACTGCTCGTATCCATGCTACTAGGATAGCTGGTCTATAAGGTTGACTTACAACCAATCATCAATAAGGGTTGTTTGGACTGATATATAGTGATCACTAGAATAGTGAACACTGCACATCAGGCCAACTTCTCACATTGGTGAGCAGCGGTTGGGATTTGAGCTTGCTGTTGTTTTACCACACATGCCCTAAGAATATCTTGTGAAAGATCACATAAGTACTAAAGGTACATATAACTTAGCTTAGAATACTCTGAGTTCTACTGAACCAGCTGTTGTAGCTCCTAGGGCCTAGCACACCCTAAACTACAACTCTAGCAAGGGATCAGTAGGCAAACACATAGTGTAGGTAAGTGCAACACTTACACCTCACTAGAAAAGCATGTCTACCCAGGGAGAATCTACTGAGACTCCCCTGGTCAGTGTTGACCCTCCACAGGTCACTTCAAGATATGCAGCTCTCAGTTTTTAGGAGATGAGACAAGTCTGTACCTCCAGGAAACTGAAGCAGGGGTCTAACCCCACCATTCCCTTTCTGATAGGTCTCTTAGAGACATATGATGCCAGAAAGATTTCTCAGTTACATGAGAATATGCCAGCCTTAGAGGGAACCTCTGGGGATCCAGACCTCCCCAACACTGCTACTGCAGTTGAGGAGGAGGATCAAGAGGAACTCTCTGGGGATGAGGTAGACAAAGGTCTTGAGGTAGTCAGAAGGCTAACCTGGGCCAACTTAGACTTACTTGGGCTAGGATCTGGGGGCCCCCCAGTACTAACCCGAAGTGGGCCTAACCTTGGAGTTAGGAGAGATAGATCTCTTTCTAGGGACTCCAATAGATCTCTGCACTCTAATGCCTCTTCCCAGAGGAGGAGAAACTCTCCACAGAGGAGAGTGACTTCCCCTCAGAGAATAGAGCATGAAGCTAGAATGAGACAGGCTGCTCTGAGGATTGAAAGGGAAGAACTTGCCCTGGCCAAAGAAAAGCTTGCTTTTGCTAGAGATCAGCAGATGAGTGGGCTAGCTCCCACTGGTGGCAGCAATCTCCCAAGAGATTGAGAGAAGGGTTTAGATACTAAACACCTGACTAAGATAGTGCCCCCCTTTAAGCAAGGGGATGATATCCAGAAATGGATGGCTGCTTTGGAGAGGGCCTGCACTGTGCAGTGCATTCCCCGAAGTCAGTGGGCAGCTATACTGTGGCTCTCCTTTGATGGTAAAGGTAGAGATAAGCTCCTCACTACAAGAGTGGAGGATGCTAATGATTACCAGGTCCTGAAAAATGCACTGATTGATGGGTTTGGTTTAACCACTGAGCAGTACAGGTTGCTGTTCAGAGACACCCAGAAAACTCAGTCTCAGGACTGGTCTGACTTTGTGGATAGTGCCACTAAGGCTTTGGAGGGCTGGTTGCTGGGTAGCAAGGTTACAGATTACACAGGATTGTATAATCTAATGATGAGAGAACAAATTTTAAACAATTGTCAGAACCAGTTGTTGCACCAGCACCTTGTTGATTCAGATCTGACCTCTCCCCAAGAATTGGGAAAGAAGGCAGACAAATGGGTCAGGACAAGGATCAAGCAGAACCTGAACCAGAACCAGGGTGGTCAGAAGAAAGCAGACCAGAAGGGTAATGTTAAGAATGAACAAAATGACCAGAAGTCTTCACCAGGCCCCCAACAAACCAAAGAGGGTGGGGGTCAGGCTTCCCAGAAGAAGAAGACTCAAGAAGGCCAGTCAAAAAGGTGGTGCCAGTACTGCAAAAGTAAATCTCACTGGTTTAGTGAGTGCACCAAAAGAGGAGGACAAACTCCTGCCACTACAGCCCCTAAGGCAACTGCACCCCCTAGTACAGTCAGTAGTGGTAGTGTACCTCCCAAGGCATTAGTTGGGTTAACCTTGGGAACTGAGGGGTCTGACAACTTAGTTGGCACACTCACTCAGGCTGTCCTTGTCTGTACAGGGGATATGGATATATCCCCTGAGATAAGTCCCAATACTTTGGGCAAATACAGGCAGACGCCTTTGATAAATGGCAAAATGGCTCAGGCCTATAGGGACACTTGTGCCAGTGTCACCATGGTGACACCTAACTTTGTGGACCCTGGACAGATCATGCCAGGTACTGATTTCCTGGTGACCAATGCCAGCAATGTCACTACTAGTCATAGTGTGGCAATTGTGGCTTTCTCCTGGGGTGGAGTGAAGGGACAAAAGAAAGTTGTAGTCAGTTCAGACCTCCCAGTTGATTGTTTGTTGGGCAATGATTTGGAGTCATCACAATGGTCAGAAGTGGAGCAGAGGACTCACATGGAAATGTTAGGCTTGCCAGCACATGTGCTTGCTGTGACTAGGTCACAGGCCAGAAGATGCCCCACTGAACAGGTGCTGGATCCTGAAATTATGGACCAGACACCTTCCAAGAAGAAGAGCAGTAGGGTTAAGGCTTTGCCTTCCCCCTTGCCCCAGGTTGAGGATCAAGTCTCTGAGGAGGCTGATCTGAGAGAACTGAGGGAAACTGAGCCTAAAGAGCTTGAACTTGATCAAGTTGAGTTTCTGGGCTCAGGGGGACCCTCCAGAGCAGACCTGGGGAAGGCACTGTTAGACTGCCCTTCCCTTGAACCCCTCAGACAGCAGGCTGCTGCTGAGGCTGCAGGGAATGCCACAGGTGCCCACAGGGTATACTGGGAAGATGGACTCCTGTACTCTGAGTCAAGAGACCCCAAGCCTGGTGCAACCAGGAGGCTGGTCATCCCCTTGTCTCTGAGAGGTTTCCTTCTCACCTTGGCCCATGAGATTCCCCTTGCAGGTCATTTAGGTCAGACAAAGACTTGGGACAGGCTTGTCTCACACTTTCACTGGCCCCATATGAATGAGAATACCAAGGAGTTTTGTCGCTCCTGTGTCACTTGCCAAGCCAGTGGTAAGTCAGGTGGCACAACAAAAGCCCCCCTTATACCACTACCTGTGGTGGGGGTTCCCTTTGAAAGAGTGGGGATTGACATTGTTGGTCCAATGGAACCCCAGACAGCATCAGGGCACAAGTTTATACTGGTGGTAGTGGATCATGCCACCAGGTATCCTGAAGCTATTCCACTTAGGACCACTACAGCCCCTGTAGTGGCAAGAGCCCTAGTTGGAGTGTTCTCCAGAGTGGGTTTCCCTAAGGAGGTCGTTTCTGACAGAGGTACAAACTTCATGTCAGGATATCTGACTGCAATGTGGAAAGAGTGTGGTGTGAACTACAAGTTCACCACATCCTATCATCCACAATGCAATGGGCTTGTTGAGAGATTCAACAGGACCCTCAAAGGGATGATTCATGGGCTACCTGAAACTCTTAGGAGAAGATGGGATGTCCTGATCCCCTGCCTCTTGTTTGCTTACAGAGAGGTCCCACAGAAGGGGGTTGGCTACAGCCCTTTTGAGCTTCTGTATGGGCATCCTGTAAGAGGACCCCTGTGTTTGGTGAAGGAAGGATGGGAGAGACCTCTCAAAAAGCCTGCAACCAACATAGTGGACTATGTACTTGGTCTCCGCTCCAGGATGGCTGAGTATATGGAAAAGGCATCCAAAAACCTTGAGGCCAGCCAAGAACTTCAAAAAGCTTGGCATGACCAAAAGGCTGTTCTGACTGTGTACCAGCCAGGACAGAAGGTGTGGGTGCTGGAGCCAGTGGCCCCAGCAGCTCTGAAAGACAAATGGTCTGGGCCCCACACCATCATTGAGCAAAAGGGAGAGGTTACCTACTTGGTGGACCTTGGAGCTCCCAGGAGCCCTCTCAGAGTGCTCCATGTTAACAGGCTCAAGGCATATGTTGACAGGAAGGACATGAGCTTGCTCATGGCCACAGATGAGGGACAGGAGGAAGAGAGTGACCCTCTCCCAGACCTGCTCACTCAGAATCCTGATGATGGATCAGTTGATGGTGTTGTCTTTTGTGGCAGCCTCACTGAACATCAGCAACAGGATTGCAGGCAAGTTCTGCAATCCTTCAGACATATGTTCTCTCTGACACCCAGCCAAACTGATTGGTGTACCCATGATGTTGACACTGGAGACAGTCTGCCTGTCAAGAGTAAAATCTACAGACAGCCTGATCATGTTAGAGACTGCATCAAAACTGAAGTGCAGAAAATGTTGGAGCTGGGAGTCATTGAGCCCTCAGATAGCCCTTGGGCTAGCCCAGTAGTTCTAGTGCCAAAGCCTCACACCCAGGGTGGTAAGAAAGAGATGAGGTTTTGCGTAGACTACAGAGGCCTCAATGCAGTCACTAAGACTGATGCCCACCCAATACCAAGAGCAGATGAACTTATAGATAAATTGGCTTCTGCCAACTTCTTAAGTACATTTGATTTGACAGCTGGGTATTGGCAAATCAGGTTAGCTGAGGAGGCCAAACCCAAGACAGCATTTTCTACCCCTGGAGGGCATTATCAGTTTGTGGTAATGCCCTTTGGACTGAAAAATGCACCTGCCACCTTCCAAAGGTTGGTGAATCAAGTCCTCACTGGGCTGGATGACTTCTGTGCAGCATATCTAGACGATATTGCTGTCTTTAGCTCCACCTGGGAGGATCACCTGGTCCACCTGAGGAAAGTGTTAGAGGCTCTGCAAAAGGCAGGCCTCACTATCAAGGCCACAAAGTGCCAGATAGGGCAGACACAGGTTGTATACCTGGGCCACCTTGTAGGTGGAGGCCAGGTTCAGCCACTGGAGAGTAAGATACAGGCCATCAAGGACTGGACTCCTCCAATCACCCAGACTCAGGTTCGAGCTTTCTTGGGCCTGACTGGGTACTATAGGAAGTTTGTCAGAAATTATGGGTCCATAGTGACCCCTCTTAATGACCTGACAAGCAAAAAGATGCCAAAGAAAGTTCAGTGGACAGCAAGCTGTCAGAAAGCATTCAATGACCTAAAGCAGGCCATGTGCACAGCACCTATCCTAAAGAGTCCAGATTACTCCAAGCCATTCATTGTCCAAACAGATGCTTCTGAGTTGGGTGTGGGGGCTGTTCTGTCTCAACTGAATTTTGATGGTAATGATCAGCCTATTGCTTTCATTAGTAGGAGATGACACCCAGAGAGAAAAATTGGTCAGCTATTGAGAGGGAGGCCTTTGCTGTGGTCTGGGCCCTGAAGAAGCTGAGGGCCTACTTGTTTGGCACTCACTTCACCATTCAGACAGACCATAAGCCCCTCTTGTGGCTAAATCAGATGAAGGGTGAAAACCCCAAACTGCTTAGGTGGTCCATTTCCCTACAGGGGATGGATTTTACAGTGGAGCATAGACCTGGTACTGATCACAGCAATGCTGATGGGCTCTCCAGGTATTTCCACTTAGAGCAAGAAGACTCACCTGGTCAAGGTTAGTTTATTGTCCCAAAGTTTGGGGGGGGGTCATGTAGGAGAGTAGGGTCTGCAATCCTATGATCACCCAGATTTTTGCTTTTTGCTGCACTGGTTTACGACTTTCCCTGGCTGTGGGCCTGCTAATCAGACCCACAGCCTAGCTGTTCTCTCTATCCAAATTGTACTCAGGTACTGAATTGGCACTGGGCCCTCTCCAAGTCCCTGTACCCAGGGCTGAGGTGTACTCAGAAGTCTCCCAGGGGCTGAAGCATGTATTATGCCACCCCTGGGCTGACTAACTAAACTGACACAACTGGCTGCACGACAGCTGGGGCAAGGTGGTGTACTCACCCTTTGCTTTAGATATAGTATACCTATATCTAACCCTAAAATGGACACACAGATCTCCTATCAGTCACTCCTATGGCAGGCCTTAACAATCCTGAAGGCAGAGTGCTTGGAATCGTGTGAGATGGTGCTCTGGCATGAGCTGAGCCTGTCTGCGGCTTTCGGGATCCATCCCTTAGCCGTTTCCATGATATCGCATACCATATACTCTTAAGTGCATTATAATCCTCGCGGTTATATGCCAACTCTGGTATCGCTTTATCAAAACATGTCGAGTAAGGTGTCATACGAATTGGAATACTAACCCCTTGCCAATTCTGGCGACGGGGTTAGCATTCCACCCTTCTAGAGGGACACGACATGTATGTAACCCCTAACCCCGGTTAAAGTCAGACAGAGCCTTAGCATCCACAAAATGGATGCTGCCACCGAGACACAAGTCTGCCCTCCTGCTGCTGGGAGTCCTCCCAGAGCAGGAGATAAGGACAAAGGGTTTCCTGCCAGGGGCGGTGCCAGCACCGTCCCAGACAGGATTTTGTGTATTGTAGGTAGGCAGTGACTGCACGTGGCACCCCGGTGCTCACTGTGCATAGGCTGGCTTGAACCAGTTCCAGGGACACTCCAGACCCTGTGCTGGGGAAAAGCCCGCCAAGGAAGTGGGTGTAACCACCCACCTCCTGGTCCCACCCCTAGGGCAGGACTTAGTCGCGTGCCAGCCCATTTTTCCCAGATAAAGGTAGGAGCAGGCCCCCTTCCAAATTAGATCATCTTTGGAATCAAGACACGACTTTCTACGAAAGGACTTCAAGATTTCCTTCTTCAAGATTCTCCCTTGTGGCTAAGGAGTAGTCACCCTGCATCCGCAGGCACCATCAAGAACACTGCGGTCTGCTGCGAGTCCTTCCTCCGGAATCCGACTGCCCAGCTCGACGAGAACCGGCTTCCCTGGCACCTCTGACCTCTACCCACCTCTACAGCCCAGCTGAGAACCGTGGGTGCGACGAGACCTCGAGGGACCGGCCATCTGCAAGACTGCACGACTTCTGCACAGCAAGCCCGCCGAGTAATTTCCTGGTGAGTGCTTTGGGGTCCGAGAAGCCCCGACCCTGAGCAGCTCCAGCACCGAAGTGCAGCCTCCCAGCATCTCCACAATCTGCGTGGGGCCCTTCTGCTTTTTGCTGCTCACCGCGTTGTTTGGCTACTAGCCCGCTGGCTTGTGGCCTTCTGAACGACGCCCGACGACATCACTGCTGCTGGTCTGGTTGCTCCAGACTGGCCCTTGCTCCCTTCCCGAAGTGGAGCACCCCGGACCCTCCTGGTCCACTCAAGACGCCATTTTGAGTCCACCGCGTGGGCTTGAATTAGCCAAGGCTTGTTGCCCAATCCTGGGTAACTTCGACGCCGACAGCTTCATCCATCGTGGGACAGCTCGCCTCTCCATCCTGGTCGCCGACAACGCCTCCTGGTCCGTGAGATCTGCAGAGCCAGCGTCGCCCACTCACCTAGTCGAGGTGACTACCATCCGGTGCCCTCCTGGTGCCCACTGACTACTGGCTAGTAGTCACGAACTTGGTCCCCTCTGCTTTCAGGTGTCATCCATCTTCTAGATCCAGGCTTGGATCAACTCGAACTATCTTCACTGGTCGCCTGCCAGCATCTTTTCTTCCAGGCTCCTGGTCCGGCAATGAGGATTCCCGACGTCTTTTGAGACCTATGCAGCTGCAGCCCCTGGGCTAGGTAACTTCGGCATTTCGGTGCCCCAGCATAGCCTCACTATCCAAGGGTCAGGATTCACTGTCGTTTTCTCCCTACCAGGTCGGGTTCGCCCGTGAACACTAACTTTAGCGTTACTAGCTTCCATAGACTTTGTCCCGCATCCCGCGTGAGAGTGCACACTCTGCACCCGAGTCCCCTAGGCTTCCTAGAAGTAATCTAACGATTCCATAGTCAAGTCCTAGCGATTCCAAAGCCTATTAGTACTGTACTTACCTGCTAGTAATTTCGCATTCCAGTTTTAGAGTATATGGTTTTTCGTGCCCCTCGGGCATTTGTGTATACCGTGCTAATTTAAGTATTTTCGTAAGAGTTTTGTTGTGTGCTTAGCACCCTGTCCTCATAAAGAGTACAGGGTTGTTGTGATTCTAATAAATACACTGTTTATTTTCATAACACTTGTGTGGTGTCCTTTCACTGGGTGTTCAAGGGGTAAAGTGATGGTAAAACAGCTGGCTTAACACGCCCTCTAGAGTCTTAGCCTTAGACTGCTCGTATCCATGCTACTAGGATAGCTGGTCTATAAGGTTGACTTACAACCAATCATCAATAAGGGTTGTTTAGACTGATATATAGTGATCACTAGAATAGTGAACACTGCACATCAGGCCAACTTCTCACACCAACCTAAAGTCTCCCCACCATAGTAGACCAGTTGAGTTAAGAGACACAACGTCCAAATCAGAGACTACAAGAAACCCAGATTTATGTACCGTACCAGAACATTATCAGATCTTATTTGTCCCCGAATTTTAAATTATTTTAAACTAATTGTTTTAAAAGCTTTTATCATAGTCATTTTTATTAATCCTTGTCAAGTCGTAAATTGTAAATGTTTTTTTTTTTAACCAATCAATAAAGAACATCACATGCATTTGCAAGCAGAGTGAGCTATGAACTGCCATCAAGGAGCTGCATGCAAACTACATGGTACAAGTTAGTGAGTTATGCTTTTTCCCTGTCTTTCATTATTCCGATTCTGCTAAAAAGGTTTGTGTGGGGGGCGTGGCTTACATGGCGAGGTGAGCAGACATGCACTGCCGGAGCTCCCGCCGTTCCCAGCATCTATGAGCGATTAAAGCGGAGTCGGAGGGCTTTCAACACACCCCCTGCCTGTTGGGGGGGGCTGCTGGCCTCGGAGCGGGGTCCGGTCGAGAGAACTGGCGGGAGAGCGGTGAAACAGAGCTCCTTAACGGCGCCGACTGGAGGATCGGAGTGGTGCCCGCCATCTTGGTGCTCTGGCCCGCCACTGGCATCGCCCTGGTCGACCAGGAGGTGAGCGCGAGCCTGTGGGCGCTGCTGAGGCACTCCCGGAGGGCCAACGGAGGGACACTCTACTGTCCAGTTGCGGCTGACCCTCTTCCGGTCCTGACGCGCAGCGGACGAACGGAGGTGCTGGGTCCCCGCTGCGGGTCAGACGAGGAGGATCCGCCATCTTGTGGTGCCTGTCGGTCCGAGGTGGCGGCCTGGGTGCCGGGCCCTGAGCGCTGTGGGCGCTCCCGTAATTACAGTCCTGAGGTGCGGCCCTCGGGAGTCCTGCCGGCGGCTCGTCTGTGCAGCGGGAGCAGCGGGGTGGCAGCGGCTGCTCCGCCGAACACCGTGCCCACCATCTTGAGCACTCTGGAAGAGGCCTGCATGCGCTGAGGGACGGGTGCATGGTGCCACATCTGTAAACGGCTGCGGAGGCCCTTATCAGACGGCGAAGACTGGGGCCCTGGACAGCGCCGGCCCTGGTCGAACTGTGTGCGGGTGCCGGCCCCTCCCCCACCCGGCGCTGTCCTAGCTCAGCCGGCTACAGTGAAGGTGCGGAGTCCCCCTGGGAGGCGATCTGGCAAGGGGTGAGGTCCTGAGGCCCACAGGGGAGGAGTAGCGTCCCGGGGGTGCAGCAGAGGAGACCGGAGCAGCCCGTTATCTTTGGACTCCTGTGGGACAGGCCTTGGGAGACCTACTGTCCTACACGGGGCCCTCTGACCACCGTGACCCGCCATATTGGGCGCTGCTGCTGAGGCCTGTGCGCGCTGTCAGTCTCTGAGGCCCTGAGAGTGCTGCGAGACAGGCGCGGACTGGGACCCTGGACGGCGCCGGCCCTGGTCGAACTGTGTGCTGGCCCGTCCCCCCTCCCCTGGCGCCGTTCTGCAGTGGAGGCGTGGAGTCCCTCGAGAAGCGACCTGGCGAGGTGAGGGCTCGGACGCCCAGAGGTGAGCGGTGTTGTCCCAGGGGTGTGGCAGAGGAGTCTGGAGCTGTCATCTGTGACCCCCGGTGAGATAGGCCTTTGGAGGCCTGCTGTCCTACGCAAGGCCCTCTGAGGAACTGCAGGGGGATCTCTTTCCCACGTCATCTTCGGCCTCTGGCTGTGGAGTGCCCCAGTCCCGGGGTGACTGAGTTGCGCCCTCACCCCTCGGGGGAATCATTGCCTGAGGAGCCCTGGGCCTAAGCGGACCGGTCCTTGGACTGCCTTCCTGAAGTGCCCTTTCTGGCCTGGTGCGGCGTGGGAAGGTCGGGTGTGATAAGGCGTTGAGTGGTGGGGCGGCTGACTGCTCTCACCCTGGCACACGATAAACTGCTGTGGAGGGCCTCCCTGGAGGCCCGGACATTTGTTCGGTGGGTGGTGGGTTCTGCACTGGTGTGAGATCAGAATCTTTAGGGTGAGGTGGGGGCCGGGGTATATCCCTCGTCTAGCCTGCGAAGAGCCGACCTCCTCCCATAGTCAGCGGGAGAGTTGCCTGCATTGCCGGATCGTACGGACCTTCAGGGATGACGCGCTCCAACAAAGGCGGCAAGACCGACTCGGCAGCAGCACCCAAGGACAATACGGTTGTCGCCATGTGGGGCAAAGCAAGGGCACCTGCGGCGGATGCAGGCCCTTCCAGGGGTGCCGAAAGATCCCCGCCGGTCACTCAAGTGTTCATGTCCTCCTTCATGGTGGAGTTGAAAGCGGAGATAGGTTCCTTGCGATCCGAGGTCCACAGCTGTGTGAAAGAGCTTCGGAAGGAGGTGACGGACCTTGGAGACCGGGTTGATGGGCTGGAACGGAGAATGGATACACGAACGGAAAACCAGGAACAATTGTGGCAGCGCCTGGCGGCCCTTGAGAAGCAGAACATAGACCTCCAGGTGAAGCAGGAGGACTTGGAGGACAGAAGTCGGCGCAACAATCTCCGCATTCGGGCATTCCATTGGGAGAAGAAGGGGAAGACATCATGGGCTTTGTGGCGCAACTTCTGCACGAGGTTTGGGGCGACGAGAACGCTTCACCCCCAACGCTGGACCGAGCACATCGGGTGGCCGCCCCGGCGGGGAGGACAGGACTCCTGCCGGATATCCTAACCAGGGTCCACTTTTTCACTGAAAAGGAGGCGATTTGGAAGAATGCCCGTGACAACCCGGATCTGAGATACAACTGCCATAAGATTCAAATTTTCCAGTACCTGTCTCCCAACACCCTTAAGCGGCGCCGCGCATTTCGGCCGGTAACGGAGAAGTTGCGAAGCCTGGGCATTACTTACCAATGGGGGCACCCCTTCGCACTTATCTTTCAATGGGAATTGAAGCGTAGATCGGTGAGATCCTACAAAGAGGCGGCGCAGCTCCTTCGCCTGGCAACGACTCCTCCGTCGAGCCCGTCACAGCCCCGCAGACAGAAGAGAACACCGGCGGGACCAGATTGGACCACGGTACAACGACATCACCGCACCCCCCCTGCAGAAGGGTTCTCCCCCACCCGGGCCAAGCAAGACATTATAACCCACATACAGTCCCTGGAGGGGGATAAGGCATTCCCTTTGAGACCGACACATCCCCCTCTGTGTTATTGACCTGCCCCTTAGGGAGTGACATCCCAGAGAGCGTCCGAACCTGTGGGTGTAGGATGCCCTGTAACGGGGTCAGTGTCCTGCGGCCCGGTTGGCCGCGATTGTTTTCTACTGTTGGATGGCCCTTGTGGCTCTTCGTTCCCTTACTCTCTCTTTCTACCTCTCTTGGTTTCTTGCTGCTCTTTTTCTCTCTTTTCCTTTCTTCTTATGGGGACCTGGGGAGGGGAGGTAGACTGCGGATGGGAGGTGGGGATGTACGGCCATGGATTAGGGGGGGTTGCGCTGCGAATGATGTGATTGATGTGTGGATCATGTTCGCCTCTGTGATATCTTGGTATGGCTATGAATGTGGCTAGCTCTATGAAGGTCATGACCCTCAACGTGAAGGGTCTTAATTCGCCCAACAAGCACAAACAGGTCTGGCACTATCTCCTGCGTCACAGTCCGGACATCATCTTCTTGCAGGAGACCCACCTCCTACAGGCTGACAATGGGCGCATGGCTCACCCTCTGCACTCTCTTCAGTTCTGGGCAGCGGCGGATACGAAAACAGCAGGGGTAGCGATTTTGTGCAGGGCTGGCATCAGGCGGGGGGAGAGCAGGCCCTTCCGAAGTGGCGATGGCCGCTTTCTTATGGTGAGTGTTGAGGTGGGACGTCGCCGATTAACCTTGTGTAACGTATACGCCCCAACCAGGCTCAGGACCGCTTCCTCCGGGGCCTCCTGCGAGATCAGATACCACAGGGCAGCCCTTCGCTGATTCTGGGAGGGGATTTGAATATGGTATGGTGCCCAAAGATGGACCGGAGCGAGGGCTCCTTCAGTGGGGCTGAAGCAATGTCTCTGGCGCTTCGCAAGCAGATCTGGGACTTAGGGCTGTTCGATGCGTGGCGCTATTTCTCACCGGATAAACGTGAGTACTCATTTTATTCGAGTGCTCACAGCTCATACTCCCGCATCGACTTTGTGTTTGTGTCGCACGACCTCGTCCGGGATGTGAGGGGAGTGGAGATGTCCGACATCTCAATCTCAGACCATGCTCATGTGGAGCTGCTCCTTCGGGACCCGGATGCGGGCCCTCCCAGAGAGAGGAGATGATTCCTGCCGCCAAGCATCCTCCGGGACGCAGCAAGTGTTGAAGACATCCGTGAGGCCATTACCTTCTATTTTGAGAGCAATGACTTACCTGAGACGCCTTTCCCGGTGGTCTGGGCCGCCTTTAAGGCCACGATCCGGGGGCATATTACATCCCTTGTGATTGCGAGAACGCGAGAGGCACGAGCGGTGGAGGATGGCCTAGTGGAAGACCTAAGGAAGGCGGAAGCGCAGGATCAGGGCGGCACTACTCTGCAAACGAGACGACACCTAGCGAATCTTCGAGGCCAACTGCGGTTGTTGCGTGCGAATAGGGCTGAAGGCTCCCTTTTGGCTTTAAAACAGACACATTTTGAGGGGGGAGACAAGGTTGGGAGACTCTTAGCGAGGAGACTACGGGTGGGAGCTGCTAAGTCTCACATAGCGAATGTTCAGCTACCAAACGGGTCCAGGGCTACGGCGGCTACGCTTAAATGTCAGGCTTTCCGGGATTACTATGCTTCACTGTACGCTGCGGAGACACCGCCTCCTGAAGTGGTGGAGGAAGTCCTGGAGCGGTATGGGGGGACGGCATTGCACCCCCAATTTGCAGACCTCCTGGAGGAGTCGATAACACTGGAGGAGGTGACCTCGGCTCTTCGTGAACTTCACCTGGGGAAGGCGCCGGGTCCGGATGGGCTTCCGCTCTCCTTCTATCGCATGTTTCAGGCTCAGCTGGGGCCATATCTTCTCCGGCTCTTCAACTCTTTCACGGACGACCTGGGTCCTTCTCCGGATATGGGAATGGCGGAAATTGCATTAATCTTGAAGCCTGGGAAAGACCCCACATTATGCTCGTCGTACCGCCCGATAGCTCTACTAAACACCGATTTTAAAATATACACCAAAGTGCTGGCAAAGCGACTGGACCCTCATATGCCTGACCTGATTGACCCAGATCAGGTGGGATTCATTCGCGGCCGTCAGGGAGCTGACAACGTGCGGAGGGTGGCCCATCTGCTGGGGAAGGCGCACCACTGGCAGATCCCGGCCTGCCTCCTCTCATTGGACGCCGAAAAAGCGTTTGACCGGGTGGACTGGTCGTTCCTCCGGGCGGTCCTCTGCAGGATGGGACTTGGCCCAAAGATGATCAGTAGAATTATGGCACCCTATGTTGCGCCAAAGGCCAGGGTCCGCGTGAATGGACAGCTAACGGAACCGTTTAGTATAGGGAGAGGGACTAAGCAGGGCTGCCCGCTCTCGCCTTTACTGTTCGCCCTGGCGATTGAACCTCTGGCGGATATGATCCGTCGTGCTCCGGACATTCATGGCATCCCTCTGGGGGGACAGGACCATAAAGTGGCGCTCTATGCGGACGATCTCATTCTCACCCTCAGTAAACCCCGAGAGTCCTTACCTGCGGTCCACTCTACGCTCTGCCTCTTTGAGCGTGTTTCTGGCCTGAAAATTAATCATAGCAAGTCCTGGGCACTCACCTTACCATCCCCAAACACGAGGTCCCCCCGCTGGAGCGGATCTGCCCGTATCGCTGGACGGAACACCACATTCGATACCTTGGCTTACACCTGACTCCTTCATTAGATGATTGGTCGCAAGTCAATTGGAAGGATTGACGCAGATCGGTCCTTGACGACCTGCGGAGATGGAAATCGTTGATGAAATTATGGTTGGGTAGACTCAATGCGGTAAAGATGTTCATCCTGCCCAAACTTCTCTACTTGTTCCAGTGTTTGCCTACACCCATCCCCTTACATAATATTCGGAGTTTGCAAAGAGAGCTAACCAGCTTCATCTGGGGAGGGAAGCGACCACGCTTCTCCCAGGCACTCCTTATGGCGCCGCAAGACCGCGGAGGGCTGGCATGTCCTAACTTGGTGGATTATTACTGGGCCGCCCATTTACGCTTCGTGATTGAGTGGGGCACCAGAGAAAGTGAAAAGGGGTGGCTCCACATGGATAGGGCGGTAGCTGGTCACACCATCTGGGACTTGGCGTGGAATCATAAGACAGGGCGATTCCCGAGCGCCTACTTGGCGATGCCCACTAAAACAGTTTTGGAAATATGGGACAGAGTGGCGGTGCGTAGAGGTCTTACGACTTTTCCATCCCCGCACACCCCTATTGAGGGGAACCCGTGGTTTCCGCCGGCCTTCCGTACGAGAGCCTTTCGTGGGTGGACTCAGGGTGATTGCAGGGTCCTTACAGACCTCTTTGACGGAGGCACCCTGAAGTCTTTCGCTCACTGCAGGGAGGAATTTCGCCTCCCGCCAGAAGCTGAGATGCAATATATCCAGTTGCGACACTGGGCCCTGACAGATGCAACATATCCCGGGGCCACCCGAGATTTTACCCCGTTCGAGAGACTAGCCCGTTCTTGTACTGAAACGAAGGGCTTGATCTCCAAGATATACCAGATCCTGCAGCACCCTCAGGTACCGCCTTCGCAGACCTATTAACAGCGGTGGCACACAATGTTAGGAGCCGATATTACACCGGAGCAGTGGCTTAGTCTGTGGTGCGATATTCCTAAAGTATACCGTAGTATCCCGAAACAAGAAAACGCATATAAAATGATGACCCAGTGGTACTAAATGCCCCAACGCTTGCCCAAAATGTTCCCATCCTCTTCTCCTGACTGCTGGAGATGCCAGGCTGCACCTGGAGATTTCCTACATATTTGGTGGACCTGCCCCTTGATAACCGTCTTCTGGAAGGAGGTCCAGAGTCACATTAAGGGGGTCCTGGGGTTTCCTCTGCCTGATGCCGCTGGTACACTATTGCTGGGAGTCAAACCTGCAAATTTGTTAGCATTGACCCGGAGTGATTGGACCATAGCGCTACAAATGCTGGGCTCCGCCAGACAACTCATTGCTTTATACTGGAAGAAGACGGAGGCGCCCCCATTGCTGCGTGGTTTGTGAGACTCTGGCATGTCCTTACCATGGAATTACTCTCAGCTAGACTGCAGTATCGCAACACACGCTTCAAGGCGGTATGGCAGCCTCTGGTGTCCTATTTGTGCAAAACAGAACATGCGCAAAACATGCCCCCTAAACTTAGGGCGTTTCATTTAGTGGATGACGCTGTGCTTCCCCCTACCTCACGCAGGCCTGTGGTATAATAGCCCTGGGGTCCGAAATGTGTCACACAGCTGGTGTTCCTGTTATCGGTGAGACCTGCGAGGACTCGTACCCCTCTGGTCCCTTAGCTGTCCTTTAGGTCTTTTATTTCCTCTTCTCTGATTCTTTCCTTTTCTTCTCTTCTGTTACCTTTTCTGCTCTGTTGCCTCCTTCTAGGCTCTTGGTTGTAATTCGGACCGCTCTGGTCCGGTAGTTGTATTAGTTCTAGTTCTTGGTCTGCACTCGGCCCTAGAGGCCAGGTTTTATTAGCAGTGACCTTTTGACATGCAAGAAAGATTTCTTTATTTTCAGACGCGGCCGGCCCTATTGGGTTGTAGGCGGAACGCTGTGTATAAGGTTAGGAAGTATCCACGATTCTCATGTTATTTTACTGCTTTTCCTCTGACGCGGCCGGCCCCTGTGGGGTTGTAGGCTTATCGCCGTGTATGTGTCACCTTTTTTTGCGTACTCCCAACCTAGGGGATGAAATAAAAACAGACTTCAAATAAAAAGGTTTGTGTGGGTAGAACAAAATCATTATTATTGAAGTCAACGCTAATCCCTGTGTTATCTTCTGAATCCTGAGTTTGTGCTTCTCTAGACCAAGCACTCTTAAAAAAATGCCTACCAGTATGGATGACAAGTGAATCCTACACCTTGTAGTTCCCTTTGCCCAATTAACATTTTCATTTCACTGAATTACACATATATGATTCATTGGCTCTGTATGTGTGTGATGTAAAGTGCTCTTGCTCCCTGCAGTGGTATGAGAGGTGTTACTAAATAAATTAAAAAACATGTGACAGTGTGGCTATGGAGAGATGAGAGGCAGTGTTGGGAGGGTAGTAGTGAGGGAATCATTGAAGATTGTCAATCATTGAAGATTGCCAAAAGAATGTTGTATCCTTGTGCATAGTAAAGTCATTATTTACTATGCTTTAAAAGCTAATACAATTCAATATATAATGACAAATGTGATGTAAAATTAACCATTTCCCCCCCATATTTTCTTGGGGAGAGCCCCCCAAAGCCCACTTTGTAGTGGTCAGGCTTACTCGCTGCACTTGGTGTGCACTGTACAGGGACTGGTGTGAAAGTTCCGAGAGCCGCTTTAGGTTTCCAGTCCAGCCTTGGCAGGAGCAGGAGCCTCAAGCAGCGAAATAAAACCAAACGATGAAAAGTTAGTTGCGAGATGCAGCACCAACCTTCCCATCACGATTTTTCGATTTTTGCATATATATTTATTAGAAAAAAACTAAAATCTTTTGTAATTCAAGTCTAGTCTTTGTTTGATGTGCACATGTGTGTGTTTATTTTTTTAGAATTACAGTTTTAAAGTTTGACATTTAAATTTCACAAATTGCTTGGGGGTCCCCGGCTTCCAGTAGTGACTCAATGGGGGTCCTCAGGAGTAAAAAGTTTGGGAACCACTGGTGTAGAGGAAGTTTTCCTAATGGTAATCTTGACCTTTGGAGGCGATTTAGGAGGTTCTGAGGCAGTTTTCCCTTGTTTCACCTCAGAAGCAGAACCCTTCTTCCCCTTAGGCTTGCCTGAAGGAGATTTTGAGGAACTGTGCCCTGAAGACCCTGGGTGGTCTTTTTTGGGGCCTTCTTAGGTCTCTCCCCTGAGGTATGCGTCTGAGGAGATCTACTTCTTTTTTTAGATCTCTTAGACGAACAAGATTCCTCCTCACTCTCACTTGAGAGGATTTCTTTTCTGGCTTTAACCTTCTGGAGCCAAAGAAGCAGACTTCCCTCACGATCCCGCAAGGTTTTATTTGAAAAGGTTCGACATACCTTCCAATTTTCTGCCTTATGGTCTGGATAGAGGCAGTATATGCAGTCCTTATGAGGGTCGTCTGTGTAAAGCCTTTTCTTAGAGCAGGTGGCACAAGTTCTAAATAATCCCTTTTTCTCCTTCTCAGACATGGTAGAGGAATAAGGAATTCCTACAAGAAGAAAGTAGAAGATGAGAGAACCTCAAATCCCAGTCAAAAGAAGTTAGAATTGAAGAGTTTGAGCAGATCTCAAAGGAGACTCCCTAGCACAACGTGTGGTAGAAAATCTGAGGGGCAAAAGGTTCTCTCAGGAGTGTTCTAGAGGGTGAGGAGCTCTGATTGGTTCAGGGAAAAGTTTGAGCCTTTTTAACATAACAAAGGCTGTGGGGTGCAAAAGGGAAATGGGCCTAGGCCTCTTTTCTGTTTGCTATACTGCTAAGCATTGCTTTTTTGTATACCGGAGACTCCCGTCTCGACGACGGGGAATGATTCAGGCATGTGAATCTATGAAAGTTCCAATACTGGAGTAAGTGTAGATCCCAGCTCATGTGGCCATCTACAATAAGAAGGTTGCTCTTCAATCTCCCGCACACGCAATGAGGCATTATATAATTTGGTGATGAGGCCTTTTCGTTCCTCCCCACCCAGCATAATCTGCAACGCTTGCAAGGCAACAGTTTCCGCCGGGTAGTCTGGATAAATAGTTCTAATAGCTTGCCACACTCTAACATAAGTGAAACCAAGCATGAGCCCCGATCTGTGGAACCCTGTAATTCATGCAAAGACTTGAATCATCCGTGTGTGTAAAGATCTCCCAGTCGGGATACACCTACAGTCGCCAGTTCGTTCATGGCTGGTGTCTCCCTTGCTGCAGAGATGTCTGGGTGAGAGGCCAGTGGTATCCGCTGGACATATATATATATATGGAAGTCCTGCCCGTTTGGTGAGCATTTTCCAGGACCAAGCAGTGTATAACACTGGTTGCTCTCAGTTCTGTGACCTCCTGATTCCCGCTGTTGGCTTTATACAAATCTGCCGGGATCCCATCTGGACCAGCCGCCTTACTTCCCTTTGTGGCTTCCAGACTCTTTAAGACCTCGGGTAAAGTTACCACCAGTTTTTGGGCCTCGTCTCCTTTCTCATGTGTTAAGTTTAGTTTCGTATCTACAGTTTCATCTATGGGCGTGTAGAGAGTGGAAAAATGTGCAACCCACTCATCCTCATTGATCGCGATTTCCAGGCGAGCTTTGGTCTTTTCATAGGGTAAGGGGGCATTTACCACCCTCCAGAAGGCAGATGTATCTTTGGATTGTGAGGCTGCACATAGTTCTTCCCATGCCACCCTTTTAATGGTATTCTTCCTATCTATCAATGCCCGATTATAACATTTCCGTAGATGTCTTATTTGATCAGTGTTTCGGGGCACCTGGTGAATTGCATGTTTAAGATCTGTAAGGGCCTTGGTGCAAGTACTATCAAACCATCTTGTAGTATTCTTAGACCCATTCCTTAGCGCTACTTTCAGATTCTCTTTGATAGTGAGTGCAAATTTTAAAACTGTCGGCACAAGTATTTACCAACTTTTTTAGGAATTCTTCCGGTACCACCTTGCTCCACTTTAGTGTATACCCGTTTTGCCTCCCTAGCGCCACATCTGGCCGAGCCTGTACTGAGGTCTGATCGTTTCGTCGTGCCAAAAAAGGATTCTCAATTTCAAGTATTTGGGGTAAATGGTCGCTAATTGGTGCATCCATGATTTTGAAACTATCTATCCTATAACCGTAACCGTTTGAGCAGAGGCTAAAATCAACAGTTGTAGATGCTCCCCTCCCAATAAAAGTTGGCGCAAATGGTGTCGGTTGGTGGGTCATTTCATTTACAAAACCCAGGTCATAATCAAATAATAATTCATTCAGTAAATCCCCAGTTTGAGTATGATTAAAATGTGTGAGATTAATGTCCTGCTCTAGCATTAATCCACAAATGCCTTTTTGGCCCTTTTTACATGATGGACAATTAAAATCCCCCCCCATAAAATCATTACTTCCTTCTCCTGGCTGTCTATTTCACATTGTAAGTCATTAGCTAACATTTTCACAACGTCCCGAATCATATTACCTGGGATATTATTATAAAAATGTATAATGACAAAGCGCGATCTTGTTTTAATAACTATTGCCAATTTATGGTAAAAGTTACATTTAGAATAAAAGCGTACCTTCTCATACATTAAACAATTTGAGAGATACGTAGTTAGGCCCCCCTTAGCTCTCCCATGGTCACCACCTACTGCCGGTGTACAGAATGTTTTATAGCCGTTTAGATGTATGGGATCTATAGCCCAAGTTTTTGAAAGGCCAGGATATCCAGGCCATTTGTGACAGTTTCCCAGGAGGGGTAGGTAGTTTTCGATTTTAAACCTGCCACGTTCCAAAACATCAAAGTGCACCTAACTTTATTTGGGACTGTGCCAACATTTCCTGTTTCCTTTCCCTGTTTTACAGGTATAGTGTTTCTGGGGATGTTAGCATCTATAGCGGTTTGATTTCCATTATTCCTGGTATCTACTCTATTATATTTTTTATTCTCCCTCCATGAGATATTTGTCAGGTTAGTGGTTTCCTTTTCATTTACTGCCCTTTTATCAGTTTCCTTTCTTATGCTTATATCAAGGGGTGCCTGGTTTCCTCTACTATCCAGTGGTTTAATAGGAGTGATGGGAGATGGAGGGGGCTGTAAAACCTCTTTGTGTTCTGGGCGTCAATCCACGGTCTCTAGCTCACTGAACCGATTTTAACAGGGGATGATAAATGGAACATATTGTGGGCCCATCCATTCTGTATGTTGCTGTCGGTCACCATAGTGTGTTCTCCCAGCCCTTCGCTGTATTGAAGTCCAGCCATCATTTACTCCCTCTCCCCAAATATTTTGAATTGGATCCCCAAGCATTTCGTGCCCCCACCCTCCCCTGAAATTATTAGAACCCCTCATCCAGCTCCATCTATTGTCAACTGGCTGTGGTGGCAAATAGAAATAAGAGGGTGGTCTTGCCACAATTGAGGCTCCATTGTTTTTCTTTGCCCCTAAACAAATATGATCCACTGTTCTTGGATCTTCAAAGGTTAATCACACGACTCATACCGTTCATCGATTAGTCCAAAAATATCCAATGACATTACCACCAATGAACATGTTAACAAAAGCATAAATGAGTACTACACTAGTCCACCCAGCCCATCCCACCAAACCCAACCCCCTACCCACTTCAGCATCCCCAACAGTGCCAAAGCAATCCCCGTTTGTAAACACCCCTTCCCAACAAGAACAGATGAAATAACTCTGCATTCACCAATAGGGGGGGTTGCAGAGTGCAACTGGCCTCTCAACCAGTGAGAGGTGGCGAGCAGGTCCACATCTTGCACCCAGAAAGCCCAACTGCATCGTAATATCCTGCAACTGACGTGCGAGTTACTTACCTTCGGTAACGATGTATCTGGTAGAGACGATTCTAGCCGCAGATTCCTTCACGGAGAATTATCCCCAGGTGTGAGACTGGATGCAGAAACATTTTGCCGCAGCATCCCTGCGCACCGGGGGTGGGTGGCATCAAGCGACTCCGCGTACGTGACGTCAGCGAGGTCACACAAGTCCCACCCCGGCGCACCTACATCAGTTTTCTTCAGAGAACTTTTCCGCGCAGCAACTTGGAGCCACCAGACAAAACTGTGGGAGCATGGGAACAGTGTGCGAAAGAGTAGAAAAAAGGAGACAAGCGACACCATAAGGAGCAGTGCAACACTGCAGTATCCAAAGTCTGGGGCAGAAGAAAGAACAGAGCAGAGCCCTGAACACTCACCCTGCCAGTATGTAGACAGCCTTCCCTCCCTTCCTCCGGAGACAAGGAACATACGTAAAATGTCATGACACATGTAGCAGGCCTACAACCCCCATCCAGAACCAAGGAAGGGGAGCCAGTCCCAAGGCAGACAGAAACAACAACATCCAAGAAACCCAAGCACAGAGGGCAACCTTCCCCCAAGGAACAAGGGCAAGGCATGGCCAGATGACCCCAACTCAAAGGTTAGCAGAGGGGCCAGGACCCGTAGCAGCATGAGGAAGGGAGGGGAGGGCAGATAGAAGGCAAACCCCCCAACCTGGAGCAGCCAGAGCAGAGGGGCACAGGAGTACCGTAAACCCATACTCCAATGAACCAAAGAGGAGGAAGGAACAGCAACAAGACACAGCCCCACACCGGGAGGCGAGTACCGAAGACCACCCCAAGGGTCCTCGCAGAACGGGGAGGAAGGGCAGGCCGTGAAGGAATCTGCGGCTAGAATCGTCTCTACCAGATACATCGTTACAGAAGGTAAGTAACTCGTACATCTGATAGAGAATACTAGCCGCAGATTCCGTCACGTAGAATAGATACCCTAGCAATACCCACGGGGAAGGAGGGTCTGTGAAAGGACCCCACCAGCCTGTACATGACAGAGGCTCCCACTGGGGATCAGACCTGCGGACCAGGTAAGTAACCTAGTCCCTCCCAGGCAAGAGGAACCCCTACAAGCAGAATACCACCGACCCCAAGAGGGATGTAGGAAGAAGGAAGAAGTCTGAAGAGGCCTGTGCACTCACAACCGAGGAACCAAGGACAAGGCCAGAGAGGCCGAAGCACTCCACTCCCCTAAAAGGCCACAGAGCTTCCATCCAATGCCAGGACAGGAAAGAAGAAAAGGCTAGAGAGCCCAAGGAAAAGAGGGAAAGGAAGGTGAGCCCACCCCAGATGGAAGGCAACAGGCCAGCCAGAGAGGTGCCGACAGTAATAAGCCGCCAGAAGCAAGAAGAACAGCCCGGGCCCCAGGAAGACCGGACAGTCGACACCTGACAAGGGAGAAACACAGATTCATCCCAGCCCTCAGGACAGGAGCAGAAAGGTGAGGAAATGCCCGGACACACCACTATGAGGGTCCGCGCACATGACTTCAAGAAGCAATAGCAACATACATAAACGCCACGGAGAACAGGCACCGGAAGGCAACCAGAACTCCCTAGCAAAGCGCAAGCTATATAACAGCTACCACTACCCCACATAGGGTACGTTAAGTCCCAAGACATGGGATAGGGCTCCTCCAAGCCACACCGAGCCCGGGACCGGAGTGGAGCCGGGGCCAAAGTGGCCAAGGGGCGGTGCCGGAACGACACCGACTCGACGCCGGCTCGACCTCTGCCGAGGTAGCCGCCTGCGTGGAGGAACCAGAGGGACCGGGGGTGTGACACAAAGCCCTCCACCAGCCTCGGCCCAGGGTGTGACGGGGTGGCCCGATGACCCATGCGGCGGCGACAGGGCTGATTCAAACTCCGACTTGCCCTCCGACGAGGTAGCCCCCTGTGTTGAGGGGCGAGACGGGCCTGGAAGGGGACGAGGGGTCCCCGCCCAGCCTCGACCCAGAGCGGGACGAGGAGACCCCTTCGGCACCACCCGGTCCAGCAGGTGCCGGTGCCGTGGCGGCGTCAGCTCAGCGTGGACAAGGTCTCCGCCTGTCCAGAGGGCTGAGCGGGGCTTGGGGATGCGACCCGAGCCCCGGCGACCTCCCGCAACACCACAGGGACTCCCGCTGGAGTTTGCGGCGAGGCAGAGGCGCCGTGGTCTGAAGGAGGAACCCCTGAGGGGCCGCACCCCAACAGCACCACATCCTCCAAGTCTGGAGCCGAACCAGTCGGCGCCTGGGCTGGAGCTGCCGGCGGCGCCGCGGAGGGACCCGCGCAAGGCAAGGGATGCGCTGACGCCCCAGGAAGGGAAAGAGGAGGTCTGGAATAATCACCTTCAATGTGTAATTGTTGTTATGATTTTACTGTGATTCTGGACAACCACTAATATAATAAAACTTTCTTTAAAAAAAAGTATCTATGTAGCAGCCATTAGAGAATAAATCCTTGGATTTGAAACCTTAAAAGAAATAGATGCTATCTAAATTGCAAATATGATTATGGATACATGCTCTAAATTTGGATTAAACTTAGAAAAAACCCATGGCCAAACATATGATAAATGTTCTACAATGGCAAGAAAGTAAGGTGGCGTTCAAGCTCTAATAAAGAGAAAATATCGTAAAGCTGCTTTTGCTCACTGTGCTGCACATAAACTTCATTTGGTTGTTAATGACCTAAATGCTGTTTCCTGATATACGGAATTCTATTAGCACAGTGAAAGTCATCATCAAGCTTTTCTGTGAGAGTTCAAAAAGAAGATCTCTTATTTCCAATGTGCCATTGCTGAGTGAAACACGATAGACAGCAAAATACAAGAACATTAGAATTTGTAAGTCAAATTTCGAAGCAATGTTTAAGCAATTAAGCTTAATGGTCAATACAACATCACTGAAGACACATCAGGATGTATATCAATTGCAATGTTCCTCAAGTACAGTAAGCTTTCTCTTTTGCTTGTCGATAATTTTAAATTACTCATCAAGATTTGAATCTGTAGGCCAGGCTCTCCAAGCTGTTCAGCTTGATATCCTCAAGGTGTGTAATCAAGTGCAAGACCTTCTGACAGTGTTCCGTGATTACAGACACAAATCAGAAGACCAATTCAAGTAAATATTTTCAAATGTTCAAACAATGGCAGAAAAATTGAACATTGAATTTTGTGTTCCCAGACAGTCTAATTTTGGTTCCTCTTCTAAGGAAGAATACTATCACTAATCTAAGTGCCATACATGGCCTCTATCTTTTCATCATTAGAAAGCCAGTTTGTCAATGAAAACAAAAAAAATTCAGCCTGTTCTCACTTTACCTAAAACAAATGTCAAAAATAACACTTGAGCAATACAAATGTCAGAATACAAACATCATTGACATTTACTACATTGAAAAGCTGGAAGCCGAAGCAGTCACATGGATTGAGATCTGGTCAACGAAGGATGAGCAGTTTGACAATGGATTTCTGGATATGCTAAACCGTACAGATTTATTTCCATCAGTCCAGCAAGCAATTCTCATTACTCTCTCATTACTAATGCCCACTTGTACAGTTGAAAGGTCTTTCAGCACAATGAGAAGTGTGAAAACCTGGTTGAGGCCGGCAATTGCAGATGACTGCTTATCGGGTTTGTGCTGGAAGAGCATATATCGAGCAAAAATTGATGAAAACATACATCTGACTGAAAACGTAATTGAGATATCTGCATATGACCACAGACTTTTAGAGGTCCTTTTTCGAGACCACTAACCAGTGAACAAAAACTGTATAAAACTACTCATTGAAAACTGTGATTGTTAAATTTAAGCAAGAGTGTAGATGTTTGCATTTCCTAACCAGCAACAGTTATCCATTTAATTTGATTACATTTCCAATTTGGATGAGAACAGACTGTTTTTATTTGTATACATATATATATATATTGCAGCACGTTGAGGATCGCTACTGCACTCTGGGAGTTGCAGTTTCACGTGCTGGACTATGGAAGCGACTCCTCCCCCAACGAAACACAGGTGTGCACTTTTCTACTTTAGATAGCCAAATCACTTTTGAAAATGAGATCGCAGTGGCACTTGGCAGGGGAGTGCATCTGATGAAGGCAACATGCTGAAACGCGTCATGCTGATACCCTGTAAATAAAGATGATTGGTTTTATATCCGGAGTGCGCCCTAGTTTTACTTTCATTGAGAGGGAAACTGGCTGTGGCAATATATATATATAAGTTAATATATTTAATGTTATTTATTTTAATATATTTAAGTTTTCAAAATAAATACAATTGTCATATATTTTAACTGTCATTCGTTTGTGCACGTTAACATCAAATGCAAATTCTACATGTCTCTTTTTATAATTCAGTTATAGCACCTTGATCATGTGTGTATGCATAATGTGGTACATTCAATAGTGCTGACAAAAAAACATCATAAATTGCTAATCAGACAATGGCAGCTTGATCCTTCTATTAAGCATTTGCATCAGGTTTCTCAACCCTTTGCATGCTTGCGCTCTATGTGATAATGACTATGCCCCTGCTTAAAAGTGCTAACAGTGGGCTGATACCCTGGTCAAATCTCCCTTCCCTTCTATTCAGTTTTCAGAAATCTTTGTTGTGCTCTTTCCCCCATCCAGCAATACTTACATTTAGGATGACCGGACCTCCCGCCAATACCACACACACAATGGGGATCTTCGTGTCCGCCCCTAGAACAGAAAAACTATTTGTTACAGTATGAAACAAAAAGCCAATCATACAACAAAAAATAATAATATCTGCCCACACAACAAAAAACGCATTACAGTATGAAACCGACCCAATGCCAGAAAACACATTGATACTGAAAGAAACACGGAGCTACCCATGAAATAGAAGGAACAAACTATTAGATTATGACATACACTAGCCTCCAACAGGTTTCTATCAAGACATATTCCAAACTGGCCCATCCTTGGAATTGATTTTGACTAGACCCACTTCAAGGAAAGCATTAGCTAAGACACATAAGGTTGAAAGTAATCTTGGTACACAAAAGCGTGCTGTGATGCCAAAACACACTCATTGCTGCATAAAAAATAATGAGGTGCATGTCTTAAGGGGCCTATACAAGAAAACAACTAGATGAGTTCGGACAGCATGGGAGGAAGCATGCCGGAGGAATCTGATATTGGCTGCTAAAATGTGGGACAATTATTTGTTGTGGAAAATAATTGCCAATGGCAGAAAGCTAATAAGAGTTTTCTAGAGCGCACAAATACCGAGGTGTCTTGACACAAAGTAAACTTCAAGAAAAGCAAAGAGAAACTGAGGACTTTCTTGACAGTGAGAGTAAAGAGCCACGTTTTTAAAGTTTTCCTGAAAAGGATAAGGCTTGATTGGGATCTTAAAGACAGGGTTAAAGCATTCCCCAATTTGCTGCCCAGATAGAAGCTCCTACCACTCCCCCCATCTAGACTTTTTTTTTATTTTGGGAGTTGTAAAAAAATAAGAATGAGAGGCCCTAAATTGTCACCATGGAAAGTCAATCCCTACTGGAGCACCGAAGTACTCGCGTTACCTCACCCACGGGCTGCGGGTGCATAGGTGTCAAAGTGTGTCGGGTTTCGTCGTTGTTCTCAATGGAGCCTTGAAGAAAGATGCTGCAGGCGACCAGGAGGAAGATGTCCGGGTGGATCCAAGGGTGGATCTAGGATGAAGAGGACCTGAAAGCAGAGGGGACAGAGTCTAGGTCACTAGCCAGTGACTGGGTGGAACCAGGGAGGAACCGGACGTCGTCGAGGAGCAATCAGGTGCGGATGTGAAGCTTGTCGTTGCAGCCACGCGGACCAGGAGGCGTCGAGGATGACCAGGTGCTGGAGAGGAGCTGTCCCACGAAGGTTCTCACAGATGGAGGGGTCGACTTCAAGATTGGAGCCAACAAGCCTAAGCAAAGGCAACCCACGCAGGATACACAAAAGGCTTCTGGTGCAGACCAGGAGGGTCTGAGGTACTTCACCTTTTCAGGGTAGCGAGGGCCAGTCTGGAGGAACCAGACAAGCGATGGTTTTTCACAAGGATCGTCGTCAGAGGGCTACTAGCCAACGGGCCAGCAACCGGACAACGCGTCGAGCAGAACACAAGCAGAAGGGCCCCACGCAGATCTCGTGGAGTGTGGAGGGCTGGTCTTCGGTGCAGGTGGAGCTCGGTGTCGGGGTGTTTCAGTCCCCAGTGCACATCTTCGAGGATGCCTCAGGAGAGGCGCTGTTAGCAAGTTGAAGACTTTCCAAGTTGCCTCGTTCCACGGATTCCGACGCCTTCCATGGAGCTCAGCTGTGCTGGAGTCGTGCAGTGGGATCAGA
Source organism: Lissotriton helveticus (assembly GCF_964261635.1). Taxonomy (NCBI): domain Eukaryota; kingdom Metazoa; phylum Chordata; class Amphibia; order Caudata; family Salamandridae; genus Lissotriton; species Lissotriton helveticus. The sequence goes on along the minus strand of NC_136069.1, from coordinate 1,669,807,125 downwards.
GGAGTCCTGGAGTCGAGGTCTTGTCAGGCTCTGCACTCGAGTTCCGGCGGGAACAGGGACAAAGCAAGCCGTTGAGTTGCTGGATGGTGCCTGGTTTCCCAGGGTGGACACTCCTTGGCCACAAGGGAGATTCTTCAGTCTTCAAGTCGGTTGAATGTCAAAGGGTCCAGAGTTTCGTTTCAAGTTTCAGTTTAGGATCAAATCTAAAGTCTCCTGGGTCAGCTCCTATCTTTATACTACTATAGGGGTCTGGGTTACTCACTAGGTCCCTCCTTTGGGTGGGACCAGGAAGGGGGGTGGTTACACCCCCTTTCCTTTGTGCAGTTTCACACCAGAGCTGGGGCTATAGTGCCCCAGCAACCAGTTTGAACAGGGGTATGCATGGAGCACCTAGTGTTCCCCAGGCATGTCTCATTCTATTCAGCCCTCCCTGTCCCAATACACAAAATCCTGTCTGGGGTGGTGCTCGCCTCCCTCGCTGGAAGAACTCCCAGCAGCAGGTGGTCAGACTTGTGTCTGTGGCAGCAGCATCCATTTTGTGACGCTGGGGCTCTGGTTAACTTTAACCGGGATAGTCAGCAAGGATTAGTTACTTACCTGTAATCCTAGTTCTCTTCCAGGGGTATACTAATCAAAGTCATAAGCACTGAATAGTCCCGCCCACGTGCGGGACCCCGGAGCAATAGCCAATAATATGCATATATCTACATATATATATATATATACATACATATAAATACGCATAAAATAACCATATATATATAGATAATATGCATATACATATGCAGCCCAATATAACCATACTAGGCTCAAAAAACTGCCACAATTGCCTGTAAAATCTTTACATTTGCTAAATAAAGACATATAAAATACATTATATGACAATGCAAAGAGGAAAACACTGCCTTGGTTTTCTTTGAAACACACAACCTTTATTTTCAAAGGTAAAAACAGGCAGGATCATAGAGGCAGCTTTAGCCTAGATAGGCTACATTGAAACACCAGAAAAATCTGGCGCCGTGCCTTTAAGACCTCAGTGAGCCTCCAGGCTCCCATCATGCACCACAGGTGACAGTTAGGTCAGTTCTTTTGGACGGCGTATAACAGTGTGATAACTGCATGGGTAACATGTAAAATAGACAGCTCTGGTATTCGCCCGGGGAGGCGGGTGGGTGTGCTTATGACTTTGATGAGTATACCGCTGGAAGAGAACTAGGATTACAGGTAAGTAACTAATCCTTCTCTTCCAGGGGATACTCATCAATAGTCATAAGCACTGAATAAAGTAGCAAGCCCATCCCATACCCTGCAGACGAATACCAGACTCTCTAAACAGCATACTAATATATATATATTACCCAAACAAATTCCTCAGGGATGCCTGACCATCTTGGGCATTCGCCTGAGTATCAGAATCAAGGCAGTAATGGCGAGCAAAGGTGTGAACCGAACGCCACGTAGCTGCCTTACAAATTTCATGAACAGGAACATTTTTAAGCATTGCTATAGTAGCAGCCTTTCCTCTAGTGGAGTGCGCTCTCGGTTTGCCAGGGAGCTGTTTCCGTGCCAACTGATAAGATAACGTAATGCATGACACAATCCATCTAGAAATGGACCTCTTAGAAGCAGGCAAGCCCGTATTCAGAGGACCGTAGTTCACAAACAGATGATCAGTCTTTCTAACACTCTTAGTTTTATCAAGATAAAACTTCAAAACTCTTTTCAAATCCAAAGAGTGTAGAGCTTTCTCAGCTGGAGTGCTCGGATTAGCAAAAAACGTAGGCAGTGTCACTGACTGGTTAATGTGAAAATCCGAGACTACCTTAGGAAGGAATCTTGGATGAGTCCGAAGCACCGCTCTATTCACATGAAAAATGAGATAGGGTTCTGTAGCACAAAAAGCCTGAATCTCGCTCACCCTGCGCGCAGAAGTGATAGCTACAAGGAAGGACACCTTCCACGACAGATGTTGAAGGGAGGCCTTATGTATAGGTTCGAATGGAGGACCCATCAATTTGGACAAAACAACATTAAGCTACCAAGGAGGCGAGGGAGCCCTCACGGGAGGATACACTTTCCTGAGACCCTCCAGAAAATCCTTCACAACTGGCATTTGAAAGAAAGAAACCTGGGTAGGGGACTTTCGATATGCTGTTATTGCTGCCAGATGGACCTTAATAGAGGAATACTGTAAGCCTGCTTTGACCAAAGAAAGTAAGTATGGTAACAGTACCTGTTCCTGACCTCGAATCGGGTCATGACCTTCAGCAGCACACCACATGAAAAACCGCTTCCACTTGAAAGCATACGACTTTCTTGTAGAAGCTCTCCTTGCCTCTCTTAAAATGTGCATACAGTCCTGCGAGAGGCCTAGATGTCCATACTGGACGAACTCAGGAACCATACTACTAGCTTCAGGGACGGCAGGTTGGGATGGAATACCCTGCCGTTCTCTCTGGTCAGCAGATCCGGACAGCAAGGAAGCCTCCTGTGCGGTACTGTGGATAGATATAGGAGATCCGGGTACCACAATTGGCGAGGCCAATCCCGAGCCACCAGAATCATGTCTGTATTGGACTTTTACAGCTTCTTGATCACTAAGGGAATGAGTGGAATCGGTGGAAAAGCGTAGAGTAATGTCTCTGACCAGTCCATCCATAGAGGATTCCCCTTGGACCCTCGTTGTGGGTACCTGGACGTGAAGACGCGGCATTTTGCATTGTCGGCATCTGCAAAGAGATCGATTTCTGGTGACCCCCAGGCCTGGAAGAGATCTCTTATCACTTCGTCTTTTAAGACCCAGTTGTGTGCTTCTGCGAAGTGTCTGCTTAGGTCATCTGCTTGGACGTTGAGAACACCGGGCAGATGGACAACTGAAATTTTCATACCCCGAGCCAGAAGCCACTTCCAGATTGCTTGCGCTTCCAGCGACAGAGGTCTGGATCTCGTTCCGCCCTGCTTGTTCAGATAGTACACCGTTGTTGTATTGTCCGTCTGAACAAGCAGAGAGGATGTCTTTAGCGCGAGAAAGAAAGCCTTGAGAGCTAGATGGACAGCTCTGAGTTCCAGCATGTTTATGTGATACAGCCTTTCTTTCTCTGACCACACTCCTAGAACTTGAAGGGACCCCAGATGGGCGCCCCATCCCTGCAGGGACGCATCTGACACCAGCGATCGTCTGGGCATGTCCTCTTGAAAAGGCACTCCCACTATCAGATGACTCCGCTGCATCCACCATCGAATGGAGAGCCGCACAGACAGAGGTAGTGACAGTTTGTCTTCCCAACGGTTTGAAAACTGGGACCACTGATCCTCCAGCGACTGCTGCAGAGTTCTCAGGTGCAGTCTGGCGTTCGGAACGAGGAAAATGCAAGACACCATGGAACCTAGCAGAGACGAGATCTGTCTGGCCGTTGGTCGAGGAGTCTTTAGTAAGGTGTGACACTTGAGGAGAATGGAGGATAGTCTCTCCTCCGAAGAATACGCTTTTGCGTCCTTTGAATCTAGCAGTGTGCCCAGATAGTGTATCCTCTGCGTGGGGTTGAGGATAGACTTTTTGAAGTTTACGTGCAGGCCCAGCCTCCGCAGCTGATGTATGCAGAACGTGAGATGTTGCTGAAGCAGAATCGGAGACGCACTCTTTAGCAGACAATCGTCTAGATAGGGATAGACGAAAATATGCCTCTTCCTTAGGAAAGCCGCTACGACTACCATGCACTTTGAGAAGGTGCGAGGAGCTGACTTGAGCCCGAAGGGCAAGACTGCGAATTGGTAATGGCTGGTTTGTATGCAAAACCTTGGAAATTTCTGATGCTTTGGGGCGATGGGGATGTGAAAATAAGCATCTTGACGATCTATGGAGCACATCCAGTCCCTTTGATGCAGAAGTGGAATTATTTTATGTAACGCCAGCATTCTGAACTTTTCTCGCCGAATGAACTGATTGAGGCGCCTGAGATCTAGTATGGGCCTGAACTCCTTGTTTGGACCTTTCTTTGGAACTAGAAAGTATCGAGAGTAAATGCCTTGCCGACGCTGTGCCCTCGGGACCTCCTCAATGACTTTCTTTAAGATTAATGCAGAGACCTCCTGCTTCAAAAGATGAAGTCGATGGAACACAGTCTTTTGAGGAGGAATGGAAGGTGGAGGAGACTTGAATCTGATTGCATATCCATTTTGTACAATATTCAGCACCCATTTGTCGTTTGTGATGTTTTTCCACTCTTCCAGGCAAAAACGAACACTTCCCCCCACCGGAGTGGGTAACGGGCTCAGAGTTAGCAAACACTCACTGTTTTTGTTGCTGCTGCTTGTTTCCAGGTGCAGACTGTCTGGAAATGCCACCCCTTCCTCTACCAGGACGACGCTGGGAGAACTGAAATCTTCCCTGATTCTGCTGTGACGACCATTGAGGAGTTTGAACCCTCTGCTGGTTCTCTCTCCGATCGTAAGGACTGTATTTTTTCTTAAAGTCCTTTCTCTTTTCGAGACCAACAGCTCTCACAGTATCAAGCTCCGTCTTCATTCTTGACATCTCATCGTCAGCATGAGAACCAAAGAGAGATTTTCCATTAAACGGCAGATGAAGAATTCGGTGTTGCGCTTCAGGTTTAAGACCCGTAAGCCTTAGCCAAGCTAAGCGTCTTGCACAGAGCCCATGAGCATAGCCATGTGTAGACAAGTCGGAAGCATCTGCAGCTGCGCTAATCACCTGGTTAGCCACTAGCCCACCTTCATGAAGGATTTCAAGAAAATCATGCTGGTCTTCTTTGGGAAGTTTTTCTGCAAACCGAGACAAGGAATCCCATAGTGCGCGGTCATAGCGACCCAGTAAAGCGGAGATGCTGGCAACCTTCATGTAGGAAGCAGAGGCGGCACACATTTTCTTTCCTACGGAGTCCATAGCTTTGCTGTCTTTATCAGGAGGCACAGAGGATGATGCCGCTCCTGTCTGATTCTTACGTGACGATGACCGAATCAGGTTGTGGCTCAGACCTCAGAAATAACGGATCATTGTCCGGAGCCTTATACTTCTTTGCGATCCACGAAGGAACCGCTCCCAAAGATGCAGGAGTTAAGAACTTGTGCTCCGCAGGCTCTAACAGACCTGGAACCAGAGGAAGTAAAGGCCTTGATGATAATTTCTGATGCAAAGTTTCGAAAATGACCGTTGTCTTGGCAGTAGAGACAGGCATCTCGATATTAAATTTCGCTGCTCCACGACAGAGAACTTCATTAAAAGTAATCACGTCATCAATCGGTGATATCCTACTTGGAGGAGTTGATGACAACGTTGGCGAGTAGTTCCTCTTCGAATTTGTAGACCTTGTCGAAGATCTAGCATCGCGTCTTCTAGAAGAGTGGTGACGCGAAGACCTAGGAGAGGGTGAAGTTTGCCTCCTCTCCGATGGAGACTTTCTAGGAGGAGTACGCTCACGTCTTCTAGGAGAGTGCACCAGCTGTACAAGAGGTGATCTTGATCTTGAAGCAGGTCTGACCGACACAGGAGACCTGGAATAAGACCTTGGAAGGTTAATCCTCCTTATCTTCCAGTCTCTGATCTTCCCCAGCCATCGTGGCGAGATATTAGCCCCTGTAGGTGAAGGTGCTCTTGAGGGCTCTGGAGAGATTTGTACAATCCGCAGCCCAGGGGAGGAAGAGGAACTCCCAGAAGACACAATAGAAACCTTAGACCGGTGTTTGGACACCGTTCTAGGCCTCTTTGCTGCAGGAGACGTCGATGACAGCCTCCTCGATGTCGATTTTTCCAACGGCGATTTCCTCGACGGCGACTTCCTCGGCGGCATTCTCCTCGGCGGCGACCTCCTCGGCGCGACCTCCTTGGCGGTGACCTCCTCTTCGACGACGATTGCCTCTTCGGCGTTGACATCATGCGCCTCGACGGCGATGATTTTCTCGGCATCGTGTGCCTCGACGTCGCATGGCTGGGGCTCTTCGACGTCGAAACCTCTACTGCCCGGTTCGACGTCGACGTCATTGCACCTCTCGACGGCGACCTTGACTGATGTTTCAAGCCTCTCGATGGCAACCGTCGACGTCGATGAGACGACGTCGAGTCCCGCCCTCTTGCAGTCGTAGGAGAGCCAGACCTGGACCGCCTACGCTCATGTCGCTTCTCACCTTGCTTCGACGGCGAATTCTTCTTCGACGGCGAGGGATGTTTCGACGTCGACGTATGCCGCGACGGTGATTTCGATGCTGATTTTGAGCACACGGGTACCTTAGAAGAAGATCTGTCCCTCGAATTTGAAGGAGACCGATGTTTTCTCTTCTCCCCTCTGTCATTGCGCTCTTTGTGTTGAGAAGAAGGCTTCCTGGAATGAAATTCTTCTCTTCCACTCAAAGTTTCTCCTCTGTCATGTAGGGACTGAAGCCTGCTCTTCTCTCTCTCTCTCAAAGTCCTATTTGACAGCTTGCTGCAGTGGTAGCAGAGTTCTGGCTTGTGAGAAGATGGTAGACAAGCTACACAGACCGAATGAGGGTCTGTCTTGGCCATTTTTTTACCACAGGCCGGACACTTGACAAATAAGGCCGGCATTATGACTGGAAAAATAGCCAAAAGCCAGCAACAAATTGTTGGATTAGTCAGATAATGACTAAAGACGTCGAGTGAAGACGAACAAATTAGAGAAATACCAGAAGAAAGTGAAAAACATATCACCAACTGGCGAGCTCAATGCTCCAGGATCCTCACAGAAGGAGCCGGAAAAAAGAACTGACCTAACTGTCACCTGTGGTGCATGATGGGAGCCTGGAGGCTCACAGAGGTCTTAAAGGCACGGCGCCAGATTTTTCTGTTGTTACAATGCAGCCTATCTAGGCTAAAGCTGCCTCTATGATCCTGCCTGTTTTTACCTTTGAAAATAAAGGTTGTGTGTTTCAAAGAAAACCAAGGCAGTGTTTTCTTCTTTGCATTGTCATATAATGTATTTTATATGTCTTTATTTAGAAAATGTAAAGATTTTACAGGCAATTGTGGCAGTTTTTTTAGCCTAGTATGGTTATATTGGGCTGCATATGTATATGCATATTATCTATATATATATATGGTTATTTTATGCGTATTTATATGTATTTATATATATAGGTAGATATATGCATATTATTGGCTATTGCTCCGGGGTCCCGCACGTGGGCGGGACTATTCAGTGCTTATGACTATTGATGAGTATCCCCTGGAAGAGAACAACATGTCTTCTCCCTCTAGAAGGGTGGAATGTGTGATGACATCAGTTCCGCCCTTTTTTCCGTGCCTTCGAGGCACACGGACGGACCAATGACAATAGACATATACACAGTATACGCAGTACAAATATCAAGGTAACACACACAGTGTGAAGCAAATGCAATAAAACATTTGAAATAAACAACTCCTTGACAATAAAATAAATACATTACAGAAAACTCTGGTATAGAAGAGTGGACAACGGGGAGGCGGGTGGGTCAGTGAGGAATCCACAGGCAGATATTGTATCTACCAGAAAAAGCGTTATCGAAGGTAAGTAACTTGTTCTTCTGATAGATACATCTGCCGTGTGGATTCCTCACCTTGTGTATAGAGTCCCACAGCAGTCCCCACTCCTGGAGGAGGGTGTCCACTCTTCTAAACCAGGAAATCCTGGAGAACAGAGCGTGCAAAGTGACCGTCCCTCCTCACTTCGGAATCCAAGGAGTAATGCTTCGCGAAAGTGTGGAGGGAAGACCAAGTTGCCGCTCTATAAATATCCTCTACAGGAACACCTCTAGCCAATGCCGAGGTTGAAGACTTAGCTCTTGTAGAATGAGCCCTTACACCCTCTGGTGGTTCCTTAACGGCCAAAAGAGTAGCAGATCTTTATACAGAGGAAAATCCATCTCGACAAGGTTCTTTTATGGACCGCTCTTCCTTTCTTGCAGCCAGCAAACCCAATGAAGAGCTGGTCATCCAAACGAAAGACTTTAGATCTGTCCAAGTAAAAGGACACCGCCCTTTTGGGGTCCAGACGGTGCAACCTCTCCTCATCCTTAGAAGGGTGTGGGGGAGGATAAAAGGTAGGGAGGGTAATGGATTGACCAAGGTGGAAAGGAGTCACCACCTTTGGAAGAAAAGCAGCCCTGGTCCTAAGAACCATTCGATCAGCATGAATGGTCAAGAAAGGGGGCTTGTAACTAAGAGCTTGAAGCTCACTTACCCTCCTTGCCGAGGTTATTGCAACGAGGAAGACTGTTTTAAGAGTCAGAAGCCTCATATGACATTTGTGAAGAGGCTCAAAGGGAGCACCCATCAAAAAGGTCAATACAAGATTTAAGTCCCACTGAGGTAAAATAAAAGGAGTAGGAGGGAACTTATTTGTGAGGCCCTTCAAAAACCTTAAAACTACAGGAGATTTAAAAAGAGAAGGCTGGTCAGGCAAATAAAGAAATGCCGACAGCGCTGAAAGATAGCCCTTCACTGTGGCAACAGCAAGTCCCTGTTGTGCCAGAGAAAGGGCAAACTGGAGAACATCAGACAAATGGGCTCTCAAAGGGTCAATAGATTTCTCCCCACACCACGTGACAAATTTTGACCATCTATAAGAATAGATAGACTTAGTGGAGTCACGCCTGGCTGACAAGATGACATCCACAACGTCAGGCGGGAGGGAAAAGGAATTCAGGTTGCCCCGCTCAATCTCCAGGCATGAAGGTGTAATGTCTGGAGGTGGGGTTGTAGAACCTGCCCCTCCATCTGTGAGAGGAGGTCTGCCCTGAGAGGGAGATGGAGCTGCGGGTGAGAGGAGAGGTGGAGAAGATCTGTATACCACACCCTTCTTGGCCAGTCCAGGGCGACCAATATGACTTGGGCCAGGTCCTGGCGAATCTTCCTCAGAACCCGAAGAATCAAGGGTATGGGAGGAAACGCGTAAAGGAGTTGATTTTCCCAACTCAACTGAAACGCGTCCCCCAAGGCTCCTTGCAACGGATACTGGAGACTGCAGAATGACAGGCAGTGAGCATTCTCGCGAGTGGCGAAGAGGTCCACCCGAGGAGACCCCCACATCTGAAAGATGTCGTGAACCACCTCCGGGTGAAGCCTCCACTCGTGGTCGGCAGAGAACTGCCGACTGAGACTGTCTGCACGAACATTCATAACTCCGGCCAGATGATTCGCCATCAGACAAATCTGATGGTCCTGAACCCAGGACCAGAGACGCAGAGCCTCTCTGCAGAGACACTGCGATCCCACACCTCCCTGCTTGTTGATATACCACATCGCGGTCGCGGTCGTGTTGTCCGTCAGGACCTGGACCGAACAACCGCGAAGGGAAGGGAGGAAGGCCTTGAGCGCCAAACGTATCGCCCGCAATTCTAGAAGGTTGATGTGAAGCAACCTTTCCTCTGGAGACCAAAGACCCTTGACCTCCAGATCCCCCAGATGAGCACCCCACCCTAGAGTGGATGCATCCGTTATCACTATGGCCACCGGAGGAGGCAACTGAAAAGGCTTCCCCTGAGACAGGTTGCCTTCCATGCCCCACCAAGACAGATCCGCCGTAGCTTCTCTGGAGATCGTCACTGACTCCCTGAGATCTCCATTGTGCTGATACCACTGCCTGCGGAGGCACCACTGGAGCGCCCTCATGTGCCAGCGTGCATGGTTGACCAACAGAATGCATGAAGCCATCAGACCGAGCAGGCGAACGACCTTCAGGACTGTAACGACCGCTCCATTGTAAAATAAAGGAATCATTTCCTGTATGTCGTGAATCCTTTGAGGAGGAGGGAATGCACGACATACAGTTGTGTCCAGTACAGCACCTATGAACAGGTTGCGCTTGGAGGGCACCAGGTGAGACTTGGGTACATTTATCGAAAAACCCAACCTGTACAACAACTGGGTTGTCTCCTGCAGATGATGGAGCACTCTCTCTGACGACTCTGCTTTGATCAGCCAGTCATCCAAATAAGGGAATACAGGAATCCCTGACCTTCTGAGATGCGCCGCCACCACTGCCATCACCTTGGTGAAGACTCGAGGCGCAGTAGTAAGCCCAAACGGAAGGACCGCAAACTGCTAGTGCTTCGATCCCACCGTAAAACGGAGATACTTCCTGTGCGACTTCAGGATGGGGATGTGAAAGTACGCATCATGCAAGTCGAGCGACAGCATCCAGTCTTCTTCCAGCAGTGCCTGAAGAACCTGAGCAAGGGTGAGCATCTTGAATTTCTCTTGTTTCAGATAAAGATTTAAGATCCTGAGATCCAGGATTGGACGAAGCCTGCCATCCTTTTTGGGAATCAGGAAATACCGGGAGTAGCATCCCTGACCCCTTTCCTGCTCTGGGGCCACCTCTATCGCACCCTTTCTTAACAGAGTTTGAACTTCCTCCTGTAGGAGCAACAGATGTTCCTCTGAGCAATATCCCTGGCAAGGAGGGTAATTGGGAGGGAATTCCCGAAAGGGAAGAGCATACCCATTTTCTACGAGATTGAGAACCCAAAGATCTGATGTAACCGATTCCCAATCCCGTAGAAAGTGGGTAAGCTGACCCCCCACCGGACCCACATGATCCTGAATGGCGGATCAAGGGCTGCTTTTCTGTGGCTGGGGGGTTGGAGGAGGTGGAGGAGGAAGAGGCTTGACGCCCTCGAGGATGTGCCCTTTGCTTTCCCCTGTATGACCTATACAAGGTATTTTGCTGCTGCTGCTGCTGTTGTTGCTGCTGTTGACCTTGTCTATAGGTGCGAAAAGAAGAGCGTCCAAAACCTCTGAACTTTCTGGTCGTTGAACCTCTTACTTGAAGACCAAGAGATCTAGCAGTTGCCCTGCTATCCTTAAATCTCTCTAAGGCTGTATCTGCCTTTTTGCCAAAGAGACCAACTCCATCAAAAGGCAAATCCAAAAGTGCAGACTGTACATCCGTAGAAAAATCCGAGGACTTCAGCCAAGCTGACCTTCCAGTGGCAACCGCAGTGCCCATGATCCGTGCAACAGAATCTGCAGTATCTAGACCGCTCTGGATAACTTGACGAGCTGCTGCTTGAGTATCAGATAATACCTCCTCAAAGTCGCCCCTGCAGTCCTCTGGAACCTTAGGAATCAACAAACGCATTGAGTCCATAAGTGCGTGCACATATCTTCCCATAAGGCAAGTGGAATTCGTTGACTTTAATGCCATACTTGCGGAGGAGAAAGTTTTCTTGGCCACTTGATCTTGTTTCTTGGCCTCCTTGTCACCAGGCACTTGGGGAAAAGCACCAACTGACTTTTTAGAGCACGCAGCCTGAATCACTAGACTTTCAGGAGAAGGGTGAGATGATAAAAAGGCAGGGTCCTCGGGAGCCACCCTATATCTCCTCGCCACACTTTTTGAGACAGCAGGAGCAGAAAGAGGCTTTTTTCACACCTCCATAATAGGCTCAGTTAATGCCTCATTAAATGGGAGTAATGGTTCTACAGCTGAGCTCGGAGAATGAAGTACCTCTGTAAGTAGATATGACTTAAACTCAACAGTTGGTAATGTCAAGCCTACAAGTCCTGCTGCCTTTTTCATTACCACGTGATATGGCTGGACATCCTTTGAAGGCGTATCCGGACCTGATGGTAACACCCACTCTGGGGAAAAATCAAGGCCACTAGCATCAGCCAACTCTTCGAAATAATTCTCATCCAGTTCACCTTCCTCCAAGTCTGAATGAGACTCATAATAGAATAAAAAGAAGGCGGGAAACATGGCGACAGCTAGTTGAGCTGCCGCGGTGCTCCGACCTGAGTTCCTGTCCAATGGTTAGTTGCGTGAACAACGAGTGAGCAAGCAAGCTTTTGCGGGCAGCTGGCAGATCGGTGGATGGATCGGAGGACGGACGGATTCAGGCACGGATTCAGGCACTCATTTAAAAACATAAAATTCGGTGTCTGAGTGCCTCGGCGTATCGCGCCTGATGTGCGGAGCTGGAGTGTGTTTTGCCGTCCCAGAAGGGGGTGGTCTAGGCGGGGATTCAGCCGGCAATCCGGCAGCCGGGAGTACTGCAGCCAAGCCCATCCCGCCTCCTAACCTTGAGCGGATTATAGCAGGGAAAAGGCTCGACTATCAGCTTTCTTGCACGGCAACGAGGCAGGCAGTTTTTGGGTTACAGCTTTGGACCTTCGCAGCGCTGGAGCTCCGCCGTGCGAGGAAGATCCGCAGCCTTTTTCTGGGACCACGAAGAAGCTTGGTGGAACCCCGCTTCAGCTCCGGTGTCTCCCTGGTACCTGGTAGGAGGTGTGGTGGGGAGGGGGAGGGGGAGAAGGATTCATGGGCTGTAAGTCCAAGTATAGAGGCTGCATCAAACAGTGTAATATCTGTGCCTGCTAATCTGGAGGCCCCTGATTATAGCCCTACCCCCAGTTTGTTGCCCCCCTCAGAAAGAAGTACTAAAGTGAGCACCCCAAGTATAAAATCTAAAGTCAGAAGGAGGGGGAGAGGGGCTGTTGGTGGGAAAACCAAAACTGCTGGGGAGGCCATTGACTTGGGTGCGGGGGTTGAGGTAGAATTAAGTTCAGAGGCAATAGCACCTTCAAGCCAGATAGCACAGGTGGACCCCTATAAAAATAAAGTCTCCTCATATTTGACTGGCGAAGTTAAAGCGAAACGCGCTTTCACTTGTAAAGCGGCAAAGAACTCTAAACGTACCAAAAACGCCAAAGCAGCCAGTAACGCAGGGGCTAAGATAACGCCGTCTTTGCGGTCCTATTTTAAGGTCGTCCCGCAGATCTTGCATCTTGCATCTTGCAGAACAACATTTGCTTGAAGTCACCTCTTATACAATGATGTCGTCGGCACACCATGAGTCTGCTGCATCTGCCACAGACACAGACCTAAATATTTCTACCTCAGTGTCGGTTCCCGTTATAGGGCTCCTCTCTACCACAATAAAGACAGTAAATACCTCGCAGGGCTTGTCTGTGGTGGTAGATGAGAACATAAATGCAGGGGTAAATATAGTAGATGCCACAGATGATTTTCAAGAGGCAAGTGTAGATTCAGGATTACAAGCCGGGTTTGAGGCTGAAAGCGGAGATAATGTGGATGGTCCTTTAGCTCAGACTATGAACCCTTGTGGTTCGTCGACTATTCTCCTCTCTAATACTCCGATACAAAAACCAACAGATGGAGTATATTCTAAGGAGCCACCGACCGCTTGTTCACCAGCTAACTGTGAAGAAAATCTAAAATCCTCCACATATACCACAGAGCCTCTAACTACTTTGCCGACGCTCTTGCCCCCTTCAAATCATATGGCTACAGCCTCGTCATCGTTAGCTCCTAAACTAGGGTCACTGTCACCTAAGTTGCTGTTTAATACTGGGGCACTACAGGAGGACCTACGGGGGGCCACGGCCACGGCCTCCGGCACCTCTGACGCCTCTGACACACACCCATACTCAGGTAGTGGGGTAGATCCACCTCTAGCTTCATATCTTCAGGCAATATTTTCTTCGCTAACAACGGATATCAAGAAAGGCTTTGAGGCCTCGGCAGTTATCCAATCGGAAATTCTGAATTTTTGCAAGTCATTAGACAGCAAAGTAGGCAGCCTTGCTACAAGAACGGAAAGATTAGAGGATACAGTGACAGGTATAAATCTACACCTGGACGAAGCTAAGATGGATATTGTCAAGCTTAAAAAAGAGGATCTGATGCTGGCGGAGAGGTTGGAGTCCTTGGAGAAGAACGCGCGCCGTAGCATTCTTAACATCCCAGAAGGTAGTGAGGGGTCAGACATCAAACAATATATCACCCAATTGTTAAAGGAATCCTTGAGATTGGATCAATCGGTAGAGGAGCTGTCTCTGGACATTCAACGTGTCCATAGAGATGCTTTTAGGAGGAATCCCCAAAGAACAAAGCCGAGGAAAATACTTGTGACCTTCCACACGTATACCCTAAAAGAGTCCATTTTGAGTTTGGCCCTAAAACAGAAGTCATTGAGTGGGAAGGGATTTAACTTCCAGATTAGATCAGACCTCTCAAGAGCCACGCTTGACAAACAGTGGGAGTTGGGGAGGAGGTTAGATGCCTTTAGGAGCCTAGGTGTGGTAGCCCAGCTAGTTTTCCCAGTGGCTTTAAAGGTTATGCACAATAATACAATGCACAATATACGATCGGTGCAGGCAGCAGATGAGCTGTTAATCTCTTTGGGGAGAGATAAAGATAAAAACAAGGGGACCTCCAGTTAAAACAGTAAAGTATAACTTAGTGACGGGAAAGAGAGGTTGCTATTAGAGGATTAGCCTTAAAGGGACTTTCTATCGGATTAGGGAAATCCGTAAATATTCTAATGATTAACATAAAACTATGGAAAACAATGTCTGGTTTCTTTATCTTTGTGAAGCGCCACTTATTTCTTTTTTTACTGTATTCTTTTTTGCTTTTTTATTTTTCACTCACGCACAGGGAAAAGGTAACAATTAGTTAGGACAGGAACTCAGTAGGGGTGCTATCTTCAGGTACTTCCAGATAGATAGAGCAAGGGTTTCCCAGGGGGTGGAGGGAGGTTTGTGGGGGCACGTAGGGGGGGTGCAAGCTAAAATTCTAAAAAAAATCCTCATTTTTAGCTCGTTGTTATTTTCTTGGTTATGGAGAGGTATAGGCTTGGAGGTAAATGTCGGTATTGTGGGTAGATCTTTCTTTGCCTTGAGTGTTGGTACTGGGTGGTGGCGCAGAGGAAACTGCTCCCATGGATAAGCTTAAAGTTCTTTCATGGAACATCAACGGCCTGCGTACCAGTCCAAGAAAGTGAAGATTATGCAGTACCTTCGCCATTTTGACGCTCAGGTCCTTCTACTTCAAGAGACCCACCTCACAGAAAACGAAATGCTTTCTCTTGTTAAAAATAGGTGGGTTGATTTCTGCGTATCCACTACACAAAACTCTTTAAAAAATCTTTGAAAGCAAGGCTGGTTGATAAACTCGCAGACCCTGGGCGCAGATGGCTTATTGTTTCGGTAGTTATAGCCGGGGCCCTGGTCACCTTAGTGGGATACTATGTGCCTAACCAGGATGATCCATCAGCTCTGAACTTACTGTTTTCCCATCTCCTTCTTTATCCGGAACCGATTATTCTGGCCGGAGATTTCAATGTGGTTTTAGACCCTAATTTGGATAAATCCCCGTCGAATAGACCGATACTTCCATCTAAAATTAGGGCCTTTCTAATCAAGAAGATGAAGGAGTTTGGATATGTGGATATATGGAGACTTAAGTCTGGGCTAAAACAGGGCATTTCATTTCGTAATTATAAGCATCATCACCAGTCAAGAATACATTTAGCGCTGGTCAGTCAGGAATTAGTTAAATATGTGCAGAGTGTCTATTTGCTTCCTTTCCATCTATCTGATCATGCATCTCTATGCTTGGAATTGGTTGGCCTGTCAAAAAATACTCATTCATCACAGGAGCCAAAGAGGGACAATTGCGACAAGGATAGGCCGCCCCCCACTCATAACACTATCAACAATAGTGGCCTTTCCTCTGGTTCTTAGGAATAAATATCCCTAGACGACTCTTTTCACTAATTCAACTAGGCAATGTGGGTCACATACTCCCTTGGAGCCTACTGTGCTACTTATAGTCACAATTCTATCATGCGTGTATAAAAACAGATTATGTGTGTGTTTGTAGAACAATACCCCAGATGGCTACAATAAACTACTCCACCCTTCAACTGTGAAAAAAGGGGGAGGGGGAGTCGACAGGGCCTCACGGGAGCAACACCCGGGGGGGGAATATTACAGACTGGTACTCGCCTGTGTCCCCGCTTCTCATCATCAGCGCCTGTCGACCCAAACAAAATGGGAATACAAACAGTGTGCAACAAAAACAAACCCAAAATGTGTAATAACGTTTTGGTTGACCCTTGAAACTTTAAAAAGAGCTGTGCTGAACTAGCATCTATAACTTTATTCTTTGCTGTTCGCTCACTCTAATAAAACAAACAACCAACATGTTTCATCACCATTCTTACTTAGCTGGTGATTTCTTTAGGGTCTTGTTCGGGTCAGCGGGTAATTAGCACCTTTAAAAATTCTCCATCTATTGTACCTGCAAGGGGTAGAGACAACAGAACACAAACACACATACATTCTTTAACTGTGTCACACTGTCTAGTCAGGCCGTTTAAACATACACCACTCCGGAGCCCCTGGAGTCACTCATATATCATGAAGGCTAACTTAATACTTTACCAGGTGGCCCCTGTTGTGTGGCCTACCGGCCCCCGTTGAAGAATTTATAAATATATGAGTGACTCCAGGGGCTCCGGAGTGGTGTATGTTTTAACGGCCTGACTAGACAGTGTGACACAGTTAAAGAATGTATGTGTGTTTGTGTTCTGTTGTCTCTACCCCTTGCAGGTACAATAGATGGAGAATTTTTAAAGGTGCTAATTACCCGCTGACCCGAACAAGACCCTGAAGAAATCACCAGCTAAGTAAGAATGGTGATGAAACATGTTGGTTGTTTGTTTTATTAGAGTGAGCGAACAGCAAAGAATAAAGTTATAGATGCTAGTTCAGCACAGCTCTTTTTAAAGTTTCAAGGGTCAACCAAAACGTTATTACACATTTTGGGTTTGTTTTTGTTGCACACTGTTTGTATTCCCATTTTGTTTGGGTCGACAGGCGCTGATGATGAGAAGCGGGGACACAGGCGAGTACCAGTCTGTAATATTCCCCCCCGGGTGTTGCTCCCGTGAGGCCCTGTCGACTCCCCCTCCCCCTTTTTTCACAGTTGAAGGGTGGAGCAGTTTATTGTAGCCATCTGGGGTATTGTTCTACAAACACACACATAATCTGTTTTTATACACGCATGATAGAATTGTGACTATAAGTAGCACAGTAGGCTCCAAGGGAGTATGTGACCCACGTTGCCTAGTTGAATTAGTGAAAAGAGTCGTCTAGGGATATTTATTCCTAAGAACCAGAGGAAAGGCCACTATTGTTGATACTGTCAAAAAATACATCTAGAACATGGTTGTTTGACCGCTCCTTCCTTAATGCTCCAGAAGACATTTCCTTTTTAAAATCAGAAGCACAACATTTTTTCGACAATAACATAGGGTCCGCTTCCCCAGGTAATGTCTGGGAATGCGTTTAAGGCATTTCTGCGAGGCCTAATCACCAACAAGGTCTCGTATAGAAGGAAGATCTATAGGGACACGGTCACCTCGCTGGAAGCTGATTTAGCTAGGGTGCAGGAGAATATCCAGTTACATCCCACAGCACCATCAGATATTTATGAAGATTGGCAAAATAAGCTAATCACATTAAAAGGGGAACTGGGCTCAACCCTAAATGCACGAGTTCTCCAGAGATGGGATGCCAGTAAAATGGCCCATTCTGAATACGGAGAAAGTGCAGGTAAGCTCCTGGCATGGAAGGTAAAGACAGATCGAGTCAGAAATAACATAGATCATATCAAAGTTGAAGGAGTGGCCCACTCGCTAGATAGTGACATTAGAAATGCCTTTCGTGATTTTTTTAAGGACATCTATCATGAGGACAAAACTATAGAGGCGAGGCAAGTGCATGATTGGCTGATCGGAGTATCTCTCCCTTCTCTTTCATCTGACCAGAAAACTACCTTAGACAGACCCATTACGAAGGAAGAGGTCACTGGAGCTATCACAGATAGTAATAAGGGCAAGGCATCAGGTCCCGATGGCCTCCCTTCCGAGGTCTACCAGGCCCTCTCACCAACAATAGTCCCCTCCTTAACCCAGTTATTTAATCAGAAATTCCGCGAGGGTTCATTTCCACCAGATTCATGGAATGATGCTTCAATTACTTTGATATTGAAGCCTGGTAAACCAGCTGATAGCTGTGGCTCGTACAGACCGATCTCCATTTTAAATGCAGATTATAAGCTTTTTACATCTGTCCTTGTCAGAAGACTTGGGGAGGTGGCACCCTGTATTCTACATCAGGACCAACGAGGCTTTGTGAAGGGCCGCCAGCTCTTTGGGCTGACTTACGATCTACTGGGAGCCATAGATATGGCTACAGCGGACTCTCTGCCCCTAGCTGTGATCACGTTGGATGCCACTAAGGCCTTCGACAGGGTGAATTGGGAATTCCTGTCGGGGGTCTTGGGGAAGTTCAACATAGGGGAGAGTTTTCACAGAGCAGTGAGTCTACTGTATAGGAACCCCACAGCTTCTTTACTGGTGAATGGGGAATTGTCAGCCCCTTTTAACATCACTCGGGGAACCAGGCAGGGCTGCCCCCTCTCCCCTCTCCTATTTGATTTATATATCGAACCCTTTGCCCAACGGCTGAGGGACGACGTCAACATCAAGCCTTTTATCTATTGGAGATGGGAGAGGAAAGTAGCCCTGTACGCTGATGACATTCTTATCTTCTCTTCAGATCTGCGTACAGCACTTCCCACGGTCATCGCACTGGCACAAAACTACGGTGAGATATCTGGATATCAAATGAATGCATCCAAAAACCGAGATGATGCTGTGGAATGAGGCTGAGCCAGTGGCAGGGGCTCAGCTAAGTCAGTCTATGCGCTATCTGGGTCTTACTATCGTAAAAGACATAGATAAGATCGTACAGTTGAACTTTAACATTGTTGCGAGGGAGTGTAAAAGGCTTATGAGGTCTTGGTCATCGCTCCCCCTTTCCATCTTGGGTAGAGCTAACCTGGTTAAAATGTCTATTTTACCCAAAATCACCTTTTTGTTCAATACCGCCCGTTATACTTTGAACCCTCCATTTTAACAAAACTTCAAGGCCATATTAGTTCTTTTATCTGGAATGACCATATACCACGGATAGCATGGAAAAAGATCAGGCGTCGCAGGGAAAAGGGGGGCCTGGCAGCACCTGACTTACAACTTTATGCCTTGGCTTTTCAATTTTCCCACGCCAGGATGTTGCTTAAAATGCCGACCAACGTAGGGGTAGGCATTATGTTTTCCGCACTATTTAGCGGAGAGGAGCAGGCCAGTAAGGTTTTTTGCTTAAATTTGGGGATCCTAAGTTTTAAAAAAAAGTTAAATTGAAGATTTTGTTGGATTTACAAGAACATGGGTTCAATTAAGAAGTGCCATTAAGGTGGGGTATTATGCAAGTAGGTCTCCACTGTGGGACTCCCCGGGTTGTCCGGCGTGGCTTCTTGATAGCTTGACAACATCCTTGAGAGAGGCTGGTCTGGAAGTCTGGGGGGACTTTTACCTAGACGGTGTTTTGCTACCTTGGGACTACTTATCAGCCAGAGTGGGGTTGAGGCTATCTAGATTTAAATATCTACAGATAGTGAGCTGGACCCATGCACAGAGTTCTGTTAGGGGTAGATTTCAAATGGGAGGGGATAGTAGAATATTGACCCTGATGATGGATAAACCTCCTGTAACTAAGGAGATCTCATTCTGGTACAATTTAATACTAGAAGAGGTGGATGGGGATTTTACCCTACCTGAAACATTATGGAATTCCTCATTCATGGGGAAAGATCTTGAGGATATCTGGTACGCCTCCTTTAAGATCCTTTGGGACACAGTCAAGCCAGCGTGGTTGCGTAGGAACCAACTTTTTACGCTACATAGAGCGTACTATTCCCCACAGAGGTTATCAAAGTTTTCGACTGACTCCATCGTGGCCTGCTCTAAGTGCGAGTTGCTTGCAGCCTCTGACCTACACATGTTCTTCGAATGCCCATCTTTGTCATCTTATTGGGACTCTATCAGTACTATGCTGTCAACATCTTTAGGGTATCGAATCTCAATCAACACAATGCTAGCAATTTTCGGAACATCACCGGAAATACATGGTCCTGCCAAAAAACTTTTGTTTTACTGTATCCTGTTGGCAAGGAGAGAAATCTGCAGGAAATGGAAAGAAGCACTGCCTCCCACCCTGCTGGATTGGCGTATATCAGTCCTGCAAACGTCTAAAATCGACCTAGCAAGATCTGATAACCCCGAGAAACGGGGCTTTTGGCACCTCTTAAATTGGGTTTAGGTGTTTTCTCTTTTGACCGTGTTTCCCCCCCCACCCCCTCCCCCCCCCACAGTCCGATGATTAACGCTGCTTGGTCTGCTCTCCTCCCTCGACTCACCCAACGTCATGGCTTCCCCGAACTATAATGGGTGTCGAATAGCAGCAAAATCGCTCTTAAATAGTTAACACCTAGCGGTGCACCTTGTGGAGGGTTTGAACATTACTGAGTGCCAATCATAGTTGGTGAATGTCACTACCAGTCTACCTGAGACAGTATAGTTCATTTCCCTCGCCTAGTGCTCCTATGTGGTTTTCCAAGACCAAATGAGAAAAAAAAAAAAAAAAAAGAGACCCATAATACCTCTGTTCTTCCAGGAGACGTTGAGCTTCCCTCCTAGACCTCTCTTTAACACGGATCGCAGCCAGATCCACCATCGACTCCGACGGCGCCGGAGCCGACGTCGGTACAGAATCCGAAGGTTTAGAAGGATGCTCCAAGGATTTGCTTGTAGCGGGCGACGCCGGTGCTGGAGTCGTCAACCACACCCAAATTAAATGCCATTGGACCCATGGGACCCGAATGTGCACCAGAGGGGTACCATGATCTCGAGAATACTCCATACATAGCGTTCAGGAACGCTGATGGATACTGACCTGGTGCAGGAAAAGGTGGATGATCACCCTCAGGCCGATCTCGAGGCAGATTCGAATCTGGTTCTTCAACAGGAGCTGATTCTTCTTCCTCATTAGGAACTTCCTCGACCTCTTCTCGCGCCGGAGACGGCATCGGAGTCGGATTGGAAACCGGAGTCGGAGATTGAACCTGTGACTCCGAAGGCGAGGCTTCCTCTTCCTGATCCGAAACCTCTTGTGGTTGAATTACCTTTGATTTAACTTGCTTGGGCGATCTCGACCTCGAGCCCGACTTCTCATCCGAATGACGTCGAGACTCAGGTCTCCTTTTCTTGTGCTTCTTATGCGACCTCGAAGCATGATCCGACGAAGACTTCGAAGCCGACGCCTCTCGAGATCTTGATCTTGACCTCGACCTCGACTTCGACTTCCTCGAGCGGGATTTTGAAGACTTCTTTACTTTATCGGCTTTCAGTCTCGCCACAAGAAGTTTGGTCTCCCTCTTTCGTAGGGCCTTAGGGTTCATTTTTTGACACGAGGAACATCCATCTACGTCGTGGTCGGAGCTCAAACACCAAATACAGTCCTGGTGTGGGTCCGTAACGGACATTATTTTCCCGCACTCCCTGCAGGGCTTAAATCCAGTCTTCTTTGTCGACATTATAAGGAGGCAGAGAGGCAAGAGAACAAAGAAACGAAGAAAAATAGTAACAGAGTTACCAAAAGCTACTGAGTATCCCGAAACCGTTAGCGTCGACGACGCGGAAAAAAGGGAACTGATGTCATCACGCCGGCGTGGGCCTATTGTAGGCGTCAGTGACGTCAGCGGAGTCGCGTGCGATGCCGTGTCTCTATGACGTCCAAGTCCACGTCGGCGCGAAGCTACAAAAAGAATTTCCGAATGTTGCTGACGCAAGGGGATATTCACAAGGTGAGGAATCCACACAGCAGATGTATCTATCAGAAGTTAGCATTTACCCGCGAGGTTCATAATGCACTTAAGAGTATATGGTATGGCAATATCATAGAACAGCTATAAGGACATGGTTCCGAAAGCTGCAGACAGGCTCAGCTCATGCTAGAGCACCATCTCACACATAACCAAGCACTCTGCCTCCAGGATGTTAAGGCCTGCCATAGGAGTGACTTATAGGTTACTGTGTGTGTATTTTTAAGGGTAGATATAGGAATACTATACCTAATCAAGGGGTGAATACACGACCTTGCCCCAGCTGAGTGATCAGCCAGTTGTGTAAGTTTGAGTGGCCAGCCAGGGGTGGCATAATACATGCTGCAGCCCCTGGTAGACCTTGGTTACACCTATGCCCTGAGGACATAAGGTACACTTCTACAGGGGCTGATAAGGTGGACCAATTCCCAATTGTGTATGTACCTAGAGTACATGGTTAGAATTTAGAGAGAGTGCATCTGGGCTGTGGGTCTGATCAGCAGGCCCACAGCCACATCTAGGTCGAAAACCAGTAAAGCAAAAGCAAAAAGTGGGGGTGACCATAGGAAGCAGACCCTACTCTCCTACAAATATCTCTTGAAGGAACAATTACGAATTTGAAATGCACAGCACGCAAATGCAATGAAAGGGATATTTTGGACAAAATGAAAACAGTTTGCAGAACAGGGAGGAAAGGAGGGTCAGTAAGGAATCTGCGGCTAGACTATGTCTTTACGAGATAAGGATTTACTGAAGGTAAGTTCATCTGATAGAGACGTCTAGTTGCAGATTCCTTACCTTCGAAAAGATACTCAAGCAATACCATCCCAGGAGGTGGGTTTGTGTACTGATCGTACTACAAATGCCTGATTAGAACTAGCCGGTCTATAATAAGACAGACAAGACCAGACACTCTTAGGAAGTCAGGTGAGCAAGAGCAAACACTTCACCCCGAGAACTGCAGCAAGAACTACAGGCAAACAAAGTCAAAGACAGTGAAAAGCACGGTATTAGAGGTACCCATAACAGAGGAACAGATGTGTCAGTAGACAATTGTCAATATAAATACAACACTAGGTTGTTGCCACTCAGCTCTAGATATTTGACTTAGAAAACCATTACGTCAGTCAAACATACTCTGTAAAACACAGTGAAAATGTGCACAAAAACCGATCTCATGGGCAACTGGGACTCGGAGGACCAGAGGCAAAACAAATGCATTAGAGGCAAACCTGTCCTGAGCAACATAGAGAAAGTAACCTTAGAATAGATCCATGGTGGAAGAGCATGGATTAATACAACCACTGAAAAAATCGTAAAGACAAGTAAAACAAGTAGGGACAAGAGCAACGCTTGTGTTAAGAAAAAGGTCCCAGAGACAGAACAACACTGATGAGACCATTCAACTCATAGAATCCGTAGAGGTGGAAATAAGAGCTAGTGCATACATAGCGACTAAGTGAAGACGAGACCGCAAGATACTAATGAAAGGCACACCCACGTAAGTTATATGTAAGCACTGGTTACGATATGTAGCATAACACATTTATAAAGATATGCTCAATATATATGCACTGATATATACATAGATACACATATATATTCACTGAAAAAACAAAGGTCACAGGGATGTTATAGTTAGACTGACATTTCACTCGTAAAAAAACAGAGAAATTCAGCAGCCCAGCAATGCACTGCTTATGACCTCACATTTACATCCCTCATGGCATGGTCAGTGACATCTCAAATGACATCACTAATGACAGCTCACATTATATCACTGATGACATCAGCCACACTCACACGCCTACTCTGTGATTCATAGAGCCACTCACACATCAAGTCACCTATACAGTCACTAGAGCAACCACTAACTCACATATACAGACATTCATGCATCTATTCACTGACCAATACAGCGACTCACACATACAGATATACAGACACGTACACACCCACTCATACACCCATACAGCCATTGTCATACTCAGTCACCTATACAAATACTCACATACCTACTCACTCACCCATATAGTCACCCACACATCCATTCATTCACCTATCGTTACTCACACATCCACTAACTTACTCAGAAATACTAACACATCTACTCACTCATTTATACAGTCACTGAGATAAGTGCATACAACCTCTCACACACACTAACTCACCGATACAGCCACTCACACACCCATTCATTCACCCATACAACTACCAACACACACACACTCATTCACCCATACACCCACTTACAAACCCATTCTTGCACCTATACAGTCACTTATATACCCCGACTCCCACCCATACAGACATTTATGTACCTACTCAGTCACCCAGTCATTCACTCATGCACTCTCTCATTCACTATTGACAGCCACTGTCACACCTGCACCCTCACCCATACAGCCATGTATTCTTTCTCTCTTTCACCATTAAACCCACTTAAACACCAACTCACTCACCCATGTAATCAGTGATGTAAGCAGTGATGTAATTTGAGATGTCACGAGTGACATCACAGACCATGTCATAAGTGATGTAATATGTGAGGTCATAAGCAGTGCATTGCAGGGGCGTAAGTTATAGTCAGCTTCGCTAGTTATGGGCCAGATGTAAGACCATTTTGCATAGGCACAAATTGATTTGTGCATGCAAAAATGGCCGTACGCAATGTACGATGTACTCTCGTAAATTAAAATTTTGTGCTGCGACCTAATGGCGAGTCGCAAAAAAAGGGACCGCATTTGCGTATACCAAATCGTGACTCGCAAAATAATATGTACGGAGTAGTCGCAAATTACGACTAAGTACAAACAGGGCCATTTGCGCATGCAATTTACCACTAACCTGAAACAGGTGGCAACAAGTCTCAAACTATAAAAACAATCCCAAAATGCACCAGACCCTTTCCAAAATGGCTGCCCTGTATGTGATAGCGAGGAGGATGCGGATACTTGCTGCTCTGCAGAGGAGGATGAGACAGGAGAGGATTTTTAGTGTCAGGCTGACATTGTTTGAGAAGACGGAGGAAGACGTATATGAACAGTACAGGCTATGTAGCGCTGTCATCCTAGCCTTCATAGACACTCTGAAGCCACATTTGGAAAGCAGATCCCAGCGCAGCAATGAAATCCCAAACCATGTTCAGGTGTTGTGCTCCCTCCACCTATTGGCCACTGGTAGCTATCAAGACATATTTGCAGTGGCTGGAGGAGTGTCACAGAGTGCTCTATCACGTTTTTTCCACAATTTCCTAGATGCCCTGCTACGCCAAATCCATCAACACACCTATCTGCCAAGGAATGATGAGGAACTTGAAAATATCAAAATGCAATTTTATAGAATTGCAAGGTTCCCACAGGTCATACGGTGCATAGATGGGACTCATGTGCCCATATGTCCACCATCACGCGTCACCTTCCACGTACCCAAGAGAAACCTCCGATCCGCTGACCTCGCCCTTGCGGAAATGCCATGCATTATATTGTGCTTTTATCGTTTGTTTCAAACCGAATAAAGATTTTTGAACTATATCTATGAAATATTTTTTCAAAAGTAATTTCAGATCATAATCAGGCACACAATGGAAGGGCGAATAAAAAAGCAAATTAGAAAATTGTGAACAGAACTCAACATAAGAGCCAATCTGAGGAGCATTAAATAACACATATGATATGAAAATCTGTGCAATGCAGGAAGCACTATATTGACCTTACTTCATTTCTAGGTCTAGCTTCAACCAGCCCAAGCTGTCTGCCTCTACCCAGTTTAAGATTCTTACAGTGGAAAGTGTCTTTAGTACCTGATACCTTTGAAGGGCGTCTGTTTTCACATGAGCTTCCCTGCACCAGGCTTGGAACAGTGAAACTGTGACTGATTCTAAAAACATCTCTATTACGGTAAACATATCAGCATCTTCTCTCCCTGGTGGGGGTTCGAATTTTTACCGTATTCTGGGGGGAAGGCCTTGCTCTATTATTCTGTGATTTACACATTTTCAAATACATTTGTCTGACTCAACCAACATATAAAGCCCTAGGTGTCTTCCATAGTTTGTAGCTTTGTGATTCATGAGTACCCCTCACACAACTATGTGTACCAGGATGCAGTCCCTCTTACTCTGGCAGAATTACCTTCTTCCTTCATGGTTTGCTCTGAGATGAATCTTTCCAGTTTGGTCCTCAAGGGGATCTCGATTCCGTAGCTCCCCTGTGTCCCATCGTCCACCAGGATGAAGTGAGAGTGGTTGTTATCCAGACAGCAGAGACTCCCTTGGTTATCCACATACAAACAGTACTCAGTTGGGAGAACACCCTGAAAGGAAAACAAATGAAGAATGGCTACCTCTGATGGAAAAACATGAGGTGAGTGATCGTCACAGGGGCAGGCAGGTAAGCTACGCAAATAGGAGCCCTGATAAGGAAAGGCAGCCAGAAAGTGCACAGTGAATAGTTTAAATCTGACTAAGAAAAATCTATGGAGCTCGTAACATAGCCATGTAAGGTAAGGCGCCGTGCCAGTGTTTACACAAATCTGAATGTACCCCTGTACAGTAGGCATATCAACCACCCTCCGAATTCTCTCATTCATTTAACTCGCTAAAATGTCATCATTACTTAAGTGTGGGAGGCAGCTGGCCCAATATTGGGAGAAATTAATAGGTCTTTGCATCCCAGACTTAGGCAAGTTTCACGAATATACCTTTATCTAGGGAATGGTCAGGCCTCTGTCCAGTTTCAGACAGTCGGTGAGCCCAGCTCTGTTTAAAGTGCTTTGGCTCATATACCAAACTCTTAGCCACAGGAGGAGTGATTGCAGCCTTAGGGAATCAGTTATCTATCCAATCCCAACCTCAGAGTAGCAAATAAAAGAGATAGTGCTACTGGGGACAGATAGTAGCCTTTTGATAAAATCATTCTCAATTGCTTCTAAAATCCGCCATAACCCAGGCCCTATAATAGGCGACGGCACAGCATTTGGCTTTATAAATGGCCACAAGTTCCTTGATCAACTTGTGGCCTAATCTGCAGGCAAAGTTAAGAAGCAGCAGCTCTGCTCGTCTTTAGGGGGCCTCATGCTAAGTGAGAGTCAAAGGGAATACCTAGCCATGAAAACGAAGGCACAGTGCTAACCTTGGAGCTATTAACTGCAAAGGCGGTGCAGTAATGCACCATAAATCATAACGTGCGTCTTAGGCTGATAGACCCTCAGATCTGAAACTGGTCAGAATCTGACAAAAATGGTCTAGCATGCGTTGTAAGCTGACTGCAGTCCTCGCCATTAGGACAGTATCGTCGGCATAAATTAACGTAGGAATGCTGCGGTCACACCTATGCAGGGGCAGTCAGCCTCAGCTTCAACACATTTCTCTCCAGGCAATTTATGTACAGTGGAAATAGGAAACGCACCAAAACACAGCCCTGATGCATGTCTCTTGCCAGGTTAAAGGCTGAGGTAGTCTGACCACGTGGCCGAATCTCATACTGACAGCGACCTCATTGTCAAGCTCAATGGAAATTGACAATGCACTGGTCGACCCCCATTTAGTCAATATTCTCCAGAACCTGGACCGGTTGACAGAATCAAAAGCAGTACTCAGGTCAATAAAAGCCAGATAAAAATTTCCCATCTGAGTCACCAGGTACTTGTTTATAAACAGATATCAATTGGGAGACTGCTCCATGGTGCTTAGACCCGGGTGGAAGCTGAATTGAACCTCTGAAAGTACATTGTGTTCATCGGCCCAAGTCTGAAGACGATCCAGCAAGATACAGTCCATAACCTTATCAACGATATGGGGAAGTAACATTGCAGGTCGCCTTTCGAGTCCTTTATGAATATAGGGACAATAATGGCTTGGGACCAACCTTTAGGTGGCCCAGTTGCAAAGGCTACATTAAGGACACTGGTCAGGAGCGGGGCCGCCGACAATGAGGTATTAGCCTTTAAACATGCCGAAATGTATCCCTTCTAGGCCTTGGGCACGCCCTGCCAGCCGTTCCCTATTACCAGGAGGACCTCACTCAACTCTATCTCAGGAGTAGCCAATGGTGCCACCTGGGGCAGAGAGTGCACAAGGGGCCCTAAGGTTGGCTCAGCTCGATCCTTGGTTAAATGATTTGCACTCTTTGTGGCAGGGCCCCATGTAAAGCTTTGTGGAGTGAGTGACCCAAAGGTCAGCGGGGATCACAGTAACAATGCCGGGGCAATTAGATTTCTCAAAGTAATTACAATTAACCACTGCCCAAAATGCCTTTATGTCCCTTAGCTCACTAGCTTCCCTAATGGAAATCTAACTTGCTAGGAGAGTGCTCTTATAAATGGATCTGCAGCTTCTAACCACCCAACACCACCCTCAGAGGAACACTCGTCTACAGACCACCCGGACCCCGACCACAGTTCAGCGACTCCATCGCCGACCTCATCAGCACCCACGCCCTCGCCTCCACGGACTACATCCTCCTCGGGGACCTGAACTTCCACCTCGAGAACAACAACGAGGCCAACTCTACCGCCCTGATCGTCAACCTCGGACTCAAACAGCTCGTAACGACACCCACCCACGCCGCTGGACACACACTGGACCCTATCTTCTCCGCAAGTCCCCACGTCTCATTCATCCACACCACCAAACGCCACTGGACAGACCACAGATGCGTCCACTTCACCTTCAGGAAACCCACCACACACCACCGCACCCAACAGATGCCACGCCGCTGCTGGGGAAAGATCACCGAGGACCAACTGACCACCACCCTCGCCCTGGAACCACCCGCCGACCCCACCGACCCCGACACCGCCGCCATCCACCTCAAACAGTGGATCAACGACTGCGCCGACACCCTCACCCCACTCAAGACCTCTGCCACCAATCACACCAACAAGAAAGCCGCATGGTTCACCAAAGACCTCCGGACCTCCAAGCGCACCTGTCGGAAGCTGGAGAAGAGCTGGCTCCACGACCGAACACCAGACAGCTACACAGCCCACAAGAACGCCACTCGCAGACACCACCAACTCATCAGGACCACCAAGAGGACCGCCTTCAAGGACCGCCTAGACAGCAACGCACACAACAGCAAAGAACTCTTCAAAATCGTGAAATAACTCTCCAACCCCAGCTCCAACACCAACGACATTCCACCATCACAAGACTCACTGGCCACCTTCTTTCACCGCAAGATCACTGACATCAACATCAGCTTCAACACCGCCACCCCCACATCCACCGCCGAGACCACCACCCCTGTGACCACCACCCGCACTAGACGCCTGACCGCCTGGTCCAACGTCAGCGACGAAGACACCATCAAGACCATGAACTCCATCCACTCCGGATCCCCATCTGACCCATGCCCTCACCACGTTTTCAACAAAGCCAGCACAGCCATTGCACCCCATCTCCGGAAAGAATCAACATCTCCTTCGAGACAGCAACGTTCCCAGAGAGCTGGAAGCACGCCGATATCACTGCCCTACTGAAGAAACCCAAGGCAGACCCCAACGACCTCAAGAACTTCCGGCCCATCTCCCTGCTCCCTTTCCGGTGAAAGTCACGGAGAAGATCGTCAACAGACAGCTGATCCACTACTTCGAAGACAACAACATCCTGGACCCATCCCAGTCCGGCTTTAGCAGCAACCACAGCACCGAGACCGCCCTCATCGCCGCCACCGACGACATCAGGATCCTTATGGACAAAGGAGAAACAGCCGCCCTCATCCTTCTGGACCTATCAGCAGCCTTCAACACGGTCTGCCACCGCACCCTAACAGCACGCCTCCATGACGCCGGAATCCAAGAGAAGGCCCTGGCCTGGACCACATCCTTCATCTCCAGCAGATTCCAGAGCGTCCGCCTCCCACCCTTCTGCTCCAAGACCACCAAGATCATCTTCGCCGTTCCACAGGGATCATCCCTCAGCCCGACGCTGTTCAATATCTACATGGCACCATTGAACCACGTCGCAAGACAACATAGCCTCAACAGCCTCTCCTACGCCGACAACACCCAGCTGATCATATCTCTCACCGAAGACCCCCACACCTCCAAGGCCAACCTCCACAGAGGAATGAAGGCCGTCGCCGAATGGATGAAAGACAGCAGGCTGAAGCTGAATTCAGACAAGATGGAGGTCCTCATTCTCGGCCCCAACCCCTCAGCCTGGGACGACTCCTGGTGGCCAACATCGCTAGGAACAGCCCCCGAACCCACCGACCACGCACGCAACCTGGGGGTCATCCTCGACTCCGCCCTCTCCATGACCAAGCAGGTCAACGCAGTCTCCGCTTCCTGCTTCAACACCCTCCGAATGCTCCACAGGATCTTCAAATGGATCCCCTCCTACACGAGAAAAACCGTCACCCAGGCCCTCGTCACCAGCAGACTGGACTACGGGAACACCTTCTATGCAGGAACAACAACCAAGCTCCTGAGACGGCTGCAACGAATCCAGAACGCCTCGGCACGACTGATCCTCGACGTGCCCCGACGCAGCCACATCACACCCTACCTGAGAGGTCTGCATTGGCTCCCCGTCAACAACAGGATCACCTTCAAACTCCTCATCCACGCACACAAAGCCCTACACAACGCCGGACCAGCATACCGCAACGACCGACTCAGCTTCTACACCCCCACCCGCAGCCTCCGCTCTTCCAAGCTCGTCATTGCCACAGTTCCACACATCCGGAAAACCACGGCCAGCGGCAGATCCTTCTCCTACCTCGCCGCCAAGACCTGGAACACTCTCCCTACCGGCCTACGACAGACCCAGGACCCTCGGGCCTTCAGAAGACTTCTCAAGACATGGCTTTTCGATCAGTTGCAGCCCCCCTACCCCCCCCCCCCCCAGCGCCTTAAGACCCTCACGGGTATGTAGCACACTTTACAAATGAAATGATTGAGTTATTGATTGATTTCTGCCCTCTTGGTATCATTTTTTGGACAGCAAGCTACTGGTTTGCACCTTGGTGCAATCAAGGTTGAATCATTTAGCAGGTGGTCTGCTGCCTAATTTAGCCGGGACCATAAGCAGTTCATAGGCCCTACTACAAATTGTATTAAAACTCTACAGAAGCTCCAAGCCATTTTCCTGCTTATAATCAGTGACTAGGCATTTTAGAAAATACGGGAGCGAGGAAGCCGCAAGCTCAGTTAGAAAGGTAGTTTCATCGATCTTGGCCCAGCTCTTGGTCACCCCACAGTTCCTAGAAAATGTTAAGGAGAGGGGATAATTCAGGCTAGTCTTGTTGGCAAAGATCGAGGCATGCAGTGAGAAGGCCAAAAGTCTATGGTCACTCAGTGGAGAGTCAACAAGGCTATAATCCAACACTCATTCCCGTAATGACTCTGAGAAAAGAATAAAGACAAAGGGGCTGATTCACAGAACTAATCTGAGACAAAATCCTAAATTTACTACTTTTGGTATTCACAGACGGCATTTAGTAGTAGTAAAGTTAGTATTTTGTCTTAAATTAGTATTTTGTCTTAAATTAGTATTTTGTCTAAAGTTAGTATTCTGTCTTAAGTTAGTATTTTTTCTTAAATTAGGATTTTGTTTTATTCTAGGATTTTGTCTTAAATTAGGATTTTATCTTAAATTAGTATTTTGTCTTAAATTAGGAATTTGCCGTAAATTAGTATTTTGCCTTAAGTTAGGATTTTGCCTTAAGTTAGGATTTTGTCTTAAGTTAGGATTTTGTCTTAAGTTAGGATTTTATCTTAAGTTAGGATTTTATCTTAAATTAGTATTTTGTCTTAAGTTAGGATTTTGTCTTAAGTTTTGGTTTTAAGACAAATTCCTACCTGAAATGCCACCGGAGCAGGATATCTGGGCACCTACAGCAAGAGTGCTAGGTGGACTTTGGGAATTGTCTGGGGATTGAGCTAGGGTGTATCATCTGTCATTGGTCAGTGACCACTATAAAACAAGCATTGGCATAGCCAATAGGTCTCGCCTTTGGAACCTTATAAGTATTTAGTTATGCAGTACAATATCCTTGGTGCAACAACATCAACTGTTGCCTGGCTAAACACTCATAAGGTCACAAAGGCAAGACCTATTGGCTATGCCAATGCTTGTTTAATCTAGAACATTCTACCCTTAGTGGGTGAATGAAAGGGAGGATGGACAGATGGATTGAAAGTGTGGGTGGATGGAAGGTAGCGGGGAGTGCGTGATAACTATTGGTAATATTGTTTCTGAGACCTCGTCCCTAAATCACCTGCTGTGTCTGAGCTTTGTATCCTCATCCACAGCTGCCGAAGGAGATCTACGGTAGCCACGAACGCCTTTGCCAGCCCTTTCAGGCAAAAGTTATCATGTGTCAGTGAGAGCAAAGAGAAGCGGCTGTAAAGGGACAGTACAGGACGCATTGATGCTCCAAACACTCCTCATCCTCCCTGGGACCTAAAAACAGCATGGCCTGGGAGTCCCACACTTTCAGAAGTATTAATGCACAGCCTCACTAGCTGCCCACAAGTGCAAACACATAAACCTGCTGATGTCTGACACAGGCTACTGCTCGTATCCTGAGAATCATGGTGTCTATAAGACACACACACACACACACACACACACACACATTCACATTCATCTGCACACAGACATCTGTTTGGACACAGACACTCACATGACTCCACACACTGACACACCACACAGTGCTCAGAGGGTACACAGAAACACACACTGACAGACATGCCCTGGCACGTGCAGGCATCTGCTGTCACGCATCTGTTCAGCCACACATGCTCGCAGTCGGTGCTACAAACAAATGTGCTGCTCACACTCAGGCTGTGCCGTGTCGGCTCTCTGTCGGCATCAGTGCCAGAGGGGGCTGCTCCCTGGCAGCTGCAGCCAGTGCGCACTGCACGCACTGCACAGAGGCTCCTGCGAAGGAGGTGTACGCACACGTCTCAGGGGAGCCCTCCAGCCCTGGGCACCCATGGGTGATCTTCCAGCCCTGCTGCT
Source organism: Lissotriton helveticus (assembly GCF_964261635.1). NCBI lineage: Eukaryota > Metazoa > Chordata > Amphibia > Caudata > Salamandridae > Lissotriton > Lissotriton helveticus. The sequence continues at coordinate 1,669,774,602 of NC_136069.1, read as the reverse complement.
GTGCCTCCTCTTGAGAGCCCCCATGCGCCCAGCAGCTGAGAGGATGGACTTCGGGGTGCAGGCAGGTGAGTGCTGCAGCGCCTAGAATCCACGGAGATTCGCGTGTCTTTGTTTACAACGACATAAGTAATGTACAGTAAAAGGACCTGGCGGTGGGAGTCCGCATGAGGGGAAGTGTACCCCAGTGAGTCTGTGCGGAATGTGCACGGTAGTGTGTGTGCCGGGAATCTGCATGCTATCTCTGAATGTAGGAAACTGCACAGTAATGACTGTTTCTTAATAGGGCAGCAGTGTATGAGTGAGTGTCAGGGGAGCGTAATTAACTACATTAAGTGTGTTGTACTATGAGGGACGTTAATCAGTGTTTGGGGTGTACCTGCACGCAGAATCAGTACATTTATAAGAAACCGTACAGCAACATGTGTGTCACAGTATGCAGGGGAATTATACAACTGGTGTAGGGATTTGCATATAACAGCAAACAAGCAACAAAGCTAACAGAAGCATGAGTGACCTTTTGGAATCGGTCAGCTCTTTTCAAGTACTCGTGCTTGTGGGGGCATCCACCTTGCAGGAGCAGATACGCGGGTGGCCACGTTATTGGAAACAGATGGCCCCTGTGCACAGCTGCTCACTCCCGCAAAGTTGATGACGCCACAAGCACGAGTGCTTCAAAAGAGCTGACCGATTCCAAAAGGTCATGTCCTAGAGCATCGCATGTGCGCTGCCTAGGCGAGACCTAAAAATTATTCCAGCACCTCATAATACAACTGGTTTGGTGTAAGTCAAAAGAGGGCATTCCTGCAGTCAGAGACCACTGCTTACCATACACATGTACATAAAGCTGTAACAGATTCTCCTGGGTCAGATCTGCAGCCTCTTGTAGCTCAATGGACATCAAGAATTGCTTTACGGAGTATACTTTGCTGCAGCTCTTTCTTGAAAAAGTGGTTGTATTTGCCCCCTGTTTCCATCTACGATCCCGGCTCCTGGGAGTCAACCATAGAATTCAGGAAACTTTAGGCGTGACCAGGAGGAACAACCAGAAAAAGTTGTGACCTAGTCATTTTTAGGTCTTGCTGAGCCAGCACACATGCGCTGCTCTGCGAGAAACTTAGTGTGTGGATTTTCAAAGTGCTGCCACAAGCTTTTGGTGGCCTAGCGCTTGCGTTCACGCGAGTATGAATGTGGGCAGCCACCATGTGGGTTTCTGTCAAGTCTCATTAAGCCTTGCGTGCCTCAATGAGCTTTCACTTTCGTGCTTGTTTTGTTTACAGTGTCATTGTCCGGAGTATTTTTCAGTAATTCGAACATGTATCTCGCAGGTAATTTTCAAGACGTTTTAATATCAAAACCATATGTGCAAGATGATCGAACGCTTTTTAGAATAGACAAGCAGTGTTTTCCTTTATGTGGGGGGGACGTATATTGATTGACCTGTTAGTGTATGCAGATTGTAGATGTGATCTGTATTTCCTTGTATTTGAAGAAACCCCCCTTGATGTCTTTGTAAAGACTTCCTGTATGAGAAATATCTGTATATTTTAAGAATGTTTGAGAAAAGCTTCTGTTTTACGCTACCTTCCACATCTCACATAGGGAGTTTTCTTCCGCCGATACCACCCTTCTTTAATGGTGTAACATTGCATGTAAAGAAAGCCTGTCTTCATTTTGTAAAACCAGACTAAATAGATTTTCTTTCACTGTTTGTAACTGTGTTATGTTATAACACCTCATTACAACCGGACTGCAAATCCACACAAACTCCTGTTTGTTCCACATTCAGGGATCTTAGTTTAACCGTAATGAGCATGTATCCAAATTGATGTAATTTTAACAGTCATTTGTTTCGGGTGTGCCATTTGTCTTGGTTTTCATTCCAAACCACTGTATTGATTATCGTGCTTTGCTATGTCCCCATCTCTTTTGCTTCAGCTGTTGCATAACCTCACAATGTCAATTATAGAGATGCAATCAGGCAGTTTTGAGGGAGGGCAAGATCAGCATCTCTTTCTTTAATCACCAAGGACTGTGTTCCTTACATATTGTTCTGTTACTTTATCTTTCCAATGTTCCGGTTTCACCCACCCACCTTTCTATAACTGCATTTTAATTAAAATGCTTTATCACCAATATTCCTACACCAGAGTTTGCTAGATGTTCAGTTGAGGAAGTAGTTGTTGGTTGTGCCAGTTTTCTTAATCTTGAATAAGCATATTGGAAACACCTATTCATGTTTATATATTTGTATCAGGGTGTTGTTTGGTGATATTTGTAAAAAGATTGGTTATGACTTGAAAGTAAAATATCCAGAATCAGGTGAATCCTCGAAGTCAGATCTTGTCCTTCAGTCACCAAAGAGCAACCCTACTGCATTAATTAGGCAAATATATGACGTGAAGTTTACCTTATTTTACACATTTTCTATTAATATGGTTGCTGTATGACTGATTCAGGTTTGGGGAAATTCCACTTGGTAAAATGTTGTCGAATTGCAAGAATTTGTTTTCTTTTCCCCCCCAGACTAGGGGTACCTTATCAGAGACAGTTGTTTACTTCTTTTTGTTCTGTCCAGGGCCACCTCAGCAACACTCAGTGCCATCACAGCATCACTCAGCACCACCAAAGCATCACTCAGCACCACCAAAGCATCACTAAACACCAACACATCATCACTCAACACCAACACAGCATCACTCAACACCAGCACAGCATCACTCAACACCAGCACAGCATCACTCAACACCAACACAGCATCACTCAACACCAACACAGCATCACTCAGCATCACTCAGGGCCACAACAATATCACTCAGCACCACCACAGCATCACTCAGCACCACCACAACATCACTCAACACCACATCAGCTTCACTTAGCATCGCCTTTCCAATAGTACACACCACATCATCATCACTCAGCAAGACCTAAGTATCATTCAGCATCACCTCAGCATCGTCTCAGCACAAGTCACCACCACTACCACCTCAACATCACTCAACACCACCTCAGCCTGCTCTCGGAATCTGCCATCTGTTGATTCTCCCCTAGCGTCTGCCTGCTGCTAGTGTTATAATACAGGTACTAGTTCACAACCTTCAACCTCCAATTGTTTATGCCCCCTCAAAAAAGAAACTTTAACAAACAACCATTGGAATAGGCAGAAACAAGTTGCCAGCATTGCAAGAACAAAAGAAAACTTAGGAAATGTTTTATTGTACATACATTTTTTAATATGGTCGTTCTGTTGGACATAATGCCTTCTTGGTCACATATAAGGTAACAAAAATGCTTCTTGCACTTTTTTATTACAACTTTTTAGCATGCTGCACAGCAGCCACACTTCTCTACAGCACAGCTTAAAACATTGGCAAAGTCAATAGCTCTGCCTAAACACTTATAAGGCCCCAAAGGCGAGACCTATTGGCTATTCCAATCCTTGTTTAAATTCTGTTGCACCAGAAAAATAGCCATGACTTTCCGAAAAAGACACAACCTTGGAGTCAAGTATTGCTGGTTTGTCTCACTTGGAACTTGCTGGGGAGAAGTATCCACATACTGTGGGAAAGCTGAAATAATATGTTGGGCCTTGTGACCCCCCATTGTAGGGTCATCCTTACTCCCACTGGAGGATTTCAAAGTCCAAAAGTAGGACTAATCTGGAGGAAAAACTAAAGTATGGCAAAAGGAGGCAAAGTGATTCTGGTGAGAAATGAGCAGCTATGTTTTCCAAGTATGGCCCGCTCAGGCCTTTTGGTGTCAAAACTCAAATCTCTGGGGGCTTCGAAAACAGAGTATCTGCCTTCAAGAATGTTTTTCTAGATACAGTGCCCTGTTAGAGGATTTAGACTTCCATAAAAAGGCAGAAGATAAAACTCCTACAGGTACAGCCCTCTGGAAATACCCGACCCTTTCTCCCTAGCAATCGGCCTGAATACGCACTTGGGTCCCCACTTACCAAAACCACAGAGTCTTTGCAGTTTCTTGTTACTTTTTTACTTTAAAAAGATGAAAATTAAGATTTGATTTATTTAGTATGATGTTTTGTTGTCATTTTGTCCATTTTACCAACTTGGTTAGGGAGTTTTCTTGGTGTGTTTCTTGACTCTGACATTGATCTGATTCTGTTTAAATCATGAACAGTCTTTTCTCTGGGGGAAAGTCTGCTGCTTTGCATAATTGCTACCAGGGGTCAAGGCTGGGTTTTCTCACTGAAACTGTGTAAGTGGACTAGTAAAGTACTAATTTGGGGGATCCTACCTCCAAATAATAATCCATGAATTTACAGCTCTTCTAGAAAAAAGAGATGTTAGTTGTGTGGGTACAGGATGTGGTAAACATCAGGGGTATGGTTGCCTTTCTCCAGCTGCGGTGGTCGTCACAAGTGCATATGCTTGGTGTCGCAGGCAGGTACACAATTACCCCATTGAGATGGGTGGATGTGATTTGATGCAATATCACTCGAGCTCCTGACTCCCCAATCACTGTTCTTAAAGCGGTGGTTATGGGGAAGGAAGCATGGCAGCCTTCAGACAGAGAATGCTCACCTGCATATGTCTACAACAACAAAGAGGAGATGCCAATACTGATATGTTCTTTTAAGACCAAATACTTTCTTCAACATACAGACAACAGTTCAATACCTGGGGTGGCTATTAGATAGCTATTTATTCAAAATGTATTCAAAAAATGAACACCCTTTCAAATTTAGTGTGCCATTTCAGGTTATATTCTTAACAAACAGTGAGAATTAGGACATAAACAGTAAAAAAGTTTCAACTATATCATCACTTTTCAGACATATCACATTCAAACCACTTTCACTCACACATCCATAAAATAAACAAAAACTGGAAATGAATAAACCAGTTGAAAGGATAACGGGTCAACTCTAAAGTTATAAAGCAATTCTTAGAAGTTGCAAAAAAAATATATATATACACCACTATCGTTTAATTTTTAGCTATTTAGTTGTCAGAAAAGTGTATAACACTAAATGGGTGTATAAACACAAAACCAAGTGTCAAATAATTAAACACCAGGATAACACAAGTTGACCCTACACGGTCTACGCGTTTCGAATCCTTATTAGTGACAGGATTCTCTTCAGGACCATGGAACGCTCCGTCGGAAGAGCAATCAAGAGTTATTTAGGAAAATGTAGTGGCTCCTCGAAGGGAGTGGTAGATGACCCTGAATGACGGTAGTCCAATCTTCAACATAGTCGCAGCAAGCAGTGGTAACCGGGCGGAGTTCCTGATTAAATTCCGTAGGCAATTCCGACACACTTGACTAATGGTGGCAGCGTCGAGGAATAAATCAACACGCAGACTATCGTCAGGAAGCCGAGCCTGACGCCATGGGCGAGCACTTTGTCAATGACAACAAACGACTGGTTGCACATCTGCATATGTCAGCACAGAGGTAGATGAAGCAGAAACATATTGCGAGGTCAGTCTATCTTATGTGATTTTAAAGGATATGACGTGATGTGCTTTGTCATTTTCCTGTTTTTGAACCCTCAGTGTACTCATTTATTCCTGTGCACATCATCATTTACGTATATGTCTTAAAGTGCATGATTTGGTTTGCTATTTCATTTACATGTAGTCACAGTATAATGATGCTTTCTTATAGACTTGTAGTGAATCGCTACTTTATAAACGTTAATGCAATATGATATTGAAAAATACTTGCAGTAGTCTTAGACAATGTGCAAGAGAATTGTTTTTTGACAGACCCATCAACACAAATCACGAGGCTCGTTGTTCTCATAATAATTTTGAGAAACAGTGCATGAGAGCCGAGCAACAGCCTCTCAATGAGAGTGAACCTTCGGCATCCATTGTAAGAGGGAGCATTGAAGTCATACACAGAATTGAATGCATAGCCTGTGTCCTTGCTGGCATCGGTGGGTACTAAACTATCTGCTGTCCAAAGAACAGAGATATAACATGATGAAGACCCCCCTTGCTTCCATACACTGAAAAAACATAGAAATATGAGCAGGTTCTGTGTGTGCCCGCCCATTTAAGAAACTCCTACTCATGGCATTTGTATGCTAATGTAGACATTGTCTAAGGGCTCAGGATGAAGGGATTATATGATAGAGTGACATAGTCTGAATATCGGCTTAAGGTTTGGGTCGTGCACTGCCTCGCCTTAAATTCTCACTTCTTGGGAATGTTTCCGTGCTCTGAGGTATCACTCCCCGCCTGGAGTGTGAATGAATAACTGGTAGGTAGCAGTGCTATGTTTCATAGGACTGTCCCCAAGGCACTGGAATATTGCTGGAAAAATCCAGCTGTTTGTATTAAAAGTAAATCTTTACTCCAATTTTCTGTTGTAAATGTTCATTTATTTGTGTTCGGGCTTCTATTGAAACATGAGTTAACTTTACACAACGTTCATTTGTTTTATCCGACAATCTTCATTTTAACCAATGCATTTCGGCGATAAATTCCGCCTTCATCGGGGTAAGGTTGTGTAAACGTTAAACAATAATACCAACCAATACATAGCTCTCTCTCACATTATCATATTGTTTAATATTCGACTTTAAGCGCTCCCACTACGTATGTCCTCTCATTACGGGCTTCTTTCTTATTCCCACTGTATACTAAAACGTGTTACACCCTGTCCGTTATCCATACTAATATTATAAAGAGAGAGCTCAAACCTTTGAGGCGGGTAATCTCAGTAACCAAAGCACCAATCACAACATCCAATACAGCGTTGGAAAGGGCAGTTGCAGCAGAAGGACATAGGCTATGCAGACGGACACCATATTTTTTTTTTTGGAGAGTTTTATATAGCGTGAATTTGACCCGAACTGAATCAGGTATCAGAGCGCTTTACATAGCACCAGTTACGTTACATGAGGACACACATTGATTTTTGTTAGGCATGGGGAGATTAAGTGATTTGCCCAGAATCACAGGCTTTACTAAGACTCGAACCCAGATCCCCAGGTCCGAGGTCGAGCGCCTTAGCCGTTAGGCCAACTCCTCAATACATTTAAAAGGTAAAAGAACAGTGCCAGTAAAGTAGTCCCTTGTGGGCGTGTCTGCGTTGTGTTGTGGTCGTGGGCTGGGGGTGTGACTAACGCTGGGGGCGTGTGGTACAGCCATCACATCGTGGGCTGTAGGCGTGTGCTGGGGGCGTGTGTCCGCCCTTCATGCCATGTGAGTCGCACATACAAGCCCCAATTACGTTGCTGCGCAGCATCAAGGGGCACACTGGGGGCGTGAGAAACGCTGGGGTGTGTGTCCGGCCTTCATGCCATGTGAACGCAATTGCGCCGCATCAAGGGGCACGCTGGGGGCGTGAGAAACGCTGGGGGCATGTCCTATGTTCCGCCTTTCATGCCATGAGGGTCGTACATTAATCAGAAGATCGTCTGCTGTGGCCGTGTGCTGGGGGCGTGACAAACGCGTTCACCTGGAGGCCTGGTAAGTAACATTACTGCAGCCTTTCCTGCGCGCTGTTACTGAACTCTCACATTCAACGAAATTACAGGTGCCTGCTACCATCAACCAGGGTTCTAGCCGGACTCAGGCGGCGGATCAGTACACTAATTACACGCGGCTGATAACATCAACCAGGGCTGCAGCTGGGCCTCCTCAAGCGGGGGAACATGCGCCTACTAACATCAAACAGGCCTGCATCTGGGACTCAAGCGGAGGAACACGCTAATGAGCGTGTCTGCGGGGACAATTACTGCAGCATCTCCTACTCGCTGTCACTCAACTCTCTCATTAAACGGATTTACCCGCGACATTACACGTGCCTGCTAACATCAACCAGGGCTGTAGCCGGACTCAGGCGGCGGATCATTACACCAATTACACGCGCCTGCTAACATCAACCAGGGCTGCAGCTGGGCCTTCTCCGTCCCTATTCTAATGAAACCAAAAATGTTGTCTACCGCGAGATTTTAAAATAAATTGCCCTTGCCAAATACACACATTACACACATTCTATTTCATACCCGGACAACGTCGGGACGGGCTGCTAGTCAAGTTATAAATCTGCTTTCATGTTAGGATGTTACCTCCGTGGTTGTTCCCCTTGTCCATTTAAACTAGGTTCCTGTCTCCGGAATGGCGCATGCAATTACCCCCTAATGTTCTGTGAATCTAAACTTCACTATGGGTCTTCCTACTGCTCTGAACTCATTTCACTCGTCTTACTGCTCGTTTGATGTCAAACGCCGCATAAGCTCCCCTTGTCTCACTCGCGCTGTAACTACCTTGCATTAATCGGCTCCCGCTTGTCTGCTTACCGTTCGTTCAGGCTCGAACGCCTGTGCCGATTCCTCTCGTGTTTCTCCCTTGCTCTTCGCTGCGCTGCTACTTCCTGGTTTGTGCGTTACGTGCTAATGCACGCATGCACGTTGTTGCTCCCTGTCTACTCGCGTCTTTTTAAAAAAAAAATGACAACATAGGTGTAACTTTACTCAAACCTGTCTAGTTTGCTAAACCTGGCTTCCAATGAGTTTGATTTACTTTTAATACAAACAGCTGGATTTTTCCAGCAATATTCCAGTGCCTTGGGGACAGTCCTATGAAACATAGCACTGCTACCTACCAGATAGTCTGAATATCGCCATCAAATATGTTGCCATTTGTTATACTTTTTTTTAATCTACGCCATTGATTATAGTTGCCTTCCACATCTAGCACTAAAATCCAGTGTGAGGCAGTTCTTGCAATCCCAATAAACTCAGAGACATAAGCCTGATAAAACAAAGCGGAGTTATCAGAAACCAGACAGTGGGTATACATAAATTGTTTTGGCATTCTGTTTCCCTCACTTGAAGTGTCCCTCAAATGTTATATAAAAGCCTATCAGACCTGCAAACAGGCTGTGATACGGTAATGTCAAAAAGAGGCCTACTGTTATTGGGGCCAGAATGGTTGGAGGGTGGGGGGACGACAGAAGGGCCCTTCCCAAATATCATCTAACGCTTACCTTTAACAAGGGATGCCTCTTTGAAGGGCGTCACAAGTGTCAAATGAAAAACCTCACCAGACCTAGCAACCAGGATGTGACATTCAAGCAGGACCTGACACTTTAATGTCAAAATGTATCCTCCCAACCCCCTTGTAAATTCGGTCAGCTCAGACAGGTCATCTCTAGACATTAAGGTGCATCAAGTTATCTCTACACAGCTATCTCAAATTGAATGATTCCAAAACAGAAATACTGACGTGTGGCGAAAATTATGAATCGCTGCCCGCCTGGCCTGAGGATCTGGGAACCCTGCCTTAAGTATCAAAGGAAGTAAAAAACCTCAGAATGACCATGGACTCCAAGCTATAGATGAATGCCCAAGTGGACAAACTAGCAAGATCAAGCTTTGTTACTATAAAAACTCTGCTCTGAATTTTCCCCCATTTAGGATTTCTACACAAGGTCTAAGCTATCATCTCCCTTGTTCTGTCCAAACTCGATTATGCCAATAGACTCTGCCACGGATCACCTTTAACAACCATGAAAAGACTATAACGGATTTAGAATTAGGCTGCTAAACTACTCTTACATATAAAACCGTAAAGCCACATCTCCACTGCCTTGAAAGCCCTGCTTTGGTTACCGATTGCCAGAAGATCCACATTCAAGCTGCTTTGTATCACCCACAAAGCTATACCTGGAATGGTTCCGCTCTTCATTAGGATTAAAATCACCAAACACATTCAAAAAAGGAACCTCTGCTCTAGAGTGGCACCTTGCCTCAAAATCCCAAGATACAAGAAAAAAAACATCCGTGGCACATATTTCTCTGTTCAAGCAGCCAAACTATGGAACTCTTTACCCCCAAACATAAGATCCACGGATAGCCACCTTATCTTCAGAAAAAACCTCAAGAATTGACTTCCCTTCATTTGCACCATAAGCAACCAGATATATGCAGCATATCCCTCTGTATATAAACATTCATTTATACTATATATATGTACCAACGCCTGTGTCAAATTTCCAATCCGAGCACATCCGAAGTCCAAAGTTAAATGATGTTCATTAACACAATTATTCTCGTTGTCCACTTTTAATCCAAAGTATTCAGTCCGGGGTAATCAGTAATACCTTTACAGAAAATGCAGATTCCTTACAACAGTTCAATATTGATCCATTTCATGTGATCAGCATATATTTCTTTAGTTTTGGGACAGCCAACAAGTGTTTTGTTGGTATTATATCATACCACAACTTCTTTAGGGCTGTAAATTATGAATACATAATATCAAAATAGCATATCCAAAAGACTGAGAAGGACAATATTTGAGAAAGAGTAGCGGTATTCCTGTGTAAGTGACCGCATTTATAAGAGAAACAGTGTACAGTAAAAGGAAAGTGCACAAGGAAGTACCCTAAAATTGTGACTGGTTGGATATTTCCAAATAGATTTTTTAAATATTTGAAAAACCAAAACCCAACATGAGAGAAAAAAAAGTACACCAAAGTGATACAACACGTACAGAATTGTGTGTTCCCCATTAAATAGGAAAAACAGTGTATATAAGTAAAACTGTACAATAACCTGTCAAAAAAAGCCTCAATATGTAGTTGATACGTTATGGCCGTCAAATTGGAAGAGTTCCAAAAAGGATGTAAGTCCACTACTGCAACGAAATGGGAGAGTAAACCAATGTGTACCTAATAAAACGAGCCAGAGTCCATAAAACAACACATCCATCTATCAAAAACTAACATACTAATTACTAACTTAATTGAGGGCCCCTATCCTACTATAGACAGCTGACGCACATTATTTCGAGATATGAGATAAGTATTAACTAACAAATATCCTATGAGGGACTAGCGTGCCTTTAGACTAAAGAGTATGCAATTGCTGGTACCCAATGTATATAGTCTATACACATTTGCCCTCTGTCTTTCAAATAAAAGCAGACAATCATACGCAGACGGTCTAAGGAACACAATCAGCATGTCACAATCCATGTCAATTCATTATTTATAAAAAGGTATAGTAAACTGAATAGTTATAACCGTGTCTCAATAGTGCAAATGACTGCTTGTGTAACTTCATTCGGTAAGTACGTATAGTGATATTATACCTATATATGTGTATTGCTTTGTATAAATGTTGTAAAAAAAGAATATATAGATATTCATTAGTTCTGTGAAACAAATGTACATATTACTCTTATCATAGCTATTTATCTACAATTGCTTCACTATTGAATTACAACAAAAAATTATATATAAACAAATAATTTATAGTACAACAGTTGAAAGTCAGAGTTTATTTAATGTGTCTTTAATCTACATATACTTCCTTCCTTAATGCATCTATATACCTTCTATGTACTTATGGATCTATATATGTATTACTTTTCTTCGAATTCAGCATATCTATTGCATTACCCTATTTCTCATCCTATACCTTTCTCAATATATCCTCTTCCTGAACTCTACTTCCGTTCTGTCATTCATGCCAAACCCCGCACCACTACTATGATCCTCAAAATAACCCTTTCTAAACTCTCCCCTACTCTACCTCCCCTTTTATCAATTCATACCTCTTTTACTATCCTGATCCCCAAAAACAAGCCTTTCTAAACCCTTTCCTCAGACTTGTGCCCCTCTACACCCCTTTTACTCATCCCAAGTCTCCTCCATCTGCTATGACCTCCAAAACAAAAAAAAAAGAATGTCTAAAGGCTTACCTCTTCTATCCCTCCACTATCCTTTCCAATTCAAATAACAGGCTAACATGTCCATCTCTCAATTAATTTCATATTTCACTTTACTAATTCACCATTAATCCTTCATGGGTTCTGGAGTAGCATGCTACTTGCCAAAAAAAGCTTCAACACCTCATCAGAGGTAGCAAGTGCTACATAAATGCAAACCTTTTCCCTCTTCTATCACTCCACTATCCTTCTGAATCCAAATAACTGACTTACATATCCACCACTCAAATTACTTTTATATTTCACTATACTAATTCACCACTAATCCTTTATGTGTTACAGAGTACAGTGCTACTCCCCGATAAACTGCTTCGATGCCTCGTCTCCACTTAATATTGTTTAAACCAGAAATATGATCAAATGTTGAATAATTTATGATTATTGTCTTTGGAGTTGTATACATTGATGTACACTTTCTTTATAACTGTTTTATATATTTTTTTAATTAAAAAAATCTTGCAAGGAATTTGCATTTTTAACATAGTAAATGGCGCTCTTTGGCTAAATTGAAAATTGTTTTCAACTATTGTATATATTGATTGAATAAACATTTCTAAATTGGTCATTTGGCTACTTCTATACTATCTTGGAGACTGGTTGGCTTTGAATGTGGTGAGTGAATATTGTGGTATGCGTTTGAGGTATCCCAAAGGGAATCTTTTTCAGACTTAGTGTCATTTTGGTGTCCTGTCCCTTTGGTGAGTAGGACCCCTCTCTTTTGTTGCAATTCAGGGCTATTATAGCCTATGGCATTATTTAAATACTGCTTGAATATGTTACCGTGGGACTCCCATCTTGACAACAGGGAATGATTCAGGCATGTGAATCTATGAAAGACACCCTAGTAATGGATACCGTGCTTACTCACAGTCTGAAAAGGAAAGTTTGGTTGTAGTAAGGGCTTGTGAACATTTCCCTGTATTCCTGTACAGAAAGACTTTTATGCTGTTGACTAATCATCAGCTTTGCTGACCACCTTCAGCAATCCAAAAGCCAAGATGCCTCCTCAAATTGAATGATGAGAACTACGCTTTCATGAACAGGGTTATACAATTGTGCATCGACCAGAAAAGGACCAAAATCCTGCCGACTACGTTTCGAGACGGTCTATTCAAGGTCATGGTAACTCCATCCAAAACAGCTGAGGCCTACATCAATTTCAATTTCAAGTCAAGTACACCAGCTGCAGTAACGCTAGTCAAGATTAACTCTGTTACGAGTCATGACCGTAACCTGCTAAACTTAAAAGATATAATTGCACATCAGTTGTGGAACAAACACTTTGAACCTCTCAGTAACGATGATCAATATCAAAAGTACAAGAATGTCAAAGATGGAGAGGGTGTGGCCAGCAACATGGTGGACTTAACATGTCCGACCGGAGCTCCGACAGCCCAGCATCGATCCTGTTAAAATCCTGCCTTCCAAACTCAGCCCGCTCGTACATTGAGGGAGCTAAGATGACTGAACAACACGGTAGCAAAATAGCATGCTGGAGGAATTCGCAGAGACATTATGAGCGCCATTCAGACCCTGTCCGAACTGGATGCTGAGTAGCAAAAATGGCGGCGACCTGCAGAGGACTACACCAGCTATAGAGAGGTGAGCCAGGGGGCCTGACGCAAGAGCGGCTCAGCCCAAACTACCATGACGAGTCCGGAGAGTAGATGCCTCCCCCCGGAGACCCGGCAAGTTCTCCACTGAGATCCACCTGAGATTGCGACACTGCAGGGGGACTAGGTGAGGCAGGCAGGCCCAAGAAAAGGAGACTGCATGGCCCAGCAAGAGTCACTACACTAGCGGAGGCCCCCCAACCATGGTCAGACCGCTCCACAACTGAGAGCAGAGAACCCGCGCCAGAAACGGGAGTGGACGGGGACCCTGGGGGCAAGGTGTGGCCAGGCTGAGAGTGGCCCGATCATGAGAGTCCCTTGAGCCCGTGTTTAATCGGGAAGTAGTGATAGTAAAGGCCGAACACCTGGGATCCAGCGTGCAACACACAGTTGGACATTGTGGCAGCAGCGAAGACCCACTATTACCGGGCACAAGTCCCTCAACAGAGCGGGGGGACCACCAGAGCACATACAATACCCAGGAGCTGGAGGTCGCACCGTGAAGACACAACAGTATTGAAGGCCCAACACCTGGTATCCAGCCAGCAGCACACAGGCGGGCATCGCTGCAGCAGCGAAGACCCTCTGATAATGCACACAGGCATCGCATGAGAGTAGGGAGACCACCAGATATCATACACCACTCTGGAGCTGGAGGCTATATTGTAAAGGCACGACAGCAGTGTGCTGGCACAGACGGGGAGGCCCAGAAAGATTAAGCTTCACAACCCGGCTCCCGGGCCGGTTAACACCCTGAGGGGGTGGCTGTGCCGTGGCAGCAACAGGCGTGGCTGTAAGGAGTGGGTAAGAGTGAGGTAACCCAGGAGTAGGACAACAGGGCCCTCCTCAGAAAGTGGAGCCCACAGCTTCCCGCAATGTCCCACAAACAGTCATACATTCCAAGATGATCGAGTGAGGTAGGCTGAGACAGTGGAAAGGGCTACGTGGTCTAATGAAAACTAGGCCCATCAAGAGGCTCCCTGGCTCCGTCCATGTTGATAGCCTCATCGGGAATGGACAGCCCCTTGCAAAGGCACAACTTAGAGAGATAACTACCGGGCTGAACCCCGCCAGTCCTATGCAAGACACGGCAAACTACTACTGGACGCTGAGCTAAAAAATACTGCTGCAACTGGACGGGTCTCGAGGGTACTGCTGCCTTGGCGAAAAGACACCAACATGTAATCCAGGATAGGTGCTAGATTGTGCCTGGGCTGATAGGCCCTCCTCAAAACAGAAGAGACACGCCTGGGAAGATACCCAGGGCTGTGAGATATTTGGCGAACCCGGGGCTGTGCCACTGACACAGAGATTGGAAGAAACAATCCAGACGGAATCTCTCGGTCCGACGCAGCCCAGATCAATACCCCAATACACAACCGAATGTACTCTTCCCTAAGGGCAAGACACCAGTAACCGAAGTCACAAAGACAAGGAAAGATGGACACATATTCGAAAGTGCCAGAGACAGCGGGGGAATGGTAGATGTGTCTAACAATGCAATCCATTTACAGGCGATACAATCCTCCAGAGAAGTATTGGAAGGTAAAATAGACAAAATCACCCTACTGAGACAAGACCTATGCAACATATCCAAAAAAGTCATATAAGCCGAACAACCCATATTGGAGGTCGAACATACAATTCACACCCTGTGCAAGGAGGTTATTTGTCTTTCGGTCTCCATGAAGGAAACCGCCTGGAAACTAAATATTGCAAATCGTGCACGTAGAAACAACCTACAATTCATAGGCTTTCTGGAGGCCATTGAGGGATCTGACGCGGGAACCTTTGTACATAAATGGCTCAAAGACTCTCTTCCAAATGCACCATTGTCGTCCTGTTATGTGATTGATCAGGCTCATAGGATGCCGGGCCTGAGACCACCGGCGGGGGCCCTCCCACGACCACTAATCGCCAGTTTCCTGAACTACCTAGACCAGGACATGATACTCCGCAAGATGCGGCAGATAGGGGAGATCTGACTTGCCAACACCAAAATAATGGTGTGTCCAGTCTACTCTTGAGTGGTCCAGACACAAAGGAGAACTTTTGATTTGGTCAAAGAAAAATTACGAAACCTTCATAAACAATACATGCTACTTTTTCCTGCAAAATTAAAGGTCATTTTCCAAAGCAAAATATAATTTTTTCAAACACCGGAGAAAGCATGAAGCTAGATAGAAGAACTCCCCCCATGTGGCAACGAAGCGATCCAGCGGGATCCCCTGCGTTGGGTCACACGCCGAACACCAAACCCCGATCGCAAAGGCTGAAACTGAAGTGCGACCCGGGACGCAGAGGCAAGCTACATAGAGGCATCCCTCTCAGATCGAGGAGGATCACAGAAGAAGAAATCCATGCCTCGGATACAGATGAAGGTCAGCCACAAGTTAAAATGGGGAAGAACCTCTCAAAGACCCGACCAAGGAGACGGTGTACCCCTGACCCTACGGAACTGGAACTCCAGACCGGTTCTGAAAGTGATCACCCACTTTTAAAAAAGATCACCCACATGGAGGAACCAGGCACAGCAGCACAATCCAGCCCCTTGCAACTACTGCATGAAGAGAGCGAGGAAGGATAATACACCCTGGGCCAGTCAGAGGCCGAAAGGACAGTAAGATGGCACTAGGTGCCCTTTTTTGGACTATCCTAATACATAAAAGAAGGGTCTAAATGTCTAGTTTTCAGACATATCCCTAGTTAAGTTGTTGTTGTTCTTTTATTAAGGGGTTGGGGGGTCGGGGCTACAGACCTATCGGGCTTAACCTACAACACAGTTGTCATGTTGACAGTTCCGGGAAAGTGCGTGGGCAGTGGGAGAGAGTGGGGTGGTAGAGAGAAGAGACGTACACTGCTTCCAAGAAACAGGGGAAAGGGCAGCATAAGATGTGTTTTAGAGCAGATAGACGTCAAGACCACACATACAAATAGCCACCCTCCGGACAGCACACAGACAGGAACCAGACTCGTAATGAGATTGGGTACTCAGTTATGAGATGGAATGTCAATGTCCCAGGCCACAAGATTAAGAGAGGGATGGTGACTAACTATCTCAAGAGACTGAAACCAGATATAATCCTCCTCCAGGAGACACACCTCCAAGGCACCCACTGTGCCTTTCTTGGCAGTGGGACATACACCACACTGGCCCATAGAGGCTTCTCTACAGGTTCCAGGGGGGTGGTGATCCTCATTAAAAAGACAGCACTCTTTCAGATACATAGAAAATGGGAGGATCCAAATGGCACAGACACCGCAGTACAGGGGGTTTGGGGGCGACAAGAACTCACCCTGATTAGAGTCTATGCACCCCCAAGATTACAGCAACAGACCCTGGAAAAGGTAACATGGATCCCACTGGTCACTGAATCCTCTACATTTATAGTGGGAGAGGATTTCAATGATGTGGCGGATCCGTCTTTGGATCGCACAAACAGAAACACTGAGCAACTGGCCAGGTTTAAGCAAACATTTAAGCAAACGTTGGGCCTAACCGACATCTGGCGCCTACACCACCCCACAGAGCGCGTATACTCATATTTATCGGGTGCTCATAAAGCCCTCTCCAGACAGGACTACCTTTTGGCCCCAGCAGGAGATAAAGGGCAGGTGACCACAGTGGAATATTTGGCGAGCGGCTTGTCCAACCACTCACCTTTATGGCTCAAAATAGGAGGGCGCCTCCAAAAACTATATAATCAATGGAGACTCACCACGTGGAATCTCCGAGATGCAGAAATCTCACAAGATATTAAGACAAATTAAGAACTATGGGCCAGATGTAGGAAGGCCTTTACCGGTCGGTAACGGCCGAAAATCTGTATTTTCGGCCGTTACCGACTGGTATTTAGCATTCGGCATGTAGGAGATCGAAAATTATCCGAATCGGTAAATATACCGATTCGGTAAAGTTACCGAATCGGTAAAATACCGAATAGGAAATTTTACCGAATCGGTAAATTTACCGAATCGGTAATATTTATCGAATCGGTAAATTTACCTAAACGGTAAATTACCGAATCGATAAATAAGAAGTGGTAAAAATGGATATTGAGATGTAGGGAAGCTCTGAAATACCAAATATGCTTGAAATTCGGTATTTAAGAGTCGGAATTTACCATGGATTGGAATCAGGTGGTAAATAGGTGCAACCTATAAAAATGGACCCAAATGCAATTCTTCTTGCACAATGGCGGCATTTTATGTGATTGCAAGACGGCTAAGGCTACAGGAGGAAGGGGAGAGGGAATGGCAGAGAGAGGAGCAGGTCTACAGGCAGAGGATAACCCTGTTCATGCGCACAGAGGCAGAGATACTCCAGAGGTACAGGTTGGCCCCAGACACCATCACTGACCTCATCAGGGACCTCCACCCACTGTTGGAGCACACTACCCCAAGGGCACACGCTATTCCTCCTCAGCCCCAAAGCTGATGGCCCGGAGGACCAGGATGGTTGTTCCAGCTTTGGTCCTTTCTCGGAAGAGGAAGTGGGCAAAGTAAAGCTAGAAATCAAATCAGGCTCCCCCCTGGACCCCTATCCCCACCATATCTTTTCGCAACTCACCCCAATAATTTGCCCAGCAGTGACCCAACTACTGAACCACTCGCTGAAAACCACGGAATTCCCAATCAGCTGGAAAAACGCCACAGTTACCCCTTTGCTAAAAAAATCAGGCTTAGACATCAATAATCCAGCTAATTATAGACCCATATCTCAACTACCCTACTTATCTAAAGTACTGGAAAAACTGGTTAATAGGCAGCTGACCAGCTTTCTTGAAACAAACAACTTATTAGATATTTCACAAACGGGTTTCAGGGCCAACAACAGCACGGAAACCACGCTTCTGTCCGTGCTGGATAATGTCAGAATGCATGTAGACCAGGGGAAAACAGTCGCCTTGATATTACTGGACCTCTCGGCGGCGTTTGATACCGTACCATACAACATGCTACTAAGAACTTTGGCAGCTAAAGGTATCAGGGACAGAGCACTGAGGTGGCTGCAATCCTTTCTATTGGACAGAACGCAATCAGTGCACATGGACAATTTTTCATCCCCACGCCGGAACATCAAATATGGGCTCCCACAGGGGGCCTCACTAAGCCCAACGTTGTTCAACGTTTTTGTGTCTTCTCTGGCAGCAATAGGCAGAAAGTGGGGTGTCGAAATCTGTTCCTACGCAGACGACACCCAACTAACTGTAATTCTGGATGAGAGGAATGACCCCAGGGATAGGCTTCTAAATTTCCTCTCAGAACTGTCTGATTGGATGCACAATCATTGTCTTAAATTAAATGCAGACAAATCGGAGATATTGCTGTTCGGTGGACACACTCAACTGTGGAACGACAGCTGGTGGCCAGAATCTCTGGGTACTCCACCCACTCCGACACTAACAGCAAGAAACTTAGGAGTAATGCTTGACACCTCTCTATCCTTGAAATCCCACGTATCCACTATATGTGGCAAAGGTTTTGCTGTACTAAAGATGCTTAGAAGAGTTTTCCCCTGGATCCCCTTAGAGTGTAGAAAGATCCTGGTTCAGTCTCTGTTGATGAGCAGGCTGGACTACGGAAACTCCCTGTTCATAGGCATGGCAGAATATCTTTTCACTAAACTTCAAATGGTGCAGAATGCAGCGACCAAGGCCGCTTGCATGAAAATGAAGTTTGACTCAGCCAAGAGCTGCCTACGTCAGCTCCATTGGCTGCCAATGAAGGAAAGAGCAACTTTCAAAATTATGTGTATAACCCACAGAGTACTGCACAACACTGGCCCATGTATTCTTCAAAACAGGATCCAGTTTTATGCTCCAACTAGAAATCTTCGTTCCCAATTTACGGCAAGAGCAAGAACCACTCGGGTGAAGAGAGCCAGGATGGGAGAGCGAGCTTTCTCTCACATAGCCGCAACCAAGTGGAACGAACTGCCCGTGGCCCTCAGACTCACGGAATGCCATTTGGCATTCAGGAAGCATCTGAAAACCTTCCTCTTCCCTAAACCAGACTAATCTTACATGACCATGTCAATCCATCACACATAATTAGTTATTACAGCGGCGTGATATCCTACTCTGGATGATTGTTAGCGCTTTATAAATAAATAAATAAATAAAATGTGCAGGTGCTGTGCAGCCTACACCTGCTTGCCTCTGGGAGCTACCAGAGCGTGGTTGCTGCGGTAGGTGGGGTGACCCAGAGCAGCCTGTCAAGGTTTTTCCACAAATTCCTTGACGCAATGTTACAGAGGATGGAGCATTACATATCATTTCCTGCAACCCATGCTGAACTGGTCCAAACAAAATCAGACTTTTACCAGATGGCGCAATTCCCTAATATCATTGGCTGCATTGATGGCACGCACATTCCCATTTGTCCCCCTGCTGCCACAGAATACATCTATAGGAAGAGGAAGTCCTCCCACACCATCAATGTGCAGGTGATCTGCAATGCAATGTTCGTCATTACTGACCTTGTGGCAAAATTCCCTGGGAGTACCCATGACTCCTATATATTTCAAAACAGTGGCATCTATGCACGGCTGACTGCAGGTGAATTTGGCGAAGGATACCTCCTAGGTAAGACACAGTTGTGCGACCCCTATAAGACCTATTGCAGTAAGTTGTACAAGTATGCATGTGATTAAATCATACCCATTTTCTTTTATTAGACAGTGCATATGCCTTCCGCTCCTTCATACTCACCCCCTACCTCAACCCCTCAACACCCAGCCAAAGGAGATATAACCGGGCACACAAGAGCACACGCAATGTTGTTGAGAGAACATTTGGCATCTGGAAAAGCAGGTTCAGATGCTTGCACAAGAGTGGAGGTGCAAGGCAGTATACCCCCATCACCTGCTGTAAGATCATTGCTGCCTGTGCTATGTTGCACAATCTCGCTGTAAAGAGGGGTACTGAGGTGGATTTGTCAGACTATGAGGATCATGACGGCGACATTGCTGTGCCTGAAGGACAACCTGCTGGAGTGTCAACACCAAGTGATGGCAGATACAGACGTGAGGAAATAACACGCAACTATTTCTGAGTGAGTGATGACACTGAAACCTATATTGAAAGCACAAGCTTTTGTTTAATTTAGTATATTTCCAGGTATGTTAAAGAACAAAAGTGCAACAGTAAGCATTTCACAGCAATGCTCACAGTGAACAAACACACACACACAGGTGTTGAATCCACCCACCATAGTTGTATATTATCACTAGGCAGGTTTAAATGGCACAAATGTGCAACTAAAACTTTTTGAACCATGATTAGAATGTCCAATGGCAGTAGGCCATATTATCAGCTGTTCATTTACGGCCACGCTTTGCACTAGCAGGTGTTTGTGGCTCAACCTGTTCACTGGGCGTTTGGCCTGTAGCCTCACCCTGTCGCCTGCTGCTCCTCCTTGTCTCTACGACATGGTGGCTTGCCGTGCTGCTCCTACTGGTGCTACCTTCAGTGTCCGGCACATCAATTGCAGCAGTTTGTGCACTATGGGCATTGAGTAGAGCCTCCTGCGCACCGGTCATTCCGGCTATGCCCCTAGTGAGCTGATTGCTGTTATTAGTCAGGACTTCCTGACTATTCATGCTACGTCTGCATAGCAGGGATGTGGCTGTTGCCAGGCGGTGTATGGATTTCTCAGTTCTCTCTGCGCGCTGCTTGTCCCTGCGCTTTGAAGTAATTTCAGAGTCAAGTTTTGTGCACAGTTGCTGTATGCCTGTTGCCATGCTCTTGTTCACTTCCACCAGCTCTTTGATGCCCTTGCCAATTTCCTGCATGTTGATGTTGAGGTTTCGCATTTGTCTTTGACAGGCCATGATGCCCTTGCTCTGCATTCTCTGAATCCTGACCATGGATCCCTCCAGGCCTTGGAAGACACTGGACCCCTCCCCACGTGCACCTACACTCCTTCCTTGTACTGTGCGCCTTCTAGTGGTACTTGGTACAGGCTCTGTGCTGGGCTGCAGTGTGACAGAGATGGCAGCTCCAGCCAAGTTGTGTGAGTCTTCACCCACCATTTCACCAGCAGCTGTCTCCATTTCCAGCAGTGGGGAAACAACATGCCTCCTGCTAGGGTGTGCAGCAGGTGTTTCTACCACCAGGGATGCTGGCATTTCAGGTGATGAAAGCAATAGTGGGGACTGTGTTGGTATTGGGGAGGCCGACATTTCCTCACTGACGTCAGGTTCTTGGGAAGGTGCCTGCCCACTCGGAACACCTGTGTCCTGTGAAGCACTGGGACCTGGCTCATGACTGTCATCCCTCTCGGGTGCCGTGCCTTCTGCCTCCTCAGACTGCCTTCTGGATGTGTGACCTGTGGACATATGAGCACATATCAGCTAGGTGCAAATGTCTCACTGCCACTACAATTAAACATATGTAATTGCACTTAGAACATGCTGCCTGCCCTTCATTTTGTATGCATTCAGTTGAATAACTTGGTGGTTACAGTGCTGTGTGACATGCTCTTTCATTAACTGACTACGTGTACCATGATGCATTGCTACAGTTTGGCACAGACACCCTGGGACTGGGGTAACTTAGCTGCAAGGGGTGAGGGATGGATGAGGGTGTGAGGGGAGATTGCTGTGCATGCATCTTACCTTTTTTTGATGCAGCTTTCGCCGAACTGTCCACTTCTCCCAGTCCATGGACACTTTCATGCTCCAGGGTTGTGGCTACCATCTCCTCCAGGTCGGTGAGGGGGGGTGCAGTGTTCTTTCCACCACCTGTTTGGGAGGCCTGTTTGTGGTGGTCAGCCAATTTCTTTTTAGTGAGGGTCCTTAGGTCATAGAACCTCTTTTTTAAATCTTCAGTGACTCTGGTGGTCACTCCCACTGCATTTCCTTTCTCCAGGATTTCCAGCCAAATCTTCCTTTTTGCTGATTCTGGAACTGTTAAGGACTGCTTCCCAAAAAGTCTTTGGTGAACCTTAACCACCTCCTCAACAAGGACCTGTAGCTCCATGCTGCTGAATTTGAGCTTTCTTTTCCTTTCAGCCTGCTCTGTGTCCTTGCTGCTTGCCATGTTTTAATTTGAAAGTGCACAAACTCTGTCTGCTGCTGCTCCCAGTCTCTCTGCTCCAACTGCCTCTCCACAACCTTCTAATTACTTGCAGCTGCCTGTGTAGCCACTTCCTGGTAGGAAGGGGGAGGGTGGTTGCACCTGATTGGCTGTTGTGTTAAGTTTCACTTTTGCTTGCCGTCCGATTCGGTATTTACAGAATCGGTATTTACCGAATCAGTATTTCCAATACATTCCTATGGGCCTTTTGGCCCATAGGAAATCATTGGGAATTCCGATTCGGTAAATACCGATTCGGTAATTTCCGAGGATGTATGACGTTAAAACGCATACTTTTACTCCGCAGACCATTACAACGCGACTTTTACTCCGCATACCGTTACAACGCATAGCGCCTTGGGGCGCTGGATAGTGGTAAGTATAATTTACTATTCTAACTCCAGTCCCCGTGGACCCTAGGGAAGGTGTTGGATAGTAAATTATACTTATCCCCTATCCTAGAGCGCCCCCCAGCGCAATGCGTTGTAATGGTATGCGGAGTAATGGTCGCGTTGTAATGGGTCTGCGGAGTAAAAGATCCGTTGTAACGGGTGTATACCAATTTCCGATACCGAATTTTACCGATTCGGTAAAAAATACCGATTTTTCCCCTACATCTCATTTTCCGATTTTTGAATACCGAATCGGTAAAATTCGGTATTTAAGAATCGGTAAAATGAGATTACCTACATCTGGCCCTATATTTCCGTGAAAATGAAGGCTCAGAGTCCTCTGCGGTGGTCCTCCGGGAGGCCTTCAAACCCGAACTACGATACAGGGCACAAAATACAATGGCACATAAAAAGAAGAAGGAACAGCAGGAGGTCTAAGCATTGGAAAGTCGGCTCCTGGAGTTGGAAAGGGATATAAGCCCAGACACAGACCGACTCCTCCTGCGTCAGATATCAGTCACACGCAAGCAATATCTTGCCATGGCCTGCCGAGAGGTAAAATCACCCCTCCTAGCCGCACAACACCTCCTTTATGAGGCTGGGGACAGGGCAGGGATGTTTTTAGAATGGTTGGGAAAGAACCATGGTCACGCTATATAAAACTCTTTAAAAAAAAAGAGAGAGAAACTAGATGGGTGTCCGCCATACACAGGGGAGGTAATACACTAACAGCAGCACAAGACATAGCAGACACCTTTGAAGGCTACTACACACATTTATATAAAGCCAGGACCTTGGCAGAAGGTCCCCAAATTTAAAATTACATTCAGTCGGTTGGCCTACCCTCCCTGTCTACAGAAAATCGAGAGGCTCTTGAGAAAGAACTTACCCTAGAAGAAGTAGTGATGGCAATAGGCAAACAAAAATCTGGGAAGGCCCCATGACTAAATGAAAAACCGGGCACATTTTTCAAGGCAAATTCTAGCCTACTAAGTCCATACTTATTGCAAATGTACCTGGAAACACAAACAGAGGGTATACTACCCCTGGCCACCAAATGGCCACAATAGTAGTTATTCATACAGCCAGGAAACCCACGACAGAGTGTAGCTCCCACCGGCCAATATCACTCCTAAATAATTAATCCAAAATAGTTGTCACCATCCTAGCGACCAAGCTGCTGCCAGTTCTTGTTCATGCAGATTAGTCAGGATTCATGCCAGGAAGATCGACGAGATTCAATCTGCGTAGGCTATCAAACTGGTTTGACAAGGTTAAAAATAGAACAGACCTCCCACATTTTCCTAGCCTTAGATCCAGAAAAGGCTTTTGATGCCGTACACTGGCCATTTATGAGTCAAACACTAAGGAAGTATGGCTTTAGTCGAGTATTTCTTGCTTGGATTGAAATATTATATACCTCATCGCAGGGGAAGGCATGGTGCTATGTCAAAATTGTTCCCAGTGGAATTGGGCACTAGACTGGGCTGCTCACTATCACCCTTGATATTTGCATTAATACTTGAACCACCGGGGGCATGGCTTGGAACGTCAAGATGGAGGTCACACTCTAAGAGTGCCCTGGACCACTCCCTCAACCGCTCTGAACCTAAAGGTCCACCAGCATCAAAAACCAATACCACTCACCCCTTGCAGTGAGACAGTAATGGCGCCTGTTGAACCGAGCCCTGAGGAGATCCTTAAGTGTAGTAACACAGCCGCAGGGCCACTCCGAGGTAGCAGCCAATCCGAGGCAAGATGGCGGTGGTGTCCGACTGCAGGATATGGTTGAGCCTGGACTCTGAGGCACCGCAGCCATGTGTCCAACATTCACCAGTTGACCAACTGAGGTGGCGAAACGCCAGGTAGAAGCGAAGTCCTGCAGGCTGGCCTCTCAGCTACCAAGATGGCAGCCTGGAGTAAGGGACCCGGGGCCGGCAGCGGGAAATGAGCCCAGTGAGGTGCAGGGCTTGAGCCAGGGACGCCAGGAGCTCCGTGCACTGCCCCAGAGGGCCTCTGGCCTCTATTGCTGTCCCGGCGAGGGCGAGGAGTCCAGACACCGGTAGCTGCAGTTGAAGATGAGTGACTGAATAGGCACCCTCCCACCCTGCCCCCACGGTAGTGCTGATTGGACGGGGAGGTGGCAAGAGGCCTGGCGACATCACCCCGGAGTTGATCCGATCCCGGAGGGTGGGAGGCGGGCCAAAGGACGCTCCAGAGGTGAACATAACAGAGCAGGTCCCCACGCAGCGGAGGCTGGAGATGGGCCTGCTGAGAGGGCAGCATGCAGAGCATGCAAACCAGCGGGTCCCCTGCATGCCCGATTACACACAGTGTGTTCTGGAACCCAGCATGGGGCTGCCTGGGGCTGCAGTGGGTGTCCGCCCCTGTTTCCCCAGAGGGAATCCTGAGAGGTAGAACACACAGAGGAGGACACCCACCTGGCGCCCTCCCACCCTGAGCCCATCTATTGTGTGCCCCTCTCCCTAGGTACACAGGGGTTGCTCCCGGTGTGGGGGCTGAAGGGGTGACCATCGAGCCAGTTGTTGTGCCACCCCAGGGCGATGAGGCTTCTTGGGTGAATAAGGGAGAAGACGCTGTCACCCACATCAGGGACTAAAGACCCACATACTGAGGCCCAGAGTCCTCAGGAATCCTGCAAGGGTAACGCCCAACCATCAGAGACCCATGGGCAGGAGCCACCGAATCAGTGAGGAGGTCGACCTCCCTGGCCACGCCTGAGTTCCGGGCCCCCGCATAGGAGATTTTTGCTTGGAACAGGGTGGATACCTCCTGCTCAGTTGGGTCCTAGGAATAAGACAAGCCTCTACCGATAATGGCTTGATAGAGGAACTTCCCTGTGAGTACTGAGGCACCTGGAATGGGGAGCCTGATCACACTCTGCCAGGTTGGGGGACGGTGCCCCTAGGGTCCCACCCTACAGACCAGTGGAGAGCCTGTCAGAGCCCCCTCAGGAGTATAGCTGGACCGGATCTCACGTCCTCGCTGCCATGGTCCATGGTAACTGATCTGACACTACAATCTCCGTCTCCCCAAGACGCAGCAGCTTGGTGTGACCAGGGAGTACTAATGTGACCAGCACGTGATGCGATACACCTGAAGCTGGGTCTGGACTTCTGACCGGTGGCAGGGCTCACAACCGCAATGCACCCTGGAAGCGGAACAGGCCCCCACACCTCAATCATCATGGGAAAAGAAAGAAGGGCGAAACCATCCTCAACACAAACCTGCATGGACCAATACACTACGAATGGGGCCGGGTCTGTCAAAACTTTCCACGAGAAGGACCCCCTTAAAGAAGGAGATCTTGCTGCAATTCTCCAAGCTATAGGCTCCTCGCAAGACTTCATCGAAAACAAAATTGGTGAGGAGCGAGTCAACATGGCCCTCATAAGACAGGACCTCCGCAACATAACAGCCCGCATATCAGAAGCCGAATCCCGCCTCTCTACAGTAGAAGATGATGTGCACCAAATGAAGGAACAGGTCTCGCAACACCGATCCCACAAGGATGAGCTGCACAGATGAGCCAGAGATGCAGAAAACCATTTGAGGCGCAGTAACCTTCGCCTAGTGGGCTTTACCGAAGGGGGAGAACCTAGACAAGCCGCAAACTTTGTTGAGACCTGGATCAAATACTGGAAGGCTGAGGATGGATTATCAACGTATTATGCTGTGAAGCGGGCCCACCAGGCTTTAGCACCCAAACCACCACTGGGTGTCCCCCACTGGCCGATCATCCCCAGGATTCTTAACTTGAAAGACAGGGATGCAATGATACAGGCAGCCCAGTCCCAGGCATCCTTGTCCTACCAAGGCCACAATATCATGGTCTGCCCAGACTACACAAGGGAAGTACAGGCCCAGCGGAGGTCCTATACAGAAGTTGCATGTCTTCAATCTCCAATACAAACTGCTGTTCCCGGCTCGCCTCAGGGTAATCTTTCGGAATAAAATCCACTTCTTTGAAACGCCTGAGGCGGCTTGGAGGACCTGGCTGACAGAGGAGCGTCCACTTCGACCCCATGTGCTGGCCTCTTTCCCCCCCCCCAGTCGTGGGGCCATGGTGCCTGAGAGCTCTAGGTCCCAGAGGCGGCATACCTACTCCCGTAGGGGTCGAGGTGCCCGTAGAGTAGTGTCCAACTTGCCCACGACTGTCACCCACGACTCTGGCGTGCCATCCGGGCCACCAACGCAGCAACCCTGTGACTCGGCAGCTCCACTGAGTGGACACTGGTCGATGGGTACCCTCATACTTCTCCGGACATGGGGTCCGTGGACACCGACCTTTCACAAAGCCCAACAGTCTAACCGAAAGCAGACCTGAGAGCACATTCCTTCGTTTAGATAAGATCTCACCCAAGTAACCCTGGACTGGATTGTTAAGCAGAGCTGGTGCGAATAGTATGATTCTATCATGGTGACACACATATCCTGACGCATGGAGGGGGTCCATCAAGCAGCACCCACACTAAGCTCTGTAGGTTAGTTATTGTTGTAACTGCTGTTAATAAGGTGACAAATACTTCATTTACAGAAGTATAGGGTGGGGGGATGTTTGGGGTGGAGCTTGGTACCGGTGTCCCTAATTCTGTTTTAATCTTGTTAGCCAACTACAGCACCCAGCATGTCAATGTAAATATACACACACATGCGGAATTCAAGGCAATGGACTAGGCCTCCGCATAACTGTAGCCATTGATCAATTCAGCCCATCAGGTCAGATACACCATTGGCCCCCTCATGATCCCACACAAAAGCTATGTCAGCATCCTCATATAGGGGGGAGCCCCTATGAATCCTCTCCTGGAATGTCAACAGGCTCCTCGACAAAGTGACTCGTACAGCGATCTTGAGGTATGCCCAGAGGTTTGCCCCTGATGTCCTCCTGCTCCAAGAGACACATCTCATGGGTTATCAATGCCCTTTCTTTGGGAGACATGGATTCGATAGAGTCTGGCACTCCAGATTTGAGCGGGCCTCTCGAGGGCTGGCAATCCTTCTTCAACGCGCCCTTCCCTTTATCCTTACCAATGTATCCAGAGGACCGCATGGCTGCTTCGAGGCCCTGGCGGGGACTTTGGGAGGAGTGGCTGTCAACCTAGTATCACTCAATAACGGAATGGGCAGCTAAGCTAGGCGTATGTGGGTAGGAGTAGTTTCTGTCCTGTAACTCCAGTTCTGTAGTAGGGGTATCTCTGTTATAGTCATAATCTAGTGAATAGTCCCACCCATGTGCGTGGAATCCGGATCAATTGAAAATAATCTCTTAAAGTGTCGAAAAAATGCAGAACTGCACAGACACTTAAGAGAGAATTTAAAGACAGATAATGCAGACTATAAAAAGCTACACTGTCCAGTACTTCAACTAGAAATTCCACCACAAAATCCACAAAACAGCAAAGCCTGTACAGATTTCCCTTGCTTTAACAGCAAACACCCTCTGGAATGATAGAGATGAGGACATGGACAGACAAGCCCCATAGGCTGCCATTATGTGGCTCAGAACAGGATACTGTGCCTTTAAGAGAACCTTCCAAAACTTCACAGTATCCCAGAATGCACTGCAGGTCCCATTTACTTTCAGTTCTTTTTGAAGGCGTAACACGCCAGACCTGTAGCATTCCGTACATGAATTTCTCTCTCCACCGGGGAGGACGGCAGGCGCTTATGACTATAACAGAGATACCCCTACTACAGAACTGGAGTTACAGGACAGAAACTACTCCTTCTGTAG
This sequence comes from Lissotriton helveticus, assembly GCF_964261635.1. Taxonomy (NCBI): domain Eukaryota; kingdom Metazoa; phylum Chordata; class Amphibia; order Caudata; family Salamandridae; genus Lissotriton; species Lissotriton helveticus. The sequence goes on along the minus strand of NC_136069.1, from coordinate 1,669,746,039 downwards.
GAGGGGATCTCTGTGTATAGTCATAATCTAGTGAATAGAATGTCAAGCCCATCCCCACACCAAAGCGGCGGTGGAGAAACGAGAAATAACACCACTATTGTGTGAACAGATTTCGCAGCGAAGCCTGCCCAACCTGAGCATCTGCCCTGGCATCAGTATCCAGGCAGTAATGCTTAGCAAAGGTATGGACCGACTTCCAAGTGGCCACCTTGCAGATTTCTGAAATTGGAACATTACGGAGCAGAGCTGTCGTGGCAGGTTTGCCCCTGGTGGAATGAGCCTTAGGTTTGCCCCCTAAGGTCTTATTAGCTTTTTGGTAACACAATTGTATGCAGGACACAATCCACCTCGAAATGGACTGTTTAGAGGTTGCAAGACCCGTCCTGACTGATCCATAATTGATAAACAATTGGTCTGACCTACGAATATCTTTGATTTTATCCAGATAAAATTTCAACACCCTCCTAACATCCAGGGAATGTAAAGACCTTTGCGCTGGAGATGAAGGATTCTGAAAAAACGTAGGCAAAGTTATAGTCTGGTTGACATGAAAATCAGAAATAACCTTGGGAAGAAATTTAGGGTGAGTACGCATAACAACCTTAGCAGCATGAAATACAGTATAAGGTTCTTGGCAACACAACGCCTGAATTTCACTCACCCTGCGGGCCGATGTAATGGCCAAGAGGAATGCCGCCTTCCAGGATAGGTGCTGCAACGAAGCCTTATGAATAGGTTCAAAAGGCTCCTTCATCAGTCTGGACAGCACCACATTCAATTCCCATGAAGGCGAAGGAAGCCTGACAGGAGGGAACACTTTCTTCAGGCCTTCCAAAAAATCTTTGATCACAGGGATCTGGAAGAAGGAAGTCTGTGAAGGGCATTTCCTGTAGGCAGTCAAAGCAGCCAGATGGACCTTAATGGAATGGACATTAAGACCAGACTGCGCCAGATGTAGAAGGTATGGAAGGATGACATCTTCCTTACATGTCGTCGGGTCATAGTTCTTGGACTTGCACCAGATAAAAAACCTCTTCCACTTGTAAGCATAAGAAGTCCTATTGGAAGGTTGCTTAGCCTCCTTCAGTATGTCCATGCAATCTTCTGGGAGATTAAGATGGCCATATTGCACTATCTCAGGAGCCATGCCACCAAACTCAAAGACGAGAGGTTGGGGTGCAACATCTGCCCCCCGAACTTCGTGAGAAGGTCCGGCCTGCACGGCAACTTCATGTGAGGAAGGAGAGACCGGTGAAGCAGGTCCGTGAGCCACCACTGCCTGGGCCATTCCGGGGCAATCAGTATCATCCGCGCCCTGGACTGGGACAGCTTGATGAGAACCGTCGGAATCAGGGGAATGGGTGGAAAAGCGTACAGAAAGCTGTTCGACCAGTCGATCCATAACGCATTCCCCAGCGTCCCCGGCTGGTAGTACCTGGAGGCGAAGTCTCGGCATTTGCTGTTTTCTGCGGTGGCGAACAGATCTACGTCTGGAGTTCCCCACCGTGCGAAGACTTCTCCTAGTACTTCGTCGTTTATGACCCATTCGTGGTTTTCCTGGATCAGTCTGCTCAGTGCGTCTGCCTGAACATTCTGCACACCTGGCAGATGGGTGGCCATTATCGTCAGTCCTCGGGCCAGAAGCCAGTGCCAGATCGCCTGCGTCTCCTGCGACAGGGTGCGTGATCTCGAACCCCCCCTGCTTGTTGAGGTAATACATCGTGGTCGTATTGTCCATCTGTACAAGCAGAGAGTTGGTCTGGAAGGATGGGTGAAAGGCCTTCAGTGCCAAATGAACAGCTCTGAGTTCCAGGAAATTGATGTGGTACGTGGACTCCGTCGGGGACCACGTCCCTTGAATCTGTAAGTCTCCGGAGTGCGCTCCCCAGCCCTGTAGAGAAGCATCCGTCACGATATTCTGAGTGGGAATGTCCTTGTGGAAGGGAACCCCTCTGAGGAGATTCTCCGCTGAACACCACCACTTCAGAGACTGAAGAGCATGCAGAGACGGTCGTATCTTGTCGTCCCAAGATCCTCTCCTCTGGTTACACTGATCCTCCAAACACTCCTGCAGCGGTCTCATGTGCAGCCGCGCATGTGGCGTCAGGAAGATACAAGAGGCCATTGATCCCAGTAGAGAAGACACCGTCCTCACTGTTGTAGATGGAGTGGTCAGAAGAGCCTGAGCCTTCCGAAGGAGTGATAATCGTCGCTCCTCCGAAGGAGACACGCTTGCTGACAGCGTATTGATGGTGGCTCCCAGGTACTGGATACACTGGACCGGAGTCGGGACAGACTTGGACATGTTGATGGTTCGCGTGTCGACAGGGGCAAGTCAGCATTTCTAGTGCTGCTTGACATGTCGGCCGCGTTCGACACGGTGGACCATGAGGTTTTATTGGGTCGTCTTCGAAACGTGGGAATAACTGGTCTGGCATTAACCTGGCTAACATCGTATCTTTGCAATAGACAACAAGCTGTGGCGTTACCACCTTTTCGTTCTGCCACACGACAGGTGAGTCAAGGTGTCCCCCAAGGATCTGCGGTTAGTCCGATCCTTTTTAATTTATATCTCCAACCCCTGATACATCTGATAAAGTCATTTGGCATATCAGTCATCAATTATGCCGATGACACTCAATTGATTTTTTCATTTGAGGGTACTGAGGTAGTTTTGAGGGACACTTTTCACCGTTGTATGTCGGCCACAGCAGAGTGGTTGCAAGCCAACTCACTCCAATTCAATGGGTCGAAAACGGAGGTACTTCACTGCTCCCTAGATCGACTCCCCCGTGCACTGCCGGATGATTTCTGGCCAACCTTCATTCCGGGATCGGTGGAGGCCGCAGAATCGGCTCGCAATCTGGGAGTTTTGTTTGAACCAAACTTACAACTTGATGCCTCTGTGAACAGGACTGTAGTGACCTGTATGGGCTTGCTCCGTGCTCTACGCAAGATCTTGCCACTCCTTCATCGGGAAGCTAGAGCAGAGGTAGTGCGTAGTTCTATTCTCAGTAGGTTAGACTACTGCAACGCACTACTTCTGGAAGCCCCTAAGATCCTGATCCTCAAGTTGCAGAGGATCCAAAATATGGCGGCCAAACTAGCTCTATCTCTTCCGCGCTCTGCCTCTTCTTCTGCAGCTTTGGCTGATCTTCATTGGTTACCGGTCCAGCAGAGGATTACCTTTAGGGCTTTATGCCGTGTTTTTAGGGCTCTGCATGGACTAGGACCGATACCACTGCAAAATCTTTTCTCTTGGTATCAAGCTGCCAGACCTTTGTGATCCCCCCCGGCGTTCCTAGTGAGAATTCCTAGGATAAACAGAGTGAGAATGGGCGGCCGCGCTTTCAGCTTTGCAGCCGCCACAATATGGAATACCCTACCTCTGGCGCTGAGGAGTAGACAAGATCTGTTCTCTTTTAAAAGGGATCTCAAAACCCATTTATTTCCAAGAGCAGTCTAAAGCATACACTCGATGGTTGAATTGGTCTCAGCGCCAGGATACCCTTTGGGTGACAGTTGCGCTTAATAAGCATTAAATACATACATACATTGATGTGCAGTCCCAGCTTGTTCAATAGAACGCACGTCTTCTGGAAGTGTGCTTGAGCTTCCGAGAAGGAGGAGGCCTTGATCAACCAATCGTCCAGGTACGGGTAGACAAACACCTTGTTCTTCCTCAGGTGTGCCGCTATCACTGCCATGCGCTTCGAGAAAGTTCTGGGCGCAGACTTCAGCCCGAACGGAAGTACCGTGTACTGATAGTGATTGGTGCCGACCTGAAATCGCAGGAACTTCCTGTGTTTGTGTGCAATGGGCACATGGAAGTACGTATCCTGTAGGTCTATTGCACATAGCCCGTCCACCTGTTGCAACTGAGGATAAATCTGATGCAACGACAGCATGCAAAACTTTTCTCTGCGAATCTACTTGTTTGCCTGTCGCAAGTCCAGAATGGGCCTGAACTCGTTCTTGTCCTTCTTGCGGACCAGAAAGAACCGGGAGTACAGACCTCTTCCTCTTTGAGACAGAGGTACGTCTTCTATCGCCCTTTTCCTTAACAGGATATCTGCCTCCGCCTGGAGCTCGAGCAGTTGATACTGCGAGCTGACCGGAGGAATCGATGGAGGAGGGCTGGTGAACCGAAGACTGTATCCATTGCAAACAATATTCAGCACCCACTTGTCCTGAGTCATTTTTCTCCACTCTGACAGAAAAAATTGAACGCTTGCCCCCACCGGAGCGGGTAACGGATGAAGGGGAAGTAACCGCTCAGGGTCGAGACCCGGCCGGGCCTTTGTTCACTGTAGAGGACTGTTGTCCACCTCTATCCTTCTGGCGCTTCTGGAAGGGTCTCCGGAACTGCTGCTGTTGTTGCTGCTGCTGTTGTCCCAAAGACTGTCCTCGTCCTTTTCCCTGCGCACCGAACCATCTCTGGAATGGGCGGTAGGATTTCTTTTCTTTGGGCTTTTCCAAGCCCACAGCCGTCAGGGTCTCCGCCTCCGCCTTCATGCGGGCCATCTCATCATCGGCATTTTTTCCGAATAGTGTCTCTCCGGAAAAGGGAAGATTGGCCACTCGCTGTTGGGCCTCCGGCTTGAGTGACGTGAGCCTGAGCCAAGCATGGCGGCGCTGGTTGATCCCGTGACAGTAACCATGGGCCACCAACAGCGAGATATCCGCAGCTGCGCTGATGACCTGGTTTGAAACCAGCATCTCTTCCTTAAGTGTTTCCAGGAAGTCCTCCCACTTGTCTCGTGGAAGAAGGTCCGTGAACTGTTCTAGGGAATCCCACAGTGCACGGCCATACCGCCCCAGCAAAGCCGAATCGCTGGAGGCTTTCATGGTCGTGGAAGAAGTCCCACAAGCCTTCCTTTCAGCCGAATCAATCCATAGGCTTTCTTTATCAGGCGGCACGGTGGAGGACGGGGAGGTAGAATGTAACTTCCTGGCCGCCATCACTATAACGGAGTCGGGTACTGGGTCCATCCGTAGGAAGGCCGGGTCCGAATCCGGTGCTCTGTACTTCTTCAGAAGTCGGGAGGGAGCGGCCTTCACCACCGCAGGCGTAAGGAACAGCTCCTCCGCAGGTTCAACCAACCCTGGCACCAATGGCAGCAGAGGGCGAGACAGATGCTTCTTGTGAAGTGTCTCGAATATCACGGATGTCGTAGGTGTAGGCGCCATCACCGTGATGCCCAGTTTCGTAGCCCACCTCAGGAGAACCTCCTGGAACGTGCTGATGTCGTCCACCAGAGACACCCTTGTCTCCGGGGAATCCGACAAGGTCGGCGAATATGAGCGAGTCCTGGAGGAGTCCGTACGGGATCTGGATCCACGCCTCCTATGGCGATGCCTTGATCTAGTGGAGGACCTGTGTCGACTCCTCGATCTTCCTCTCCGTCCGGAGCGTGACCGCGATTTCCTAGGCCTGGGACACTCCGCCGGTTTCCCCGGGGCGGGAGTCCTGGGTTTGGACGGGGCCTGCGGCTTAGGAGTCCCCTTAGGAGGGGTCGGAAGCCTGGGCAACGAGACCGACCTCGGAGGAACCGGGGGCGGCCTATCAGGCCCCTGAGGCCGAGGTACAGGTGGAGGCAGCAGAGGCAAAGGAGGAGGGGTTAGAGCCCTTGGAGGGAGACCCCTCGGCAAAGGAGGCGGAGGCGTAACTTGCTTCTGTGATGGAGTATATACCTCGGAGTACACCGATCCCGGTGATCCGCCTTCCTTTCCAGACCTGGACTTTGGCGAGCCTCCCACGGCATCAGGCCTCTCACCACGCTTCTTCGACGTCGAAGAACGGTGACCAGACGGCGAGCGCAGGTCCCTCGACATCGAGCGTCTCTTCCTCGACGTCGACCGTCTTTCACGCCTCGAGGGCGACCTCGTCCGTCTCGACAACGACCTCTTGTGTCTCGACGACGACCTCTTGCGCCTCGACGGCGACCTCTTGCGCCTCAACAGTGACCTCAACCGCCTCGACGGCGACCTCTTCCGCCTCGACGTCGACCTCTTCCGCCTTGACGTCGACCTCTTCCGCCTCGATGGCGGACTCGACGACGAGGATCCCCTCGACGACGATCGTTTCCTCTTCGCCAACGGCGAACGGCGGTGTTGCTTCGACGGCGAGCGCCGACGCCGGGCCCTTCGACGTCGATCACTCGACGTCGACGATGATGACGCTGAAATCGTCAAAGGAGACTTCGACGGCGGCCTGTGTAACTCCCTCGACGTCGACATCGCTTCGACCCAGAGCCCTGGGGAGACGGGGAACAGACCGTGGTCATCCCTCTCGACGTCGTGTTCAGTGCAACTGACTCAGACGGAGAATGGGAACGTTTGCTGGTCTTCCTGCCCCTGGGGAGCCCCCCAGACGCCTCAGCATGGGCAGAATAAGCCCCTCCAGACACACCTTGCGCCTTCAGCCTTCTTTCCTCGAGGCCCTGAAGCCTGATCTTCTGTCTTTCCTTCAGGGTCCTACCAGAGAAGCCTTGACAAATCTCACACTCCTCTGGGATGTGGGAAGAGGGAAGGCAGAGGATAAACACCTCATGGGGATCTGATTTTGCCTTCTTCCGGGTATTTGTCAAATAATGCAGGCATATTTGACTTCAAATGGAGCAAAACACCAAGAAGAACAGCACCAAAGTACTTAAAAGCACTTAACTTGAACAACAAAGTGAAAAATCACCAATAAACCCTTAAAAAGGGAGAGCTCAATGCTCCAGGGTCCTGCTTGCAGGAGCCAGAAAAAAGAACTGAAAGTAAATGGGACCTGCAGTGCATTCTGGGATACTGTGAAGTTCTGGAAGGTTCTCTTAAAGGCACAGTATCCTGTTCTGAGCCACATAATGGCAGCCTATGGGGCTTGTCTGTCCAGGTCCTCCTCTCTATCATTCCAGAGGGTGTTTGCTGTTAAAGCAAGGGAAATCTGTACAGGCTTTGCTGTTTTGTGGATTTTGTGGTGGAAATTCTAGTTGAAGTACTGGACAGTGTAGCTTTTTATAGGCTGCATTATCTGTCTTTAAATTCTCTCTTAAGTGTCTGTGCAGTTCTGCATTTTTTCGACACTTTAAGAGATTATTTTTGATTGCTCCGGGGTCCACGCACATGGGCGGGACTATTCACTAGATTATGACTATACACAGAGATCCCCTACTACAGAAGCTGGGTTATGTGGAAGACATGGACAAGGGAATGAATGACATGAATAAGGAGGGATAATACAGGAAAACCAAAAACGGACACTGCAGTTGTCGGAACTCCTGGCGTGTTTATATAATTGATTGTGTTTTTCTCTGTGGAATTCCTCCACGTTACGCCGCCCGACCTCCGGGATGTGGGCCAGAAGGCTATGTCTTCTCCTGAATATTGACTTTGGTCAACTCTGAATCAAAATGCCTGTGGTCTGGAGGGGACTGGTATATGTTTCTTATATTCCTGTTTTCCGTAATAAACATATTTAAAAAAAAAAAAAAAAAGCTAGGCTTATGTGCCATCTGGAATACATGGAACCCCAGAATACTCCAATATACCCACACCTCCGCGGCACATCACATCCACACGCGTATCACTTGCCTGCCCCAGACTACCGCGAATTAACGGATATCAGTATCCTCTCCCGAAGCATATTGGACCACTCTACCCTTCTCCTCTGGGTCGGGGGCCCCTTCAGAGCCCTGCGCCCCTTTTGGTGCTGAACGCCTAGTTTCTTCAGGATTACAAATTCCGGAAGACAATCAGGAAATAACTCAAACAATACTTCCTCTCCAACCAAAACACAGTTCCCTCCCCAGGCACGCTCTGGGAGGCCAGCAAGGCCACAATTCGGGATTTCGCCAAGGGACACCTTAAGGCCCAGAGGTTGGCACAGGAGTGCCGGCTCACCCTCCAAGAATAGTAGGGATAAGGTGACGGGCGTTAATTTGAAAAAGAGACTCTCTGGTTAACAACGTGGAGGGTAAAGGATTAATACGAAAAGGAAGTTTTAGGGGTGAAAATGTACCCAAGATACTACCTATACAAAACATAGGTTAAACTCGGGAGTAAGATATATTTTGCCCAATATATTAAGGTGGCAATATGTAGAAAAATGATAGCCGATGATACGAATAGTTTAAAATAGCCAGACACTTGAACTAGAGTCAGGTTGGGTGATTGGATATAGAATCTGTAGCCCGTTAAATTTAAAGAGGGTGATGATTGGAGAATAATGATAGACAGAAAGGAGATCTGTATAAGGCCAATATGAGAGATGTTTCACCAACAGTGGCAAACATTGTTTTCCCACTGTAGAAACTATCAAGTTCCAACAATTTGCACCAGGACGCGATTGGCGGTCCGGAAGCACAGTAAAACCACGGGGATTGAGGTACCTCTAATAACATAAGGTAAGGAAGAAATGAGGAGAAGGGGCTTACCTGATAGAATAAATGTGCGGGACAAGAAATATAAAATGAGTCCTTTCCATATATCCTAAATAGGAACCCACATGAGAAACAAGCGACTGACACAATCTGAAATATCGAACCAGCAATTGGTAGGAGTAAAATAATTAAGAACTGCACACACAGTCTTCTCTACAAAAAAGAAAAGGTAACATGTAACCACTGACTTATAACACTAAAACTGGAACGGGGAGTGAGAATCTACAAATAATAATAACCCCCCCTCAATCTATTGACATATTCCCCATTAGATTCAATACTGTATCTCCTGAGTAATAAGACTAGTCTGACAATAACGTATGATGGGATGCGAGAACCAGTGAATATAAGGAACAACCAAACCACACACTCAAGAGGTCAGTATATAATAGCGCAGTTGGCCCGAGTGATATTACAAAGCTGGTCACTTACTAAAACATAATGGAGGGACTAGATATCGGGAATAACAGAAGTTGTGAATATTATGAATCTATAAAATGTAGTAGAATAAATATGTAAGAGAAATACAGGTGTAATGTTCAAGGGACATAACCGTAAGGCAAGGATTACTGATGTAAAGAGACATAATTGCCTGGTAGACTAGGGATCGGTATGTCATATCATGGTGTTGATATCTCAATCACAAACATGTACTGACTGATGCTTTTCTACTGTACAGAAAGGAAACGGTTGTTCGAACTTGATGACCCTCAAACAAAAAACTGTCCTGATGAAGGTGTCACCACATCTACGGGCTGCACCACCGAAACGCGTCAACACACTTTTCCATATAGAATTCAAACAAACCTAGGGGATCCTAGAGATATTCTATTGTACAATACTGGAAGTCCCCATATATCCATGTAAAGGCCATTAGATCGACTAATCTGTAGCAACATTAATTGCTCTATTGAAATTAAGGGGTTCTGTTGTGTGTTTTCTTGTATTGATGTGTGATATACTGTATGATTATTCTTGTGGACTAAGAAAAATGTATCTTGTTTTTCATTTTTAATGTGTTATATATGTGCATTGTTTTTTTTTAAATGTGTAATATACATGCAATTGTATTATGTTCTTTTATAAATAACTTTTTTATACTATGAGATGTCTCTATACTAAACGCTTTCAGTAAAATTCAATAGAATTCCTACTGAAATTTTAATGTATAACTTTTTTTTAATAAAATAGACTGTAAACGTTATGATCTAGTCTGTGACCAGTGATTCTGACGATAGATTGAGTGCTTGTTGTGAGTGAATGTGTTAGGAGCACGGTATTCTGGTAGCAGCTCTCGTGTTTACAAATCTTTCCAGGGATAGCCCTTTGACTTTCACCCTCCAAGAAGCCCAGGGGATCTGATTGGAACAGATCTTATCCAAGTCGGCGGGAGAGCCGACAGCTCGAGCTATTGAGAGACGAAATAAAACATTGATCGCTTGAATATGCAAAATTACTGTGGAGGTCCTCTGTAGCCCGCGTATATGGCTGGGGGTACAAAAACAGTAAGATACTCCACAGGTTGGCATCACAACCCCTGGCGAATCGTATAATCCCACAGATTCAGGACTGGCTAGGCGGTACTCACCGTATGCCTTCCTTTATTACCAAAGCCTTTGCCGACTACTATTCTCAGCTCTACGCTGCTGGCCGATCCAAAACAGCAACCCCCATACTGACTTGACTAGCAGAAGTAGAAACGAACAAGTTACTTACCTTCGGTAACGCTTTTTCTGGTAGATACAATATCTGGCTGTGGATTCCTCACCTTGTGAATATCCCCTTGCGTCAGCAACATTCGGAAATCCTTTTTGTAGCCTGGCGCCGACGTGGACTCGGACGTCATAGAGACACGACATCGCTCGCGACTCCGCTGACGTCACTGACGCCTACAATAGGCCCACGCCGGCGTGATGACATCAGTTCCGCCCTTTTTTCCGTGCCTTCGAGGCACACGGACGGACCAATGACAGTAAAAATTTATACAGTATACACAGTACATAAAAGTCAAGGTAAAACACACAGTGTAAAGCAAATGCAGGAAAGCAATTGAAACATTACCCTGACAACAAAATAAATATATAATACATAACAGCAAATCTGGTAAAGAAGAGTGGACAACGGGGAGGCGGGTGGGTCAGTGAGGAATCCACAGGCAGATATTGTATCTACCAGAAAAAGCGTTACCGAAGGTAAGTAACTTGTTCTTCTGATAGATACATCTGCCGTGTGGATTCCTCACCTTGTGAATAGAGTCCCACAGCAGTCCCCACTCCCGGAGGAGGGTGTCCACTCTTCTAAACCAAGAAATCCTGAAGAACAGAGTGTGCAAAATGACCGTCCCTCCTCACTTCGGAGTCCAAGCAGTAATGCTTCGCCAAAGTGTGGAGGGAAGACCAAGTTGCCGCCCTACAGATATCCTCTACAGGAACACCTCTAGCCAATGCTGAGGACGAAGACTTAGTTCTTGTAGAATAAGCCCTTATACCCTCTGGTGGTTCCTTACCGGCCAAAGAGTAGCAGATCTTAATGCAGAGGACGATCCATCTCGACAAGGTTCTTTTATGGACCGCTCTTCCTTTCTTGCAGCCAGCAAAACCAATGAAGAGCTGGTCATCCAAACGAAAGTCTTTAGACCTGTCCAAGTAAAAAGACACCGCCCTCTTGGGGTCCAGACGGTGCAGTCTCTCTTCCTCCTTAGAAGGGTGAGGGGGAGGATAGAAGGTAGGTAGGGTAATGGACTGTCCTAGATGGAAGGGAGTTACCACCTTAGGCAGAAAAGCAGCCCTGGTCCTAAGAACCATTCGATCAGCATGAATGGTCAAGAAAGGGGGCTTGAAACTAAGAGCTTGAAGCTCACTTACCCTCCTTGCCGAGGTTATAGCAACGAGGAAGACTGTCTTGAGAGTCAAAAGCCTCAAAGGACATTTGTGAAGAGGCTCAAAGGGAGAACCCATCAAAAAGGTCAATACAAGATTTAAGTCCCACTGAGGCACAATAAAAGGAGTAGGAGGGAACATATTTGTGAGGCCCTTCAAAAATCTTAAAACCACAGGAGATTTAAAAAGAGATGGCTGGTCAGGCAAGCAGAGAAATGCCGACAGCGCTGAAAGGTAGCCCTTCACTGTGGCAACAGCAAGTCCCTGTTGCGCGTGAGAAAGGGCAAACTGGAGAACATCAGATAAATGGGCTCTCAAAGGGTCAATAGACTTTTCCCCACACCACGTGACAAATTTCGACCATCTATAAGAATAGATGGACTTAGTGGAGTCACGCCTGGCAGATAAGATGAAATCCACAACGTCAGGCGGGAGGCAAAAGGAATTCAGGTTGCCCCGTTCAATCTCCAGGCATGAAGGTGTAATGTCTGGAGGTGGGGGTGTAGAACCTGCCCCCCCATTGTGATGTATTCCTATAGGTTCTGTATCGATCCCCCTATTCCTGACCCTGTTCTGGTTAACAAGTTAACTAGCAGCCATCCCATGATGCAGAAACCGTTATCTGATTAAGCCACACCACGGCACAGGAACGCGTTATCTGATTAGGTCATAACGCTTGCCATCTAATTAGGCAAGCAATATTCCTCCAGCCCCTGATAAGGCATACGGAGTTCTCAAAACAAATCAAACCTATGACAACCTGGGAAAAACCCTGCGGCCATTGTTTTGATTTCACCGAGAACTTCAGCAAAAGAATGTGCTAACGACCAGTTCGTATGACATCCTTATTGACGTATCTATGTCCATCCTTACGTCAATCTCGGCACCTTACAGGTATAAATATTACCGATATTGCCTTAAGCAAACACACGCGGTGGTGACGAGATCGGAGCAGCCAGACTTGCCGAAGCCCAACACAGAGCGGACCCAGCTGGCGCAGCCCCGCCTTCCTGACGCGCTGAGAACGAGACGCTGCTTTCTCCTGCCGAGAAATCCAGCTCCGGCGCTTCCAAGCAGCCCTTGCAGGCAGCCTGGAATATCGAGACCAAAGACGAGAGACACCATCCCTCAACCATCCTAGATTCAAGGTACAGAACTGAATAACCCCTTGCAGAGAATTCTTGAGTCAGTCACTTGGCAACACAAACTTAACTTAAACTGCTACTTTCTATTCCCGCCCACGTATTAGGCTTAGGTCAGGTACACTGGGGTAGGCGTAGTTAGAAGCACCAGTTGAGTACGATTAGTCAAATGTTTATATGTATGTATCTATTTTATCCATTTTAAACCACCATATGGCTTAGAAACCATATAAATGTTTTTACAGTATTATTTTATACTTCTGCTTTTATTGTATGCACTTTACTTAACCATAAGTATTGCGATAATATCGATCCATTTCTCTTGTACGAGAAAAGAGACTGATCAATAAATAACATCTTTTATTGAACACGCCCGTCTCTTCCTATTCTCTACAATCTGGTGAAACTAAGAATGCACGTACTGACTGAGTAAAATAAGTTGTCTTTTGTTTTCACACGACTCTAGAGATACACTCTTGATTAGGGGAGAGCAAAGTTGTCATGTTCTATGGTTGTCAGAAACTAAATCCCTTCTTGTCTACCCAGGGAGGTTCAACTCCTCCTTGCCTATTCGAGAAAGTTTCTAGTGAACTCTGAGCTAGCTGGCAAACCCAAAACTTTAAGTCTAATATCGACAATAGAAGACCTAGTTAACGTCTGGTCTAGGCCTATACTATTGAAGGTATTATTCCAATGCGCAGAGCCTATTGGGATAATAGGAACTACACTACATGGCGCCCAAACGTTTGGAAAGGCGATAAAACTAACGCAAGACATTAGAGTAACTCAGTCGTGCTTTTTCACTCAGACCCCTTTTTTCCATAATACTCCAAAGACGTCTGGAGTGGGTGAAAGGTAATATCCGCCAAACCTCGCAGGAGGAAACTCCTATGTATGGTTCTTGGTTCAATCAACGTTGAAGGATACACTGTTCCAAAATATTGTGCATCTAATCTTTGTTTCCATAAGAAACCTGATCTGCAAGCAAACGGTAAAAGCTTCCTGTCGGTAAAATGGTAGACAGTGAAGAAGAAAGAGAGACAGCTAGAATGGCAGCTGAACTCGTAGCAGCTGATAATACTATGCAAGATGCAGACCCGGAGATAATACTCATCCCGGTCAATATAAGAAAATCTGTAACTTTAAAACTTATAGAAAATGGACTGACACCTAGAGGTGGCACAGTCATATTCGTAATAGAGGCACACGAATATCGGCAGACAGAGGTGTTCTATTCATGGATACACTTTCCAGCAGCAAACGCTGTAACAAAGCACTTCCACTATTACAAAACAGAGGAACCTCCTAATGAGTACACTCCTTTCGAGGAGGTGGAAGTACCACTTAAATTCCAAGAGCACCTGCTCTTGTTTAATGGCGCCCTAAAACATAATAATCACATCACCAGGCTCGGTCCATTAGGTAGACCAGGAGCAACATGGCCGGTCCTAGCCGGATACACACCACATCCAGACATCGAAGGAATGTCTGCAGCAGATCTTTTAATACAACTAAAACCAATAATAAAAGTACATAGACAATTAGTCCAATATGTAATGCGGACTTCAACAATCCAATCAGCAATTAAAATTTCACAGCTGACCCCTCATCAGGGGAACACAAATAAAATTACACCACAGAACATACAGTCCTACCTAGGTAAAGTACCAGCTAAACGGGAACAAATACCATTCTGGTTAGCACAAAAAATCACCCAAATAGAGGCGGTGTTTCCAGACACCACCCCGTTAGAAAAACACAGGATTCTGACTATCTGTCTTCCAATGGGAATCGCACCACACGTGGAGGACTGTGACACTTGGGGTACAGTCTTTGCTTCCATTTACACAAAAACGCATGGTGTTCCATCCATCTCGGTAATACCAGATGTGCTAAAACAAATTCAAGATGAATACGGTCCAGAACCCGCTTTAACTCTTGGTATGAAATTACTGAAAGACTTCAAGCAGGTCTCGGCTATATTACTAGCCAATATAAAGGGAGAAGCAGCAAACGTGGCGATCCGCCAAAGGTTAAAAGAAACAGATATAGCAGACCAACCAGCTGAAATTGCCAGAATTATAGAAAAATCCTATGAGGAACTAGGTAGAGATAGTTTAGGTGGAATACCAGTAAAACCCCAACTGATTGAAAGTCCTGAAAAAGTATTTTTTTAAAATAATTTAACAACACAAAAAAAGAGCTGGGATGGAAACAAACAATCCAATCCTAAAGAAAAGAAATTCCAGTCCAGAGGAAGGTCTCCTCGGCGGAGAGAAAGATCTCCGAACCAGGGACGCAGGTCTCCCCAAAGTGAGCCCTCTGGGAAAAAATACAATCTTAGAAATAGGGATAATATAAAGAAGCCTGATAGATATCAAGAAATTGATACACGTCCCTCTCAATCTTTTCAGACTTCCTCGCAGAAATCGGAAAGAAGAGGACGATCAGAACACAGGGAAGAGCACGTCAAGTCCAAAGACAAGGAACCTGCTCATCTAAATAAGAAATTACAATTTCCAAAAAAGAAGGTAGCCAGTATTAAAGTAATTAACAATGCCGAGAATACTGAGGACACAACTGAAAAACGGAGAATGGGCTCAGACAATGCTAGACAGCGCAGCAGAAGTGAGCATAGCTCGCAAAGTCCTTATGATTCATCTGGAGACAGTGGACACGAATGAATACCTTCAAGTGGAAACTGCAGACACCAGAGTTAGCAAACCTCACAAAATATATGAAATAACTTTACGTATAGAAGGGGATAAGACTAGAAAAATAAGGGGCCTATTTTGGGATAATCTCTCCAAGGGCTATGACATCCTTCTAGCTGAAAAAGACTGGCCACCAGAGTTTGTCAGGGAGTGCCCACATGGCGAAGAAATAATTATGCCTGCCTTCTCAAATAATATTCCAATTCATAAAAAATACACACTTGCTAGAAAATGGGCAGTAGCTCAAGCTCCTGCTTTATATAAAAATCATGTAGGATGGGATGAGGACTCTCCTCCTCACAAAATCCAGTTAAAATCACAACCTACTGCACAGAGACAGCACCCAATTAAGCAAGAAGCTAAAAAACAGGTAAAAGAGATCCTAGATCAACTTGAATACCAGGGGGTGATTGAAACTTGCACCTCACAAATGAACAACTCTTTGTTTCCTGTCTCCAAACCAGACAATTCATATCGTCTAGTTTTGGATTACAGACACCTTAACTCATGTTGCAAAACTTTTGCAGTGCAAAACTCGCATAGTGCTGCACTAATGAATAACATAGTGCGCAAAAAATACAAAACAACATTAGACATCTCTAATGGATTCTTTTGTCAAAATATAGCACCAGAGAGCAGATACTTGTCCGCGTTCTCAATAAATGGCGCTCAAAAACAATTCTGTCGGTTACCCCAGGGGTACAAGAACAGCCCAGGATTATTCTCAGCGAGAGTAACAGAGTTACTACAAACATATGATGACGAAGCATTATCTTATGTCGACGACATATACCTAACAGATGATGACTTGGATACTCACTTGAAGAGAGTGAACACCATAATACTTGGGTTCGCAGCAGAGGGTTACAAATTCAACTTTAAAAAATCTAGAATTGCCCATCTAACAGTCATGTTCTTAGGATATGAATTATCAAGTGAAGGCAAAAGCCTGGCTGACAATTTCCTAGAGAAATGTGCCGTACTCCAAGCACCTAGAACACTAAAAAAACTACAGTCAATTCTAGGCTTCCTAAATTTCGAAAGAACATACATTGCAAATTACGCAGAAAGGGTCAAACCCCTTTATGATCTAATAAAACCGGATTTTAAAAGAACCAATTGGACTCAAATACACACAGAAATTCTGAGATCCTCACAAACAGACATGTTAATTAAAACAAAATTAGAAACACGTGATAACACACGCAATCTTGTGATTCGAGTCATCCCAGGAAGATGCGGATTCACATACCTGACCTCTAATGAGGGAGAAAAGGTACCGATTGCATTCAAAACACACTTGTACACAGAAGCTGAAAAGAAGTTCAGCATTAAAGAAAACATTGTTCATGCAGTTCAAACAGCAATAACTAGAGAAAAAGATAAAGCTGACGGTAGACGTATCACAGTCCGAACAGCAGAATCAGCTTTTGAGGCATTAACAACACCGTGTAATTTACCAACAACAGCATTGAATCCGGAATGGATACAATGGGTGAATTCAATTACAACGGACAGAGTAAAATACTACTTTGATCCAGAACTAAAGGAATTAAAAAATCTAGAATATGAAAGAACATTCCCTCTGCCAATCGACATTCTGCCATTACGACAGTACGCCTGTATAATCTATACAGACGGCCATGCTCAACCACCAGGGTGGGGAGAACAAGCATATAACCCCACATGTGAAATCACAAAAGAAGTGTGGCATGGAGGGAAACTGAGACCTCTGCGCTAATAAAAACACACTCAGTAGAAACTAATTCAGAACAACAGACTGAAATAATAGCATTGAAAATGGCGCTAGATAATGCAGATCGCGAATTCCCGACACTTATAGTGTCCGATTCATATTACTGCGTCAAATCATATAACAACGATTTGCAGAAATGGATTCGAAACGGTTACAAAGATGACACAGGTGCAACAATAAAGCAAAAACTGCTTTGGGAACAAATAGTTCTGTTACAGAAAGAACTACCAAAGACTCACGTGATACACTCACTGAGTCATCAGCGTGATGGCGTTCACGTTGCAGGGAATTCATTGGCTGAGACAGCCACAGCGGTAGCAACTAAATCGGCTTCCGTAGCTAGAAAAAAGCGTACAGTGAAATACATTGACGGTAAAACAGTGCTGGCGGTGAAAACGTCATCAAAAGGCGACTGCTCAGCGTTACCGATCAATTACCCACTCAAATATACATACATAATCGATGCAAACTCCGTTCCTTTTGCTCGAATCCCTGGAGTGGGGGATAGAGTAATTCCAAACATGGACAGGAGAACTTTGTTAATTGTAGACGCACATATAGGTGAGGGTCTTAGTCATCTCAAACTAAAAGATTCTCTGGAAGAACTACAATCAGTGTACTGGTGGCCAGGCATGAGCCTGCAGCATCACATTTTTGTAAAAAAATGCCCGGGCTGCAACAGAGATCGCAGCGGCGAGAGGAACGGGGTAATACCATGGCGTTTCACTCAATAAGGGCTAAACAATAATCAGTAAAACCAGTGTAAATAATGCGTCCCATTAACAAACAAAGACTAGTTTCCACTTATAATGTAGACCCCAGCACTCGGCTGACGTCGGGACTGTTATACAAAGATTTGCGAGTCTAAATGGCATATACGCTAGGAGCATGCTACGTTTGACCAATGTTTTCACTTTAGCCCTCAAGCTTGTGGGGAAGCACGGCCAAATGAGCATAGCGAAGCGGGATTCTTCTCACTTCCTTCCTGAGGGATACGGGATGGTGTAAAGAAAAAACCAAGGCATAAAGCTATCTATAACAGAAAGGATATTAGGTTCGGGAGCTGGGTGGGTCAAACATCTAATAAGTGTCCAACGTAGTCTAAACGACCTGCCAAGAAATTCTCTGAAGGGATTCAGTCCGTACGAATTGTTGTTTGGGACTAGGATGATGGTCTTAGATCTTGACAGTCAGACTTCAGTGGTGAAAGAAAAAAGCTTTGATATCAAAGATCGTTTGGCTATTTTACAGGACTTAAACGAAACAAGAAAAGACCTGAGCAACATAAAGTTGAAACAGCAGCCAACAACCACTGAAGAAACACCACCTGTCCCAGCAAGACCTGTCTGGATTCCAAAAGTCGGGGATCTAGTCAGAGAAAAGATCGCGGTAAAGAAGGAATTTGGGCCTTCTTACAGAAAAGCAGTTCCTGTCTTGTTTATCAACGGGACAAGATCAGTTGTACTGCCGCCACTTGCTGGTAAAAAGGAGAACCGAGTTGTATCAATCGACCTGGTAAAACCACAATCATGTGGCCGATAACAAACAGTAGACCAAGTGGACTCCCGATAAGTAGTAGAACACCAAGGTTTGCTACAAATACAGAGGTCCAAACTAAGAGGCTAATCACATTCGAAACGCCTACAGAACAACAACAAGGACTATGCAACAATGCACTGGAACTCAGACCTCTAAAAACCCAAATAAAAACATTTAGTAGAGACACACCAACCTACAATGAAGTAACAAATGAATATGCTGAAGCTGCAAGAAACAGTAATCCTGAAGCAATTGGAACAATTGACAGAACAGCGTCCGGCTACTTCATAAACTTCGATGATTCCTCTGAAGACCTCAGTGAATCAAAGACACAGCCATCAACAAAAACTTTTAAAGATAAAGCTAAGGAACTTTTGAAACAACTGAAAGAAACCTATCTGATTTCTCCATGGATCGAATTTTGGGTGGCCTTTGGTGCATTTATCCTCATACTTTGGCTCATCATGATACTATGCTTGGGACGCTTCATTGAGGGAAAATATGCTAAAATGGACACAGCAAGCCAGAAAATCAACTTGCTCCTCAAGCCACACACGTCTTCACACGTCGAGAAAAGAGAACTTTCTTCAGTCAACTTCACAGCCAATCCTATACCGGGTGGGGTAGCATGGGACAACACTGACTATGAAATTTATGGTCCGGTTGAAATCCTGAAATATCCACACCAAATCAAGATCTCGTTGAGTGACTTTGTAAAACCAAGCTCATTTGCTGATGATTGGGACTTTGAAAGTATTAATGATATGATGTCTGACCTAGTGATGTCTGCTAAATTTACCAAACATGATTATTTGCAGGGTTCGTCTAATTATGATAGTATGTACTGTTACAACCACTATGGTAACCATTTTTTACATAAATCGGCACAACCTAGAAATGTTTTAAATTATAATCAATGGGAACATTGTGCAACCCCTCCAAAAGGAAGCTCAAGAACCTTTTATGACAAATATTCATACTTTTCAGGGTTCAACACAAGTAATGCTGAAACATTTTTATTTCAAATTGTCAAATAAGACAGGAACAAAAACCATGCTTACAAACACGAAATTGATATATTCGGACTCGTTTTTTGAACAAATGAATACATTTGGTTTTGATTATTGGGACAAAAATGTTGAAGTAAAAAGTGTTTGGGGTACAAAAGAATGGCAAGTACAAGGTATAGAATCATTGTTTAGAGCCTGCATGATCCCAGAACAAATTATATTTTTGAATGACACTGTTCAACAAACTACCTGTCTTGGCCTAGCCAAAATCAAAGACTTAAATAAACCGTCTATTCCAAAGCCAACTATGAACAGCAATAGCTCTACAGATGAAGAGATAGACGTAAACTATGTATTGAACCAAAACAGAACACATCCTGATTGGAAACAATGGTTGATCTGGCCCACAGATACTAATAACTGTCAAGACAGATTCCTGAACAAAATACAGGGGTTCACATTGACCAGGCCAGACCCTAGATATTCCCAAAGACAACACCCAGGGATCATTACCACCTACAGTGTGGGCAAACTCTGCCTCCAATGGCTACAAACTTCCACACTGACAGAAATTAAGCAACACCTAACTTTACTTACTGAAGGTGCTGACTTGCGTGATTTCATTATGGGACCGCGCAAACAGCGTCAGAAACGCTTCATAGCAGCCTCTGTATATGCAGCTTACAACGAGGCCTGGAAGATAACTCAAATTGAGACAGCAGAAAGTATACGGGAAATTGACCGTATTCATTTGGAAAAATCACTTTCTGTAGTGGACAATGGGTTAATGACTCTGTCCTCCAGAATCTTTTCATTGGACAGCATTGTGTCTTCAGCAATCGACATAATATCGCAAGACTTACTGTTGTTACAACACGGTCAGTCTCAATTGCGTTCTATTGTACAGCTTGGCTGGACGTTACAAAATCTGCGTTCAGGCTATGTGCCTTGGCGTTTAATCAACACAACGTCACTATTCAATATCTTTAACCTTACTGATAAACAAATCAGTATGGCACAGAAGGGTGCTGATTATACAATCCTGAGCATTGAGAAACTCGAGAGATTACCAGTGACAATGTCAGAACGACCTGTCATTGAATGGATAATACATGGGATAATTAATATTCCAATATCTACTTTCAGGTTTCAATACTGCCAAAAATATATACAGGCTGGCATGTACGAAAAATTGGGAAAAGGGTACATTAAGACAACATGGAACTTGCCCTATTCACATGCATGTGTCAGTAATAAAGGACAGAAAGTGTTTCTTAGTGGCAATAATTGTGCGATGTCACTAAGCGGTACACTTCTGTGTAATGGAATTAGTTTGCATGGAGCCTGTGAAGGGAACTCAAATAACCTTTCATGTCACCAGCTAGGCGCACCTGCAACAGAGATAGAACCATTCTTTAAAAGACTCTATAACGGGAGTTACATTCTAATTGTGGATCGCAGATGTTGTAGTCTTCTGCCCGGGATTCCTTATCTCATAACTACGACTGCGAAGGTCATGTGCTGTGGACGCTTATTGTTCCCCAGCTCCTTTCCAGACAGGGAGGCAAGGGCATGGCCTAACTTGAAAATTACTTCTATTCGAATTGATACTTTAAGCAGAATGAAAACAGTGCTTCTTCAGACGCCGACCAGGCTCACGTCATCAAAAGAAACGTATGATCTCCTAGTCGCAAGGACGACTGCAGAGATTCACTCATTGCTATCAACTAATTCCCCCATACATTTCGCAGAAATCCTGAATGAAATCTTAAATATTTCTGATACCAGTGGAGTCTCAAATGTATTTAAGACAGTATTTTCGATGGCATTAACACCATTCAAAGCCATACTGGGTATTTTTCCAGACTTCGTCCATTCGATTTTTGGCGGACTTCCCCTCATTTTGGGACTAATTGCAGGAATCCTATTCATGGTCCTTATATTTTGTTATGGCAAACCATGTCACAGACAAAACACCTGCGACAAGGGAAGAAACAATCCGAGCCATTGGATACCGGGACTGGATATCAAAAATCCTGGGACTTTCCCGGCTTAGAGACATAAACATGACTTGGTTTCTTTCATTTCGACCAATGTGGCATCAATGTGTTTTACCTGTATTAAGGTGCTTGCTGTGCGGAGAAGAATGCGTGTTGGACACCTGTCTGACGCTACAATCAGATGCGCCAATGGATGCAGAAACATTGTTGGGTCCGGTAACGGCTCATGCATTGTGCTGCCCTCAACGGCTGCCAATCCTGATGACGGCATTCGTGGAAACTTCACCACTACGATTGAGGGGTAGTGAAGTTCAAGATGAAAGCAGCATCGATCAGGTACGACCTTCTGTCAGCAATACTAATCAAAACGTCATTGGAGACAATCATGCACACGAATGCATGGTTACATCTTTTCCAGAGTTAGTGGAACTTTCACAGGAAGCTGTTGACAGCTTTTTCGACAGTCTCAATGATATGATGTTCTCACCAGAGCAGAAATAACGACTTTTGAGCAAGCTAGCACACGGCGTTCCCAACACTCTGAATTTGGCCTTCAACTTTAATAACAAAATAGCATGAACAATTTCCCCTCCAGTTCACGGACAGCAATTTTTTCAGCAGCCCCAAACTATTTTTACTATTTTTTCGGGACACTTATCTTCTGCTTAAAGTAAGAACTATTCTTAGAGAACTAAATTTCTATTTTTTAGAAACTTTATAGACATTAGCTGCCCGCTGGTATGTTCATAATTATTTTTATTCTGTGATGAAGTGGTCTCGAACCTTTTTTCTGTATTAAGAGCCATTTCATGTGTAATTCTCATATACAAATTAGTAATAATGTATACATATGCGTGATTACTTTAGCATTATTCTACAGCTTGAGTGCATATAATACATGTGACTGTTTTTTGTTATATTACATAGTTTCGAAATGCATTATATGTATTTTGGGGTGGTAAGGTATACAAGATACTCTACAGTATGTTTTACTATGCCTAGATTCGTAAATATGGCCATAGTTAACGTGGAGTGGGTGTGATGTATTCCTATAGGTTCTGTATCGATCCCCCTATTCCTGACCCTGTTCTGGTTAACAAGTTAACTAGCAGCCATCCCATGATGCAGAAACCGTTATCTGATTAAGCCACACCACGGCACAGGAACGCGTTATCTGATTAGGTCATAACGCTTGCCATCTAATTAGGCAAGCAATATTCCTCCAGCCCCTGATAAGGTATACGGAGTTCTCAAAACAAATCAAACCTATGACAACCTGGGAAAAACCCTGCGGCCATTGTTTTGATTTCACCGAGAACTTCAGCAAAAGAATGTGCTAACGACCAGTTAGTATGACATCCTTATTGACGTATCTATGTCCATCCTTACGTCAATCTCGGCACCTTACAGGTATAAATATTACCGATATTGCCTTAAGCAAACACACGTGGTGGTGACGAGATCGGAGCAGCCAGACTTGCCGAAGCCCAACACAGAGCGGACCCAGCTGGCGCAGCCCCGCCTTCCTGACACGCTGAGAACGAGACGCTGCTTTCTCCTGCCGAGAAATCCAGCTCCGGCGCTTCCAAGCAGCCCTTGCAGGCAGCCTGGAATATCGAGACCAAAGACTAGAGATACCATCCCTCAACCATCCTAGATTCAAGGTACAGAACTGAATAACCCCTTGCAGAGAATTCTTGAGTCAGTCACTTGGCAACACAAACTTAACTTAAACTGCTACTTTCTATTCCCGCCCACGTATTAGGCTTAGGTCAGGTACACTGGGGTAGGCGTAGTTAGAAGCACCAGTTGAGTACGATTAGTCAAATGTTTATATGTATGTATCTATTTTATCCATTTTAAACCACCATATGGCTTAGAAACCATATAAATGTTTTTACAGTATTATTTTATACTTCTGCTTTTATTGTATGCACTTTACTTAACCATAAGTATTGCGATAATATCGATCCATTTCTCTTGTACGAGAAAAGAGACTGATCATTAAATAACATCTTTTATTGAACACGCCTGTCTCTTCCTTTTCTCTACAATCTGGTGAAACTAAGAATGCACGTACTGACTGAGTAAAATAAGTTGTCTTTTGTTTTCACACGACTCTAGAGATACACTCTTGATTAGGGGAGAGCAAAGTTGTCATGTTCTATGGTTGTCAGAAACTAAATCCCTTCTTGTCTACCCAGGGAGGTTCAACTCCTCCTTGCCTATTCGAGAAAGTTTATAGTGAACTCTGAGCTAGCTGGCAAACCCAAAACTTTAAGTCTAATATCGACAATAGAAGACCTAGTTAACGTCTGGTCTAGGCCTATACTATTGAAGGTATTATTCCAATGCGCAGAGCCTATTGGGATAATAGGAACTACACTACACCATCTGAGAGAGGAGGTCTGCCCTGAGAGGGAGACGGAGCGGCGGGTGAGAGGAGAGGTGGAGAAGGTCTGAGTACCACACCCTTCTTGGCCAGTCCGGGGCGACCAATATGACTTGGGCCCGGTCTTGGCGAATCTTCCTCAGAACCCGAGGAATCAAGGGTATGGGAGGAAACGCGTAAAGGAGTTGTCTTCCCCAACTCAACTGAAACGCGTCCCCCAAGGCTCCTTGCATCGGATACTGGAGACTGCAGAATGACAGGCAGTGAGCATTCTCGCGAGTGGCGAACAGGTCCACCCGAGGAGTCCCCCACATCTGAAAGATGTCGTGAACCACCTCCGGGTGAAGCCTCCACTCGTGGTCGGCAGAGAACTGCCGACTGAGACTGTCTGCACGCACGTTCAGAACTCCGGCCAGATGATTTGCCATCAGACAAATCTGATGGTCCTGAACCCAGGACCAGAGACGCAGAGCCTCTCTGCAGAGACACTGTGATCCCACTCCTCCCTGCTTGTTGATGTACCACATCGCGGTCGTGTTGTCCGTCAGGACCTGGACTGAACGACCGCGAAGGGAAGGAAGGAAGGCCTTGAGCGCTAAACGTATCGCCCGCAATTCTAGAAGGTTGATGTGAAGCAACCTTTCCTCTGGAGACCAAAGACCCTTGACCTCCAGATCCCCCAGATGAGCACCCCACCCAAGAGTGGATGCATCTGTTATCACTGTGGCCACCGGAGGAGGCAACTGAAAAGGCTTCCCCTGAGATAGGTTGCCTTCCACGCCCCACCAAGACAGAATCGCCGCAGCTTCTCTGTAGATCCTCACTGACTCCCTGAGAACTCCGTTGTGTTGATACCACTGCCTGCGGAGGTACCACTGGAGCACCCTCATGTGCCAGCGTGCATGGTTGACCAACAGAATGCATGAAGCCATCAGACCGAGCAGGCGAAGGACATTCAGGACTGGAACGACCGCTCCATTGTAAAATAAAGGAATCATTTCCTGTATGTCGCGAATCCTTTGAGGAGGAGGGAATGCACGACATACAGTTGTGTCCAGTACAGCACCTATGAACAGGTTGCGCTGGGAGGGCACCAGGTGAGACTTGGGTACATTTATCGAAAAACCCAACCTGTACAACAACTGGGTTGTCTCCTGCAGGTGATGGAGCACTCTCTCTGACGACTCTGCTTTGATCAGCCAGTCGTCCAAATAAGGGAACACAGGAATCCCTGACGTTCTGAGATGCGCAGCCACCACTGCCATCACCTTGGTGAAGACTCGAGGCGCAGTAGTAAGCCCAAACGGAAGGACCGCAAACTGATAGTGTTGCGATCCCACCGTAAAACGGAGATACTTTCTGTGCGACTTCAGGATGGGGATGTGTAAGTATGCATCCTGCAAGTCGAGCGACACCATCCAGTCTTCTTCCAGCAGTGCTTGAAGAACCTGAGCAAGGGTGAGCATCTTGAATTTCTCCTGCTTCAGATAAAAATTCAAGATCCTGAGATCCAGGATTGGACGAAGTCTGCCATCCTTCTTGGGTATCAGGAAATACCGGGAGTAGCATCCCTGACCCCTTTCCTGCTCTGGGACCAACTCTATCACACCCTTTCTTAATAAAGTTTGAACTTCCTCCTGAAGGAGTAACAGATGTTCCTCTGAGCAATATCCTTGGCAAGGAGGGTAATTGGGAGGGAACTCCCGAAAGGGAAGAGCATACCCATTTTCTACGAGATTGAGAACCCAGAGATCTGATGTAACCGATTCCCAATCTCGTAGAAAGTGGGTAAGCCGACCCCCCAACGGACCCACATGATCCTGAATGGCGGATCTAGGGCTGCTTTTCTGTGGCTGGGGGGTTGGAGGAGGTGGAGGAGGAAGAGGCTTGACGCCCTCGAGGACGTGCCCTTTGCTTTCCCCTGTACGATCTATACAAGGTATTTTGCTGCTGCTGCTGCTGCTGCTGTTGTTGCTGCTGCTGACCTTGTCTAAATGTACGAAAGGAAGAGCGACCAAAACCTCTGAATTTCCTGGTCGTAGAACCTCTGACTTGAAGACCAAGAGATCTAGCAGTCGCCCTGCTATCCTTGAACCTCTCCAAGGCCGTATCTGCCTTTTTGCCAAAGAGTCCTTCACCATCAAAAGGCAGATCTAACAAAGCAGACTGTACATCAGCAGAAAAATAAGAAGATTTTAACCAAGCTGAACGCCTTGTGGCAACAGCCGTGCCCATGATCCTTGCCACAGAATCTGCAGTATCGAGACCGCTCTGGATAACCTGACGAGCTGCTGCTTGAGTGTCAGATAAAACTTCCTCAAAGTCACCCCTGCAATCTTCTGGAACCTTAGGGATCAATGAGCGCATAGAGTCCATAAGAGCGTGGACATATCTTCCCATAAGGCAAGTGGCATTTGTTGATTTTAACGCCATACTTGCGGAAGAGAAAGCCTTCTTGGCCACTTGATCCTGCTTTCTAGCTTCCATGTTGCCAGGTACCTGTGGAAACGCACCAACCGACTTCTTTGAACATGCCGCTTGAATCACCAAACTCTCAGGAGAAGGGTGAGATGACAAAAAGGAAGGGTCCTCAGGAGCTACTCTATACCTCCTAGCCACACCTTTCGAAACAGCAGGAGCAGAAAGAGGCTTCTTCCACACCTCCATAATGGGTTCAGTCAAAGCATCATTAAACAGGAGTAATGGCTCCACAGCAGAGCTCGGAGAATGAAGAACCTCAGTTAGCAGATTTGATTTAAATTCGACAGTAGGCAAAGTTAAACCTAAAAGTCCCGCTGCCTTTCTCATAAGCACATGATATAGCTGAACATCCTTAGAGGGTGCATCAGGGCCTGATGGTAAAACCCACTCTGGGGAAAATTCAAGACCACTCGCCTCTGCCAGGTCCTCGAAATAATTCTCATCCAGCTAACCTTCTTCCAAGTCAGAATGAGACTCACAATACCTCTGCTCTTCCAGGAGACGTTGAGCCTCTCTCCTAGACCTCTGCTTAACACGGAGTGCAGCCGGATCCACTGTCGACTCTGACGGCGCCGGAGCCGACGTCGGAATCGAATCCGAAGGCTTAGAAGGATGTTCCATAGACTTGCTTGGAGCGGGCGACGTCGGTGCTGGAGTCGTCGACTTCGGTCGAGCCGGCGTCGACCTCGGTGGAGCTTGGTACTGCCACATCGGGGTCGGGGCTGGCATATACGGCATGAAAGGTGCCGGGGCATAAGAGTGAGCCACACCCAAATTAAATGCCATTGGACCCATGGGACCCGAAGGCGCTCCAGAGGGGTACCATGACCTCGAGAAAACATCATACATAGCGTTGGGAAACGCCGAAGGATCCTGACCTGGAGCTGGAAAAGGTGGATGCTCAGGTCGACCTCGAGGCAGATTCGAATCTGTTTCAACAACAGGAGTCGAAACCTCCTCCTCAACAGGAACTTCACCGACATCTTCTGGAGTCGGAGATGGAGCCGGAGTCGGAGATGGAACCGGAGTCGGATCGGGAACCGGAGTCTGAGAATGAATTCGCGACTCCGAAGGTGAGGCCTCGCCTTCTTGATCCTATTCTTGTGGAGGAATTACTTTCGATTTCATCTTCTTCGGTGACCTCGACCTCGAGTCAGACTCATCACCCAAATGACGTCGAGATTCATGTCTCCTCTTCTTGTGCTTCTTATGAGACCTCGAAGCATGATCTGACGAAGACTTCGAAGCCGACTCCTCTCGAGACCTCGATCTCGATCTCTATTTCGACTTCTTCGAGTGGGACTTCGAAGATTTCCTAACCTTATCGGCCTTCAGCTTAGCCACAAGAAGCTTAGACTCCCTTTCTCGCAGGGCCTTTGGATTTATCTTTTGACACGACGAACACCCATCCACGTCGTGGTCGGAGCTCAGACACCAAATACAGTCTTGGTGTGGGTCCGTAACTGACATCATCTTTCCGCATTCTCTACAGGGTTTAAAACCCGTCTTCTTTGTCGATATAATAAAAGAGCAAAGAGGTCAGAGAACGGAGAAATGAAGAAATACAGTAACAGAGTTACTAGAAGCTACAGAGTATCCCGAAACCGTTAGCGTCGACGACGCGGAAAAAAGGGAACTGATGTCATCACGCCGGCGTGGGCCTATTGTAGGCGTCGGTGACGTCAGCGGAGTCGCGAGCGATGTCGTGTCTCTATGACGTCCGAGTCCACGTCGGCGCAAGGCTACAAAAAGAATTTCCGAATGTTGCTGACGAAAGGGGATATTCACAAGGTGAGGAATCCACACGGCAGATGTATCTATCAGAAACCCCAATTCGATCTGCACATCCTGCAGGAAGAAATAGGAGAGGCCATCTTCCTGGTCACTTCTGGGAAGACACCAGGCCCATGCGGGTTCCCACTAGAATACTACGCTTCATACCAAGACATACTGATACCCCACGTCCACGATCTATATAATGAAGTGGTGGAGAAAGGCGCCTTCCCGCCTGAAACAGATACAGCAACAGTGTTCTTCATCCATAAATCTCAGCCGGATTCGGCCTACCACCCGATTACCTTAATAAACACGGAAGTCAACATTTACGCGATGATCCTAGCCAAACGCCTCAGACCAGTCCTCAGCAGGCTCGTTCATCCTGACCAGTGCGGCTTTATATCGCTATGCAGCACGAGGTACTGTCTTCAGCACCTCCACTTGGCTCTGGCCCACCGTCACCTTCTCACCACCTATTTACCTCTTCTGTTGTTCGATTTCGAAAAAGCCTTTGACACGGTCGACTAGCTGTATCTGGAGGAGGTGCTAGACGTGACGGGCATAGGATAACATTTCCGTCGCCTGGTGCAGGTTCTATACTCCAACCACACGGCAAAAGTGCTCATTAGCGGAGCCCTTTCGGAAGGCTTCCCTATCCGGAAAGGGACGAGGCAAGGATGTCCCCTTTCACCCCTCCTCTTCGCCCTTGTGATAGAGCAGTTAGCCTGTCTCATCTGTGCAGACACACAGATCCAAGCATGGAGCTGGAGGGACGCTCATGAGTACTGGATCACTCTACGATGCCCTGCTCTTCCTCGCTGACCCAGCAAGCTTGGGCACCAGTTGCCTCCAAATTCTTAGAACCTTTGAACAGGCTTGAATCCTGCTAAATCAACATTGCTGTCACTCCACACATCAAGGGAATGCATAGACTGGCAGTCAACCATTTCAATAAGACACCTGTCCTTTAAGTCTCTGGGTATCTGGATCGTGTCGCTCCCAGACCTAGCATGGTCACTCAATATTAGCTCATTAGTTCAGAAAACCAAGGCGGACCTCCTTAAATGGCAAACTCTTCCTCCTAACCCCATCGGGAAAATCGCCTTATTTAAAATGATGGTCCCGGGTGGAACTCGAGAGCAGAAAATTCTCCCTGATTGAGGCGATGCTCTATGGGTCCCTGATACCTCGTGCATTCCCCGCAGTGACTCGAGTAGTTTTCCTCGCCTGGCGTTTCGTGTTGCATTACAAACACTGGAAAACGAAGCTCACATTGCAGACCCCCCTGTGGAACGACACCTGGCTTCGGGAGGTGGGGCACTAGAGGGGTTTCGGAAATGGGACCTAATTGGTATAGCACAGCTAGGGGACGTGTGGAAGGGTGACCATTTATGCTCCTTTTAAGACCTACAGGCTGTATACTCACTGCATACTTCACAATTCTACAAATACTTACAAATCTGACAGGCTCTTACCTCCCACATTCCTGCAGGCAGCCCATTCCCAGAATTCAGTCCCATAGAGGACCAAATCCTGATGGGCAATCTTGGGAAAGGAGGGGTATATAAGATTTATCGCTCACTGGTTGACAACTCCCCATTCTCTCTTAACCCTCTTAGACACCGATGGGAAACTTGGCTGGGCCCAATGGAAGACACGGACTGGAGTGATGCTCTGATGGCTCCCAAACTAATCACCATTTCAGCCTGGCTCTGACTGGTCCAGTAGTACTACCTACACTGTGCATACCTCACCCCAACTTGCTTCCACCGAGCAGGGATCTTGGCCACTCCAACCTGCCTGCGTTGCAGGTCAGAAGCTGCAGAATTCTTTCACATGGTATGGGCTTGCACCCACCTCACCCCATACTGAAGACACTGGTGTCCGAGCTGAGCAACCTATTGGGATGGGAGGTTCCACTTAATCCCCTAATTTCTGCTCCTGGGAGTCATGGATGGCCTAGATGGGTCCCAGATGCATAAGATCTACCTGGGAGCAGCTATTATGGTGCCCAAAGAAAACATTGAGGCCGCCCCAATCCAGCATAGTTAGACGGCATAAAGGGGTGGACTGGTGTGCGGCACAAGAAATACCCATCTATGAGGCCAGAGGTTGTACCGCCAAGCATGGTCGAGTATGGGGTAGATGGCTGGGACTACTAATTTTAGATGAGAGAACTAGTGTTTGAGTTGGACTGGTTTTGATCACGCTATGTCATAATCTGCATGAAATCACCTATGATGGTTTTTGTCAATATATTATGTCCTGAAAAGAGAAATTAACAGTGCTGTTTTTCCGTCATGAAAATCAATAAAATTGATTATCAAAAAATACTAGAAGCACTAGCATGTCTAGTCAAGGGTCCACCCAGACATAAGCAGATTTATAGCGGACACCGATTGAAGTCATGACAAACAGATCTCACTATATACCGATGACATTCTCCTGTATGTCATCAACACCACTCAATCAATCAATCAATCAATCAACATTTATAAAGCGCGCTACATACCCGTAAGGGTCTCAAGGCGCTGGGGGGGGAGGGGGGGGGGGGGGTTGCTGCAGCTGCTACTGGTCAAAGAGCCAGGTCTTGAGAAGTCGTCTGAAGGCTAGCAGGTTCTGGGTCTGACGTAGGTTTGTAGGGAGGGTGTTCCAGGTCTTGGCGGCGAGGTAGGATAAGGATCTGCCGGCGGCGGTGGTCTTCCGGATGTGTGGGATTGTGGCGAGGGCGAGTTCGGCAGAGCGGAGGTTGCGGGCGGGGGTGTAGAAGATGAGTCGGTCATTGAGATATGCTGGTCCGGTGTTGTGTAGGGCTTTGTGTGCGTGAATGAGGAGTTTGACGGGGAGCTGACGGGGAGCCAGTGCAGGCCTCTGAGGTGGGGGGTGATGTGGCTGCATCGGGGATGTCGAGGATCAGTCGTGCCGAGGCGTTCTGGATGCGTTGTAGCCGTCTCAGGAGCTTGGTTGTTGTTCCTGCGTAGAGGGCGTTCCCGTAGTCCAGTCTGCTGGTGACAAGGGCCTGGGTGACGGTTTTTCTCGTGTCGGAGGGGATCCATTTGAAGATTCTGCGGAGCATCCGGAGGGTGTTGAAGCAGGACGCGGATATGGCGTTGACTTGCTTGGTCATGGAGAGGGCGGGGTCGAGAATGAACCCCAGGTTGCGTGCGTGCGTGCGTGCGTGGTTGATGGGTTCTGGGGCTGTTCCTAGCGAAGTGGGCCACCAGGAGTTGTCCCAGGCTGATGGGGTAGAGCCATGGATGAGGACCTCCGTTTTGTCTGAGTTCAGCTTCAGCCTGCTATCCTTCATCCATTCGGCGACGGCCTTCATTCCTTTATGGAGGTTTACTTTGGCGGTGTGGGGGTCTTCGTGAGGGATATGATCAGCTGGGTGTCGTCTGCGTAGGAGATGATGTTGATGTTGTGTTGTCGTGCGACGCGGGCAAGCGGTGCCATGTAGATGTTGAACAGCGTCGGGCTTAGGGAGGATCCCTGAGGGACGCGGCAGATGATCTTGGTGGTCTGGGATCGGAAGGGGGAGGCGGACCCTCTGGGTTCTGCCGGAGAGGAAGGATGTGGTCCAGGCCAGGGCCTTCTCCTGGATTCCGGCGTCGTGGAGGCGTGTTGCTAGGGTGCGGTGGCAGACCGTGTCAAAGGCTGTGGATAAGTCCAGGAGGATGAGGGCGGCTGTTTCTCCTTTGTCCATTAGGGTCCTGATGTCGTCGGTGGCGGCGATGAGGGCGGTCTCGGTGCTGTGGTTGCTCCGGAAGCCGAACTGGGATGAGTCCAGGATGTTGTTGTGTTCGAGGTAGCGGGTCAGCTGTCTGTTGACAATCTTCTCTGTGACTTTTGCCGGGAAGGGGAGCAGAGAGATGGGTCGGAAGTTCTTGAGGTCCTTGGGGTCCGCCTTGTGTTTCTTCATAAGGGCGTTGATCTCGGCGTGCTTCCAGCTCTTCAGGAAGGTTGCTGTCTCGAAGGAGATGTTGATTGTCTTCCAGAGGTGGGGTGCGATGGCTGAGCTGGCTGCGTTGAAGATGTGGTGAGGGCATGGGTCAGATGGTGCTCCGGAGTGGATGGAGTTCATTGTCTTAACTGTTTTGCTTTGACGCTGACGTTGGACCAGGAGGTCAGGCGACTGGTGCGTGTGGGGGCTTGCGAGCAGGTGCTCTTGGCGGCTGATGTGGGGGTGTCAGAGTTGAAGCTTTCCTGGATGTCAGTGATCTTGAGGTGGAAGAAGGTGGCCAGAGAGTCGCAGAGGTCCTGTGACAGCGTGATGTCGTTAGTGTTGGAGCTGGGGTTGGAGAGTTCTTTCACGATGCTAAAGAGCTCTTTGGAGTTGTGTGCGTTGTTGTCAAGGCAGTCCTTGAAGGCGGTGTTCTTGGCGGTCCTGATGAGTTGGTAGTGTCTGCGGGTGGTGTTCTTGTGGGCGGTGTAGTTGTCTGGTGTTTGGTCTCGGAGGCAGTTTTTCTCCAGCTTCCGGCAGGTGCGCTAGGAGGTCCGGAGGTCGTCGGTGAACCATGCGGCTTTTTTGTTGGTGTGGTTGGCTGTGGAGGTCTTGAATGGGGCGAAGCTGTTGGCGCAGTTGCTGATCCATTGTTGGAGGTTGATGGCGGCGGTGTTAGGGTCGGTGGGGTCGGCGGGTGGTCCTAGGGCCAGTTGGTCCTTGGTGACCTTGCCCCAGCAGCGGTGTGGCAGCCATTGGGTGCGGTGGTGGGTTTCCTGAAGGTGAAGTGGACGCATCTGTGGTCGGTCCAGTGGGGTTCGGTGGTGTGGTTGAAGGAGACGTGGGGGCGTGCTGAGAAGATGGGGTCCAGTGTGTGTTCGGCGGCGTGGGTGTGAGTTGTCACGAGCTGTTTGAGTCTGAGGTTGGCGAGGTTGTCGATCAGGGTGGTGGAGTTGGTGTCGTTGTTGTTCTCGAGGTGGAAGTTCAGGTCTCCGAGGAGAATGTAGTCTGTTGAGGCGAGGGCATGGGTGCTGATGAGGTCGGCGAGGGTGTCGCTGAACTGCTGTCGGGGACCAGGTGGTCTGTAGACGAGTGTTCCTCTGAGGGTGGTGTTGGGGTTGGTGTGGATCTGGAAGTGCATGTGCTCAGCGGTGGTGAGGGTGTCGTCGGTACTGGTCGATCGTCTGAGGGTGTCCTTGTGAATGATGGCTCCCGCTCCGTTGGTGTGGTCTCTGTAGGAGATCTTGTAGCCCTCTGGGATGGCCATGGCGATGTCTGGCGCCGAGGTGGTGTTCAGCCAGATGTCCGTCAGGAAGGCGACGTAGGGGGCTGTTGAGTCTAGCAGGTCCCAGAGTTCGATGGCGTGCTTGCGAGCGGAGCGAGTGTTGAGGAGGATGCAGCGGAGGTGGTTGGGTTCTCTGGTGGAGGGTTTGGCGTGCCGGATGCTGGTGAAGCTGCAGTTCCGACAGGTGAAGGGCCCTTGGGTGCACTTAACACACCAGTAATCCCCAATCCACCACAAACTGAGACCACACAGGTAAGTCTATTTTATAAAAATATATATCTTTATCTAGTTTCAGCAGGTAAATAAAGCATTTGCACGATAATCACTTTTTCAAGAATATGTTGCGCTTAAACTTAATGGTTGCAGTTGTCATCAGGAAGTTCTTAATGAAAGAATATAGTCTCAAGTCTCTTAACCAGTGTATATAAAAGAAATATAGTGCCACTGATTATCTCTGCTAATTAGCCCTTTAAATGCGGTAAATCAAGCAATGCCAGCGTGTATTTCACCAAATGCACTAGCCCGTTTATATTATGGGCTTCAAGCGCTGCCACTGCGCCTCACCGCGGGGTCCAGGGACTCTTTTCTTTTCCACGGCACCGCCTCGCTCTTTAGATGGCTTTAGGCGCACCGAGCCAAGCAGAACACACTCGTCCCCGCCCCGGCAGGTCCCCTTTCCTCTCCCGCCCGCTCTCGGCAATCCAACGAGCGGCGGGGGAGTTGGTGCTGCTCACCTTGGGGGGACGACAGGCCAGGGGTGCGGGACGCACTCGGACTCCCTCGGCGAGGACGGCTCTCGAGGACGGGTCGCCTTCTCTCCTTTTTCTCTCCTCGTCGGTCCAGCCAATCACATCGCGGCACCTGCGACGAGCCTCCGTGTTTACCCGGGAGTCAGCCAATGGCAGTGCGGCTCCCGGGACCAGCCCCTCCTAATGCGAGGCCGCCAACCAACCACAGCGCGGCCTCGTCGATGACGCTACGACCCACGGGCCAATCCCGTCGCGGTGCTGGTGAGGGGGCTCGGCTCTCTCACCCAATCAGAGCGCGGTGGGCTCGGTCTTCGTGGCGTCGGTACCGGCCAGGTACGGGGCACTTCGACGGGGATTCACTGACCCCGGGCTGCGACGGTGAAGCGGCACACACTTGTTTTCAGTGCGTCTTGCACTAGGAAGGCCCACAAGCCTCGGATCTTCACCCCACACGTGTCGATGAACACGTCGATCTCGGCCACACGGCAGGCTGATTCAGCGCGGCGCCCTCACTCAGATTAGAGAGCAGCCGGTGCGCTACACAGCCAAACAACAGTGTTTCACGATCTCTTCACCACGCAACAGCTTCAGGGGGCACAGCAGAGTTTTGTAGTCCTTGGGCAACCTTTATGTCCCTGGGTTGCAGACAGGGGGCCAGCTCTTCTCAGGCCCTTGGAGATTCAAGGTGCAGACACAGCACACAGCAAAGTCTTGGCAGTTTCAAGCAGGCAGGGTCACAGCACACAGCAAAGTCCCTTTCTTCTCCTCTCCTTCAGTTGGATAGCAGGATAGGTCAGCCCTTAAAGCACACAGCAAGGCAATCTTTCATCAGTTCCTTCAGCAGTCCTTCTTCTGGCAGAGGTTCCTCTTGATTGTAGAATCTCATTTTCTGTTGTCAGGGGTCCTTCTCTTATACCCCTAAAAGTCTTTGAAGTCCTTTGAAGTCTTTGTGCAAGTGGGCCCTGAGCCTGGTCTAAACCAGTTCTGGGTGTAGCTGAGGCACTGGGGGTTTCCTGGCTTCCTTCTTCCTCTCAGTTTCAGGGACAGAGGTGACAGTCGCCCAGCAGGGGGGTGGAGCCAGCTTTGTGGTCAGGCAGGCACAGCCCTGTCAGTATCAGGTGTGATCTCCTCCCACTTCCCTGGCAGCAGATGCTGCCTTTCATCCACGGGCTGACTCAGACAATCCCCTGGGGGCTTTGCAGCCCCTGTCACACTCAGGCCAGACAGTCAATCCACAAACAGGTCCAGCACACAGAAAGGTTAGACAAGAGAACATAACACAAACATAGAAGGGAGGTAGAGCTAATCGTTGGATTTGTGCTCCACTATGGTACTTAGGTAAACAAAAGAAATCCAACATTTAGAAAGGGGGAGGGGGAAGAAAGAGTGGTCAAATGGTATTGAAGCACTCAGTGTTTGATAAAATACCCCTCACACACCAAAAGGCCCCTTGGTGTCATGCTTCATCATCGGGGTCTTCGCACCCCTCTATCGGGATGCGGCGTGCTGCGACCTACGGCTACGCGGGAGCACTATCAGGTTGGCTATGTGTGGTGTACAGTGTGTGGGGTATGTTTTTAGGTGAGTAGGGAGTGTAGTGAAAAAGTTAAAAAGTACCTGGCACTAGAGTGTAAAAGAAAAACAATTTTATTCTGAACTCTGGCTGGTACTGTTAAAAGAAGTGCAGGGCGAGATCAAGTCTGTTGTATTAATGAACAGGACCTCTGGTGTGCTATGTTGTCGACATGTTTCGGAGGCAAGCTCCTTCTTCAGGACAGGGGCACAAACTCCCTTCCCTACTCACGTCTTCTTCTACAAAAAAATGTGTATCAGCGTGAGGGGTAGGGCGGCGATCAGGGTGTCCTGACCTTATAGCCATTGGAGCAGCACCCCGACGTTTCCATTTTTGCTCATGAAGCCTACAAACCAAGCTTCACAAGTCATTGTACTTGTAGCAGACCGCTGTAGGCACACTTAGCCTATTCCTACAAAAACAAAAATCACTTTTTTGTAAAATACACATTTATCACTCACTTATGTCCCATCTTGTTCCTATGGGAAGATAGGCTGGTAACCATTGGGACCAGCCTCCCCCATTTTACTCTATGGAGCAAGATAGCCTTACAGCAGTGAGCACACAAAATGGCTGCCGCTCACTACCAGAGCATGTGACCTGCACTAGTACATGCTCTACCTTATCCATACACTGCACCCTGCCCAGGGGGGTACCTTGAGCCTTCCATAGGGGTGACTGATTTGCACAGGGAAGGGTTAGGCCCAGCCAGTGGGGACACTGGCCAGGCGGACATGGCAGTCACTGATTGCACACAGGCCCTGCGCTGGCAGGCCTGAGTCACCATTTTAGGGCTACTCATGTGGGTGGCGCAATCTGCGCTGCAGGCCCACTAGTAGCATCTGTCATCACCAGCCCTGGCACACACAGTGCACTTTACTAGGGACTTCATGGTGATACAAATATGCCAATCAGGTATATCCAATCAATATGACAATTTACAGAGGGAGTACTTACACTCTGGCACTGATCAGCAGTGGCAGAGTGTCCAAAGCATCTAAACCAGCCAAAACTAAATCCAGCACAGCATCAAAAATTCATGAGTCAGAGGCAAAAAGATGGGGGAAAAACCACGCCAAAGGTGTCAGGTCTAACAATCACACTCCCGAAAATGCTGTATGTTCTCCAAAATACCTATAACAAGATACCTGAAGATGTTATTAGAACAATAGACGATGTGGCTTGGACTGCAGATCTGATGGCTGCCTGACTTCGTCTCTCTGTTCAACGCAGAGTTACCGATCCCTCCTTCGCCCATCATCCCAAGGCTACATGAGGATCTACCGGCAGGTTTCGGTTCATTACAATGCAAGGATCCAGGTGGTGACACCAGCGCATGGTATAAGCCACCAATAAAGGCATAAACACCGCCGGCAACTTTGATGTCTGAATCCACGCAGCTCTCCAAAATGGCAGACCACTAGTGGTACCCAGATGCGGAAGATCGGTGGGGAAAATCCCCTCAACAATCTGCCTTCTTACTTAGCATGGTCTGTGGACAATCAGCAACAAAAACCTCTGGTTTAAGGTACTGCTGAAATAGCATTAAAGATATGCACATGTAGGGCCCAAAGCGAGTGCTCCGTTATTCGGCCTGATTCTAAAATGGTGGCCACATCTGGGAAAATTGTGAATTTCGCGTTCAGTTGGCAAGCTAATTAAACCACAACTGAGCTGTTAACGTGCCTCTCTGCCTCCACGCTGAAATATTAACTCACATTATGAGCCTGCATATTATGGACAGAAAAAACATGAGGGGCCCAGAGCGACCGCGCTAAATTAAGTAGCCTGTTTCTAAGATGGTGGCCACAACTGTGGAACTGTGAATACCGCGTTCCACCGGCCTCCTCATTAACCCACAGATGAGCTGTCAACACGCCTCTCCGCTGCCAAGCTGGAATGTCAACTTACAGTATGAGCCCCTACCAGCAGACAGCACAGAAACATACATTTAAAGATTAAAGATTTAAAGATTTGCGCATTTAAAGACAAGCACTTAAAACAATTACATTTAAAGATTTGCGCATTTAAAAACAAGCACTTAAAGCATTTGAATCATTTAAAGATAAGCAAATGTGGGGTTCAAAGCGCAGAGCAGATCCATTCAACAAGTGCAGAGCTAATGCAGATCTGTTTTGGTGCCTGTTGTAGTGCCAGTCTATGAGCCTGCATGCCGGCACCTTCAGCTGACACTTAAAATGGCGCCCAACGATCTCCTGGAACGTTAATTCATCCTAT
This sequence comes from Lissotriton helveticus, assembly GCF_964261635.1. NCBI lineage: Eukaryota > Metazoa > Chordata > Amphibia > Caudata > Salamandridae > Lissotriton > Lissotriton helveticus. The sequence continues at coordinate 1,669,708,139 of NC_136069.1, read as the reverse complement.
GAGCCAGCATATTACCAGCACCTTCAGCAGACACTTAAAATGGCGCCCAACAATCAATAGGATTTGTCTTAGAGGTCAGATTTACTCCCCGCCTACCACCCTACCAGCCTAACAGGCTTGCCTGTCTCTGTTGCCTGACCTCAAAATGGTGTGACTAGTGTCGTACTCAAGCAACCTAGCTCTTCGCCATAGTGTGGCCAACAGACTCAGTATCATCTAAATGTGCAAGGAATACAAACTCTCACCTAGAACCAAGAGGCGTCTGTATCACCACCAAACTTCTGCGGTTGGCATCTACTTCTGCAACCCCAAACAGGGCCAATAAGGGCCAACTAGGCCCTCAGCTCTTCCCACCTCTATAGGTGATAACTAAGCCATCAAGCATCATCCTAACCAAAGTTCAACTTAGCAGCACCACCAGCGTCTAAAGGTCAAGACTCTAGTTACTAGCTGATGGGATACAGCTTCCATTGCCCACAAACGTGGCAGAAAAAGACTACAAGGCTCATCACAAAAGATCCAAAGCTGCATCCTCTCCATCTGACTCTCCGATCAAACTTAAGTATGACATGAACAATACGATGGAAATTATACTTAAAAAACGGGCTGAAATCCACGATCTAGCCAAATGAAACAAACAAAATATGGACGCAATGTAGCTTGAGTTGACATCTATATGGGATGACATGAACATTTTCAACTCTAATATGGCTGCCGCAGAACAAAGAATAAGCGACGTTGAGGACTCTTCGATACAAACCTCAATAGAAATTAATTTGTTTCTAGCCATCACCAGCAAACTAAAAAGACAAACAGTCGAACTTGAAGACCGGAATATGAGAGGAAACATAAGAATTTTTGGTATTCCGGAAGGCTCAGAGGATAATGCAGAATCATGCATCACCTTTTTGGAAAACTGAATTCCACAAATCGCTGGCATAAAGTTTGACAAGAACCTAGAGTTGGACCGAGCGCATAAAATTCCAACATAAAATGTGTCCACAAGGAAGACAACACGTCCTATCTTCTGCAAACCTCTGAGATATCAGCATACAGAAGCCATCCTCAATTTTGCCCGCACAAATAGCCAGATAACTTGGAATAGCCAAAGAATAACTTTCACACAGGATTATTCAAAAACTACTGTCAACACTAGAAAGTGCTTCCTCCTCCTAAGAGACAAACTACGGGACAAAAAGGATAAGTTACTTACCTCTAATCATAGTTCTCTCCCAGGGGTATACTCATCAAAGTCATAAGCACTGAATAGCCCCGCCCACGTGCGGGATCCCGGAGCAATAGCCAATAATATGCATATATATATATATATATATATATACATAAATACATGAATACCCATATATATATAGATAATATGCATATACATATGCAGCCTGAAAAGAAAAACACCATACTAGGCTCCAAAACTGCCATTATTCCATGTTAAACTTTTACATTTGATCAAATAAAGACATATATGACACCGTATATGACATATGTAAAGAAGAAAACTGCCCTGAGTTTCTTTGAAACAAACAAATCTTTATTTTCAAAGGTAAAAACAGGCAAGATCATAGAGGCAGGTTTAGCCTACACAGGCTGCATAGAAAACAATTGGAAAATTGGCACCGTGCCTTTAAGGCCTCCAGGAACCCCCAAGCTCCCATCATGCACTACAGGTGACAGTTAGGTCAGTTCTTTTGGATGGTGTATAACAGTGTAATCACAGCATGGGTAACAGGTACGTATACAGGCCTGGTATTCGTCCGGGGAGGAGGGAGGGTTGCTTATGACTTTGATGAGTATACACCTGGAAGAGAACTAGGATTACAGGTAAGTAACTTATCCTTCTCTACCAGAGAATACTCATCAATAGCCATAAGCACTGAATAGATTAGCAAGCCCATCCCCATATCCTGCGGGCGAATACCAGCCTACCAACACATTTTACCAACAGATATTACCAACATAAATTTCTCAGGGATGCTTGACCAAACTGAGCATCCGCCTGAGTGTCAAAATCAAGGCAGTAATGGCATGTGAAGGTATGAACCTAACGCCATGTGGCCGCCTTACAAATTTCATGAATTGGTACATTTCTAAGCATTGCTATTGTAGCAGCTTTGCCTCTTGTAGAATCGCTCTCGGATTGCCCGGTAGCTGCTTTTGAGCCAACTGATAAAAGAACAAAATGCATGACACTATCCATCTAGAAATGGACCTTTTAGAGGCAGGAAAACCTGTATTCAATGGATCATAATTCACAAACAGTTGGTCAGACTTTCGTACGCTCTTTGTTTTTATCAAGGTAGAATTTCAACACTCGTACAGAGCTCTCTCAGCCGGAGTGTCCAGATTGGCAAAAAACGTGGGAAGAGTGACTGACTGATTAATGTGAAAATCCGAGACCACCTTAGGGAGGAACCTCGGGTGAGTACGTAACACCATTCTATTCACATGAAAAACGAGATAAGGCTCTGTCAGCATAAGGCCTGTATCTTGCTTACCCTGAGTGCAGAACTGATTTCCACGAGAAAAGCAGTCTTCCATGACAGGTGTTGCAGGGAAGCCTTATGAATGGGCTCGAATGGGGGGCCATCAGTTTAGATAAGACCACATTCAGCTCCCAGGGAGAAGAAGGAGCACTAACAGGAGGATAAACTTTCTTGAGATCCTCCAGGAAATCCTTAACAACTGGCATTTGAAAGAAAGAAGCCTGAGTGGGAGACTTTCTATATGCTGTTATCGCTGCCAGGTAAACTTTTATGGAGGAATACTGTAAACATGCTTCGGCCAAAGATAGTAAGTATGGCAACAGTACCTGTTCTTGACCTCTAATGGGGTCATGACCTTCAGCAGTACACCACATGAAAAACCACTTCCACTTGAAAGCATAAGACTTTCTTGTAGAAGCTCTCCTTTTAAAATAGGCATGCAGTCCTCCGAGAGGCCTAAATGTCCATATTGGATGAACTCAGGAGCCATGCTGCTAACCTCAGGGACGGCAGGTTGGGGTGGAACACCTTGCCGCCCATCCTGGTCAGCAGATCCGGATAACATTGCAACCTCCTGTGCGGTACTTTGGATAGGTGAAGAAGGTCCTGATACCACCACTGGAGAGGCCACTCTGGTGCAACCAGGATCATGTCTGTCTTGGACTCGTACAGCTTCCTGATCACCAAGGGAATGAGTGGAATCGGTGGAAAAGCGTAGAGTAATCTCTCTGAACAGTCTATCCACAGAGCATTCCCCTTGGACCCTGGTTGCAGGTACCTGGAGGCGAAGACGCAGCATTTTGCATTTTCTGCATCTGCAAAAAGATCGTTGTCTGTTGTTCCCCAGTTGTGGAAGATGTCTTGCACCACTTTTTGTTTTAGCACCCAGTCGTGTGCTTCTGCGAAGTGCCTGCTTAAGTCGTCCGCTTGAACATTGAGGACGCCCGGCAAGTGAACTGCAGATATTCTCATATCTCGTGCCAGAAGCCATTTCCAGATTGCCTGTGCTTCCAGAGACAGGGGCCTGGATCTTGTACCGCCCTGCTTGTTCAGGTAGTACATCGTTGTTGTGTTGTCCGTCTGAACAAGCAGAGAGGTCGATGTTATTGACTGAAAGAACGCTTTGAGAGCTAGATATACAGCTCTGAGTTCCAGCATGTTTATGTGGTATAGTTGCTCATTCTCTGACCACATTCCTTGGATCTGTAATGATCCCATATGAGCGCCCCATCCCTGAAGAGATGCATCCGTCACCAGAGGCTGTTGAGGCATGCCCTCTTGAAAAGGGACTCCCACAATGAGATGAATCCGTCGCATCCACCATCAGAGTCGAACTGACAGAGGTATTGATAACCTGTCCTCCCAGCGATTGGAGATTTGGGACCACTGATCCTCCAGAGACTGCTGCAGAGGTCTCATGCGAAGCCTGGCGTTTGGGACGAGAAAAATACACAAGGCCATAGACTCCAGTAGGGAGGTGATCTGCCTGGCCGTAGGCCGAGGTGTCATCAAGAGAGCTTGGCACTTGAGGAGAATGGATGATAGTTTCTCCTCCTAAGGATACGCTCTTGGTTGACGGAGTCCAGAGTTGCGCCTAGATAGTGTATCCTCTGTGTTGGATTGAGGATGGACTTCTTGAAGCTTACATGCAGACCGAGCTGATGCAACTGATGGATACATTGCATGAGATGTTGTTGCAGAAGAGTGGGAGACGCACTCTTGAGAAGCCAGTCGTCTAGGTATGGGTAGACAAATATGTGCTGTTTTCTCAAATAAGCCGCTACTACTGCCATGCACTTTGAGAATATGCGAGGAGCCAACTTCAGCCAGAAGTGGTTTGACTGGATGCGAAACCAATAGGAACTTCCGATGCTTTGGAGAGATTGGTATGTGGAAGTAGGCATCTTGAAGATTTATGGAACACGTCCAGTCTCCTTGATGCAGAAGCGGTATTATTTGATGTAATGCCAGCAATCTGAACTTTTCTCGAATAATGAATCTGTTGAGACGTCTGAGATCTAGTATAGGCCTGAACTCCTTGTTTGGACCTTTCTTTGGGACCAAAAAATATCGGGAGTAGATCCCTTGCCGACGTTGTTGCCATGGGACCTCCTTGATTTAGGGGTAGAGCAGACACCTCTTCCCTCAAGAGATTTAAACGATGAGTGACAGTCTTTTGAGGAGGAATGGAAGGTGGAGGGGACTTGAATTTGATGGTGTACCCATTCTTTACAATATTCAGAACCCACCTGTCTATTGTGATTTTTGTCCACTCTTCCAGATAAAAACGTACACTTCCCCCCACTGGAGTGGGTAACCGAGATAGGGGAAGCAAGCACTCACTTCTGTTGCTGTTGCTTGGCAGCAGGTGTGGACTGTCTTGAATTGCCACCTCTTCCTCTACCAGGACAACGCTGGGAGAATTGTGAGCTTTTCTGATTCTGTTGTGAGGACCATTGAGGGGTTTGAACCCTCTATTGGTTTTGTCGTCGGTCATAAGGACAGTACCGTCGCCTGAAATCCTTCCTTTTCTCGAGGCCCACAGCTTTAATTGTATCAAGCTCGGTTTTCATTCGAGACATCTCATCATCCGCATGATCTTTTTTGCAAGGTCTTTTCGCTGGAGGAGACGCCGATTTAGATCTCCTCGACGTCGACATCCTTGATGTCGACCTGGATCTCGACCTCATAGACCCAGAAGGCCTTTTTTTTATCTCAACGTTGACCTCCTCGATGGCGATCTGATCGACATCGATCTTTTCGGCGTCGACGTGGACGGCATGTGTCTCGACGTCGAATGGCTTGCTTTCTTCGGCGTCGAGGCCCTTGGTGGTTGATTTGACGTCGATGTCAGTGGACCGCTCGACGGCGATCTCGACGTCGGTCCAGTGCCTCTCGGCGTCGAACTTCGACGTGGATGAGACGACGGCGAGTCCCGACCTCTTGCCGTCGTAGGCGAGCCAGACTTGGACCGCCTACGCGTGGATGGGAACTCACCCTCTGTCTCTTCTCACCTTGTGTCGACAGCAAGCGATGTCTCGGTGACGAAGGATGCTTCAACGTTGAGGGATGTTTCGACATCGACGGACGTCTCGATGGCAATTTTGACGCCGACTCTGAGCACAGAGGTACCTTAGATGAAGATCTGTCCCTCGACGGAGAAGGAGATGGATGTCTTCTTTTTTTACCTTTGTCCTTGCGCTCTTTAGGAGAAGAGGGCTGTCTGGAATGATGCTCTTCTCGTCCACTCACTGTTTCTCCTCTCTCATGAAGGGAATGCAGCTTGATCTTCTCCTCTATCTAAGGGTTCTCCTGGAAAACTTGCTGCAGAGGTAACATTGATCTGGCTTGTGTGATGACGATAAACAAGTAATACAGACCGAATGAGGGTCTGACTTGGCCATCTTTTTACTAAAGGCCGGGCACTTAATAAATAAGGCCGGCATTATGACTGGGAAAAAAAGGTAAAAGTCAGAAAAAAATGTTGAATTAGTCAGATAGAGACTAAAGACGTCGAGTGAAGTAAAAAAATTAAGTTTCTACCAGAAGAAAGTGATAAAATATCACCAACTGGCGAGCTCAATGCTCCAGGATCCTCACAGAAGGAGCCGGAAAAAAGAACTGACCTAACTGTCACCTGTGGTGCATGATGGGAGCCTGGGGGTTCCTGGAGGTCTTAAAGGCACGGCGCCAATTTTCCAATTGTTTTCTATGCAGCCTGTCTAGGCTAAACCTGCCTCTATGATCCTGCCTGTTTTTACCTGTGAAAATAAAGGTTGTGTGTTTCAAAGAAACTCAGGGCAGTTTTCTTCTTTACATATGTCATATAAGGTGTCATATATGTCTTTATTTGATCAAATGGAAACCTTTTACATGCAATAATGGCAGTTTTGGAGCCTAGTATGGTGTTTTTCTTTTCAGGCTGCATATGTATATGCATATTATCTATATATATATATATATATATATATGGGTATTCATGCATTTATGTATATATATATATATATATATATATATATATATATATATATATATATATGTAGACATATATCCGTGTTATTGGCTATTGCTCCGGGATCCCGCACGTGGGTGGGACTATTCAGTGCTTCTGACTATTGATGAGTATCCCCTGGAAGAGAACATTCAGTTCTCGTTTGCTGGCCCTGCTAAATCCAAAATCATAGAGAATGGTAGGCTCCACTTCTTCACGGACCCGAATGATTTGTCGAAATACTTGGATAACCTGACCACGCAGGAAATTATCACACTAACTCCTTCTCTAATAAAAGAAAATTATGATATCCTCTCACATGGTTACAGTCGCAATCCTAGTCATGCTTAATACGTCTGTCGTCCCACAGGTTCTTCCAAGTTGATGGGCTACTACCTTACAATGTTACAATGTTATAATGCTTAGCTAAAGACAGTTACTACTTGAGTTACCTCACATCAATTCGGCCCAATGGTCTATTGACCGTGTGTATATGTATATCTGTATATGTCAATCATATATGTCTATCATTTGTGGACAGCTTAACGCCGCTTACATGGTGCATTATCCCTTACACTTTATTATTTCATTTAAGATCCTAATTGCTTGCATACCACTAACGTTTGTTTAGGTAAGGGTTAATAGTTTCAGTCATTTTATAACCAGAGGCAGTACCGTTTGCAGTACCTTTCAATATTACTCTTGAAGGTGTTATATCGTTAAATTCGCCTCTAACCCAGCTGCCAGACGTTTCTGTTTTCAAGGTTCTAATAATTAGCAACTTCTTACAGCTACACTAGACCAAAACTTAGAAGGTTCACTTAGAACTCATCAAGCTTTCTCCAAGTTGACAGAGTGATGCTCCTGCCGTCTCACCTCCAACATTCGATGTCTGCAGGTTTGGGAGGGGAGGATGGAGAATGCAGGGAGGGGAGGGGCGGGAGGTTTGGGGATTGCCAAGTTCCACCGTTTGTTTTCCTTATTTTTATACTTTATCTTAGTGCACTGTTATGTTTCGCCTGCTCTGCTTTGCTGTCTCTTATACATTCACATCCTGTTAAGCGAGTACCTCTACCCTCTTGTCTACACACATACATACGGGAAGCTACCTGCCTAACAACATTTCCCGCCCGCATTCTCCAAGTGCATTTCGAATCCCATTGATATAAAAACATCAAAAAAGGTTTAGTTACTTACGTGTAATCCTAGTTCTCTTCCAGGGGTATCCTCATCAAAGTCATAAGCATTAGAATATTCCCGCCCATGCGCGGGACCCCGGAAACAACATATAAACATATAATAAGTGCCCCACATATATATACTCGTATATATATACATATATATACATATATACATATATACATATATACATATATATGTATATATATATATATATATATATATATATATATATATATATATAAGCAATTGCAGTCAAATAAACAGTAGAGCTGAATTATGCTATAAAGAATTTCAACCCTACATGAACATCTGCATTAGAAACATGAGAAACAACACCAAAGATTGTTTAGAAACTGTTTTAATGCATAGAAAACAGTAGAAATTCTTATAAATCACTGAAAGCATAGAAATCTCCCAGGCTGCATTGCAAACATACAGTCTAAAAAGACTGAAAAGCTAACCTGTAGCTGCATGCAACAAAAAACTGACACCGTGCCTTTAAGGCACTCATGACCCCCACTATCCTATCATGCCTCAGGGGTGACAGTTGGGTCAGTTGTTCTTTTCGGAGACCGAAAAGCCAAGTAACAAATAGGTTAACAATATCTCCTCATTAACAAATGTCCTTTGCCCGGGGAGGCGGGAGGGTTGCTTATGACTTTGATGAGGATACCCCTGGAAGAGAACTAGGATTACAGGTAAGTAACTAATCCTTCTCTTCGAGGGGATCCTCATCAATAGTCATAAGCATTAGAATAGAATAGCGAGCCTCACCTTATCCCTGCGGGCAAAGGAATAACAAGACAGTAATCTCATCAACAAGCCTGAGCAGGCCATAGGCTACCCAGATTCCTCAAGGAGGCTTGTCCTACATGAGTATCGGCCCTGGAATCAGATTCTAGGCAGTAATGCCTCGTAAAGGTATGAACTGATTTCCAGGTCGCAGCCTTGCATATCTCTGACATGGGAACGTCATGTAAGAAAGCTACTGTGGCTGCTTTCCCTCTAGTAGAATGCGCTTTGGGTAACACCAATAAAGGCCTGCCTGCAAGCTGATAGGCCAATTTATTGCAGGAGACAATCCATCTGGAGATGGATCTCTTGGCCACTGGAAAGCCTGTTCTCATTGAACCATAGTTCACAAACAGCGATCCGTCTTCCTGATACCCTTGGTCTTTTCCAAATAGAACTTGAGCACTCTCTTAAGATCCAAGGAGTGCAGTGACCGCTCGGTTGGGGTCGTAGGATTTGGAAAAAACGAAGGGAGGGAAATGGACGGATTTATATGAAAATCAGAAACCACCTTAGGCAAGAAGGATGGATGAGCCCTCAGGACTACTCTATTGCGGTGGAAAATAGTATATGGTTCCTTTGAACAGAGCGCTTGTATCTCACAAGAAAGATATCTGGTTAGGTGATTTTCTGTACGCTACTATGGCTGACAGATGCACTCTAATGGAAGCATATTTCAACCTAGAAGTTGCCAAGGAAAGGAGATATGGAAGGATGACTTCCTCCTGCCCTTTAATAGGATCTAGGCGACAATCCCTACACCATATGTAAAACCTCTTCCACTTGAACGCATATGACGCTCTCGTGGAAGGCCTCTTAACTTCTTTTGAAATGTGCATACATTCAGGAGGCAAGTTCAGATGCCCATATTGCAGGACTTCAGGAGCCATGCTGTCAGGTTCAGTGATGGGAGGTTGGGATGTAGTATCCTCCCGTCCATCTTGCTCAACAGGTCCGGTCAGCAAGGAAGTCGTCTGTGTGGACACACAGACAGATGCAGAAGGTCCGGGTACCACCACTGCCGTGGCCAATCCGGAGCTATCAAGATCATCTCCATGTCCGACCTGAGGAGCTTGGACACCACCTTCAGAATGAGACCCAGGGGAGGAAATGCGTAAGCAAATGCTCATGACCAATCCATCAGGTGAGCATTCCCCTGCGTCCCTGGCCGATGGAATCTGGATGCGAAGGCGTGGCATTTTGCGTTTTCGTCGTCTGCAAAGAAGTCTATGGTTGGACGACCCCAACACCGAAAAAGCTCTTCTACCACTTCGTCGTATAGCACCCAGTCTGGCTGATCTTCGATGTGCCTGCTGAGTGCGTCTGCCTTGGTGTTTAATTCGCCTGGAAGGTGTACTGCCACTACGATAGGCCCTAGCCAGAAGCCAGTGCCAGATCGCCTGAGCCTCCAGGGAGAGAGGGCGAGATTGTGTGCCTCCTTGTTTGTTCAGATAGAGCATGGTGGTGGTATGGTCCGTCTGAACTAGGACTGAGTCGGTGTTTATAGCTGAAAGAAAAGCCTTGAGAGCTAGATGAACTGCCCGAAGCTTCAGCATGTTCATGTGGTAGGTTTGTTGCTGAGTTGACCACCGACGTTGAATTTGAAGGCACCCCATGTGTGCCCCCCAGCCCTCTAGAGAAGCGTCCGTGACTACGGACAGTGTTGGAAGAGGTTGGTGAAACGGTACTCCCAACAACACATTCTGCGGGCGAGTCCACCATAGGATGGAAGTCTTCGCTGTCTGGGACAAATTGATTCGATCCTCCCAATTCCCTGTCGCTTGGTCCCACTGGTCCTCTAGAGCCTGCTGCAGAGGCTGCATTCTCAGTCTGGCGTTTGGATTCAGAAAAATACAGGACGCCATGGAGCCCAGCAGGGAAGCTACCTGTCTGACTGTTGGATGTCGAGACTGGAGGAGAGTCCTGCACTTCTGTTACATAGATGATAGTCTCTCCTCCAAAGGAAGCGCTTTTCCCAAACTTGTGTCCAGAACTGCGCCCAGGTAGTGGATGCTCTGGGTCGGTTGTTGGACAGACTTTTCCATGTTCACATGGAGGCCTAGCTTGTGTAACTGTCGTAGGCACAGTTGAAAGTCGCTGAGTACCTGTCGGGGAGATGGGCCTGTCAGGAGCCAGTCGTCCATGTATGGATAGACAAAGAGCCCCTTCTTGTGTAGATAAGTCGCAACCACTGCCATGCATTTGGTGAAGACTTGTGGTGCTGACTTGAGCACGAAGGGCAGCACTATGTACTGGTAGTGCTTGCTTCCTACCACAAATCTCAGGTATTTCCGATGGTGAAGGGCGATTGGAATATATAAGTACGCATCTTGCAAATCCACCAAACACATCCAATCCCCGACTTGGAGATGTGGACATATTTGGTGAAGAGCCAACATGCGGAACTTTTCTTTGACCACCACCTTGTTTAGAAGGCGAAGGTCCAAGATGGGTCTGAACTTGTCCTCCTGATCTTTTTTGGGGACAAGAAAGTATCTGGAGTAGACTCCTTTTCCCCTTTGAGAGGGAGGCACTTCCTCGATGGCTCTTTTTTGAAGAAGAGTCTTGACCTCTCTTCGGAGAAGATTTAGTTGGTATGGGCGAGACTTTTTTGGAGGTATCGGCTTTGGGATCGCACGGAAACATAGTGCATATCCATTGCGCAGTATATTCAGCACCCAACGATCTTTTGTGATGCTGACCCACTCTGCCAGATGTTGCGAAGCACTTCCTCCCACTGGAGTGGGCAACGGCGGCAGAGGAAGCCACTGCTCAGGCTTTTCCTCCTCTTGTTGTAGAAGAGGACTGCTGATGACCTCCTCTACCCCTGTTAGATTTGCCTCCTCGAAATTGGGTTTTTCCCTGATTTTTGTTCTGGGACCACTGAGGGGTTTGAACCCTCTGTTGTGCCCTTCTGCCCCTGTTGGATTTGAAGCGTTGTTTGAATTCCTTCTTCTTCTCCAAACCGACCGCTTTTACCGTGTCCAGTTCGGTCTTCATCCGGGTCATTTCCTCATCCGCGTGTTCCCCGAAGAGAGAGGACCCAGAGAAAGGAAGATTCAAGATGCGTTGTTGAGCATCAGGTTTCAGGCCTGTTAAGCATAACCAAGAAGACCTTCTGGCACATACTCCATGAGAATAAGAATGCGCCACCAACACGGCACCGTCCGCCGCGGTGCTTATCATTTGATTTGCCACCAGACAGCCTTTTGTTAGTGTCTCTTCAAAGTCCTTTTGGTCCTCCTTCGGGAGCTTGGCTTTGAAGCGCTCCATCGAGTCCCATAAGGTTCTGTCATATCTTCCCAGCAGCGCGGACGCACTGGATACCTTCAGGGCAGAAGCGGCAGCATTACAAACTTTGCGACCCCATGAGTCCTGTGTCTTACTGTCCTTATCTGGCGGGACAGAAGATGAAGGAACGACTGCATGGGTCTTCCGAGCTGCTGCCACAATCACAGAATCTGCCAGTGGATCAGATTTGACAAAGATAGGGTCTGAGTCAGCAGGCTTGTATTTCTTTTGTATATGCGCCGGCACTGCTCTGATGGTTGCAGGGGTGAGGAAAACATTCTTGACTGGTTCCCTGAGCCCTGAGACTAAAGCAAGTAACGGACGGGAAGAAGATTTTTGGTGTAATGTCTCAAAAATTACTGTGGCAGTCACTTGTGGGACAGCCATCTCAATATTTAATTTCTGAGCTCCTCTCTGCAGGACATCTAGATAAGTATTGATGTCGTCCACTGGAGAGACTCTGGAGATAAGGCTGTCTGTGAGAGTAGGGGAGTAATTTCTTCTGGAAGATCGGGTAAAGGAGGTAGAAGAGGTGGAAGGAGTTCTTCTTCTCCTGTGATGGGAACTGCGTCGCCCCTCGCGCGATCTTCTGGAACGTCCTTCCCTTCTTGGAGAACGAGATCTTCTGGGACGTTCCTCTCTTCTTGGAGAACGAGATCTATCTGGTCTCCTTTCAGGTGAACGTGCTGCCTGTTGCCTGGGAGGACTGACTCTGTCTACTTCTGCAACCAGCCTTTGCAGCGGAGATCTGTGTTCCAGGCTGACGTACTGCCGAAGGCGTTCCGTAGCCCCTGATTCCTTCCAATTTTGTATTGGTGCATACCATCTAGGGGACAGCCTCACCCCATGAGCCGAAACCTCGGACCGACGTGGAGGAGATTTACGGGCAGGTCTTCTGGTGTTTGAAGATGATCTGGAGGAACCTGAAGACTGAGAAGATGAGTGACGCGAAGCCGATTCTGTAACAAGAATCGCCGAGTGTCTCGACGTCGATCTATCCCTCATCGTCAATGAGTGATGCGAAGAACGACGGTCTCTCGACGTCGAACGGCGTTGACTTGCCGACGACGGAGCTTTCTCTCTCGACGTCGAGCGTCTACGTGACGACGGCGGAGGAACTCTGGACATCCTCGACACCGAACGTCGACGAGACCTCGACGGAGATTGCCTCCTTGACGCCTGGTTGTCGACGGCGGAGGGGTCTTGGTCCTCGACGCCGGGCGTCGCCCTGACGTCGGATGGGGAGTCACACTTCTCGACACCGATCGTCGCCGAGATGACGACGGTGGAGGCGTGCCACCCCTCGACGCCGATCGTCGCCGGATTGACGACGGCGGAGGGGTCTTGGTTCTCGACGCCGAGTTGACGGCGGCGGAGGGGTCTTGGTCCTCGACGCCGATCGTCGCCGAGTTGGCAACGGTGGAGGGGTCGTGGTCCTTTACGCCGATCGTCACCCGGTTGACGACGGCGGAGGGGTCTTGTTCCTCGACGCCGATCGTCGCCCTGTTGACAACGGCGGAGGAGTCACGCGCCTCGACGACGATCACTGCCCTGTTGACGACGGCAGAGGCGTGACCTCCCTTGACGCCGATCGTCGCCTGGTTGACGACGGCGGAGGGGATTTCGCCGACGGAGCTGGCATCCTCTACGTCGTTGGCGAACCTGATCTTCTCATCGACTGGAAAACCCACCGTAAGATGTTTCTTCAGCGCCGAGCCCGACGTTGAAGTTGAAGGACGTGAAGACTTGCCTTTTGAAGGACTTCTGGCCCTCTTGATGCCCTTCCTCTCTGGGGATCTTCCTCTGGAGGACCTTTGAACCAGTCCATAAATGCGGTTTCTTTCTCTGTCTTTGAGAGTTCTCTCAGACAGGCGCTCGCAGTGTGGACAGTTCTTAGGATCATGATGATCAGGCAAGCAAAGTATACAGACATCATGACTGTCTGATTTTGCCTTCTTGTTGCCACAAGAAGGACAGTTGTCAAAAAGAGAAGGCATTTTAAAATAAAATGCCACACAAAAAACTGTCTAAAAAGACAGAACCTTACTTGACAAGATGTTAAAAGTCAAAGTAAGTACCAAAGGATAGAAAATTGAAGTAAATTTCTGTCAGAAAAGCCAGAAAAGAGTGGAGCTGTGTTACCAGGGTCCTTCCTGAAGGAGCCGGAAAGAACATCTGACCCAACTGTCACCCATGAGGCATGATGGGATACTAGGTGTCATGAGTGCCTTAAAGGCACGGTGTCAGTTTTTTGTTGCATGCAGCTACAGGTTAGCTTTTCAGTCTTTTTAGACTGTATGTTTGCAATGCAGCCTGGGAGCTTTCTATGCTTTCAGTGATTTATAAGGATTTCTACTGTTTTCTATGCATTAAAACAGTTTCTAAACAATCTTTGGTGTTGTTGCTCATGTTTCTAATGCAGATGTTCATGTAGGGTAGAAATTCTTTACAGCATAATTCAGCTCTACTGTTTATTTGGCTGCAATTGCTTATTTATATATATATATATATATATATATATGTGTGTGTGTGTGTGTGTATATATATATATATATATATATGTATATATATATATATATATATATATATATATATATATATTATAAGGTTCACAGTTTACCCAAGGTACAGGGTGCACTCACAGACAGCGCGTTCAAGTTCTGGGGGAGAACCAAGGCACCACTTGCATCAGCAGAGCCTGACGCGTTTCAGGAATCCTCCCTTTATCAAAGGCTTTTCTGCTCCAAAATGCTCGCCAAACATGCAGACACCAGTCTTTTGTCCCTTTCTTTAATCATCACATCCAATCTCAGGTGAGTATCAGCGTTGAATTATGGGACTGGTAGTCTGTTCCAAATAATACCCCAGTGGGCTGGATGGCGAACCTTAAGGAAAATAAAACAACAGTCAAAGTGAGCCTTTCTTGTAACTCCTCCTTTCAAAGTAACGCCAGAATGTTCCAAGGCGCCGATCCAAGGACCAGCAGTGGAACCGCCAAACAGTTCGCGGCGGTGCACCCTCGGCCGGGTCGGCCGCATATTTTAAGGTTCACAGTTTACCCAAGGTACAGGGTGCACTCACAGACAGCGCGTTCAAGTTCTGGGGGAGAACCAAGGCACCACTTGCATCAGCAGAGCCTGACGCGTTTCAGGAATCCTCCCTTTATCAAAGGCTTTTCTGCTCCAAAATGCTCGCCAAACATGCAGACACCAGTCTTTTGTCCCTTTCTTTAATCATCACATCCAATCTCAGGTGAGTATCAGCGTTGAATTATGGGACTGGTAGTCTGTTCCAAATAATACCCCAGTGGGCTGGATGGCGAACCTTAAGGAAAATAAAACAACAGTCAAAGTGAGCCTTTCTTGTAACTCCTCCTTTCAAAGTAACGCCAGAATGTTCCAAGGCGCCGATCCAAGGACCAGCAGTGGAACCGCCAAACAGTTCGCGGCGGTGCACCCTCGGCCGGGTCGGCCGCATATTTTAAGGTTCACAGTTTACCCAAGGTACAGGGTGCACTCACAGACAGCGCGTTCAAGTTCTGGGGGAGAACCAAGGCACCACTTGCATCAGCAGAGCCTGACGCGTTTCAGGAATCCTCCCTTTATCAAAGGCTTTTCTGCTCCAAAATGCTCGCCAAACATGCAGTTTGGGTAAACTGTGAACCTTAAAATATATATATATATATATATATATATATATATATATATATATATACACGAGTATATATATGTGGGGCACTTATTATATGTTTATATGTTGTTTCCGGGGTCCCGCGCATGGGCGGGAATATTCTAATGCTCATGACTATTGATGAGGATCCCCTGGAAGAGAACTAATTGCCCTGGAAATTCTATTCCATTAGCCATAGGTTACACACTTGTGACACACAATATTATAGATAATCTAAATATAGTCTCATTGAACGTAAAGGGCCTTAACCACCCTGTCAAATGCCGGAAAACCTAAGATTATGTAGCTAAATCTAAAGGTCAACAGTAACTTAAGGAGTGCCTACAAGGGATTTTATTCACAATCTTAGTTAAATGGTTGTTTATAACAAAATCATTTGTGTTCAGCCTTATCAGTGATGAACTTGTGATTAAACACACGGAAGTGGAATTTCTTTTCTTAGAAATAAACCAATTTTGATATAGGTTTCAATTGTATGACACCAGGGCAATCTTTTCATCAACAGAATAATTTAATATATACAAAAATGAAAGCAAGGGAATTACATTTAGAATCAACCATACATAATGTTCAAGGTATTATAATTTAACCTATAGAACAAATATGAAAACATCTATTCTAAAGATTCAACAAGGTCAACGATCTGACAAAACAGAAAACAGTTCCTTGAAATCAGTCACGGTGAATGTAGACGTTCTCCGTATGATTATACAAGTATCTGTAACCAAACTAATGTTGGTAACAGGCAAGTGTTCAATTACGGCTTGCGGACATACGCTGCAGAGTGCAAAATCTTGTACAGCGTCTTTAGGAAATTGAATCTGAATCCGTGCGCACTCTCTTCAACACGCTGTCTACCACGACATCATCCTTCTACAGGAGACAAAACTATCCAGTAAAGACTCAAATTCATTAATCACAAATATATTACTCATGTTTCATGCTCTTCAGCGCAACACCAAAAAAAGGGGTATTTACCGTAATAGCAAATCTAATATATCCCTTGAATCTTACTCTCATTGTGAAGAAGGTAGGCTCCTAGTTACACACCTGCATAGAAGTGATAACCCCATTCATGTGGTAAACATTTATGGCCCAAATAACGATGAACCTAATTTCTGGGAAAAGGTTTCCAAGAACATAGAAGACTTACCCCAAGATGACCTAATCATAGTAGGAGGCGACTTTAACCTCCCGTTAGACCAGGGGTCTTCAAACTGTGGGGCGCGACCCCCAGGGGGGGCGTGGAGTGTTACAAAGGGGGTCGCGCATTCCCAGTCAAACTTCTTCCTAGGCCAATAGAACTACAAGGGCTTCAGCCCCCCTCCTCCTCGCCCGGGCTGCTGCAGGGCAGCTCGAGCTGCTGTGGGCTGGGCAGTGTCTGGAGTCTTATCACCGGCATACCCGAGTTTTTGACAGGTCGTTAAAGACCATTTGCATATTTACAAGCCTTTGTAAACTGGTTACAGAGGCTTTGTTTTTTTTCTGGGTCCAGTACCCCCTGGGCCCCCACTCTGCCTATTCCTTACATTTAAACAGTTTTATCAAGCAGTAGCTGTGAATAAAACTCCAGGAAATTAGAATGTCACAGGTGAACAACAAATGAAATTAACCAAGAAAGACATTCATACGTCTTAAAAAGTTTTTTTCTGTACACCAAGGGGTGGATTTACAAGCCGCTTTCGCCACTTTTGCGTCACTTTTCCCATGTTAAAAGTGACGCAAAAGTGGCGCAAGGGGCTTTTAAATCAGCCCCAAAATGTTTTTCACTTTTGCCAATTTCTATTATATCCAAGTCCCATTACATCTCGGCACTCGTGAGAATTTGGTCCTGTGGATATGCTGGAGGTGTAAACATTTTAAAGCACTTTAGGGCAGATTTACAACAAGTAACGCAGCACGGTGCAGCAAGTCATTTTGCTGCACCCTGCTCTGTTAGTTTGGAAAGCACAGAGATGCGACATATTTACAAGAAAATGTTGCATGTCTGTCCTTTACCTGTGCTGGCGCACAAGCTTCAGCCATACGCCGGCACAGGCACAGGCTCCATGGTGCAAGGATGCCTGCGTCGTGGGGAGATTGATTTTGTACAGGAAGGGGTACCTTCATGCACAAAAACAATCGCTACAGGCATTTTCCTCTTTCAATGCGTGCTGTAGAATGCAGCACGCATTAAAAGAGGAAAAAATGAGGAGAAATGAAAACATTTCTCCTCGTTGCACCTCGCTACGCCACCTCTAGGGTGGTGTAGCATTCACACGCATCTCCAGATTTACGATTTCTTGTAAATATAGAGATGTGTCTTGTTCAATGGATGTTATGTGGGAACACCCACAGCAACACCCATGGAACTCCCCTTTTACGCACAGTGCTGCATGTGAAGGGGCCATATTTACAAGAAGAGGAAAAGGCAGCAGGATGGCTTTTCATCTCCTTGTAAATATGGAGGGGCCCCCTGCGCCACCAATACATCACAAAAAGTGACGTAGTGGTGGCGCAGGGGGCTTGTAAATTTGCCCCGGAGTATGTAGGCTTAGGAAACCGTTTGTTAATGAGGGGGTCCTTACACCTGAAAATGTCGACAGGGGGTCTCGGCATCCAAAAGTTTGAAGACCTCTGCGTTAGACCCTTTAATAGATCGTAAAATACCATGACATTTTAAAAAAGATTTTCTCCAAATTTAAACTCAAGGACTCCTGGCACCTTCAACACCCTGACTTCCGAGAAAACACATTTTTCTCAGCACGTCATAACATGTATACAAGAATCGACTATATACTAATATCTGGCTCATTTACACAGCTAATTGATCAGTCCAATATTTCGCCGATTCTTGTGTCTGACCACTCAGCATTAACACCTTACTAGCGGGTAGTCAAACTAGTCCCTCTCCTTTAACAATGATGTTATAACGGACCCCAACGACAAAAAGAAAATTGAAGAGGCGATCTCGGACTACCTCAAACATAATGACTTCCCTGAGACAAACCCAAACACTGTCTGAGCCCCGCTGGCAGGCCGCTATTGATCATCTACGGTGGTGCTATTTAGCACTTCTCGTTTGAGCTGCTCTATTGCAGCCCTTCAAGAGTAAAATCCACTTTTCTCAGGATAGGGTACCCTCCCTTCTACGAAAAACAACCCAAACCTATTCTGTCCAGTGTCTCAGGCAAAGCCCCAATCTCCCTATCCCTACTCTATCGTCCCTACTCTTCATCCATGAAGTCCGTCCCTACTAATTTGACTTTTCCTATGGTGCATTGTCCCTCTGTCGAGGACACAAATTGTACCTAACAACTCCAGGAACAGAGGGATCAAGAAAGAAAGACTCACTTTCAGCGGGATTAACTGGCTTAGACTCAAACACAGACCGGCCAGCCGACTGAAGCGCTTGGCCAGCCTTAATATCCGGGGGCACTGACTCATTCAAAACTGCATCGCTCTCCTCCTCAGAAGGTGCCCATGATACTCAAGAATCGGAGAAAGAAATGACACGGGGAACCTTCTCTGTCTTGGAATCCCCAATGCCCTCGAGTCTCCATTGATCTTAGGGCAGAGGGAGCAGCACCTTCTTGCAGTGCGTTGAATGAATCGAATGTTTCCGACCGTCCACCTTCACTGCTGTACGGGTAGCAAGGAGGATCTGGAAAGCCCCCTTCGACCGGTGCTCCAGACTGTTTTTGCGCTGAAAGTGGTGAACCAGTATGTAGTCCCCTGGTCGGAGGTCGTGGCCTGGTCCTTCTGTAGTGGATGGCAAGGCCTCTTGAATCTGCTGTGGTACCACCTAATGAATTTGTGTGCATTATTATGTACAATTTTTTTTTTTTTCCTTTTTAAAAAAAAAAAAAAAGTCCCCCATTTGCGGGGTCGCCCCCTAGCAACATACACTGATTTCTGGCGGAAAATGCACCAGTCAAGGTCCTCCATCCATTTCCGCAGCTGAGGAGCTCGACCAGCGCCCCACAACTGAGCTATGTTTCTTTTGGCAATCATACATGCGAGGGTGACCCAAATCCTACCATGAGTTGAGAGGTCGGTAGGTTACCATACATTGAGCAGGCAACGACGTGCCTCAAGCGCAATTGATACTCTCCACACCTCACTCATTTTTTCATGTATCTTACTCCAATAATTATGGATCATCGGGCATTCCCACAAGATATGCAAAAATGTTCCAGTCAAACCACATCCCCTGCGACAATCTGCGCTTGAGGCGAGCCCCATACGACACAGACCGGGGCCCGTGGTATTGGACCGGTGGAGAATCCTAAGCTGTACCAGACAAAGTCTCATGGAGATCGCCACCTCCTGGGGGAAGGAAACAGCCTCCGTTCAGTCCTCATCTTCCAATACCAATCCATCAGCAATCCATTGTTCCCGGACCCCGACTAGGGGATCCTCAGTGTGGTTAACCAGTTTCTTGTAAACCAGAGAAATCGCCTTGGCGGGGAGGAACCCATCCAAAATTCGATCCTCCAGCGGGGAGGCCACCGGTGGCCTCTCACCACATGGGACAGCCGCCGCCAGCGCGTGCTTAATCTGTAAATATCGATACCTCTCACTGTCATTCAGTTGGTGTCTGTCTTGCAATTCCGCAAAGGTCAAAATCCCCTCCTTACCCCACATATCTCGGACCTGTGAGATGCCGATCAAGTCCCAGCGATCGAAGCCCTTCGACTTCTACAAGCTACCCAGAGCTTCCGAGCTCCACAATGGCGTGGCCATCGTTATCTTACCATCCCATTTAAGAGCACGGTTAGCCTCGTGCCACACCAGCGTCAAGACCAACGTCGGACCCAGCAGAGGGTACCTGCCACGTCTAGCATACAAGACTCTTAGGAAGTCCCCCCCCGGCAGTTGTCCACGATCCATGGCAAACCCGGGGTCAGCCGGCGAGCCATAGACCGCATGATTAATAGGGGTTAACTGGGAGGCCCAATAATATTTCCTGATATTAGGAAGTCCGATCCCACCATCATACCAGGGTAACATCAATTTGGATAGTGCGATCCGCGGCTTCCCGGTCCAGAGAAGCTGGCGTTGCAACGACTCTATTTCATTAAAATAGGACTGAGGGACGGGGTCAAAAGAGTTCTGCAGGGCGTATAAGAAACGTGGAAGCGCCTTCATTTTGAATAAAACCGCCCGACCAAGCAAGGAAAGCGGCAACTCCCTCCATTTTGCAATATCACGACGGAGTCTAGACAAGGGGGGACCCAGATTAGCATTAAAACGCTCTGTAGGATCTTTTGAGATGTATATACCAAGGTAACGAAAACTGACCAGTTCGATTTTTACCGGACAATTAACAGGGATTCTAGGGGGATCTCCGCTCAACACGAAGAGAACCGACTTCGCCCAATTAATAGCGAAACCTGAATACCTACCGTAGATTGCCAAAATATCCATAAAAACTACGAGGGACTGCCGGGGGGAAGTCAGATACAGAAGTATTTCATCCGCATAAAGCGAGATTTTATCTTCCCACTCCAGAGTCCATCGCAGACCCTTAATTGAACGATCCCAGCGTACCCAAGCTGCGAGCGACTCAAGGGCCAGAGCAAACAAAAGTGGCGAAAGGGGACATCCCTGATGGGTGCCCCTCCCCAGTTGAAAATCGCGGGACTTATGGTTGTTCAGCACCACTCGGGCCAGCGGAGCTGAGTATAAGAGACGGATCCAGCGTATAAATTCTGGCCCAAACCCAAACTTCTCCAACACTGCAAACAGGTAAAACCATTCCACCCTGTCGAACGCCATAGTGGCGTCTAGCAACAACAGTACCGCCGGCTTGTGAATGCGAGAAGTGGACGCCACCACCCCATGGAGTCTACGAAGGTTAAGAGCAGTATTACGGCACGGCATGAAGCCGGATTCATCCGGGTGCACCAATTCAGAGACTACCTTTACCAATCGGTTGGCAAGCAACTTGGCCAGTTCCTTGGGCTCCGCATTTAGGAGAGAAATCGGTCGGTAGGAGGAACACTCCAATCTAGGTTTGCCATCTTTATAAATCACTATAATATTGGCTATGCGTTGGTCATAGGGCAGTACG
Organism: Lissotriton helveticus; assembly: GCF_964261635.1. Classification (NCBI taxonomy): domain Eukaryota; kingdom Metazoa; phylum Chordata; class Amphibia; order Caudata; family Salamandridae; genus Lissotriton; species Lissotriton helveticus. The sequence continues at coordinate 1,669,686,643 of NC_136069.1, read as the reverse complement.
CCACTCTCTCTACTCTCTCTCAATATACATATCTTTTAAGAACGGAGCCAGACGGTCCGCATGCAGTTTATACAATTCTATTGGAATACCATTCCGGCCTGAGGCTTTCCCGGAGTGAACCCCCCGGATAGCCATCGCGACCTCGTCAATGGTGATCGCAGAATCCAGAAACTCTCTATGTTCAACGGACAGGGCGGGCATCGGAATATCTCGGATAAACTCTGCGTTCTCCTCCACAGTGTAAAGGCCTGTTGAAGTATAGACCTCCTCATAATATCGAGCAAACTCATCCACAATAGTCTGCGGGTCAGACGTGACACCCGAGCTCGCTGTTTGCAGCTCCGGCACCAGTCGCGACCCCCAGTCTCCCTTTTCCAGCCACACAATCAATTTCCCCGCCTTATCGCCATTTTCATAAATTCTACTTTGCATGGCGGCCTGTTGTTCCTTTGCCTTATCACGCGCCAAGTGCTTGTACTCATCCTTGAGAAGACCAAGGCGCCCCCAAATCTCTGTTAGCGGCAACCTCTCTCTCTAATGCCGCAAGCTCCGCCTCAATCCTATCGATTTCCGCCCTACTCTTCTTCTTCTGCCCAGAGATAAGAGAGAGAGCCTCCCCCCTGACAACCATCTTATAGGCCTCCCAGAGGGAGCAGCTAGAATCGACCGTCCCTGAATTCTCACTGAAGTATCTGTCCATTACACGTACTAACTCCTTTTTTGTAGTTGGGTCTCTCAATCTCCAGGCACTAATTGGAGCTATCCTAGCCACGTTGCCCTGCCCAATTGTAAGTTGAAGCCAAATCGGCGAGTGATCTGATATTCCTCTAGCCAGGTGACGCACTTCCTGAACAAACATCGCCTGTGACGCAGGCACCAATACATAGCCTATTCTAGAGAAAGAGTGTTGTGCCGCGGATACATGTGTCTACTCCGATGCACCAGGGTGCTGCAGTCTCCGCCCATCAACCATACCAGTCGCAGAGAAAAAGTTTGATAGCCATCTACAAGGGGCAACAACACACGAGAGGGGTTCCTGTCAAGCTCACCATCAAACACCACATTGAAATCTCCCTCGAGCACGATGATACCAACGGGCAACGACAAAAACACCCTGCTCAAATCGCGAAGGTGTCCGACTGCAACACGGGGGGAACATATATAGAGAGGAACGTAACCAACCGTCCCTCCCAGAGCCCTGAGATGCCTACGTATCTGCCTCGGTTATCAGACCAAGTCACTTGTATGGTGAACGGAAAGGAGTTTTTTACTAAAATTCCAACCCCCCTAGAGCCCGAGGTGAAACCGGTATGAGCCACCAGTTTGTATCCTCCCCTGTGTAAAGCCATACATCGCTTACCCAGAAGGTGGGTCTCTTGTAGCAGAACCACATCTGGTGACCGACGTCTGATTAATTGCCCCACCATAGCGCGCTTGATCTTATCCCCCAAACCATTCACGTTCCAGCTAAGGACAGACACACCCAAACCCGGCCTAGCGGAAGCCATACTCATCCACGGATAGTCTAAATGCATTTTGTGACACCCATGGTAAGCAATGGTCATTAACAAAACACAAACAAACAATCAAACCACTAGAACTAACGTCCCAACCCCCCACCCTGCACCCCTGCATGCAACTTATGCACATCCCCAACCAGCAGTGTGCCTGTCTCCCCGAAACTAACTTGGTAATCTAAAAGTAGAAAACGGAGGAGGACCTTACAACAGGCCACCAACCTCCACAATCCCAACCCGCAAACAATCCCATCAATAGAATTCGAGAAAAAAGGAAAAAGGATAACTACAAAAACATTTAGTGTATCGATGGTAAAGAAAACGCCCCAATCAAACCAGCACCCCCACCACACAGTTCAGATGATGCTAGCAGAAGGAAAGTCACTGTTACTCATTGTCCGTTCTGGTGTCTCCCTCCGTAGCTGGCCCCTGTACACAATCCAGCCAGTCCGCCGCAGCCTCAGGGTGGTCAAAGACCCAAGCTTTACCATCATGCTTGACCTGAAGGCGGACCGGGAAAAGCATAGAGTACTTAATTTCCGAAGCTCTCAGTCTTCTTTTAATTGCCATAAAACGTTGTCGCTGTTTCTGGACTGTCTGGGTAAAGTCAGGGAAAAAAAGCAGCGTAGCGTTCTCAAAGGCCAGAGGACTGGAGGATCTATCCATCTGTAGAATGGCGTCCCGATCCCAAAAGTTCAATATTCGTGCGATCAGAGGACGAGGGGCAACCCCGGTCTTAGGGCGTCCACCCGGAACTCTGTGGGCCCTCTCCACAGCGAAAAAGTTACTGAGGCCTTTAGGTTTCAGGTGTTTCAGAATAAGATCCTCCACAAAAAAGTCCGGGGCCTGTCCCTCCGAGTTCTCCGGTACCCCAAGGATACGCACGTTGCTGCGCCTCGCACGCCCTTCATATTCGTCCAGCTTCCTATCGAATTGAATCCGAGATTCCTCCCGCTGAAGTTCCGACACGTCGTCCGTGAGGCTTGTTGTTTTAATTTCAAGCGACTTGACCTTCTCCGATGTTTTGGTCAGGTCAGCACGGATGAGGCCCACCTCTATGGTCACTGTGTCCAAATTAGAGTCCATCTTGCCAAGGGAGGATTGAACCCCGGTGATCGCCACCATTAGATCCTTCATCGTCGGGTCCTCACCAGAGGGGACACCCTCCTGGCTACCCGATTGAATGCGCCTCTTCTACACCGGGGAGCCCTTGGAAAAACTATATTTTTCCAGTCTATTGGACTGGACCACTATAGAGTTCCTCGTTGTTTTCGGCGGCAGCTTTTCAGTGTCGCCTTTTGCCGCTCCAGGCTGGGCAACACCTCGGCCGTTCAAGCAAGACCAAATAGATGCGTCACAAAGACAATCCGATCCTTCCAACGCGGGCGGGTCCGTCCCAGCTGGAGAGCACAACGCAAACCAGTCCGGGAATGAGACCCAGAGGCCCAGCTGGCACAGCTCGACTTCGGTGTAATCAGTGCCACCGAGTACTTCCAGTCATACACGCCGTTGTTGTTGAACTCCAGAGCGGATGGTGCCACACGCTAGGTCCCAGTGGTGTTCCCAGGAGACCCAAAAAGTTCAGACGACAGTATAAGAGCACCGGAGCTCCAAATTAGTTTGAAATTTCACGTTTTGGCTCAGGCACTGGTCCCCCACCCGATGATGGGGACAGGGCTCAGGATAATGTGCCGGATGGCAAGTCAGGATGTGGCGGTCGGCTGAGCCGATGCTCAAGCGGCCATCTTGGTCGCTGGTGCGGCTCCTCTCCAATGTGTACAATTCTTTAAAATCATTTTTAAATTTGTATTAGAACGACAATTTTATTACCAAAATGTAATTTTAATCGTCAAATATTTGTTGTTCTCAATTCAATTCAATTTTAAATCTTTATTCGGCACTTGAAAAGATACCATAAAAGTACATAAAAAATTTCAATAAAAACATTTAAAAAGCACATTAAGATAGTTAAAAAGCTAAAAAGGCATTACAATCATGTTAGAGAGTTTCTGATATCAAGATCTGGTTACACAGTATTACAATCGATTGCTTCTCTTGTATTCCTTAGCCTCATTGCCATCTTGATAAAACTTATTATACAGAACAGTGTATGGGCTTCCTGCAAAAATAGTAGAGCTGCTTTCACCTGTCTGAATTTAGCTTCTTTCAGAATCCCTACTACAAACTTACGTCTGGGGGCTGAATAAAAGGAGCATAACAGTACAAAGTGAAGGGTATCCTGCGGAGACCTACTGTCGCAGCCACAGGTACCCTTCAGCTCCAATGATTGGGTAAATCCAGAGGGGACAGAAAGTAGGTGATGTAACATATTGAGTCTGAAACGAGTCATATAAAATCTTTACTGTACGTTGTACATCACAGCAAGGTATGGTTCCATTCCATATTTCTTTTTCAATGAGCTATAGGACAAGACTGTAGGTTTACGCTTTTCAATGTGAGCCCTATTCATAGATGTCTATTCACCGAAAAGTTTTTTAACCAACATCTTATTCTGGTTATTTAGGGTCTCGGTGCGGTAGAGACATTTTTGCAGTCGATAGCTTCCAAAGAATCTTTTACGTACTTCATCCAGGGAATGTGGCCCCCTCTGTCACGATTCAGACAGTCTTTGATGATTTGCCTGCTTAGTCCAGCCTCTGGGTTAGTCCAGATTTTAATCCAAGCCAGAAGCGGCCTAATCTTTATTCGGTCTTCAATGTAGGGCTCCCCCAATTCTTCGTGTGTGATATAAGATGGAGTACTCTGTGGCACCTTTAATAACCTTTTAAAAAACTTGTTTTCCTCCCACTGAATCTGGTGCAAATGCTTGTTTATAAAACCCAACACTTCTGACCCATAGGCTGCTTTGGCACAACATAGTGATCTATACAAGTTGAGTACTTGTTCCGGCGACCATCTGCCCAGTCTTCTCCCGTAGCCCATTATGGCCCCTGTTGATGCCACCAATTTTGCTGCATGTTTATTCGACAGGGATTTAAAGTCTAATTGCTCGTCAAAAAGGACACCTAAATAGGAAAAAGACTGGACCCGGCCTAATTTATGAGAGCCTATCCTATGTACAAATTTCCTTTTTGCACTTGTTCCAACTGTCATAACATAGGATTTTTCCATATTAGCTGACAGGTCAAGCGTGTCCATAAAATTAACAAATCCATCAATCAGTTCCTGAAGCCCCAGCGGTGTTCGAGCTAACAACACCGCATCGTCCGCGTAGAGCAGTACAAGCACCGAGCGATGGCCTATTTGAGGGCCTTTTTATATTTTATTCTGCAGTGAGCTATTTTGGGGTTATCCCTGGGACGCTGTTTAAGACTATTTTTGAGGTCTTTATGTGCCTTAATACAGTCTTGGTCAAACCAACGTGACGTGGGGGCTATTTTACTTCCTTTAGAGGTCGTTAGTAGGCCATCCACAAGGCAAGCTATTTCCTCGAATGCGCTGACCACCATCGCTCCCTCCTTGCTTTGATCAAGGCATATATTTATAGCATTTAGTCCTGCTGTTACGAGATTTCGATAACATTTGTCTCCGTCTACCTCTACGTCTACGTAGGTGTTTGTGCCACACGACTGGGCATTACTTATATAGTTCACTGCTGAGGTATCCCTGAAGTTTATTGTTATGATATCTCCTGCTATAGTTTTTACTCCTTTCCCTATCCAATCCCCTCTTCGCACTGCGAGTATTTCCCCAGAGATGTTTGGGGGTAATGGCCTATTGGTCCTTAACCATTGCACACATTTATTTTTTAGCTCAAAATGGGTTTCTTTTTTCCCTTCCTTTAGGGGAGGAACCCCTGTTAGTACTACAACAAAAGGTACAGCTTCCGGTGGAAGATTAATTGTGTGGAAGCGGGCCAAGCCTGTTTTCTCAGGTGTATTTTTGGTCAGGGTGTTTTTTGTCAAATTATTACTCTCCTTCGAGTTAGAACCTATGGTGCCCTTTGCAGCTGGAGGGTTACCCTTTCCCTGGTTGGTGTGTACCTGAGGGGTGGTAATAGCAGGGCAAGAGGGTATGGGAACCCTGGTGTTTGTTGTGGTAATGGTTTGTATTCCTGTCATGATCTTTTGTGTAGAGGAATTAACGACTGGTGCTACCTTATCCTTGTGTGTCATGTTTGTCATGTTTGGTATTGCCCTTTCCTGCCCAGCCGGGACTAAAGTGCCAACTGGGGCCATCGACTTAGATGTTCCTATCCCTCTGTTGTTTATTATGGAGGTTAATCTATCGATTTTTGACATCAGCGGTTTGATGTGACTAATGATAGTTTCCTACAATCCTGCCTTTAGGTCTGCTACCATATTTGCCCAGCAGGGTATGCCTGGTGTGATATTAGATATTGGTGTCACCAGGTTGTGATTTGCCGTGTGATTTCTCCCTTTTTTTCTGTTATTTGCTAGGGTTTCTTTGGTCCTTCTCGATGCTGTGTTACTTAGTCTTGTCTTTTCTAAAGTGGGTGGGAGATTTAAATCTGTCGGAATAACCTCAGAACCTCTAGGCGTGTTTGTGGGTGCCTGTGCACAAGGAAGCTCTGCATACGAAGAGGTAAAGCAAAAGCTTATATCCGGAACATCTGTTACATCCACTGGGAGGTCTTCACCTAAATCTTGGATGGTTATAGTCGGTGGTAGTGAGAGCCTCCTATCGGTGTTAACAATTGCCGTCGCTACTGCCCCTATAGTTTGTTGCAACATCTTGTTTATTGCTGTTAATGTAGGTAGGGGCTGTGATATGTCAGCCTTCTGTCTGGTTTGGACCTTAGCGTGGGCATCCTAGTGATTTTAGACACCTTCCTCATAGTTTTATAGTCAGAACGTATTAGATGGGGAGGTATTCTCACCCCCTGAAAGGTATGTATTTATAACTTGGGATAAAAATAGTAATAATGAGGCGTGCAGTATCACAAAGAAGCGTAGCGGGGTACAATGTTCATAACGTTGTTAATAGTACCTTTGCGTAAGGGGATTGTCCTCAGAGGTGTCCGTTGCCCCAATGGTTAGTGGGGTGGCCCAGCCCAGCCTCCTCTGGCCTCTGAGGGCCGTAGAGGGCCCGCCCTTTGCCCGGGCTTCGCCCTGTTCTCCCGCGACGCAGAGGGTGACGTTCAATTTATAGCGCCTCCTGGCGCGTCTTTCCCCTCAGCAGGGCCGCAAGGGAGCCTGGGTGATGTAGTTCCCAGCTCCCCTCGGTCCCCCCCCCACAGCGGCCGCGCACTGGATGGAAGGCGGCAGCGGTGAAGGACCGGTAGCGGTGTTGGTGCCCTCGGGATGCGTAGGTAGGTGGAATCCTCTCCCTTCAAAATACTCAAAAGGGTATGTGGCGGCAGCAAAGTAGGATTTCCGGTTCTCCCACTCCACCAGGGGTGACGTGCAATTTATAGCGCCTCCTGGCGCGTCTTTCCCCTCAGCAGGGCCGCAAGGGAGCCTGGGTATGTAGTTTCCAGCTCCCCTCGGCCCCCCCCACAGCGGCCGCGCACTGGATGGAAGGCTGCGACGGCGGGGAAGGACCGGTAGCGGTGTTGGTGGCCTCGGGATGCGTAGGTAGGTGGAATCCTCTCCCTTCAAAATACTCAAAAGGGTATGTGGCGGCAGCAAAGTAGGATTTCCGGTTCCCCCACTCTACCGGGGGTGACGTGCAATTTATAGCGCCTCCTGGCGCGTCTTTCCCCTCAGCAGGGCCGCAAGGGAGCCTGGGTGATGTAGTTCCAAGCTCCCCTCGGTCCCCCCCCCCACAGCGGCCGCGCACTGGATGGAAGGCTGCGGCGGCGGGGAAGGACCGGTAGCGGTGTTGGTGGCCTCGGGATGCGTAGGTAGGTGGAATCCTCTCCCTTCAAAATATTAAAAAGGGTATATGGCGGCAGCAAAATAGGATTTCCGGTTCCCTCAAATGAGAACTAAATCAAATAAACTTAAACTTGAAACTTGCTGATGAACAGAACGCAAATTTTTAGTCACCTCACATAAATAATCTATCAACAAAGAGTGTTCTATCTTGGAAAAGTGGCAGGGTCTCCGAATGCCCCAGACATTAGCGGGCCTACCAAAAACAACTTCATAAGGGGACAACCCTATTCTAGTATGGGCTGTAACTATTGTTGACCGCAAAGCAAATGGTAAAACATCCAGCCTATTCAATCCTGTACTCTCCTAAATTTTGGCCATCTTTAGTTTGAGAGTACCATTGTACCTCTCTACTAAACCTGCTAACTGAGGGTGATTCGCAGCATGAAACATTTGCTTAATGTGCAGGCCATTGCACACCAACTGGATGACTTTCGAATTAAAGTGACTGCCATTATCACTCCAAATCAAACAGGGCAAACCAAAGCGAGGGAAGAACTCCTTTAAGAGAGCCTTTGTCGTCGCCAAAGCTGTCTTCTCCTTAGTAGGATAAGCTTCAATCCATTTACTGAATGCACAGACCACCCCTAACACATACTGCAGATTATTCACTCGTTCCATCTCAATGAAGTCCATTTGAAGGACTTCACAAGGGAAAGAGGGGTGCAAAATAACCAGGAGGAGTGGGAGTACCCTTTCCAGGATTGTACATCATACACACACCATGCAATGTTTTACTAAATGGGCAGCCGTCTTTGGGATATTATCATTCTGCCATACATTTTCTAGCACCTTAGATACCCCTAGCACTAATGTGAGCTGGTCCATGAGCCATAGTGACTACAGGTAGAACATACGCATCTGGCAGCATCCAACTCTGCTTCCCCGACTTATCTATCCAGCACCCATCATCATCCAATTGCGCTGTACTTTCCTGCCATATTGCGAATTCCTTAACCGTCACCTCGCTCTGCATTTCCTTCATGTTATCTAGAGTGTCCTCAATCTTCATAACTTCTGGCACCCATCTAGCAGGACCTGCTACAAACATATTTTTCATCTTAGATCGGGACGTCTCCTTAGCTGTTTGATCTGCAAAAGCATTTCACCTCCACACACCATCAGTAATTGCTTTGCGAGTGCTACACTTCACTATTGCCAGTTTCTTGGGCAGGGTTAAAGCCGACAAAAGTCTATTTATCAAAGGGCCATATTGAATTTTCGAACCATGGGAGTTGAGAAATTCACTCTCGGCCCAGATCCCCCCAAAATTATGACCGACTCCGAATGCATACTGGCTGTCAGTATAAATATTCACCGCCAATCCCCGACTTAACTAGCAGGCTCAAATCAGAGCTACCAGCTCTGCAGCTTGGTCCGATTGATAGGGAACTCGTGATGTCTCAACTATCGTGTGTTTTGTAGTGATTGCATAAGCAGCAGTTGTGGTGCCATCCGGTAACTTAAAACAAGAACCATCGATATATAGTTCCCCTTAGGGATCAGATAAGCTAACATCAGTCAAGTCTACCCATCCCTTCGCCTCTTCTTCTGTCCCAAACACACAATCATGAATGTCTATTTCCTCACTCTATGAAGGGAGGGGTAATAATGTGGCAGGGTTCAGAGTGGCACATCTTTTATCATAATGTATGGTGCAAAAAGGGTTAGCTCATAGCCAGACGTGCACTGGTAAGGTGCTGTGTCTTTGTTCTGTTCAAAAGCGTATCCAGGGCATGAGGTACCATAACTGTGAGATCAGTATCAAGAACAAGCCCTGCCGATTGTCAAAAAGAGACGACCACAGCAGCGGTCCCTCTTAAACAGCTCGGGAGGGCTTTCACGGCGGGATCAAGCACAAGCTTGTTGTAATCAGGTGTGTCAGGTACAGGATCCGTACAAAGGGCAACCTTCAATTGCTCAAAAGCTTGTTGACATTCAGGTGTCCAAGGCAAAGGTTCATGCACATCTTTAGTTGGTAGATATAGCAATGGCTTTGTTAGTAAAGCAAAGTTCGGTATCCAATGACGACAATAGGAAGTGATACCAATGAAGTCTCGCACATCCCTTTGGGTTGTTGGAACAGGCATGTTAACTATAGCATTAATATGCTCAGGAGTTAGTTTCCGACCCTCCTTCGACAGTAGGTGACCTAAATAGGTGACCTCCTGTCGACAATATTGAAATTTGGAAAGGGACACTTTGTGTCCATATTGAGCCAAATGCAGCAACAGATTTACTGTAGCTTCTTTACATCGTTCATCAGTTTTGGAATCAATCAAAAGAGCATCCAAATACTGTAAAAATACATTACCTGGGGGAAGGGTGAGGGAGTCCAATTGACTTTTCAAAGCCTGGCTATATATGCTAGGACTCTCAGGGTACTCATGAGGAACTCAACAAAATCTAAAACTACAAACTGCCAAGGAAAACCCGAAAAGGTGTGTGCTATTTGGATGAACAGGGATAATAAAGAAGGCATTCTTCAAATCAATAACAGAAAATAATTTAGCAGAAGAAAGAATCATATTCAAAAGAGCAGTAATGTCAGGAACCACAGGAAACTGAGGAACCACTATTTTATTAACTTCGCGCAGATAAATCACAAAACGATAAACATCAGCAACATCATCAGAGGAACACAGGGGTGGCCTCTTGAGAACAGGAAGGATGGGACTATTACACACATTCGCTGCTGTCTCCTCTAAACTCCTGACTGAATCAAATCTTGAATTATGCGCAACTCTTGTTCTCCTGCGTGCAAAATTTTATACTGAGGGAAACGAGGCAATATGGCATTTTCTTTAACCTAAATAGAAACTGGAGGTATCTGCAAAAGTCCTACATCTGAGTCACTTGTGGCCCACAATGTAGATGGGACATCCTTAAACTCACTGGAAGCGGGCATCTTTACACAACCATTGCATAGTACTAACCCCACTCGGACCCATTGTTATATAGACACCATCCGGGGAACTGTAAATAGTAGCATGTAACTTTTTCAACAAATCTAATCCCAACAAGTTCTCTCCACAATCTGATGTTAGTAAAAACGTTGAATCAACGGTGAAAGGGCCTATAGCCAAAGCAAGAGGTTTGGAGATGAGGCTTATTACCGGCACACCAGAAAAAACAACCGAAACATTGTTATGGCCAGACAGGGCTGCCGCATGGACCAGTGACCTCGAAACAGAACTATTCATTGCTCCTGTATCCACCAAAAATCTATTTTTCAAGCCCTGCAAATCCAACCAAATATAAGGTCCATGTGGATCTACAGGTATCAGAACTGGTCCCTTACCCTGTCCCTGGCTGTCCTAGCTGTGAGACATCCCTATCACCTAATCCAAATCATAATCATCATGATAATGCTGTCTTCCCCGAACATCATGAAAGTAATTTTGATCGGAATGGCCCAGTGATGTCCGAGTAGCCTGATCTACACCCTGACAGCATGTTCCCCAGCCTCCCCCTCTCTCCCCCCATCCTCTAGGAGCCGCAACGTTTTGCAGCAAAACTGGGCACTCGCTGCACCAGTGCCCTTCCTCCTTGCAATACGCACATTGATTTGGACCCACAGGCACAGTATTTTGCTCGTATGAGGAAGCTGCCAGGCCGGTCCCATACCTCTACCCCATCCCTGCCCCCTGGAGGCCGGCTGCTTCAATACCTTCGTCTTCAGCTCCATCGTCTTCTTTTCTACCTTCTCTTTCTCCTCGTTCTCTCTATGCTCATAATACTGTGCTATACTCAATATCGCCGAAGGGGTAGAGGTAGTCCACGTACTCTCAGCAGACTGCAACCGGGTTGCAATCTCCGGGATCAAATTTGTGACAAACCTATTGACAAACGATTCGGATATCCCCTTCCAAAAACAAATCATGCCCACTCAAATCCATGAACACACCTTTGAATCAAGTAAAGAAATCAGACACATTTTCATCTTTCTTCTGACGACATGTGGGCATTTTATCCCAATTCACCTTCCGAGGTGGGATAAGAGAGTGCATATAGGGAATAATGCGGTCTGGCAAGGCCAAGATCTCAGCCTGATCTCGTCCCAAGTACTGCCCAATTCTAAGGCATGGTCCTGAGTATGTACCTGTTGCCAGATATCCACTGGCACTAATAAGCCAAATAAAAGTTTAATATCTGCCAACGTCATTGCAGCAGCCTCTGTCAATTTTTTATAGTACAATGACAATGATTCTTTATTTGTGTGATTAATAAAAACCAATACAAAAGGGTGATCAATATAAAAGGGATAATTAAAACAGAATAATGATATACATGTCTTGTTCCTAAAACCACCATTTGGTGTTTTTGTTTTATAAAATGCAATTAGTGTTAGTCCTTTAGATGCGCCAAAGCAAACTTTCAGTGGGGGCCTGACTGCGTAGGACCCTCATCCAGACAGTTCCCACGCGGTGCCAAGGTTGACCTGTCCATAATAGCTGTGCGGGAGTGATAGATGAAGTTGGCAAAATTGGCCACATGCTTTTTATAGTACACAGTAGGATTTTTTTCTGGGGTAATGTAACTGAGCCTTAATTGCGCGGCTTTCACTCCTCTTCATGGAGTATAACCCATTGTTCTTGAAAACGGGCCTCTACTCATTGCCTAGTTACCTGATCATGCTGATCACGTAGCTCCGGTATCTCCGGGTGGAAAATGGGGTGAACTTCCCTCCTCGGGAACTGAGATATTGTCGTCGGACATTTCTGATGCAATGTACCTCGATATCCAATCAATGTGAAAACACTAGCAAAAACCTTATTGGCAGCCATGCCCGTGGCATACACTTGGGGCCAGATGTAGGAAGCCTAATTCCGGTCGGTAACGGACGAAATTACTGAATTTCGGCCGTTACCAACCGGAATTAGGCTTTTCAGATTTAGGGGCCTAATTTAAGGATTCGCAATTTACCGCTTTGGAAATTTAAGGAATCAGTAAATTACCGAATTCTTAAATACTGATTCAGTAAATTACCGAATCCTTAATGTAGGGAGTACTCAAATGAGTGCTTTTCCCATTTGGGATTCCTTATTTACCACTAACTACAAGTTGGTGGTAAATATCGAAAACCCCAAAAGAAGCAATTTTTTGCATATTATTACAGTGCCATGTGGCAGACATACATGCCCTTAGGGCATGTATGTGTGCCACATGTGCACCCATACACTATTCAGGTGTGCAACAGGGTGTCAAAGAGACACCCTGCCACCCTTCAATGTGTTCCCCCTTTTACCGAATCGCTATATGCCGATTCGGTAATTCCCATTCATTCCTATGGTCCTCCAGGCCCATAGGAATGAATGGGAATTACCGAATCGGTAAATACTGATTCGGTATTTACCGAATCTTACCGATTCGGTAATACTTACCGAATGAATACCTACAGAACAAGTTACTTACCTTCGGTAACGCTTTTTCTGGTAGATACAATATCTGCCTGTGGATTCCTCACCTTGTGAATATCCCCCTGCGTCAGCAACATTCGGAAATTCTTTTTGTAGCTTCGCGCCGACGTGGATCCGGACGTCACAGAGGCACTGTAGGAGAGTAGGGTCTGCAATCCTATGATCACCCAGATTTTTTGCTTTTTGCTGCACTGGTTTACGACTTTCCCTGGCTGTGGGCCTGCTAATCAGACCCACAGCCTAGCTGTTCTCTCTATCCAAATTGTACTTAGGTACTGAATTGGCACTGGGCCCTCTCCAAGTCCCTGTACCCAGGGCTGAGGTGCACCCAGAAGTCTCCCAGGGGCTGAAGCATGTATTATGCCACCCCTGGATTGACTAACTAAAACTGACACAACTGGCTGCACGACAGCTGGGGCAAGGTGGTGTACTCACCCTTTGCTTTAGATATAGTATACCTATATCTAACCCTAAAATGGACACACAGATCTCCTATCAGTCACTCCTATGGCAGGCCTTAACAATCCTGAAGGCAGAGTGCTTGGAATCGTGTGAGATGGTGCTCTGGCATGAGCTGAGCCTGTCTGCGGCTTTCGGGATCCATCCCTTAGCCGTTTCCATGATATCGCATACCATATACTCTTAAGTGCATTATAATCCTCGCGGTTATGTGCCAACTCTGGTATCGCTTTATCAAAACATGTCGAGTAAGGTGTCATACGAATTGGGATACTAACCCCTCGCCAATTCTGGCGACGGGGTTAGCATTCCACCCTTCTAGAGGGACACGACATGCCTGTAACCTATAACCCGGTTAAAAGTCAGACAGAGCCTTAGCATCCACAAAATGGATGCTGCCACCGAGACACCAGTCTGCCCTCCTGCTGCTGGGAGTCCTCCCAGAGCAGGAGATAAGGACAAAGGGTTTCCTGCCAGGGGCGGTGCCAGCACCGTCCCAGACAGGGTTTTGCGTATTGTAGGTAGGCAGGGCTTTAGAGGAAGGTGACTGCACGTGGCACCCCGGTGCTCACTGTGCATAGGCTGGCTGGAACCAGTTCCAGGGTCACTCCAGACCCTGTGCTGGGGAAAAGCCCGCCAAGGAAGTGGGTGTAACCACCCCCCTCCTGGTCCCACCCATAGGGCAGGACCTAGTCGCGTGCCAGCCCCTTTTTACAGGATAAAGGTAGAGACTGGCCCCCTTCCAAATCAGATCATCTTTGAATCCTGAAACTACTTTCTGCGAAAGGAACTCAAGACTTCTTCCTAAGATTTCTCCCTTGTGACTAAGGAGTAGTCACCCTGCATCCGCAGGCACCATCTAAGAACACTGCGGTCTGCTGTAAGTCCTTCCTCCGGAATCCGACTGCCCAGCTCGACGAGAACCGGCTTCCCTGGCACCTCTGACCTCTACCCACCTCTACAGCCCAGCTGAGAACCGTGGGTGCGACGAGACCTCAAGGGACCGGCCATCTGCAAGACTGCACGACTTCTTTCCAGCAAGCCCGCCGAGTAATCTACTGGTGAGTGCTTTGGGGTCCGAGAAGCCCCGACTCTGAGCAGCTCCAGCTCCGAAGTGCAGCCCCCCAGCATCTCCACGATCTGCGTGGGGCCCTTCTGCTTTCCGCTGCTCACCGCGTTGTTTGGCTACTAGCCCGTTGGCTTGTGGCCTTCCCGACGACGCCCGACGACATTTCTGCTGCTGGTCTGGTTGCTCCAGACTGGCCCTTGCTCCCTTCCAGAAGAGGAGCACCCCGGACCCTCCTGGTCCACTCAAGACGCCATTTTGAGTCCACCGCGTGGGCTTGAATTAGCCAAGGCTTGTTGCCCAATCCTGGGTAACTTCGACGCCAACGACTTCATCCTTCGTGGGACAGCTCGCACCTCCATCCTGGTCGCCGACAACGCCTCCTGGTCCGGGAGACTGCAGAGCCCAGCAGCGCCCACTCACCTGACTGCGGTGACTTCGCCCGGTGCCATCCTGGTGCCCACTTAATCACTGGCTAGTGATTCAAGAACTTGGTCCCCTCTGCTTTCAGGTTTCCTTCTTCCTTGATCCAGGCTTGGATCCAACGAACTTTCCTTCACTGGTCGCCTGCCAGCAACTTCCTTCTTCCAGGCTCCTGGTCCGGCAACGAGATCCCCGACGTCTTTTCAGACCTATGCAGCTGCAGCCCCTGGGCTAGGTAACTTCGGCACTCCGGTGTCCCAGCATAGCCTCACTATCCAAGGGTCAGGATCCACTGTCGTTTTCTCCCTACCAGGTCGGGTTCGCCCGTGAACACTAACTTTGTGAATTCTAGCTTCCATAGACTTTGTCCCGCATCCCGCGTGAGAGTGCACACTCTGCACCCGAGTCCCCTAGGTCTCCTAGAAGTAATCTAACGATTCCCTAGTCAAGTCCTAGCGATTCCAAAGCCTATTAGTACTGTACTTACCTGCTAGTAATTTCGCATTCCACTTTTTAAGTATATGGTTTTTCGTGCCCCTCGGGCATTTGTGTATAACGTGCTAACTTAAGTATTTTCGTAAGAGTTTTGTTGTGTGCCTAGCACCCTGTCCTCATAAAGAGTACAGGGTTGTTGTGATTCTAATAAATACATTGTTTATTTTCATAACACTTGTGTGGTGTCCTTTCACTGGGTGTTCAAGGGGTAATGTGATGGTAAAACAGCTGGCTTAACACGCCCTCTAGAGTCTTAGCCTTAGACTGCTCGTATCCATGCTACTAGGATAGCTGGTCTATAAGGTTGACTTACAACCAATCATCAATAAGGGTTGTTTGGACTGATATATAGTGATCACTAGAATAGTGAGCACTGCACATCAGGCCAACTTCTCACATTGGTGGCAGCGGTGGGATTTGAGCTTGCTGTTGTTTTACCACACATGCCCTAAGAATATCTTGTGAAAGATCACATAAGTACTAAAGGTACATATAACTTAGCTTAGAATACTCTGAGTTCTACTGAACCAGCTGTTGTAGCTCCTAGGGCCTAGCACACCCTAAACTACAACTCTAGCAAGGGATCAGTAGGCAAACATATAGTGTAGGTAAGTGCACCACTTACACCTCACTAGAAAAGCATGTCGACTCAGGGGGACTCTACTGAGACTCCCCTGGTCAGTGTTGACCCTCCACAGGTCACTTCAAGATATGCAGCTCTCAATTTTCAGGAGATGAGACAACTCTGTGTCTCCAGGAAACTGAAGCAGGGGTCTAACCCCACCCTTCCCTTTCTGATAGGTCTCTTAGAGACATATGATGCCAGAAAGCTCTCTCAGCTACATGAGAGCATGCCAGCCTTAGAGGGAACCTCTGGGGATCCAGACCTCCCCAACACTGATTCAGCAGTTGAGGAGGAGGATGAGGAGGTACTCTCTGGGGATGAGGTAGACAAGGGTCTTGAGGTAGTCAGAAGGCTAACTAGGACCAACTTAGACTTACTTGGGCTAGGATCTGGGGGCCCCCCAGTACTAACCCGAAGTGGGCCTAACCTTGGAGTTAGGAGAGATAGATCTCTTTCTAGGGACTCCAATAGATCTCTGCACTCTAATGCCTCTTCTCAGGGGAGAAGGAATCCTCCACAGAGGAGGTTTACTTCCCCTCAGAGAAAGGAGCATGAAGCTAGGATGAGACAAGCTGAACTGAGGATTGAAAGGGAAGAAATTGCCCTGGCCAAAGAGAAGCTTGCCCTGGCAAGAGAGCAGCAGATGAGTGGGCTAGCTCCCACTGGTGGCAGCAATCTCCCAAGAGATAGAGAGAAGGGTTTAGATACTAAACACCTGACTAAAATAGTGCCCCCCTTTAAGCAAGGGGATGACATCCAGAAATGGATGGCTGCTCTGGAGAGGGCCTGCACTGTGCAGAACATTCCCCAGAGTCAGTGGGCAGCTATACTGTGGCTCTCCTTTGATGGTAAAGGTAGAGATAAGCTCCTCACTACAAGAGTGGAGGATGCTAACAATTACCAGGTCCTGAAGAATACACTGGTTGATGGGTTTGGTTTAACCACTGAGCAGTACAGGTTGCTGTTCAGAGACACCCAGAAAACTCAGTCTCAGGACTGGTCTGATTTTGTGGATTGTGCCACTAAGGCTTTGGAGGGCTGGTTGCTGGGTAGCAAGGTTACAGATTACACAGGATTGTATAATCTAATGATGAGAGAACAAATTTTGAACAATTGTCAGAACCAGTTGCTGCACCAGCACCTTGTGGATTCAGATCTGACCTCTCCCCAAGAATTGGGAAAGAAGGCAGACAAATGGGTCAGGACAAGGATCAAGCAGAACCAGAACCAGAACCAGGGTGGTCAGAAGAAAGCAGACCAGAAGGGTAATGTTAAGAATGAGCAAAATGACCAGAAGTCTTCACCAGGTCCCCAACAAACCAAAGAGGGTGGGGGTCAGGCTTCCCAGAAGAAGAAGACTCAAGAAGGCCAGTCAAAAAGGTGGTGCCAGTACTGCAAAAGTAAATCTCACTGGTTTAGTGAGTGCACCAAAAGAGGAGGACAAACTCCTGCCACTACAGCTCCTAAAGCAACTGCACCCCCTAGTACAGTCAGTAGTGGTAGTGTCACTCCCAAGGCATTAGTTGGGTTAACCTTGGGTACTGAGGGGTCTGACAACTTAGTTGGCACACTCACTCAGGCTGTCCTTGTCTGTACAGGGGATGTGGATATGTCCCCTGAAATAAGTCCCAATACTTTGGGCAAATACAGGCAGACACCTTTGATTAATGGCAAAATGGCTCAGGCCTATAGGGACACTTGTGCCAGTGTCACCATGGTGACACCTAACTTTGTGGACCCTGGACAGATCATGCCAGGTACTGATTTCCTGGTGACCAATGCTAGCAATGTCACTACTAGTCATAGTGTGGCAATTGTAGCTTTCTCCTGGGGTGGAGTGAAGGGACAAAAGAAAGTTGTAGTCAGTTCAGACCTCCCAGTTGATTGTTTGTTGGGCAATGATTTGGAGTCATCACAATGGTCAGAAGTGGAGCAGAGGACTCACATGGAGATGTTAGGCTTGCCAGCACATGTGCTTGCTGTGACTAGGTCACAGGCCAGAAGATGCCCCACTGAACAGGTGCTGGATCCTGAAATTATGGACCAGACACCTCCCAAGAAGAAGAGCAGTAAGGGTAAGGCTTTGCCTTCCCCCTTGCCCCAGGTTGAGGATCAAGACTCTGAGGAGGCTGATCTCGAAGAGCTGAGGGAAACTGAGCCTAAAGAGCTTGAACTTGATCAAGTTGAGTTTCTGGGCTCAGGGGGACCCTCCAGAGCAGACCTGGGGAAGGAACAGTTGAGCTGCCCTTCCCTTGAACCCCTCAGACAGCAGGCTGCTGCTGAGGCTGCAGGGAATGCCACAGGTGCCCACAGGGTATACTGGGAAGATGGACTCCTGTACTCTGAGTCAAGAGACCCCAAGCCTGGTGCAACCAGGAGGCTGGTCATCCCCTTGTCTCTGAGAGGTTTCCTTCTCACCTTGGCCCATGAGATTCCCCTTGCAGGTCATTTAGGTCAGACAAAGACTTGGGACAGGCTTGTCTCACACTTTCACTGGCCCCATATGAATGAGAATACCAAAGAGTTTTGTCGCTCATGTGTCACTTGCCAAGCCAGTGGTAAGTCAGGTGGCACAACAAAGGCCCCCCTTATACCACTACCTGTGGTGGGGGTTCCCTTTGAAAGAGTGGGGATTGACATTGTTGGTCCAATGGAACCCCAGACAGCATCAGGACACAAGTTTATACTGGTGGTGGTGGACCATGCCACCAGGTATCCTGAGGCTATTCCCCTTAGGACCACTACAGCCCCTGTAGTGGCAAGAGCCCTAGTTGGAGTGTTCTCCAGAGTGGGTTTCCCTAAGGAGGTCGTTTCTGACAGAGGTACAAACTTCATGTCAGGATATCTGACTGCCATGTGGAAAGAGTGTGGTGTGAACTACAAGTTCACCACACCCTATCATCCACAATGCAATGGGCTTGTTGAGAGATTCAACAGGACCCTGAAAGGGATGATTCATGGACTACCTGAACCTCTTAGGAGAAGATGGGATGTCCTGATCCCCTGCCTCTTGTTTGCTTACAGAGAGGTCCCACAGAAGGGGGTTGGCTACAGCCCTTTTGAGCTTCTGTATGGGCATCCTGTAAGAGGACCCCTGTGTTTGGTGAAGGAAGGATGGGAGAGACCTCTCAAAAAGCCTGCAACCAACATAGTGGACTATGTACTTGGTCTCCGCTCCAGGATGGCTGAGTATATGGAAAAGGCATCTAAAAACCTTGAGGCCAGCCAGGAACTTCAAAAAGCTTGGCATGACCAAAAGGCTGTACTGACTGTGTACCAGCCAGGACAGAAGGTGTGGGTGCTGGAGCCAGTGGCCCCAGCAGCTCTGAAAGACAAATGGTCTGGGCCCCACACCATCATTGAGCAAAAGGGAGAGGTTACCTACTTGGTGGACCTTGGAACTCCCAGGAGCCCTCTCAGAGTGCTCCATGTTAACAGGCTCAAAGCATATGTTGACAGGAAGGACATGAGCTTGCTCATGGCCACAGATGAGGGACAGGAGGAAGAGAGTGACCCTCTCCCAGACCTGCTCACTCAGAATCCTGATGATGGGTCAGTTGATGGTGTTGTCTTTTGTGGAAGCCTCACTGAACATCAGCAACAGGATTGCAGGCAAGTTCTGCAATCCTTTCGACATATGTTCTCTCTGACACCCAGCCAAACTGATTGGTGTACCCATGATGTTGACACTGGAGACAGTCTGCCTGTCAAGAGTAAAATCTACAGACAGCCTGATCATGTTAGAGACTGCATAAAAACTGAAGTGCAGAAAATGTTGGAACTGGGAGTCATTGAGCCCTCAGATAGCCCTTGGGCTAGCCCAGTAGTTCTAGTGCCAAAGCCTCACACCCAGGGTGGTAAGAGAGAGATGAGGTTTTGCGTAGACTACAGAGGCCTCAATGCAGTCACTAAGACTGATGCCCACCCAATACCAAGAGCAGATGAGCTTATAGATAGATTGGCTTCTGCCAACTTCTTAAGCACATTTGATTTGACAGCTGGGTATTGGCAAATCAGGTTAGCTGAGGAAGCCAAACCTAAGACAGCATTTTCTACCCCTGGAGGGCATTATCAATTTGTGGTAATGCCCTTTGGACTGAAAAATGCACCTGCCACCTTCCAAAGGTTGGTGAATCAAGTCCTCACTGGGCTGGATGACTTCTGTGCAGCTTATCTTGACGATATTGCTGTCTTTAGCTCCACCTGGGAGGATCACCTGGTCCACCTGAGGAAAGTGTTAGAGGCCCTGCAAAAGGCAGGCCTCACTATCAAGGCCACAAAGTGCCAGATAGGGCAGTCACAGGTTGTATACCTGGGCCACCTTGTAGGTGGAGGCCAGGTTCAGCCACTGGAGAGTAAGATACAGGCCATCAAGGACTGGACTCCTCCAATCACCCAGACTCAGGTTCGAGCTTTCTTGGGCCTGACTGGGTACTATAGGAAGTTTGTCAGAAATTATGGGTCCATAGTGACCCCCCTTAATGACCTGACAAGCAAGAAGATGCCAAAGAAAGTTCAGTGGACAGCAAGCTGTCAGAAAGCATTCAATGACCTAAAGCAGGCCATGTGCACAGCACCTATCCTCAAGAGTCCAGATTACTCCAAGCCATTCATTGTCCAAACAGATGCTTCTGAGTTGGGTGTGGGAGCTGTTCTGTCTCAACTGAATTTTGATGGTAATGATCAGCCTATTGCTTTCATTAGTAGGAGGTTGACACCCAGAGAGAAAAATTGGTCAGCTATTGAGAGGGAGGCCTTTGCTGTGGTCTGGGCCCTGAAGAAGCTGAGGGCCTACTTGTTTGGCACTCACTTCACCATTCAGACAGACCATAAGCCCCTCTTGTGGCTAAATCAGATGAAGGGTGAAAACCCCAAACTGCTTAGGTGGTCCATTTCCCTACAGGGGATGGATTTTACAGTGGAGCATAGACCTGGGACTGATCACAGCAATGCTGATGGGCTCTCCAGGTATTTCCACTTAGAGCAAGAAGACTCACCTGGTCAAGGTTAGTTTATTGTCCCAAAGTTTGGGGGGGGGTCATGTAGGAGAGTAGGGTCTGCAATCCTATGATCACCCAGATTTTTTGCTTTTTGCTGCACTGGTTTACGACTTTCCCTGGCTGTGGGCCTGCTAATCAGACCCACAGCCTAGCTGTTCTCTCTATCCAAATTGTACTTAGGTACTGAATTGGCACTGGGCCCTCTCCAAGTCCCTGTACCCAGGGCTGAGGTGCACCCAGAAGTCTCCCAGGGGCTGAAGCATGTATTATGCCACCCCTGGATTGACTAACTAAAACTGACACAACTGGCTGCACGACAGCTGGGGCAAGGTGGTGTACTCACCCTTTGCTTTAGATATAGTATACCTATATCTAACCCTAAAATGGACACACAGATCTCCTATCAGTCACTCCTATGGCAGGCCTTAACAATCCTGAAGGCAGAGTGCTTGGAATCGTGTGAGATGGTGCTCTGGCATGAGCTGAGCCTGTCTGCGGCTTTCGGGATCCATCCCTTAGCCGTTTCCATGATATCGCATACCATATACTCTTAAGTGCATTATAATCCTCGCGGTTATGTGCCAACTCTGGTATCGCTTTATCAAAACATGTCGAGTAAGGTGTCATACGAATTGGGATACTAACCCCTCGCCAATTCTGGCGACGGGGTTAGCATTCCACCCTTCTAGAGGGACACGACATGCCTGTAACCTATAACCCGGTTAAAAGTCAGACAGAGCCTTAGCATCCACAAAATGGATGCTGCCACCGAGACACCAGTCTGCCCTCCTGCTGCTGGGAGTCCTCCCAGAGCAGGAGATAAGGACAAAGGGTTTCCTGCCAGGGGCGGTGCCAGCACCGTCCCAGACAGGGTTTTGTGTATTGTAGGTAGGCAGGGCTTTAGAGGAAGGTGACTGCACGTGGCACCCCGGTGCTCACTGTGCATAGGCTGGCTGGAACCAGTTCCAGGGTCACTCCAGACCCTGTGCTGGGGAAAAGCCCGCCAAGGAAGTGGGTGTAACCACCCCCCTCCTGGTCCCACCCATAGGGCAGGACCTAGTCGCGTGCCAGCCCCTTTTTACAGGATAAAGGTAGAGACTGGCCCCCTTCCAAATCAGATCATCTTTGAATCCTGAAACTACTTTCTGCGAAAGGAACTCAAGACTTCTTCCTAAGATTTCTCCCTTGTGACTAAGGAGTAGTCACCCTGCATCCGCAGGCACCATCTAAGAACACTGCGGTCTGCTGTAAGTCCTTCCTCCGGAATCCGACTGCCCAGCTCGACGAGAACCGGCTTCCCTGGCACCTCTGACCTCTACCCACCTCTACAGCCCAGCTGAGAACCGTGGGTGCGACGAGACCTCAAGGGACCGGCCATCTGCAAGACTGCACGACTTCTTTCCAGCAAGCCCGCCGAGTAATCTACTGGTGAGTGCTTTGGGGTCCGAGAAGCCCCGACTCTGAGCAGCTCCAGCTCCGAAGTGCAGCCCCCCAGCATCTCCACGATCTGCGTGGGGCCCTTCTGCTTTCCGCTGCTCACCGCGTTGTTTGGCTACTAGCCCGTTGGCTTGTGGCCTTCCCGACGACGCCCGACGACATTTCTGCTGCTGGTCTGGTTGCTCCAGACTGGCCCTTGCTCCCTTCCAGAAGAGGAGCACCCCGGACCCTCCTGGTCCACTCAAGACGCCATTTTGAGTCCACCGCGTGGGCTTGAATTAGCCAAGGCTTGTTGCCCAATCCTGGGTAACTTCGACGCCAACGACTTCATCCTTCGTGGGACAGCTCGCACCTCCATCCTGGTCGCCGACAACGCCTCCTGGTCCGGGAGACTGCAGAGCCCAGCAGCGCCCACTCACCTGACTGCGGTGACTTCGCCCGGTGCCATCCTGGTGCCCACTTAATCACTGGCTAGTGATTCAAGAACTTGGTCCCCTCTGCTTTCAGGTTTCCTTCTTCCTTGATCCAGGCTTGGATCCAACGAACTTTCCTTCACTGGTCGCCTGCCAGCAACTTCCTTCTTCCAGGCTCCTGGTCCGGCAACGAGATCCCCGACGTCTTTTCAGACCTATGCAGCTGCAGCCCCTGGGCTAGGTAACTTCGGCACTCCGGTGTCCCAGCATAGCCTCACTATCCAAGGGTCAGGATCCACTGTCGTTTTCTCCCTACCAGGTCGGGTTCGCCCGTGAACACTAACTTTGTGAATTCTAGCTTCCATAGACTTTGTCCCGCATCCCGCGTGAGAGTGCACACTCTGCACCCGAGTCCCCTAGGTCTCCTAGAAGTAATCTAACGATTCCCTAGTCAAGTCCTAGCGATTCCAAAGCCTATTAGTACTGTACTTACCTGCTAGTAATTTCGCATTCCACTTTTTAAGTATATGGTTTTTCGTGCCCCTCGGGCATTTGTGTATAACGTGCTAACTTAAGTATTTTCGTAAGAGTTTTGTTGTGTGCCTAGCACCCTGTCCTCATAAAGAGTACAGGGTTGTTGTGATTCTAATAAATACATTGTTTATTTTCATAACACTTGTGTGGTGTCCTTTCACTGGGTGTTCAAGGGGTAATGTGATGGTAAAACAGCTGGCTTAACACGCCCTCTAGAGTCTTAGCCTTAGACTGCTCGTATCCATGCTACTAGGATAGCTGGTCTATAAGGTTGACTTACAACCAATCATCAATAAGGGTTGTTTGGACTGATATATAGTGATCACTAGAATAGTGAGCACTGCACATCAGGCCAACTTCTCACAGGCACGGCATCGCTTGCGACTCCGCTGACGTCACCGACGCCTATAACAGGCCCACGCCGGCGTGATGACATCAGTTCCGCCCTTTTTTCCGTGCCTTCGAAGCACACGGACGGACCAATGACAGTAGACATATACACAGTATACGCAGTACCAATATCAAGGTAACACACACAGTGTGAAGTAAATGCAATAAAACATTAGACAACAAGATAAATACATAATAGAAACACTGGCATAGAAGATTGGACAACGGGGAGGCGGGTGGGTCAGTGAGGAATCCACAGGCAGATATTGTATCTACCAGAAAAAGCGTTACCGAAGGTAAGTAACTTGTTCTTCTGATAGATACATCTGCCGTGTGGATTCCTCACCTTGTGAATAGAGTCCGACAGCAGTCCCCACTCCCGGAGGAGGGTGTCCACTCTTATAAACCAGGAAATCCTGGAGGACAGAGCGCGCAAAATGGCCGTCCCTCCTCACCTCGGTATCCAAGCAGTAATGCTTCGCGAAAGTGTGGAGGGAAGCCCAAGTTGCCGCTCTACAAATATCCTCTACAGGAACACCTCTAGCGAATGCTGAGGATGAAGACTTAGCTCTTGTAGAATGAGCCCTTATACCCTGTGGTGGTTCCTTACAGGCCAAAGAGTAGCAGATCTTTATACAGAGGACGATCCATCTTGATAAAGTTCTTTTATGGACCGCTCTTCCTCTCTTGCAGCCAGCAAAGCCAATGAAGAGCTGGTCATCCAACCGACAGTCTTTAGATCTGTCCAGATAAAAAGACACCGCCCTCTTGGGGTCCAGACGGTGCAACCTCTCCTCCTCCTTGGAAGGGTGTGGGGGAGGATAAAAGGTAGGAAGGGTAATGGATTGACCAAGGTGGAAAGGAGTCACCACCTTAGGCAGAAAAGCAGCCCTGGTACTAAGAACCATTTGATCAGCATGAATGGACAAGAAAGGGGGCCTGGAACTAAGAGCTTGAAGCTCACTTACCCTCCTTGCCGAGGTTATTACAACGAGGAAAACTGTCTTAAGAGTCAAAAGCCTCATAGGACATTTGTGAAGAGGCTCAAAGGAGCACCAATCAGAAAAGTCAAAACAAGATTTAAGTCCCACTGAGGCACAATAAAAGGAGTAGGAGGGAACTTATTTGTGAGGCCCTTCAAAAATCTTAAAACCACAGGAGATTTAAAAAGAAAGGGCTGGTCAGGCAAACAGAGAAATGCCGACAGCGCTGAAAGATAGCCCTTCACTGTGGCAACGGCAAGCCCCTGTTGCGCCAGAGAAAGGGCAAACTAGACAAAGGGTCTATAGATTTCTCCCCACACCAAGTGACAAATTTTGACCACCTATAAGAATAGATGGACTTAGTGGAGTCACGCCTGGCTGACAAGATGACATCCACCACGTCAGGCGGGAGAGAAAAAGAACTCAGGTTGCCCCGTTCAATCTCCAGGCATGAAGGTGTAAGGTCTGGAGGTGGGGGTGTAGAACCTGCCCCTCCATCTGGGAGAGGAGATCTGCCCTGTGAGGGAGACGGAGCGGCGGGTGAGAGGAGAGGTGGAGAAGGTCTGAGTACCACACCCTTCTTGGCCAATCCGGGGCAATCAATATAACTTGGGCCCGGGATTTGGCGAATTTTCCTCAGAACCCGAGGAATCAAAGGTATGGGAGGAAACGCGTAAAGGAGATGCGAGTTCCAACTCAACTGAAACGCGTCCCCCAAGGCTCCTTGCATCGGATACTGGAGACTGCAGAATGACAGGCAGTGAGCGTTCTCGTGAGTGGCGAACAGGTCCACCCGAGGAGTCCCCCACATCTGAAAGATGTCGTGAACAACCTCCGGGTGAAGCCTCCACTCGTGGTCGGCAGAGAGCTGCCGACTGAGAATGTCTGCACGAACGTTCTGAAACCCGGCCAGATGATTTGCCATCAGACAAATCTGATGGTCCTGAACCCAGGACCAGAGACGCAGAGCCTCTCTGCAGAGACACTGCGACCCCACTCCTCCCTGCTTGTTGATGTACCACATCGCGGTCGTGTTGTCCGTCAGGACCTGAACCGACCGACCGCGAAGGGAATGGAGGAAGGCCTTGATCGCCAGACGTATTGCCCGTAATTCCAGAAGGTTGATGTGAAGCAACCTTTCCTCTGGAGACCAAAGACCCTTGACCTCCAGGTCCCCCAGATGAGCACCCCACCCGAGAGTGGATGCATCCGTTATTACTGTGGCCACCGAAGGAGGAAGTTGAAAAGGCTTTCCCTGCGACAGATTGCCTTCCACGCTCCACCAAGACAGATCCGCTGCAGCTTCTCTGGAGATCTTCACTGACTCCCTGAGATCTCCGTTGTGCTGATACCACTGCCTGCGGAGGCACCACTGGAGTGCCCTCATATGCCAGCGTGCATGGTTGACCAATAGAATGCAAGAAGCCATCAGACCGAGCAGGCGAAGAACCTTCAGGACTGGAACGACCGCTCCATCGCAGAACAAAGGAATTATTTCCTGAATGTCGCGAATCCTTTGAGGTGGAGGGAATGCACGACAAACAGTAGTGTCCAGTACCGCACCTATGAACAGGTTGCGCTGGGAGGGCACCAGGTGAGATTTGGGTACATTTATCGAAAAACCCAACTTGTGTAACAACTGAGTTGTCTCTTGCAGATGATGGAGCACCTTCTCCGGCGACTCCGCTTTGATCAACCAGTCGTCCAGATACGGGAATACATGTATCCCCGACCTCCTGAGATGTGCTGCCACCACCGCCATCACCTTGGTGAAGACTCGAGGCGCAGTAGTAAGACCAAACGGAAGGACCGCAAACTGGTAGTGTTGCGACCCAACCGTAAAACGGAGATACTTTCTGTGCGACTTCAAGATGGGAATATGAAAATACGCATCCTACAAGTAGAACGACACCATCCAGTCTTCTTCCAGCAGCGCTTGAAGAACCTGTGCAAGAGTGAGCATCTTGAACTTTTCCTGTTTCAGCTAAGGTTCATTATCCTGAGAACCAGAATTGGCCGAAGCCTGCCATCCTTTTTGGGGATCAGGAAATACCAGGAGAAGCATCCCTGACCCCTCTCCTGCTCTGGAACCACCTCTATCGCACCTTTTCGAAACAATGCCAGGACTTCTTCCTGCACAAGAAACAGGTGGTCCTCCGAACAATAACCCTGGCAAGGAGGATAATTTGGGGGAAACTCCCGAAAGGGAAGAGCATACCCATTCTCTACAAGATTGAGAACCCAAAGATCCGATGTTATCAATTCCCAATCTTGTAGAAAATGGGTAAGCCGGCCCCCCACTGGGCCCACATGATCCGGAATGGTGGATCTAGGGCTGCTTTGCTGCGGTGGCTGGGGGCTGGGATGGGGAAGAGGAGGAAGAGGAGGAAGTGTTACGGCCCGAGCTCGGGCCCTTTGTTTGCCTCTATAAGCTCTGTATAATGTGTTTTGCTGCTGCTGTGGCTGCTGCTGGGTTGACTTATAGGTTCGAAAAGAAGATCTGCCAAATCCTCTTGAACGTCTTACAAAAGTGCCCCTGGTCTGAAGGCCCAACGACTGTGCTGTTGCTCTGCTATCTTTAAAGCGTTCCAAAGCAGTGTCTGCCTTTTTCCCAAACAATCCAGACCCGTCAAAAGGAAGGTCCATTAATGCAGCCTGGACATCCGTGGAAAACTCACTAGATTTAAGTCATGCGGCTCTTCTTGTCGCTACTGAAGAACCCATGACCCTCGCCACAGAGTCAGCCGTGTCCAATCCACTTTGAATAACCTGCCTTGCTGCAGCTTGAGTATCAGAAATTACCTCCTGAAAGTCTTTCCTATCCTCCTCAGGTATTTTGGGCACCAACTGTTTCACAGTGTCCATAAGAGCGTGGATATAATGCCCCATCAAGCAGGTTGCGTTTGTGGACTTTAAAGCCATACTGGCAGAGGAAAAGACCTTTTTAGCAGCCTGATCCTGCTTTGTCGACTCCTTTTCCGCTGGGAGCTGTGGAAATGCACCCGTAGATCTTTTGCAACAGGCAGCCTGCACCACCAAACTCTCCGGCAGAGGATGAGATGTTAAAAATTCCGGGTCTTCAGGAGCTGCTCTATACCTCCTAGCTACATCTCTAGATACAGCAGGAGCTGAAACAGGATTTTTCCAAATCTCTAAAATTGGATCCTTTAAGGCATCATTAAAAGGTAGTAAAGGTTCAGTCACTGAAGAAGGAGAGTGAAGGACCTCTGTGAGCAGATTAGATTTAAATTCTGCAGTTGGTAGAGCAATGTTCAATACATTTGCGGCTTTCTTTATCACCACATGATAAGGTGTCACATCCTTTGAGGGTTCATTAGAAACTGAAACAAGGTCCCAATCAGGTGACAGTTCTAGGCTACTAGCTACAGATAGGTCCTCAAAAGGGTCCTCAGAATCCTGTAGTTCGCCCTCCTCCAGATTTTCCCCTCTATATCTTTCCTCTTCCATTAACCTTTGGGCTTCCCGTCTAGATCTTAGCTTCACATTCGAAGCCGTCGAAACCGCAATCGACTCCGACGGAGCCGGCGTCGAACTCGACGCCGGACGAGGGCGAGATTCACGACGTCGCTCAGGGTTCGGCATCAAAGTTGATGGAACTGGAGTCGAAGGAATCGGAGTCATCGATCTCGGCGTCGATGGCTTCGGAGTCGAAGGCCTCGCCGGAGTCGGATAATGCCAATGCGGCGTCGGAGCCGGCATAAAGGGCATAAAGGGCCCAGGTGCATAGGAATGAGGAACACCCAGACCATATGCCATCGGACCCATGGGACCAGTAGGAGCCCCAGATGGATACATAGCCCTTGAATAGATTCCGAACATCGCATTCAGGAAATGCGTAGGGTCCTGACCTGGAGCCGGGAAGGCTGGGTATGAACCCCCAGGTTGCTCTTGAGGGTGTGGAGTCGAAACAACGTCGACCTCTTCTTCGGGCTGGTGCACCGGAGTCGTACGACCATCGGGCATCTGAGCTCCACCGTCACCAACCTCCTCCTCCTCACCTTCATCCTCCCGATCTGAAGGATGGGATGGGTCCGGAGATGGAACAGTCTTCTGCTTCGGCGAACTCGGTGAGTTCGCATGCGACGCCTCAACCTCGACATCGTGTTCCTCCGAAGCCGAAGAAACTACCTTCTCGACCAGTTTCACTTGTGACTTCGGCATGGAACCCGACTCCTTCCTCGATCAATGTCAGGATTCATGGGTTCTCTTTTTATGCTTCTTTCTAGAAGATCTTGAAGCATGGGCTGAGGATGAATCCGACCTCGACCTCGATCGAGACCTTGACTTCGAGCGTCGAGTTCGCGATCTTGATTTCTTATCTTTTCCTTCTTTAAACTTGGCAACTAGAAGTTTTGCTTCTCTTTCCCGGAGGGCCTTTGGTGTCATCTTCCTGCAGGATTGGCAGTCCTCGACGTCGTGGTCGGAGCTCAGACACCACAAACAGCATTCATGCGGATCTGTAATGGACATTATTTCTCCGCAGGCTTTAAACCCGGTCTTCTTCGAGGTCATGTTGAAAATGAGAAGACAAAGAGACTAGAAAATTAGCAAGTAACAAAGTTAAAGTAAAGGCTACAGACGATCCCAGAAAACCGTTAGCGTCAACGACGCGGAAAAAAGGGAACTGATGTCATCACGCCGGCGTGGGCCTGTTATAGGCGTCGGCGACGTCAGCGGAGTCGCGAGCGATGCCGTGCCTCTGTGACGTCCGGATCCACGTCGGCGCGAAGCTACAAAAAGAATTTCCGAATGTTGCTGACGCAGGGGGATATTCACAAGGTGAGGAATCCACACGGCAGATGTATCTATCAGAATCCCATTTACCGATTCTAAAATACCGAATCGGTAAAATTCGGTATTTTAGAATCGGTAAATCTAGATTACCTACATCTGGCCCTTGATCTCTAACATCATAAACAGCCTGAGGCGCAACACCTTGAAAACACTGTTCCCATAGTCCAAACAAAGTAGCGTACATGTGCTTAAGGGCATGCTGCTGGACAAAAGGCTCATCGTCCTTTAACACCCTCCATACATCTCCAAGGCCATAATTAGGATTACGGGCCCACTGGGCAGCCTTCTTCTCCATATCTCTCAAATCAGATTGAATCAACATGCGCCCCAATCGCTCCTTTGCAACTGCCCCTACCCCATTGTACTGGCCACAGACTGGTGTCTCGGCACCTAGCAAGGGGGCAGAAGAGCGAAGAGGGGACAACACAGTAATCGAAGCGGGAGGCATCAAGGTCAACATGGGCTGGGTAGTAGGCGCCTGTGAAGGAGAGAGTGACGCCGTAACAACAGGGGCGGCAGAAAGACTAGCAGCCATGGCAAATGTGGGTTAGGAGCCAAAGAGGAGGTTGGTGATACCGGAACCAAAGCACTTTGATCAATACCAAAAACAGCAGGAACCGGGGGGGCAGAGGCAGATGGCAAGGGCGGTGGGACGACAGGATATGTTCTATGCGGGGCATAAGGGGGAGACAGTCTGTCTTCCAATAGAATAGTTCTTCCACAAAAATGTCTGCCTCCTCCCTAGCAACAGAGGACTTATTACATTGCAATCAGCACCTCCTATCAGCACACTATCAGCCTGATTCATGTAGCCAAAAGCGCTCGCAAAAGGGCCAGAATCTGAGAATCTGGCCCTTTGCGAGTGCGATTTTTGCATTTGGTATTCACAATGCCAAATGCAAAAATCGCTATGTAAGAATTCGCATATTTGCGAGGAATGGCATTTAAGGAATCTCTAATAGAGATTCCTCAAATGCTATTCATGACACAAAAAAAATTTGCGATTTTGCACTTTTGGGCCGCTATTTACCGAGAGGTCAGACCTCTCGGTAAATAGCAAAAACTCAGAAAAATGCTTTTAAAAGCATTTTTCTAAGTTGCATGTTGCACACACACATGTCCTTTGGACATGTGTGTGCGCAACACCTGTTCAAATGTGCATTTTAGGGGTGCTACAGGGTGTCCTTTGGACACCCCTGGCACCCTTAAAATCGCTATCTGATTTGCGAGTAGCAAATTGCTACTCGCAAATGAGGGATACTCCTCATTCATTCCTATGGGCCTTTTGGCCCATAGGAATGAATGGGGAGTCATTCCTTTTTTTGCGAGTAGCAATTTTCTACTCGCAAATAGAGATCATGTAGGAATCGCTATTTATTTAGCAATTCCTACATGAATGCCGTTTTGCGTGTCCTCAATAGCGAGTCGCTATGATTCGCTATTAGGGCCACGCAAAACGGCCCGTACATGAATCAGGCTGTATATTCCCTTCTCCCCTTTCTCTTTATCATGTGCCACTACTTTCTGAGTCAGTGTCTATGTCCTCTCCCTCTGTGCCTCCCTTTCCACCCTCAGCCGTCTCTGTTTAGCTTCCTTTCGCCATACCTGAAAATAATCAAACATTGACTGCCTGCTACGTTTAGCAAACAATTTTTTCACCAAATAATTCAATTTCTGCTCATCAAAGGTGCCTGTTGAAGGCCACTGCAATTCAGCATTGTCCCTTGTATATTTGTGCCACAATTTAGTAAATATAATAGGTCCAAGGCCGTATTTGACATACATATCATAATTTGGAGTACCATCCCCAGGTGCGGGCTGCCTTTCCTCCAATCGAGTATCAGCAGAATAACAACAACACCTCACACAACACAACTTACTCGAACAAGGCTTTCTGTTCACACACAAAAACACATTCACCACACAATTACACCAAAATACACTTGTGCTTTTACCAAAGGTCGCTTCCGCGGATTGCATCAATCACAAATTAACACAATCTTACCAAATTCAAAATAAAATGCAAATGCTTGTCCAAAACATATTCCTAAACCAACCAAAGTCCCTACCAAACAAACATCATGATGACAAAGAACCAAACAAGCTCAACTAGTGCACACGGGTCAAATGAGTTTTTTCTCCACTGCCGAGTCTTCGGACCAAACGGTCAGATCCAAGGGTCTCGCCATTCAGGACCCAAGTCGGGATAACCACTGGGCGAGGCACCGCCTGATCAGACAGGCGGGGCAACTGCGAGTACTAAACTCTATGGTGCAGCCGTCCCCAGATCCACGTATCCGACCCAACACGGCCCATCCTCCTCACCCATCCACGGGCGAGGACAACGTCACCCAATGGAGTCTATGTTCGGGCCCCCACTGAAGGAAGTAACCCGAAAAGGGTCACTCGGGTCACTCACGACGACCTTCTCTGCCTTCCTACAAATGAAGAGTCGGTCAGACAGAGAATACAAACCAGATTATTTATTGATTACACTTGCTGCGGAGCCCAGTCTGATCAGCATCCTGGGATGGCTGTGGAGGGACTGGACCCCGTAAGCATACAATTACATTATGTGCGTTGCGGAGTCCACAAAGACTCGCCTACTATGGAAAAACACTAGCAGGTGTCGTAATACAATGGGGGTACAGAACATAAGTTTTGATTCTGCAGCTGGGCACAGGCTATCTACTGCCCACGGTCTTGTTTCCTATCCTCCCCTCAAGACAGGTGGGAGAAGGACTCTATCTAACAAGAAAGGCATGCACTAACAAGAACACTTGCAATTACAGAAAGAAAAGCTCAACCTTGGGAAACGAAAATAACCAAGCAGCAGTTTCGATAATAATATAAAATGGCGTCCGGATTACAAGATGGTTGCACAAATGCTAAGATATACAGACAGGAGGGCCTTTCAGTATTAACAGTTCTCATCGAAATCATAACGAAAATCAATAAAGCCTATAATGCTGAACTACTCAAGTTAGAACAGGAAATGAAACAGCTGGAAATATCTCACGCCAATTCCCTTAACAATAATATCCTCAACCAATTAACACAATAGAAATATGACTACAACAAAATCCTAAGCGCACGTGCAGGGGTTTGGATAAACAAATTTAAAGGTCTCAAACTTTGTGAAGCTAATAAAGCGGGTAAAATGCTTGCATCTTACCTCAAACACAAACAAAATCAATATACCATTGCTTTAAAGACACAAACAATGAAACGTACACTATACCTAAGGAAATACTAAACTGTTTCAAGAAATTATACGAAGCCCTATATCATAATGACCAAGTTTTCAAACTGGAAGAATGTACAAAATACCTGGGAAGACTAAATCTCTCTAAACTATCCGATATTGAAAGAACCCCTCTTGGTAAACCTATAAGTGAGCTAGAAGTATCTAAAACCATTAACTCCCTGAAAGATAACAAAGCACTAGGTCCAGACGGGTTTACAGCCAAATTTGATAAATCATTCTATGAGCTTAATAATAATAATAATAATAATCATTTATTAAGCGCCTGGCTGCACAGAACTGTGTGTCCCCGCGCTGACTGCAAGTTCAACCCGTCCAGAGGCCAGAGAACAGGAAGAGGAGCTAAGCTGTGGGAAATAGATGCGTTTTGAGTTTGGCTCTGAACCTGGTTTCCGATGGCTCCATCCGGAGCTGTATCGGTAGGGCATTCCAAAGCTTGGTGGCTAAATAGCGGAAGGATTTACCTCCCATTTTAGCTTTAGTGATGCGAGGGATTTTAAATAGCATCATGCCTGCTGATCTGAGATCTCTAACCGGCCTATGGATGGTAAGAAGGCCTCTCAGATAGCTGGGACCTTTATTTTGAGCAATGCGGTGTGCATAGCAGAGAGTTTTGAATATAATCCTCTCTTTAATGGGTAGCCAGTGAAGCTTGGCGAGTGCATTTTTAGTGGATGCTCTCCTAGGGAGACCAAGCACCAGTCGTGCAGCAGAGTTTTGAATGCACTGAAGCTGGTGTAGGCTCTTTTGATTAAGACCAAGTAGGAGAGCATTGCCATAGTCCAAATGAGGGGATATTAAGGCATGGACTATGGTCTTTCTTGCTTCGGTTGGGAGAAGGTCTAATACTTTACGCAGTACTTTTAAAGTACTATAGCATTTGCCTGTTACTTTGTTTACCTGAGTTCTGCCTGAGAGATCGGTGTCAAGCATGACTCCGAGATTCTTCACTTTCTCTACAGGCATGGGTACTTCTCCCAACTCACTAGGCCACCATGCTTGCGACCAGACTGAGGTATCCTTCCCAACTATTAGTACCTCTGTTTTATCTCCGTTTAAGCGGAGGCAGTTGGCGTTCATCCATGTCGCTATTTTTGACATGCAGTTAGAGAAGTTGGAAGCTAAGTCTCTACTGTCTGGCGTTATTTTGAACACCAACTGGGTGTCGTCAGCATAGCTGACAATGCCCACCCCAAATTCCTCCGCGATGTATGCCAGGGGTTCCATGTAGATGTTAAATAAGGTAGGGCTCAAACTAGAGCCCTGTGGAACCCCGTGGCTAACATCGCGAGGAGAAGATTTGAAGGGTGGGCAGTGAAGTTGGAAGGTTCTTTCGGTGAGGTATGACTGAAACCAGGTGAGGGCAGAGTCTTTTACTCCTATGTCTGAGAGCCGAGACAGCAGCGTTGAGTGCAGCACGGTGTCAAACGCTGCACTTAGGTCCAATAGGACCAACGCTGCTGTCTCCCCCTCATCCACCAGTTTCCGAATCAGTTCGGTGGAATATAGAACGGCTGATTCTGTCGAATGGCCTGATCTAAATCCTGATTGGGAAGGGTGGAGGAGTGCTTCTTTCTCCAAATACTCCATGAGTTGGAGATTGGCTACCTTCTCTATGATCTTGGCACAAAAAGGGAGAAGGGAAATTGGCCGCAGGTTTTGGAGCTGAGTAATAGGAATATTCGGTTTCTTTTTTAATGGGAGTACCAGAGCAGATTTCCAGTTTTTCAGGACGTTGCCTTCCTGGAATGAGGTTGTGATCATGCTGCTTATGTGATCCAATAATAGGCTTTCCATGACCGCTTTGAACTGTTCCGGTGGGCAGGCATCCATAGGGGAGCCAGAACAGATAGAATTTATGATTTTCATAAGTTCCTGTTTATTGGGGGTCCTGAGGTTGGTAAACTGGGGTTTAAGGGGGCAAGGATTAAGAGCCTCCGCCTTATTTTTATCTGATCTGGTACTACAAGAAAATGTAGCATGAATTTTTTCTACCTTCTCCACAAAGAAGTCAGCTATCTGGTCGCAGCTTCTCCTTCCAACCATGCTAAAGGTGTATAACAACATAGCTAAGTCAGGCGTTACATCTGGTTCAATGGCTGATGCGAACATTGTAGTTCTTGCAAAAGAGTGTAAAGAGCCCTAGCTTCCAAAAAATTACAGACCGTTTTCCCTCATCAACGTTGATTGTAAAATGTATGCGAAAATACTGGCCAACAGACTTAACGCTTTACTACTACAAGTTAGAAGCAACTCCCAGGTTGGTTTTATCATGTATCGCATGTCTAATGACAATACCCGTCTTCTATGCCATGTCCTAGAAAATGTGCTTTTTAACTGCACCACATCTATAGCTATAACCCTAGATGCAGAGAAGGCGTTTGATAGGGTATTGTGGCTTTTTTTAAACCAATGCATGCATTATTTCGATCTCGGTGAGCCTTTCATTAAAATTGTCATGGCGCTTTACGCAAAGCCCTCAGCAGGCATCGCGATCAACGGCTCTCTTTCCAAGTCCCTCACCCTCTAACAAGGTACAAGGCGCTGTCCGCTTTCCCCTTCTCTTTTCTTGTTAGCACCAGAAACCATTCTATAAGACATAAAACAAAACGCTGATATCGCTGGAGTGAATTTTAATAACACTCAAGTTAAACTAGCTGCATACGCAGACGATATACTGATAGTTACAGAAAACCTGGAGCCCTCTATTGTATCTCTGATGAACACAATAAACACCTACTCCATACACTCAGGCTATAAACTGAACAGAGACAAATCTGAAGTAAAACCATTAAACATTCACTGCACGAAAGAGATGTTAGGTTCATCTTGTCTGGCGTGGCAACCCGGTTACATAAAATATTTGGGGATTGAGTTTGGCTGCAACATCACTGACACACTACTCCACAATCCGAAAACGCCACCCTAGAGAAAATCAAGAAGCTACTTGACAATTGGTCCCCCATATGTATCACTTGGTGAGGGAGAATCGAAACGATAAAGATGATGATCGCCCCAATAGTTAACTACCTCATCAACATGTTACCCCTTGTTTTCTCAGAGGACTTTCACCACAAACTAGACAATCTGATTTCTAAATTCATATGGCAAGGTAGGAAAGCTAGAATAGCCCTCAAAAAGCTAGGGGGCGTGGCTTGCGACCAGGCAAGATGGCCGCAACGTAGGAGAGCTCCAAGACCCTAGAAACCCCCCACCAAAATCCGCATATGAATCCTGCCAATAACAGCGCCTATCGCGCAGCATCTCTCACCGGAACACGTCCGCTCCACACGGCGCTGACCGGCATACTCCGAGACCCAACTCAGCCTGAGATATTCCAAGGTGAACTCTGCGGCCCACTCTTCCCGCCAAAGCCGGGGACTAGATTAGCTCCAAATCCCGGGCACCAGGGCGACTGTTGCAAGGACCGCTCCAACGTGCCAGTAGCGGATCGCGGTAAACAGAGGGACCCCCAGCGGCTCAAACACTGGCAACAGCACGACCAAGAGCCTCACCACAGGAGCCCACACCTTTTGGACAATAACTTCGGCGCCAATGGACGGCAGGTCCTCATGGGAGCAGCACAGGTAGAAGGGAGTGGACGAAGGGCCGATTCAGGGCTCGCCGAGGTCTAGTCCCCCACCTCCCTCCCCTCCCGAACAGCGTGGGGCAAACACTGACACAGGAGCTCAGAGACGGGGAGGCACCCCATCCCACTAACGCTACCAGTCACCTTGGAAAGCTGCTTGGTGACCAACTCCAACCATACTGCGACGCACGCTCCAGCCCCCGGTGGGAACGCGGCGAAACACACAGGAGGGTCAGCACACAGAGGTGACCAGAGGGAAGCGTCCTGTGATCACCAGGCTTCGGGCCTGGGAGGGGGACACTATGAGTGGCAGAGGACTGAAGAGGCACTCACAGGCCCCAAGGCTGGACAAATATGCTTACCATAAAGATGGCGTCGAAACGATGAAAGGGACTGCGCCGAAATCATCCACACACTTATCACCCGCCTGGTGAGACCCTGGGGAAATCACCTTAAAAGATGTCATAGCGATGCTACGAGTGATGCAGACCTCAATGGGCACAATACCCACAGATATCTCCTTCATGCGCGCAGACCTCTCTAAAGTGTCAGAACGCCTGGGAGAAGTGGAAAAAACTATGGTGGGGCACTCGGAGGATACAGCAGATCTACAGACCAGACTGCACAAATTGGAGCAAGACAACACAATGCTAAAAGCTAAGCTGGACGACCAGGAAGGTAGATCCAGATGCAATAATGTACGCTTGGTTGGCGTACCGGAGACGGCCGGGGAACCGGCCCTTGACCTCTTCGTAGAAGACATTATCCAAAACCAGCTGAAACCACGAGGGCTATCGAAGTACTTCTCGGTGGAGCGGGCCCACCGAGTACCAGGAGGGAAGCCTCGCCCAGGGAAACCGCCAAGACCCATCTTGGCGCGTATTTCCAACTTCCGCGACGCCATCTTGCAAGTGGCAAGAATGGCCCCTCCGATCAAGATCGAGAACTCGGAAGTCACCTTCTATCTATCCTTCTATCCGGACAATACAGCGGCGGTCGCGCAACAACGACGGAGCTACGTGGAAGTCAAACAGGAACTACGAAGAAGAGAACTCAAATACTCCAGGTTATTCCCAGTACGGCTTAGAGTAGAATCCGACGGGAAGACATGGTTCTTCGAATCCCCAGGAGAGGCGAGAGACTGGTTAAAGGGCTGGCGGCCGGCAAGAGGCCCGAAAAATCGAGGAGCGCCCCGCGGGGTGTCAGATGGAGATACCCAACGGCCACCAGAGGAACACTGAAAGTGGTCGCCCTGAAGAATTGTACTGTGAACCAAGAGGATGCACCAGGAGTGATGACTCCAGTGCTGGAGTCAATTCTGTAGTCCGCGTTGGACGGAGGGGCACTAGCAGGAGGGTGGGGGGATACATGAGGTAATTAAAGTGGGCCAAGAATCTGAGCAGCCACAACTGAACACTTTGAGAAGACGGCGAGAGGTAGGAGCTATCGGACCTAATATACACTTAAGGGACTAACTCCCAATGGGGGACTTTGCAGGGTCGGCGAGGTCTCGTCCTCCCGAGATACGCAGGTTATGAGGGAACGTAAGCGCTCTGCTCAGTTGGGGAGGTGGACAGGTTTGGATCCGCCGGGCAGGGAGGCAGGGTGGGGGGTAGGGGGTTCTTTAAGTTTCTCTTCGGGTTGGGAGGAAGGGAGGGGGTGGGGGTTTTGAACTTCAAAAGTTCTATTTGGTTCTGTTACCAGTTGATTGTTCTTCAATCTCTCCATGTTTGCACATCAATGACACTATGGGATAGACCCAAACGCGCACACAGACTAGGCCAGGCGCACTGCTCTCTCGCCACGCACTTAATCTCTATTGTATTACTGTCAGCTACACCAGCGATTCCGACACTGTACACACTGATGTGCCCATCGGGGGTTGATGTGAACTCTCCTTCAATTCAGTACAGCAATCACATTATAAAATCGCGCACAACACCCATACACTATGGCGACTGATGGACTCACGGAGTAGGGTTCCCAAATACCAAACATAATATCTCCCCCCCTGAAAATCATCTCCTGGAATGTAAATGGATTAGGACATAAAATCAAGAGGGGACTGGTCCTACAATTCCTAAAAACAAGGGCCCCGGCAGTGGCTATACTCCAGGAGACGAATTTGACGGGTACAGCCTGTAAGGCACTGAATTCTTGGGGCTTCAAAATGGCCGTACATGCAGAGTTCTCCTCAGGATCACGCGGGGTTGGTATACTGATACACAAAAGCTATCCACTAATAATTAAAAAAACATGGACGGACGAACAAGGACGCTTCGCTGCCATGGCCTGTCAATGGGAGGGAATCAATTATAATATAATTTTGGTATATATTCCCCCGGTGCTGCACCAAATCGCTTTCTGTGACCTTGGTAAGTTCCTGCTCAAACTCCCTGAGGGAGAACTAATTATAGGAGGGGATTTCAATGCAGTGCTAGACACGTCCACCGATCGCAATCCTCCCAGGGACCCCACTAGACCCAATCAGACCTTTCAGGACTTTCTAAATGCTATAGGACTGACAGACATATGGAGACTTAGGCACCCCACCGAACACCAATACACGTTCCACTCCGGAGCACACAACAGTCTCTCCTGCATTGACTACATGCTGACATTAGCGGTCTCTCCCGAAAAGATAACCACAATAGAACACCTACAGAGAGGGATATCAGATCACTCCCTGATTCAACTCACTTACTCGACACACCTCCCTAGACGACAAAGACTCTACCCTGTCTACCCAGGCTATCTAAAGAATCACAAAATAGCGAAGACACTAGAAACTGCCACTGACCATTACTTCGAAGAGAACCTACTATCTGTAGACTCACCCTCCATCCTCTGGGAGGCATACAAACAGTAATTAGAGGACAGGCCATTTCAACGATCACTAGGCATAAAAGGGAGCACAGAGAGTACCTCGATTTATTAGAGGTTGCAGTACAGAGTGCTGAAACGGTCCACGCATTGGACCCCACTGAGACAACCACCGACACCCTACAAATGGCATCCCAAGAATACAAAGCCTATGCGGAGGATATGGCGAAAAGTAGACACATTGATACATTGCACAGAGTATACGAGCTGGGAGATAAAACGGGGAAAATGCTTGCATGGTTAGATAGGAGGGACAAAGCAAACAGATGGATTGCCCAAATCACATTAACAGATGGCTCCACAACCACTGATCCCCAACTAATAGTAGAGGAATTGGCCACTCACTATGAAAAGATTTATACCCCACGGGGCACAATGACCGAAGAGGATTGCAGGGGATTTTTAGACAACTTACCACTGACCACACTATCGCCAGAAGACGTGCACGCATTAGAAGAGGATGTAGCGCTGGAGGAGGTAGTGAAGCACTGGCAGCACTCCATACAGGGAAAGCATTAGGGCCAAATGGTCTTCCGATAGAACTCTATAAAAGACTCACAAAAAAAGGTTACTCCTCATCTCCTATCCATGTATACTGACTGCTTAACACAAGGCACACTCTCTAGAGATCAAAGACTGGCGACTATCGTGGCCATTCATAAACCAGGGAAGCCTCCGGAACTGACGTCCTCATACCGTCCGATATCATTAATGAACGCAGGCACCAAAGTCTTGGCAAAGCTTCTGGCACTCCGGTTACAACCGCATCTTACGGCTTTGGTCCACCCGGACCAGTCCGGCTTTATGCCTGGACGCAAACCTCCCTTAATTTACGGAGTCTGAACTGGGTACTGCACCGCATACCACAACTGCAGGAAGATGCAGCCATTCTTTCCTTAGACGCCACAATGGCGTTTGACCTTGTTGAGTGGCCATTTCTATATGCAGTGCTTCAAAAGATGGGATT
The DNA here is from genome assembly GCF_964261635.1 of Lissotriton helveticus. Classification (NCBI taxonomy): domain Eukaryota; kingdom Metazoa; phylum Chordata; class Amphibia; order Caudata; family Salamandridae; genus Lissotriton; species Lissotriton helveticus. Next base: position 1,669,646,504 of record NC_136069.1, on the reverse strand, counting down.
TGGCCCCAAATTCTGCAACTGGATTAAATTATTATATACGGCACCTCTGGCCCAAGTAGTGGCCAAAGGCCATATTTCAAGGGAATTCGAGCAGGGGCGCGGAACACAACCGGGGTGCCCTCCCCGCTCCTTTTTGCGCTTATATTGGAACCATTGGCGACCAGAATTCGGACCGAGCCGTTAATCCACGGGATTACACTGGGAGACGGGCTGGGAGGACCGCATCTCGCTTTATGCAAATGATGTATTGATATACCTAATGTCCCCCACAGATTCCTTAAAGGACCTATTGAATGTCCTATTTTGGAAAAGGGGGGTGGTGATGGACAGAGTTTCTGAATGATGCAGAATACTCTTACCAAGTCAAGAGATCATGGTTTTAATCCATCACCGTTTTTTAGCTCACTGCACCATCCCAGCTCAGAACCTGGCTATATGCAAATTAGTCTGTTCGTGTCCCAGTGCATGATGGGAACAGGGCAAACCAAACTACCAAGCCAATTCTTATACTGGGAAGGAAACAAGCTTCTGGGGACCGGTTTCTCGCATCACAGCCTTCTTCGGCCCGGCTTGCTTGAATCCTGATGGTGCAATGAGCAAGGGACTCACGTCTGAGTATACCCTCCCACACATAGTGTGGATAAAACCGATTTTGGAAAAGGGGGGTGGTGATGGACAGAGTTTCTGAATGATGCAGAATACTCTTACCAAGTCAAGAGATCATGGTTTTAATCCATCACAGTTTTGTAGCTCACTGCACCATCCCAGCTCTGTGTGGGTGGGTATACTCAGACGTGAGTCCCTTGCTCATTGCACCATCAGGATTCAAGCAAGCCGGGCCGAAGAAGGCTGTGATGCCAGAAACCGGTCCCCGGAAGCTTGTTTCCTTCCCAGTATAAGAATTGGCTTGGTAGTTTGGTTTGCCCTGTTCCCATCATACACTGGGACAGGAACAGACTAATTTGCATATAGCCAGGTTCTGAGCTGGGATGGTGCAGTGAGCTAAAAAAACGGTGATGGATTAAAACCATGATCTCTTGACTTGGTAAGAGTATTCTGCATCATTCAGAAACTCTGTCCATCACCACCCCCCTTTTCCAAAATCGTTTTTATCCACACTATGTGTGGGAGGGTATACTCAGACGTGAGTCCCTTGCTCATTGCACCATCAGGATTCAAGCAAGCAGGGCCAAAGAAGGCTGTGATGCCAGAAACCGGTCCCCGGAAGCTTGTTTCCTTCCCAGTATAAGAATTGGCTTGGTAGTTTGGTTTGCCCTGTTCCCATCATGCACTGGGACAGGAACAGACTAATTTGCGTTAGCCAGGTTCTGAGCTGGGATGGTGCAGTGAGCTAAAAAAACGGTGATGGATTAAAACCATGATCTCTTGACTTGGTAAGAGTATTCTGCATCATTCAGAAACTCTGTCCATCACCACCCCCCTTTTCCAAAATCGTTTTTATCCACACTATGTGTGGGAGGGTATACTCAGACGTGAGTCCCTTGCTCATTGCACCATCAGGATTCAAGCAAGCAGGGCCGAAGAAGGCTGTGATGCCAGAAACCGGTCCCCGGAAGCTTGTTTCCTTCCCAGTATAAGAATTGGCTTGGTAGTTTGGTTTGCCCTGTTCCCATCATGCACTGGGACAGGAACAGACTAATTTGCGTTAGCCAGGTTCTGAGCTGGGATGGTGCAGTGAGCTAAAAAAACGGTGATGGATTAAAACCATGATCTCTTGACTTGGTAAGAGTATTCTGCATCATTCAGAAACTCTGTCCATCACCACCCCCCTTTTCCAAAATCGGTTTTATCCACACTATGTGTGGGAGGGTATACTCAGATGTGAGTCCCTTGCTCATTGCACCATCAGGATTCAAGCAAGCCGGGCCGAAGAAGGCTGTGATGCCAGAAACCGGTCCCCGGAAGCTTGTTTCCTTCCCAGTATAAGAATTGGCTTGGTAGTTTGGTTTGCCCTGTTCCCATAATGCACTGGGACAGGAACAGACTAATTTGCATATAGCCAGGTTCTGAGCTGGGATGGTGCAGTGAGCTAAAAAAACGGTGATGGATTAAAACCATGATCTCTTGACTTGGTAAGAGTATTCTGCATCATTCAGAAACTCTGTCCATCACCACCCCCCTTTTCCAAAATCGGTTTTATCCACACTATGTGTGGGAGGGTATACTCAGACGTGAGTCCCTTGCTCATTGCACCATCAGGATTCAAGCAAGCCGGGCCGAAGAAGGCTGTGATGCCAGAAACCGGTCCCCGGAAGCTTGTTTCCTTCCCAGTATAAGAATTGGCTTGGTAGTTTGGTTTGCCCTGTTCCCATCATGCACTGGGACAGGAACAGGCTAATTTGCATATAGCCAGGTTCTGAGCTGGGATGGTGCAGTGAGCTAAAAAAATGGTGATAGATTAAAACCATGATCTCTTGACTTGGTAAGAGTATTCTGCATCATTCAGAAACTCTGTCCATCACCACCCCCCTTTTCCAAAATCCGTTTTATCCACACAATGTGTGGGAGGGTATACTCAGACGTGAGTCCCTTGCCATTGCACCATCAGGATTCAAGCAAGCCGGGCCGAAGAAGGCTGTGATGCCAGAAACCGGTCCCCGGAAGCTTGTTTCCTTCCCAGTATAAGAATTGGCTTGGTAGTTTGGTTTGCCCTGTTCCCATCATGCACTGGGACAGGAACAGACTAATTTGCATATAGCCAGGTTCTGAGCTGGGATGGTGCAGTGAGCTAAAAAAAACGGTGATGGATTAAAACCATGATCTCTTGACTTGGTAAGAGTATTCTGCATCATTCAGAAACTCTGTCCATCACCACCCCCCTTTTCCAAAACCTATTGAATGTCCTCATATGGGGAGATATCAGGATACACCATAAACTGGACAAAATCACTCTTATATTTATTACGCGGCCAGCGGCTGACACTACCCACTAACTGCACATTACAAACGGTGACTAGAGGATTCAAATATTTAGGCATCTACGTTACCCCACAGCATTCCATATTCATAGAAGAAAATCTAATGAAACCCCTACACCGACTCAAATCGGATGTCATACATTGGAGATCTCTCCCATTGACGCTCTTAGGTCACTCTTCAAAATGCACTCTTCAAAATGCTTGCACTCCCCAGATTCCTCTATGCTCTCCACAACACCCCTTTCCCGGTCCCTCTTTCCTATTTTCAGGCTATTGATGCGGAAGTATCCTTCTTGATGTGGGATGGGAAACCAGCCCATATAGCACAAGCCAAACTGGTACGTAGCTGGTACGACGGAGGCATAGCCTTGCCGAATGTCAAACTTTATTATTGGGCGGCACAACTGATGATTGTGAATCAATGGCTACATGCGCCGCAACACGATCCAGCACACAGACTCGACAGAAGTATGCTGCCCGTAGAACACTTGATGAAAGGCCCTCTATACAAATAAAAAACGGCATAAACTGACAGGCCCCACGGCACACACAATCAAAATTTGGCATGCGGCACAGAGGGCCCTGGGGTGGGAGGGAGTACTCACGCTGGCTACCCCCTCTGGGAAACAAGCAGACTAGGTACACTGGCTAACACCAAGGGCTTCAGACAATGGGACCTCATTGGTATAACGAAAATAGGGGATCTATGGATTAAGGAAGAGGTCATAACGTTTGCTGCCCTGCAAGAGAAATATGGAGTGGCAGACACTGAACTATACCGCTACATTCAAATCCGGCACGCGCTACAAAGTGCGATTCCACCAGGCACTAAACTAGCTGACTCATCTCCCCTTGAAGATAGACTACTCACTGATTATCTGGTCAAGAAAGCTATCTCACAAACATATCGTAAACTAGTGAACAATCTCCCAGACCCTATGGTTGTCCTACAGAGTAAATGGTAAGTAGAGCCGGGTGACCTAGAGGACTCGGACTGGATGGATGCACTAGCTTCGGCTAGAGAGGCGGCTATCCCCTCACGGCTGAAATTAATACAACTCAAAGTGCTGCATCGCGTATATTACTCGCGCACCTTACTCCACAAGTTAGGACGGGCACCAGATCCACTCTGTCTCAGAGGTTGCGGCCTGGCGGGGACATATTTTCACACTATATGGGAATGTCCTAAAATACAAACATACTGGGAGCACATACTGCCCGAAATATCAATGGTGGGTGAAGCGGATGTACAGCTAGACCCCGGGTGGTGTCTGCTAAATATTTGGCCCCCTACAGACCTCAGCCTGGGACTACCGACCTGGGCGACGCTCGGATTGGCCATCGCGAAGAGCAACATTGCTAAAATTGGGGTTCCGGGATAGTGCCCACGTAGACACAGTGGGAAAACGATATGGATGTGGCAATGATGGCAGAAAGAGCGGTCTATACCCATAGGGGATGTCCTAAGAAATGGTCCAAAATTTGGGAGAAATGGAATGAATCCAGGGGACACATTTGTGACCCACCGCAGTTGTCAACTGACCATGAGACTAGCCCATGAACTCCCAACATGTGTGTAATGAATAACTAAGATAGCAGGGAAATGCTGCAAGGGGATGGATAGATGTACCGACATCGTCATTGAACACCGACAACACTCTGTAATAGCATGTTGTATACATACACCTGTTTGGGATATTAACATGTATCATACCGTAGAACCCTGTGGCATAAATGTTATGCAATGATAGGATGTGGTGCGGAGGGGTGAGAGAGCATTATTTACTTTGCCAGACGTGACTTGCAATGAATCATCCTGTACATAGAGAACTATATGATGTCTTTCTAGGTGCGCAATGGAGAGAAATGTTGTTTACTTGTTACTCTTTGAGATATGTAATTCTGATGCACAAATGCTAATAAAATGTTATATAAAAAAAAAGCTCATGCTAGACAGTGCTATGGGGGACGTTAACCTGGCCGATTTTAAATCATACCAAACTGCATTCCTAGCAAGACAGGGTTCATACTGGTTCTCTACTCCCAGCAATTACGTTCTAGTTTGGTTGATAGTGGAAAAATCCATGTTTAACAACCTAAGCCCCCTTACCTTACTGACTTCCAAATCCATAAAACAGAAATCTAAGTCTATATTCAGAAATACAAAAAACTCACTCTTACAACTCAACTCAAGTATCAGACGCTCGAACTTAGAATCATCATGGAAAAACCGCAATCTTAAATACAAAGGTAAACCTTTACATTTTGAGCACTGGATCAAAAAGGGTATCTTCTTTCCTCATCAACTAGAACACGCTTCGTATCCCTTATCCTTCACGGTAATCCAAAACAAATATTGTTTAGATAAAATAGAATTTTATAACTTTCTTAAAATCAAAATGGCATTATCAAAATCTAAAATACATAATTCCCCTCCATCGCTGCCAGGCTTCATCAATAACATCAACAAGTTGGGACACCAAGTCTCCCACATTTATAAACTTCTATCACCGAACACCTTGTCCTTAATCAAAAATATTACCACACTCTGGAAACAACAGTCTACTAGCCCACTGTGAATCACAGTGGATCCAAATTTACAAATTAAGTAGCCACAGTAAAATCTCCCCTTTCTTATCTCAAACAAAACTATGGCTCATCTATTAAACTTACTGGACACTAGCACGACTACACTCACAACATCTCTGTTCAGTCCCAACCTTTTGGAATTGCAAAGAATAGGTGACTTAGCCCATCTTATTCTCCACTGCAAAACTTTGTCAGCATTTTGGGATACGGGTTTCACGTTCTTATTGAATCTTTTTGACTGTCAACTAAAAAGAGAATTCTGTTTCCTAATAGCAGGTTTCCTTAGCTCCGAAATAGATAACCAAGCAGACAAAGCGCTTCTGGATCTCCTACTTATCTCCATATCAGAGACGCTGACAACATCGCCCTCCAACATTCTCCTTGGAAACCTTCTGCCAGACACATCTGGGATAAACTAGAAAACCATTTCGCCACAAATAAACCACCTTGACATACTGGTAGAGTCACCTAACTGGCTTTCACTCACTCACAATAGGACCCTAACAACCACTAACTCCCATAGGTTGTTCTTTCTCTCTGGTTCTGTTTTCGCCGGATCACACGTATGTTTATAAACTAATCTTGCTTGGGGTATTATTCCACGCTAGTTTAACACTGCTCTCCCTTGTCTTATATCTTTAGAAATACCTGTTTCTTAACTGATCCACAGACTTGTATTATTTAATTAAATTTAATATAGTGTTTCTTGTTTGTTTCTGTAATATAATATGATGACTGTTTGCATTTTTTTTATATTTATATTGCTAGCATTGGAACAGTTCATTGGAAGCTGTTATCGTTATGTAACGTCACTAATTTACAAACATTCATGTCTTTTTTCCCTGTTTAATTTCTAAAAATGCTTCATAAAAATAATTTGAACTGGAGAACAATAGACAACGAAGTGCGAAAGTTACTATGGGATGGGGGCCAGCCGAGCACTGCAGTCCAAACACTCCAACGCAACCAATGCAATGGTGGGTTTGCCCTCTTAGACATAGGATCATACTACCACATGGCACATTTGATAGCCATCAATGCATGGGGGACACCTCCCGAAGGATCACCCAACATACGCACTTGAGAGGAGTCAATTTGAATCCTGCACTTACCCTGACTACATATGTGGGGGCAAGGGACTCCGGCAACTCCTACATGTGACCCAGAGGTCGACAGAGGCCTTGAAAGGAGCCAAGAGACAAATGAAATGGGATACAAAAAATTACACAGGAAACCCCAATTTGGGAGGGCACGAGCGTACCAGAACTAGGGAAAGTGAGGGGGTTTGGGTCCTGAGATGCAATCGGAATATCCAGGCTGGGAGACCTTCTTGAGGGCGTGCCATTGACCTCCATCAGCTCTCTACACTGGGGATAACAGTTAAATGATAACCAGAGGTATCAATACCTGCAACTACAGCATGCCTGGAGGGCTGAGAGGGTAGACATTCCAACATTCCCGAATACGCACCACTTGAGGGAAGACTTCCTATGGGAGAAATACCTGAAAAGGCCAACTCATGGACATACAAAACGGTAATGAATAATATCCCAGATAATCAAAAGGGTTTTAGAGCACAATGGGAAACACCCTGGGAGAACTAGAAGATGTAGATTGGGATGTGGCTTTAATGTATCCAAGGGAGCTAGCTATTAAATATCGAATGCGGTTGATACAATTTACATTTTTTACAGGACATACTTTGACAGACACCGCCTCCATAGAATTTGGTGGGCGGCATCCCCAGATTGTCTGCGGTGAGGCAGGGAAGTAGGGATGTACATACACACCCTGCGGGGATGCAAAAACACTGGGCCAAGACATTTGAGGAACTTAGTGAGGTTATTGAGACACAACTCCCTAGAGATGCCAAACACGCTCTATTGGGTATATCCTCAGATATAGATGAACCCAGACATACCCTCATTTTCTGTATCTTAGGACTAGCAATAGCCAAAAGGGATATAGCGAAATAATGGGGTGCATTCATTATTCCAACGGTGGCTGAATGCAGGACGGGGATGGACCTCCATATGGGGGCAGAAAACATGACTTATAAAGCAAGAGGGTGCCCAAAGAAATTCTCAAAGTTTTGGGGCCCCTGGCTATGAGACTATGGATTGCAAATGTGTGACGAGTCAGGCTAATCCCATCCGTCAGTAAACTGATTAAGGAAATAGGAGGTACAAAAGGGGATGATGGGTGGAGCGTTTGAGCAAATCAAACACTCACCCCCAGTCAACTGATCTGGGTTGAATCCATCACCATTCTTTAGCTCACTCGGCCTCCCCAGTTCAGACATGGCCATATGCAAATCAGTCTGACCCTGTGCCTCATGGGAACAGTCCAGCCTGAACTGCCAAGCCATGCCTTCCCTGGACCGGAAACAAGCATCCTGGGACCGGTTTCAGATTCATAATCCTCATCAGCCAGGCTATCTTGAATCCAGTGGCCAAGTGAGCAAGGGACCCACATCTGGGCATACCCTGCCACACTTAGGGCGAACAAAGCAATACAAAAGGGGATGATGGACGGAGCGTTTGAGCAAATCAAATACTCAAATAGGGGAGCACCTACATGCAGGGGGTTACAATGTTGATACATACAACAAATAATCATTATAAGTGAGTTATGTGAATATTAACCTTAAATTGTATGGTTTATAAATTTTCACTGTGTTTTGGCCAATATACGATGTCTTACAGTCACTCTGTACACTATGTAGTTTCAAAAAAGTGTTATTAAAAATATTTCAAAAAAGACTGTGAAAGATGAATTGTCCACAACTCAGGAAGGAGTTATTTTAAAAGGATCAAGGATCCTGATTCCAGAGGGTCTATGACAAAAGGTAATCAAATTAGCTCACGAAGGACATCGTTTTTTTTTGTTTTTTTAGAGTTATATAGAGCAAACTTGACCCCAATCGGTTATCAGAGCGCTTTATATAGCACCAGTTGTGTTACATTAGGACACATTCTTTTTTGTGAGGCATGGGGATATTAAGTGATTTGCCTTGTTGCTACAAAGCCAGCTCTCCAAGACGGAGTTTAGTTTCCATACCTAGATGAAAGATTTGAAAAGGAACTCAAAGCATGTCACATATGTAACTGTCTGTCAACCAGAGTCACTCAACATACTCTGAACATGTCAGAACTCCCTAAACATGCATGTAAGAGAACTGCCATCAATTTCTTTGGTCCCCTTGACAATGGGTATCATTCAGTGGTGATCGTATATACATTTTCACATTTTCCTTTGGTCGAAGCTCTCTCATCCACGACACATGAGCCATTAATCGAAAAACTTGATGGGATGTTTGCAACCTGAGGCTTACCAGCCATTGTGAAGTCTGACAATGGTTCACCCTTTAACAGCAAAGAATTTAAATAATTTCTGGAGGATCCATACATAAAGCATCACAAGATCACACCCTTATGGCCACAGGCCAATGCACTTGTTGAGCGGTTTAAGAAAACACTAAAGAAAGCAATACAGTGTGCAACTCTTGAGAAGCTCAGTCTAAAAACAGTACTGAACTGTACTCTAAGAGCTTATTGTTCAACACCCCACTAAACCACTGGTAAAAGTGCTGCGACTGATGTTCGGGACAGCAATGACAACTAAGATACCCCAATGTACCACCAAAAGAAATAGTAATGAAAACCTGATTCTTACAAGGGTCTTGGTTCAAAAACAGAAAATGAAAGAGTATGCAGATAAGAGATGACATGCAAAAGGTCTCTCAATATGAAAAAGAGATTTGGTGATCACTGAACAGTTATGGAAAAGAATATCTAATGCTGTTTACGACGCTGAAAGTTTATAAGTAGTTCCTACCAAAGGACACATGGTGACTGCCCAACGACCTGGCGAAGTCCTTTAACAGAGACACTTCTCAATTCAGCCTCGTGTTTCAGCGGTCTTTCAGATGGTGAAAATAAGACTGATTCTGAAAACTCAATGACTGTTGCGGATTCTTTACCATCAGTGGCAATCTCCGACATTGAAGATGATCGCTTACAGCTTCCAGTGTTCAGATCTGGTTGACAGATCAAAGCACCAAGAAGACTGATTGACGAGATATAGTTGGACAAGTTTTTCTATATAGTTACATATTTGTGTCTGTCTCATGATTTTCTAAAAAAGTGCAACAGAGAGGGAGATGTAGTGTCATGCATCGGTTTAGAACGGAACCTTTCTGGCTCCCAAAGGACGCTGTTTCAGTGTGTAATGTAATCATTAGAATAGAATGTATAAATTCTTGTTTTAGAATGTTTACAGGTACACACAGAGGAATAATGACGTGTAATTTACAACTACGTGTGTGGCCTAGTTATTAACGGGGTACCAGGCTAGGGAAGACGCTACACAAGGCAGTTAGTGACTTAAGGCTGGCCCACTTGCCTATTATTGTATGCTGCGGTGGGTGGATGCAAACGGTGATTGACACTTGAACAAAACCAATGGATGAGGATGGCTGCCTAAAAGCCCTTGCATGTATTATTACTAGTATGTATTTTTACAATACTTTTTGGGGAAAACATGAGGCAGCAAGACAGCTAAAGCTGTCTCTAGGACTGGTGTGTTGAAATGTTATGGCTAGGAATACAACATGACTGGTAGAAAGGGGATTGTCACATGACCTAAGCAGGTCATCTGAGTGTATAAAAGACGGCATTTGACACATTTCCTGTCAGCATACCAGGATACTAATGTTGAATATTTCCGGAGGAGGAGCTACGCTAGAAACCAAGATGGCCGCGTAAGCTCCCGGCTCCGCTGACCTCCGCCAGCAGCTCGAATATCCTGCCTTTAATCCTGGACTTACACCAGATTTCCGTGTTCATGAAGTTTTTCTGCTTCTAAAGGTATAATCCCGGGTTTTCTACCTCTTCCGCAGACTAAGATACGCCGTGTTTCCATTCTCGGCCTAACAACGTGTGGAAGCCGGGGCCTCGATTTCTAGTCTATCCGGATCGAAATTGATCAACATCGGCCGTGAGACCTGGACTGAGCCCGGTCTCCCGAAGTGTGCCGTGAATTGTTGATTTTTGGTGACGATCCTGTGAACAGTCTACACCGAGGACGCACCAGCGTGCCACACCGGTTGCCGTGGTGGGGGTCTGGTGCCCGGAGACCTTGCTACCCTCTCGGGGCCGACGGGCTGGGCCCTCGCTAACGGTGACGGTGTGTTCTGCCAGACGAGGAGCGCCCACTGTTTGACATCGGATTTGCGTGGCCTGTTACCCCGGAGTAGCCGGCCTCTGGGGTTCAAGTCCTGCTCTATCTCCTATTGAGAGGGGATGGAGCAGACGGAAGGCACGCCATCGCTTCAGGCCGTCATGGCCGCCATTGGGGCTCTCCATTCGCACACCATCGCTGTGTTCCGGACACTGATTGTAAAAGTGGACGTATCCTGGGACCGGAGGACAACTCTCCGTTAACTTTCCAGCTAGCTGTGGTACCAGCGTTGCACTGCACATCTGAGATCGAGGTCCCCGTGCAGATCCCGGATTTCATAAGCCTTGGCGGTCTCCCATTAACAACAAGCCAGCCCGTGCTTATCGCCAGCGTCTCTTGCGCGAATCTGCTGCCGCCTAACTCATCTATAGACGGTTTTCTGTGTGGTAACAAGTTCCTCAGTGACTGTTGGAGACATTCGCTGTTCCTGGACACCTTTCCTCGTTCGATTGGTGGACTTCGTGAACTTTTATCCTGTTTTCGATCCTTCTGCACTGACATGAACTTTTATGAACGCTCTGCCTTTTCCATCAAGAAGTGCGAAAGACTCTTAAGAATGACCGTACTGGCCAGGGCTGAGTCTGATCGTTCGGATCTGATACAATAACTTTATACAATACCGGGGTTGTGCCTATAATGTGACGGGAGTCGGGTGGTTCTTGACTATACTCCCCCGATTGGTTTGTATATTTTGCTGGATATTGATTTTACTATGTTCCGGGGTGGTCGCTACCTGCTGGGTGTATGGGAGACCGGGAGTGTGTTTGCTTTTTCCTCCTCCACTTTCTCTTTTTCCCTTCTTTTAGGGTAGTTCTTGGGCGACAGGCACGCTGCTAGTGGGGTTAGGCCGTAGCCATTGCAGGGGTGCAGGGTGGGGGGTTTGGGGAGGTTTTTTTTATTTTGCCTTTGTTTTGTTCTATGGCCCCTTTTCTCTTTCCTTTTTCCTTTTTACGAGAGGTGGGCTGTTTCTTCTCCACGGATCATTCATTGTTCGGGTGTCTACATTGGCTCTAACTATCCGGTATCATTGAGGACGGGGTAGCGCGGGTGGGATTGTTTTTGAACGTATAATAGACTGTTTATTTCTCTTTCTCTTATATGCGTAATCGCGATAGGCCATGTGTTCCTTACGATGGTTATTTGTATGTATAATTCCCCCGCCTGTCCCTGATCTGCATTTTAAAGTTTGACACCTGATATCTGTAATGCCTCCTCTTGTCTTACTGTTAAAATAAAAAAAATATTAAAAAAAATAAAAAAATATATATATATTTCCCACATGGGATTCGCCATGTTAAAATCTCAACATGCTCAACTCTAGAGAGTCCCACCACACCTCCACCTATCCTCCAAGCCATCTTCTCATCTAAACAAGTTCTCATGGGTGACATTTATAGCGTCGGACTCTACCTATCCACCCTTAATCTCACTTCACCCTCCATGGAAATCTTTAGGATATCTGCCCTCCCCTTTTGTATTTCACATGCCTGTTCATCACTTGCATTTGTTGACCTTTTTCCAATGTCACTTTGCCTCACCTCTTTACTGATCAGCCTGTTCCTGTTGTGGACGGTGCCCCAGGGGGCGATGCCGATGGCGACAATTTCATGGTGGGGGTGTCCTCTGCCACTCCTGATGAAGTCGCACAGTACTTCTCCAACAAGTTTTGTCAGACCAGCATTGCAGCCATTAGTGATGATCCAGGCCCCTAAATTACCAGAATGTGCAAAGATTAGTTGGGCATGCTGATCTGCATCTACAATTGGACTTTCCATATTTTTTTTAAAAACATATTTTATTGAGTTTTTATAGTACCGCTTGGGCAGTTGCCCGACATAAACCAGTATAAGACAGGATAATGGTAAAGTACAAGGCGTGGAAACACCATTGGGTATATTTTGCATATGTAACAACAACAAAAAACAGAACGTTTGTGCCGACTATCCCACACCACCCACATAGAAGAGCATGTAGAAGTATCTGTGTATGCCCCAGTGGAGAACACAATATGTAGCGTATTATGGCCCAGAACATCTGATGAAGACTGCTTGTCAAGGGGTTAAAGAGGGAATAGGGGGAAGGTCTATACCATGGGACGTAGCCCATCTAGACCAAATTTTCCAATGCTTCTGAGGACAGGCCCACGTCTGAATCACCGCTTTCTCCACACCAATGCATTTGTCTAATTCATTTCGCCATTTCCCTAAGTTTGGTGGGGAAGATCCCTTCCATAACAGAGCAATATCGTGCTTAGCGATAGTGAGAGCAAGGAAGAGCAAGTGTTGTTTTGTATCGATTCCCCCTATGTTGTCAGTGCTATGGAGTAAGAACAGTCTAGGGTCGCGAGGAAGACCCCAGGACAGCACCTCTTTTAGACAGGTCGAGACTCTGCCCCAGAAGGGCTGTATTGCGGTGCAGCTCCATAATGTGTGGAAAAACGTCCCCATCTCCCTTTCACAACATAGGCACTGAGAGGAAGCGATAACTCCCATCTTCCAAAGACGAAGGCGCGTGTAATAAATTTAAATTGAATGAGACGGTATCTAGAGGACACCGCAGCAACCCAGGGGCTGGCTCTTTCCTCATCCTAGTCAGTATCTGTAAGGTCTGGGATACCATCTTGCCACGCCTTTCTGGTCTTACGCAGGGTCGGAGTGGAATGCGTTGTCAATGTCTGATATATTTGTCCAGGCCGTCCAAATTTGAAAGCATGGGGGTTGGAGCATGGCCCAAATAGGAGGTATTTGTAGAACTGGGTTTTATGGAGTTGAAACTCCTCCGGCAGCTGCTGGAAGGACTTTAGGAAAGTGCCCCACATGATGTCCTCAAGTGTGGATTTGCCGATCAGGTCCCACTGACGGAACCCCATTAATGTTGCCACCTGGTGTAAGTATGTATCGTGCCACAGGGGTGTTGCCTGAGTCAGACGCCCATGCCATCCCATCCGCCGAACAGTGTTCCACCAGAGCCGAATCGTTGTTCTGCTGGCACAAGATAGAGAGTCAAGGCTCTGTGCGCTATATAATAGCCGGAGGAGGGGAGCCCCCTCCATTGCTGTGTGTCTATAGGTCTATTGTACCACCATTTGTTAATGACCAAAAGGTGAGAAGCCACATAGTATACGTCTGCCGCAGCAATGCCGCCACACTATGTAGATTGCACCAGGTCTGTAGCACCACTCTATCTGCACCCCCGCCCCATAAGAATTTATTACGTATGGCGTTTATTTGCGCAAACCATGAGCCAGTGTATGATACGGAAAATTTTGAATCCAATAAAGCACTCAGGGGAGAGAGACCATTTTGAAAATCGCTGATTGCCCATACAGCGAAAGAGGTAGGGATGACCATATGGCAGTCTCGTCTCATGAGGCCGGCAAGAAGTGGATTGATATTGCGCACCCATGCGATCTGTGGAAAGGGAGACATATATATCCCTCTGTTGCGTGTTTTACCTGAGCTGCCCACGTACTCCTACCCTGATGACTACATACTGCAAACAGTACAGACTTGGAAGGGTTGGTATGGAACCCGGTGGTCTGGCAGAAGACTCGGAGGATCCGTAGGGTACGCGGACCCGAGATCCATGGATCAGTCATAAAGAATAAGACGTCGTCTGCATATAGTGCAATGCGGTCAGGTTGTGACCTCGGCCATTTAAAGCCTCAAAGCACTGGGTCTCGGCGAACCCATACCGCCAGGGCAAATAAAAGTGGACACAGGGGACAACCTGCCGTGTGCCGCAACTATGGGAAAAAGGGAAAGCGATGACCGGACTTTTCATATTTAATGTTTGTTTTAAAGGTGTGTTTTAGAACTCGAGGAGTTCGCTAGTGGTGGTGAGTGAGGCCAGACCAGGAATCTTGCATTCTGATGGTACAAAAGAATTGTGACGGTAAAGGTGTCAATAGATTACTATTGCAGGATTTGATTGGTGGCAAAATATATGTTTCTCCGTTGTTTGTAGAAGATGGCTGCCACGTAAATGTATGGGGTGAGCACCCTGTGGTACCCTTTTTTAATCCAAGGTGGGGCTAACATTCAATAGGGGTGTGAAACTCAGCATCCTTCTGCAATACCTTTTGAGAAAGCAGCGCTATTTACTCCAGAATATACTTATGACCCACTGTAGAATTGGAAACTACCAAAATAAATTAATATCATAGGTGGAGAAGGAAAGCCACAGGTGGAACGAGAGTTTCTCTTCAGCCAACTAGACTGGCAAGGTGACTAACCAGGAATAACCCCTTCATGTGAATTTACCAGTCTGGCAGGTGTTCGGAATGTACGGCTCAAAGTATCGCTTAAAATCCACATTAATGAAAACAAAAATGAAAACATTTCTAAGTAAAGGAACATAGTTATATTGCACCCATGCTTGGCATGCACCAGCTCTGCTCTTACTTAGGAAGCACATAGGTGTATGACAACTGTAAAGGGAATGAAGAGCTAGGAGCAGGTAGGGATACTAATAACCATTTGTATGGTTTTATCTCAAGGGATGGACTGAACCCAGGGTCTCCAGGCTCTCAATACTGATGTGTGTTGAGATGCCCCTCCTCACCTGTCCTTCGAGCTGCTTTGACGAGCCCCTTGCTGAAGAGGTCCTTTAGCCTTGGATTCATGTTGAAGTGCTTGGCTCCTCCTGTAACGGAGATCACCAGGTTGGGCTTGCTGAGCTGCCAATGGTCGGTCATCATTTCATAGAGAACTTTGGGAGAGATGTTGATGGAGGCACGCACATACTACGGAGAAAAAGCATCAGAAGAAAAAGTTTTAGTGGTCAAGCGAGTCCACCACACATGTAGACTATATTTCTATGAAACACTAATAAATAATTAGTACCAGCAGGAATTGTGCTGCAGAATCAAAGTGGTACTCCGAAATTATGCTGCAAGAACAGTAAAAACATGACCAAACTATCTCAAATGATGCCCCCAAACTTGTTTCCTGCATCACTAAATAAGTCAAATATGAAAGTCTTTCGTAATATTAGGAGGGCAACCAAATTCTCCTTGTTCACATTGAACTTTCCAGTTCAAATTGCATGTATCTGTAATCACTCTTTTGTTTTCAATTACTTTCCATATTTCGTTTTTCAAATCATTTCCGGATGTTGGTGGCTTTTTCCATAAAGTTATTTTTTATTAAGTATCCAATTCCATCACACTTAAAACAGACCAGCCAACATGTTTTATCCTTTATAGGGACCACATCAGGGCAATTTGATGTGTCCTCCTTTCTCAAAATTATTCTTTTCCATTTATTTCCAGTTTATGAGAGGCGTAAACTTGAAGCCCACCTGAACAAGCATTAGTAAAAATATTGAAAGTCTTGCTACACATCTGCGATATGCTGTACCGCCTTTAGATGGTGATAATATCCCATACTGTTTAAATGTATTGGCACAAATACATTGCATCTGTGCTCTCATTAAAGCAGAGGTTGATTGGTAACTTCAGTGGCATAGCAAGGACTAGAATCTGCTCGGCAACTGGGAGTCCTGTTTCCATCCAGCTAAAAAATGAGGGACTTCCCTTGTGGATACTAAGGAAAACGTTTACCAGGACCAACCAGGGGGCTTTAAGTGAGTAGACCAATCTGAGATGTGGTTTGGCATCCATTTGGGCATCCTCCCTCGGGAGCTGAAGGGCGCCACCCTCCATAAGCACTAGGTACTGCTGGCCATGGAAAGTGAAATAGGCTTGTTGTTTAGGACCAGACATGGAAAGTGAAATAGGCGAGTTCCTTTCCAAACAGGGGTGGCCATCTTGGATTGTGGCCTTCCTCCCATCTCATACACAGGAGCCTGCTTATTTTGACCCTTCTCCACATAGTTGGTGATGGATATTTCCTCTATGGCCTTGTATGAAGGTGGTAATGAATACTTCCTATAGGGCCTTGTATGAAACGGCCTGCTTGATCTGCCTACCTCTGAACATGTAAAGGACAGGATTGCCTCCTTGGAGTATGCTCTTCCATCTAAATGCCTCACATGTGTCTGCTTAGTTTGCCATATCACCGCATAGGTGGAGATGGTTATCTCCTCTATTGCCTTGTTTGATACAGGCCTGCCTGTAGAATCCTAGATCATTCTCCCTCTGAATACACATCTAATCCCTGGAAACATCTTGACCATGACCAGACTCTTGGCCTCCCCACGCCCCCTATGGTTGGCACACATTTCTGCCCAGTTTATTTGCATATCTAGTCTTCCTCGGTGAGGAGACATGGCGGGTGCTGGTTTGGTGCTGAATCCTCCAAAGCTCATCTCTCCCAACCTTGAGACGGCGGGCCACAACGCTTTCCTAATCATATATCATACGAACCTTCCAAAAAAATGCTGCAAAAATCTTCAAACATAGACTACTTATAATCCATTCTGAAACTATTATTTCAGACCCCGTCTTCTCCTTTAACAAAGGTATCTCCATAAATGATCTCATCTTCTACACTAAATGACATGCTCAATGGCAGAAGGCCGTTTACACCCTTCTCAAGATGTCCTCTTCCCTTAAAACTCCTCACGGTCTCAGAGTGACCGTTGCGCCCTCCCCGGCGTTTAGAGCTGAAGCCACCATCTCAATTTATAAGACCGGAACCATCCTTATCGAAGCCTCTGACTACAATTTAATGTTGTTTGACAACTTCTTACCCATCATCATGAAGACAGTCGATAACCTCAGTGTCGCTCCCAAAGAGGGGCTAGCCCCACAAGGGTTCCGCAGTCCATGCAAATTCTATCTCCCAACTCTTCATCACCAGCGGTCAACCTGACATCTGTTCCGAAGGGCCCCCCTCTAGCTACCTGTACTCAGAATAGCAATTCCACCACACTGCATGTTGTGAATGCAAGGGTTCCCCATACTGTGCAAATTCTATCACCAGCCTCTTCATCACCTGCTGCCAACCTGACATATGCTCTGAATGGCCCCCATCTAGCTGCCTCTTTTCAGAATGACAATTCTACAGTACTGCATGTTCGGAATGCTAGGGTTCCCCATTCTGTGCAAATTCTATCTCCCGCCTCTTCACCACCAGTTGCCAACTTGACATCTGTTCCGATAAGCCCTTCTCTAGCTACCTCTAATCTGAATACCAATTCCACAGCACTGCCCGCTGGTAATGAGCTGTGAATGCACAGCCATTTTGAGAATCTACATGCCCCCTCCCCCCACACGGTTAGCTGGCTCTAACTCCCCTAACTCCTCTAGTTCCACTGCTCACAACGCTGCCCGGATTTTCTCATGATCCCGTCCCCCAGCTCTACCCGCAATCCCGTCCTGGCCACACAGGCTGGCAAGGGTCACCTGCTGTCCGTCACGTCCTCCCTTCCCATACATCCCTCTAAGCACGCAGTTCCATTTCCCAGAACCCGTTGCCCCGGGCCCATCCACTCGCCACCGGCCCTTCTTGTCCCTTCCCCCACAAGCTATCCTCAGCCGCTTGGTCCCCGGGACCTAGCCTCACAACCCCATTCACACACCTCATTGGAAGACCGACTTGCACTCTGCCTTCAACAACTTGAGGCTGATATTTGTCGCCTATCACAGATCACCGAGAATCTTTCAGATGATTCCAGATTAGGCCGCTACCTTATGACCAAGCTACATCTACGCTTGTGCCCTTACTGCGATTGCACCTGGCGGCACTCCCCCCCCAGGCGAACCACAACCCACTCCACCCACACACCCCATAGTTTGGCCTCCACTCCGCACCCTAACCCCTCTCACCTCCCCAGATGTAGATACGCCATGTCTCAGAGTGATATTCAACCTCTACTACTGACTTGTGATCTGCCACTTCATTCCACCCCTTCTAACTCGCATTTAATTATTGAATCAATCCCCACTGATCACTTCAGGGAACCTAAGCCAAATACTAGAACTTTAATCCCCTGTCTGCGGCCGTGATTTTGCGCCTGTGCGGCACATTCCGATCGCGGGCGTGGTCATGATGGCTTCCGGCCGTCATCAGCGCATGCCCATCGAAACTCATGATGGCCGGGAGCCAAAGGGGTTAAATATGAACAACCTCACAATAGTCACTACCACGCTACCCCCATCAACTAAAACCTCGTTAGTCTCAAATGTACGCTCCTAAACTGCCGATTTGCTGTTAAACACGCTGTGGCTATTGCCAATCTCATCCTTGTTCAAGATCTTGACCTTTTAATGCTGATGGAAACTTGACTAAATGACTTAGCCGCTCCTAACACGGACCTTTTAATGCCACCCAACTTTGATATCATTAGGTTGGATAGAACTAGTAGTCAAGGGGAAGGCATCGCATGCCTACATCGTAGTAATTTAACAGTGGAAGTCATTCATGCTGACCTCCTGCCGTCTTGCGAATATCTATGCTTTGAAGTTACTGGGGGCAACAATCATACATGCAAACTGCATATGTTATACCACCCCCCTCGCGACAACCTTCCCTTTATAGAACAGATCATTGATATTATTTCATCAATGCAGATTTCCAGGGCACTCAGATCTTCCTGGGAGATTACAGCCTCCACTGGAATGATATGAACAATGTGATTGTCAACAGCCTCAAATCCTTCCTACTTGACCTTAACCTTTCCCAATGATGTGACGCCCCACGCATAACAAAGGAGCCATGCTAGATCTGGTCATTGGCAAGCCCAAGTCTCTCCTCCTGGAGTCGATCCTTCCATGTGACTGGACGGACCACTACTGCATCACCTTCCTCGTCCTTGAATTGTTAAGAGCAAGCAGATCCCAACCTAAGAACCCAAAACAGTTAAAAAGATGTTTAAGGAACATCAAATCGCAAGACCTGACGGCGCTCTGTGATAGCATCTTACCACCCCCTTTGAACATGGCGGATGTCCATGACCTGACGGCCCACTATCACCACTCAATGCTTAATGTACTTGACTCAGTAGCACCACTTCTGCTTAAACGAGTGTCCTCCAAATGCTCCAATCCGTGGTTCAATGATAGTATTAGTGCTGAAAAAAGAAATCTAAGGCTTGCAGAAAGGAAATGGCGATCGCATCCCTCCCTTGAACATCTCTGTCACTTGAGATCCTTGCGAAGCACATACAATAAACGCATCAGATGCTCTTAGGCCACCTTCCTCAGAACTCAATTAGATCAAGCCAAAATCCATCTAACTCATCAAGTCCCAAGCTAACAATAATCCTAACCTCTCCTCTCTGGGTCAAGTGACACTCCTGAATTGCGAAGAATTCGCTGTTTTCTTCACTGATAAGTCTACTAAGATTGAGATGGAATTAAGCTTGGCCCGTGATCTCCTCCTGAGTGGTCCTCTGAACACCCTTCGCCCTTCAGAGTTGACTAACACTAACCCTTCACAGCCTTCCTCCCCAAAAACAATGCATCTTGGAGTGTGGTCCAAACTTGGCCCGTGATCTCCTCCCGAGTGGTCCTTTGAACACCCTTCAGAGTTGACTAACACTGACCCTTCACAGCCTTCCTCCCCAAAAACAATGCATCTTGGAGTGTGTTCCAAACCTTGGATGAACCCACTATACGTAAAATGCTGTTGACCTTAAATCCTTCTAATCACTACAAAGACCCTTTGCCATCGAACTTGTTCATGGAAGTGAGATCCTCCTTACTAACACTCTGGATGACGATCGTCAATGCTTCTCTTATGCAAGGTTTCAATCCTGATTGCCTTAAATAAGGTCAAGTTACCCCGATCATCAAGAAACCAAATTCTGATCCCACGAACCTTCGTAACTTTCGACCAATCACCAACATCCCCACCTTAGCAAAACTCCTGGAGAAATGTGTGCTCGCCCAACTCTGTCATCCCATCGACCACTTCCAGCTCCTGGACCAATGCCAATCTGGTTTTGTCCAGGTCACAATAAGGAGTTGGCGCTAATGCACATTGTATATGATGCGCTTAGAATGCTGGATCACAATGAAGCATGCCTATTGATCCTTTTTGACCTCTCGTCAGCATTTGATACTGTCAAACAAGATCCCTAATTGACCTTCTGGGACATAGGATGGGGCTGCCTGGGCCAGTTTTAAACTGGTTCTCTTCGTTCATTCACAACAGATCCGAAAGCTTCAAGGTGAACCACTCCTTGTCACATCCTGCATCGGTCACTTTGGGGGTTTCCCAAGGTTCAGCACTGTTCCCCACACTCTTTAACCTGTTCATGGAACCCCTGACAGAAATCCTAAAATCCTCCAGCATTCATTATCATATGTACACGGATGATACCCAACTATACCTGAAGATCGCCTCCCCGAAGACATCCAGTCTCTCAATTCAGTCCAGCTGGAAACACAAAGATGGTTGACAAGTAATCACTTGAAGTTAAATGCTCTTAAAACGGAATTCTTTCTGATCTCACCCCACAACCAATCTCCTGTCATGGAGCAATGGCTGAATCAGCTGACTGCTCTTAACTGTAGACCGCACCTTGTGGACTCGGCATCTTCACTGGGTATCATTCTGGACAAAAGTCTGAACATACAGAAGCACATCAGTTCCCTCACCAAAGGAGCGAACTTCCAACTCCGACTACTCAGGAAACTCAAACCCTTTCTCCCTGCTCATGACCTAAAGGTTGCAGTACAAGCCTTAGTGATCTTAAATCTGGACTATGGTAGCGCAACACTTTGCGGCCTGCCAAGAGTGAGGACGGCTCCTCTTAGGGCTTCCCTAAACTCCGCTGCTAGGCTCTTAACTGGCACAAAAAAATACCACCACATCTCTCCGGACTTGCGGGACCTGAATTGGCTTCCTTAGCATGGCTCCTTCATTTGGTTTCTGGGTCCATACCCGTTGATTCTGGCCCAGCCTCCTGGTTCATGAGTTTCTTGGACAATTCTAGATTGTGACTTTGTTGCGCTGTTGATTTTGTTGTGTCTGTTTTTCCCTCAGGATAATGCTTGTCAATTAGATTTTGATTTTGTTGCCTTGTTTATTCTGTTTTGTTTGCTTATAACCTTCGTGATGCATAATCTGTAAAGCACTCTTGATACCCTCGGTGGTCATGTTCGCGATATATAAAACTTTAAAAATAAATAAATAAACAACACTCTATTGCCTACAAGACAGCATGGATAATGCAGTACTGACCCTTGCATGTACATATTAATTTTTGCAAGGCTGCACACAACAAATAAACGGGTCCCATTCTCAAAGATAGAGCCATATGTATGGACTTTTCAAGCCATATGTGTAACACTTGATAGCATTATAAACCATCCCAATCTCTCTTCCTAGACCTAAACTTGTTACATCTATGTCAGACAACCACTGGGTTGTGATCTAGAAGACCATTTAAGGTCTCATAACAAATTCATCCTGCACTAACGTAACTAACAATATTATAGGTCCTGTTAACTCCAGGGTTGCAAAATTAACTGAAATTACAGACTGAACCCTGGGAAGTTTGAAAAGTGAAAAATTACCTGGAGAATTTGTGATTCCAGGTCTGATTCACCCAATAATTCCTCATTTTTCCCCATAGTTTAACCGCTGATTTAATCTGCCGCTTTCAGCAGTGTAATATTTAGGTGAAGCATCATGAGTTTGCAGTGTTATTGCAGACTTTGACGCCTTCCCAATGGGGCCTCTCACTTTGGCTTCAGTTGCTGGGAATGCATGATCTGGTGGCGTGGAGGTTTCACTGCTCAAGTCAAGACCATTTAGCAGATCGAATCCATGAATGCAATCCAAGGAGACTACAACAGTAACTATATATTAAGGCAAGAGAAATATTTCTTACCTGCAGCAATTTTTAAAGGACCAATCAGAAGCAAGATCAAGGCCCTTTCTGATGCAAGATCAATATCTTCAGACATAAGCAAAACAGTTATGTATATTCTGAAGCAAACTTGAAATCTTGAATCTAGAGACACTACTGTCTCTAATCTGAGGCAAATGAAAGATCTCTATTTTAACTGAAGATCTAGATTTCTAACCTGCAGCATAAATTGATATTTCTATTTCTGGAGCAAGGTCAAGATCTCTAGTTTGAACTAAAGTGTAAATGTAATCAAATGAAAGAGACCAGCATCTGTAATCTGACATAAAATTAATATTTCTAAACTGAAGCATGAACAATATCTAATCTGTACTCTCCTCAACCTCTGATATGTGAAGTAAAGTCAGTATGATCTGGAGCACAGTGAATATCTCAAATCAGATGCAAGAGCATGGTCTATAATCCAAAGGAAGATCTGTAATCTGAAATGTCAGTAAGGATGAAAGTCCTTGCAGCAATTTCCCTGAACCTGCTCCTAATGTTATTGTGCTGGTGAACCTGGCATTTGTCTTGTACTTTTGAATCCTCTCACAAGTGTGCTGCCAAGCACGGTGTGTGATTTTAGTGCCAACAGAGTGCTAGACTTTGTTACATGGTTGGTGTTCACTCTAAGCGGCACTAGCCATGACACTACTAAAGGTTGCATGAAGCTGATTATAGGAGTGCAGTTATGTTTTTTGCCTGAAACACAGTGGGAGACTGCCTATCTGATCTCATTAGTAAAGTAGTATAGTATATCATGCCTATGTGCATCCATTCCCTGATTATATCTGAAGTGTGCATGGTCATGCTTGGGTAATGTGAGGAGGGTTAATCATTTTGGGCCAGCTGTATGTATTCATCCCTGTTAGAAATGGGCTATCTCATTGACAGAGGTATACACCCTGTCCACTAGAGACCACTACTCTAGTCAGGGTAAGTCAGATGCACTCTCTAAATTAACCTGTGCTCATACTTTGGTAGCTTGGCACAGAGCAGGCAGGCTTAAATTAATAGTCAATGTGAAATGTATTTGTGCAACACTTATTACAGTAAACCAGTGAAGACCAACAACAAGAACCCAATAAGTAGAACTTGAGTTATGAATTTTTAAAGAATTTCTGGAAAAACAGTGCTGAGAACCCCAATGTGCCAACTGGGTTATCTGGGTACACTAGACCGGGGAAAGTCAAATGTTAAGGCTGACTGCAATAGAGCGTGCATTGGATACAAGTAGTGGATCGGGCCCAGTCAGCGCTTACCTTCAGACTTGGAAAATGTTTGAAGAAAATGTCTCTGAGAAGGTAGAAGTTCAGCAGGGCAAGGCTGCAAGAATGTCCAAAGGGGGAAGCCTCAACGTTGGGTAGCTGTGGAGCAAAGCAGCTTTGAGATTTTCACCTTCGGAATTAGTCGTCAAGATGGAAGTCGAAGATTTCCAGCATGACAAAGCAGGAGGCTGTGACCAAAGACAGTTCCACAAGGTCGGATACCCCTCTGGCGAAGGACTACTGAAATGGATTTGATGCTGTGGAGAAGAACGTAGAGGGAGAAGCAGCAAAGTCAATCCGACCAACAATGCACCTCTGGCGGATAGGCAAGCAGGTTGGATAACCTAAAAGACAGGGTTTTTAAATGAAGGGAAAAATGGGCGCTCAGCTAATGTTAACGCAAAGGTTTGTAAGCGATATAAATAATGGGTGTTGGTGCACTGAGTGAGAGGATAAGCCCTATAACCCCTCGAAGGCGTGTGTTCAAAGATCAAACGTTACAGAAAAAAAGCAAAGTACCTAATGCACACAACAAGAGAGTAACACAGTAAATACTTTTCTCTTTCTCTAGACCGTGTCACAGTGGACATGTGTCAATCAAATATAGCTGTCAAAGAAACCACAATGTCTTATGAGAATATCTTCATTTAATGTCTTTTGCAGCCAGCCAACACGTGTTTCGTCGCATAGCAATGCGACTCCTCAGGGCTGTGTAGTTCAGGTAAAAGAAAGAAAGGTCGCTAAGCCGGTGATACTTCCGACCAGGCCGGGCTCTAGACCAGGTGAAGCGTGGGAGTCACAGTTATGGACTCTTGGTTCTATGACCGATAAGAGAACTCGTGTTTGAGTTATTTGCTAGATCCGTTCAAAATCCGATTGTGTATGCGCACTTATCAATGATGGCGGCGGGGAGATTTGAGCTTAGTAAAGCTAACAAAAAGTGATTCCGCCAGGAGATTCTGCCGACAGCCGCTAAGAGGATGAAGGAGCGAGTGTGCTCCCTTTCGTGAGTGTCTGAGTAGTAGTCAATCGCGGTGCTTGCGAACTGCCAAAAATGCCGAGCGGGATCTTGTGTTCCAGTTGAGTACCAAGCAGGTTGGTCCTAGTCTCCTCCTTGTTCTCAAAGCACTGTTGGGCCAAATTTAGTTAATTCCTCAGTTTTGGAAATTGGCCCTCTGGGCACGTTTAGCATCACATCCAAGGGTCCAAGAGCGGAAGGGGACCTCTTGGGGGTTCAGGACAAACTCAGATTGGGTCCAGGTGCGGGTTCAAGATGGCGGGAGCCTTTTATGTTCCTGTGGCTCGGAACAGGTGACCAGCAAACTAGTCCTTGGAGTCACTTCTGGAAGACCTGGGTGCAGGGCTGGCCTCTGAGTGTACAAGGCGGGCTCAAGGCAAGTGGTCCTTCCAAGGACAGCAGCAGACTGGGAGAGTGCATAGAAGGTCAGAGCAGCAGAGTCCTACTGCAGACCCAGTAGGGAACTGAGGAGTGGGTCTGAGAGCCCTATGTTTATACCCTGGTACCCTGCTTCCAGAAGGTAGCAGTTTCCTGGAAAGTTCCTTGAAGTTTTAGGACTTTCCTGCCTCTCTCGTCCTGGCTCCAAGCTGGCCACACCAACAGTACAGGGTTGTTCGGCCTATTGTAAGGAGACTGGGCACAGCCTATTCAGGTGCAGGTGGTGATGTGCTCAACTCCACTCAGTAGCATTTTCAAACTTGTATGATAAATTAAATTTTACCATTAAAGAGGGTTTATCATTTAAAGTTTATAGGTTCCAAACCTTCTCAATCAGTAATTATACTTAATAGATGTATTAAGTAATCCCCAAAGTTAATATATGAGAGGGGGTAGGCCTCATAGTAGTGCAAAGTGTATCTGGGAGTTTTCCACTACCAGGACATGTAAAATTAAAACATATTTGTCCTACCTTTTACTTACACAGCACCCTGCCCTTTGGGCTACTTTGGGCTTACCTTAGGGGTGACATAGGTAATAAAAAGGGAGTTTAAGGTTTGGCAAGGGGTTTTAAATGCCAAGTCGACATGGGCGTGAAACTGCACATACAGACTCTGCAGTGGAAGGCCTGAGACATTTTGGAAGGGTTACATACGTGGGTGGCACAATCAGTGCTGCAGCCCCACTAGTAGCATTTAATTTACAGGTCCTGGGCACATGTAGTACACTTTACTATGGACTTATAAGTAATTTAAATATGCCAGTTGTGAATACACCAATGTTACCATGTTTAGGGGAGTGAGTACATGCGCTTTAGCACTGGTTAGCAGTGGTAAAGTGGCGAGAGTCCTAAAGCCAACAAAAACAGACAGCAAAAAATTAGGAAAAATGTTTCGGGGGAAGACCACCCAAAGGCTGTCAGGTGTAACACGTGTCCCCCTGCTGAAAGTGGGGAGAGCCACCCAACCTCCTGGGAGATCTCATCACTAAAGCGTAAGCACCTAGAGAGCTCATCAGCATTCGTGTGTTCTGACCCAGGTCTGTGTTCCACAGTAAAGTTCATTCCCTGTAGGGAAGTGGACCACCTCAACAATTTTGGGTTCTCATCTCTCATTTGCATTAGCCAACCAAGGATCCTGTGTTTGGCCTAAATCTGAAAGTGAGTCCCAAATAGGTATGGTCTCAACCTCTTTAGAGCCCAGACGCACAACAAAGGCTTCCTGCTCAATACCACTCCACCTCTGTTCTAGGGGTAGTAACCTCCTAGAGATGAAGGTTGCAGGTTGGTCCAGGGCCTCCTCACAAAGCTACAATAGTACTGTCCCTAAGCCATGCTCTGGATCATCAGTTTGAACTATGAATTATTTTGAAAAGTCAGAGGCCCTGAGCACAGGAGCTGTGCACATGGTTTGTTTCAGGAAGTCAAATGCTTTCTGGCATGCCTCTGTCCCGATCACATTTCTAGGCTGCTTCTTTGATGTTAGTTCTCTCAAAGGAGCAACAATGGTGTCATACCCTTTAACAAACCTCCAGTAGTAACCGGTGAGGCCTAAGAAGGCTCTCACCTCTGTTTGAGTTTCTGGGGGCTGTGATGTCACTGACCATGCTATGAGTGATGTAATATGTGACATCATTAGCAGTGCATTGCGGGGGCCCGACGGCTGAATTTCTCTGGTTATGTACGAGTGAAATGTTAGCCCAACTATAACGTTCCTGTAACCTGTGGTTTTATCAGTGAATTGCTAAGGTTTTTTAAATGCTAATTCCTAACTATAAAGTCCCTGAAACATGTGATTTTTTTCAGTGAACTTCTAAGGTTTTTTTAAATGCTAATTTCTAACTATAATGTCCCTGAAAACTGTGTTTTTTTAGTGAATTTCTAAGGTTTATTAAATGCTATTTGCTAACTGCAACATCCCTGAAACCTGTTCTATTAGTGTACATATACAAAAAAGGTTTTTTAAATATATTATAATGTTTGAGGTCATAGTAGTACCTGGGTGATTGAATGACTGCACAACTATTGCTTGTGTGACTGCATGAGTGCATGCATAGTGCCTGGTTGATTGGATGAGTGCATGGGTAGTGCCTCGGGGACTGGATGAGTGCAAGAGTAGTGTGTGCATCATTAGATAAGAACATGGGTAGTACAGGAGAGAATGCAGGAGTGTATGCATAGTGCCTGAGTGAAAAGATGAGTGCAAGGATAGTTCCTGGGGGATTGGATGAGTGCATGGGTAGTGCCTGAGTAATTGGATGAGTGCATGCGAAGTGCCCGGGTGATTGGATAAGTGTATGGGTAGTACCTGAGACAATGCAGGAGTATATGCATAAAGCCTGAGTGAATGGATGAGTGCAAGGATAGTGCATGAGTGAGTGGATGTGTGCATGGGTAGTACCTAAGTAAATGACTGAGTGCAAGAGAAGTGCAGAAAGAAGCATGAGACGTGAAGAAAGAGGAAGAAAAGTGCTGAAAGAGGAAGAAAGGCACAAAAAGAAGCAAGAGAAGTGCAGAAAGCGGCAGGAGAAATGCATAAAGAAGCAAGAAAGATACAGAAAGTCAGCAAGAAAGGTAAGGAAAGAAGCAAGAGAGGTACAGAAAGAGGCAAGAGATGTACAGAAAGAAGCAAGAGAACAGCAGAAAGAGGAAGAAAGGTGCAGAAATAAGCACAAGAGGTGCAGAAATGAGCAAGGGAGATGCAGAAAGAAAAAGAAAGGTACAGAAAGAGGCAGGAGAAGTGCAGAAAGAGAAAGAAGGGTGCATAAAGAAGCAAGAGAGATACAGAAAGAAGCAAGAGAGGCAAAGAAAGAAGCAAGAGAGGTACAGAAAGAGGCAAGAGAAGTGCAGAAAGAAGCAAGAGAACTGCAGTTAAAGGAAGAAAGGTGCTAAAAGAGGCAAGGGAAGTACAGAAAGAAGGAAGAAAGGTAAGGAAAGAAGCAATAGAGGTACAGAAAGAGGCAAGAGAACAGCAGAAAGAGGAAGAAAGGTGCAGAAATAAGCAAGAGAGGTGCAAAAATGAGCAAGTGGGTGGAGCAGAAAGAGAAAGAAAGGTACAGAAAGAGGCAGGAGAAGTGCAGAAAGAGAAAGAAGTGTTGTGTTTCTATCTAGGACCCTAATTTGATATTCCCGATTTATGCCCTTATATGGTTATAATAAATAATATCCTTATAAAGGCATAAGATTCATATCCATATTTTGTAATAGCCCATGCAGTCCAAATACGGCAAAGCTACTCCCTAGACTCCTAGAAAGTACTACGCGTTCTTTAAACAAACCAAGCCTCCAGCAGCCCGGGAAATCCCCCTGCTCTTGTTTTGATTTGCACAAGATCTCCTAGAGTCCAGAAAGAACTGTTAGTTCTTAGTGACGTCTTATGTCCAACCTTACGTCAACCCGGCACCTTTCAGGTAAAAATATAACAACGTTGCCTTAAGAAAACACATGGTGGTTTGAAGCAGAGTGGCTATCTACTTGTCCGGAAGCCCAGCTGATGCGAGGAGCCGAAGGAAGCCGCCCCTCCACCTTTTTGACGCACTGAGAAAGACGCTTTCTTTTTCTTCAGCCGAGAATATCCAGCTCTGGTGTTTCCAGTCACCCTTTAGGGTTGCTGGGATATCGAGCCCTGAGAGAGGGATACAAGACCTCCTACATTCTATTACCAAGGTATGGAGCTGACTAAACCCTTAAGAGAATTTTTGATTTAGATTCCTTGGCAAAAACCACCTTAACTTAAACGGCTACTTACTTACTCCTTCCCACGTATTAGGCTTAGGTCAGGTACACCGGGGTAGGCATATTTAGAAGCACCAGTTGAGTACGTTAGTCAATGGTTTTATGTATGTATATATTTTATCCATTTTAAAGTATCATATGGCTAAGAAACCATATCAATGCTTTTACAGTATTATTTAATAATACTGCTTTTACTGTACACACTTTACTTTATGATAAGTATTGCAATTGTGGCAACTGATTTCTCTTGCATGAGAAAGAAGACTGCTCAATAAATAACACCTTTTATTGAAAACGCCCGTCTCTCTATTTCTCTGCACTCTGGTGAAACTAAGTATGCACGATTGACTGAGTGAAATAAGCGTCTATTGTTTTAACACAACTCTAGAGATACACTATTTATTCTGAGGGAGCAAAGTTGTCATGTTTATGCGGTTGTCAGAAACTAATCCCTTCTTGTCTAAATCCGGAGAGTTAACTCCTTCCTGAACATTCGAGAAAGTTTCTAGTGACCTCTGAGCTAGCTGGCAAAACTAATTAAGTCTAATATAGTCAGTAGAGACCTAGTCGACCTCAGTCCTACGTCTACACTGCTGAATATATTATTCCAATGCGCTGAGCCTATAGGGAATATAGGAACTACACTACAGAAGGGTGCATAAAGAAGCAAGAGAGATACAGAAAGAAGCAAGAGAGGTAAAGAAAGAACCAAGAGGGGTACAGAAAGAGGCAAGAGAAGTGCAGAAAGAAGCAAGAGAACTGTAGTTAAAGGAAGAAAGGTGCTAAAAGAGGCAAGGAAAGTACAGAAAGAAGCAAAAGAAGATCAGAAAAATAAAGAAAGGTGCAGAAAGAAGCAAGAGAGCTACAGAAAGAAGCAAGAGAGGTGCAGAAAGAAGCAAGAGAGGTACAGAAAGAAGCATCACGGCGCAGTGAGCACGTTCAAGAAGCATTGGGACGAAGACGACTGAGGGATCCATCCCGCAATCCATGTGGTAAGGAACTGCTCCATGTTGTTACCTTTGCAGCCCTCTGGGAAGCCCACAAAACTAAGATTGTTCCTCTGAGCCCTGCCCTCAGCATCCTCTGCCCTGATCGCAAGCCCCTTTGTAATGGACTCCAAAAAAGATATCATCTTTTGGAGGGATGTAATTGTATCCTCTGTAGTAGATATACAGGTCTTGGCTTCTCTTATCCTGTCGACCGCCTTGCGAAGATCTTGGCGGATCAGCAGGACGTCCGACCCCACCGCTCTGATCTTGGCCTCCAGAGCATCGCAGGATTGAATTATCGCAGCCATCAGCGAAGCATTGTCTGGGCAGTTAGAGGCGGGGCCTGCCGGCTTAGTCGTCTGCGCCCTGGCATAGCGATCCAGCTTGCTCTGCTTGGTACCCTGTAGTTTATCACGGGTCATTGTCAGTGATATTAGTCGGTTCCAATATTGGTAGTATAGGTCTACAGGGGTAGCCATGCAGGGCGAGCTCATCGAAGTCTGTAATTAGAATAGTGCTATCTCCTAGGAGCAAGGGGATTCCCGCGGCCGCTGATCCGGACAACGTCTATCTTCAAGGCAGGAAGGAGGCAGGTGTGAAGGAGACCCACACACAGGCCGCACAGGACCTAGCCCGGCGGCTTCGGCGTGTAGCCACCGTTCACCCCCTAATGGGTCTCCACGCACAGTCCCCTTAAGCAGCATTGTGCAGCTCCCACTTGTAGGCGGTCACAGAAGGCAGGTATAGGAGATGGTTTATCTGGCTGTCCAGCCAGAGAAGTCAGGGCACAGGTAAATAATGCTCCTAAAGGGTCTCTACTACCAGGATGTAGGGCACAGGTAGAGAGCAATGTGGATCACAGAGGTCCCAGAGTAGCGAAGGGACAAGCCTGTGTGCCGCGCAGTACAGATGGAGACCACATCGGACAGCGAGAAGCCCACTACCTCCAGCAGGGCCGCAGAGTCAGCGCCCAGCAATTTGCCTTGTATCTCAACCTAGTCTGTGGCTGGAGCACCAGGGAGGGTCGGGCATAGTATTCCAGGTGGGTGGGTGTAACTTAAGGTCCAGGCTGGGGCACAGCACCACGAAGAGTCCCCTGGGCTCTAGGATTGTAGTGTAGGTGAATATCTGCCAGTGCTTGATGAGGAAGTGTCTCTAGTATGTCTGGAATGAGACCTCCATCTATGATGGCGATGACGTGAATGTGTAGAGGATCTATGACTACAAGAACGATGCCTCGTGTGGGATCTAGACCTCGGTTTTCGTGGTGAAGATGGTGGAGGTCTTGGTGGAGGTGGAGGAGGAGGAGTAGGAGGAGGAGGAGTAGGAGGAGGCGGTAGAGGAGGACGCGGAGGAAGCGGAGATCTTGGTTCCACATCTGGAGACTGCTGATGAGATGCTGGGGATGAAGAGAGCCTAGACGGAGAATAGGTTTATGAATAATCTGAATCTGACGATTAAATACGTCTCCTCTTCTTACGCGCCTTCTGTAGTCTTGAAGATGGTGACAAAGTTACTGAGGAGGTTCTTTGACTCCCTCTCAACTTTGATTTATTTGTCGATGGTGACCTTTGACGTTGCCTAGAAGGAGGATCTTGCTTCGACGTCGGACGCCGACGATGGCAGTGTGTCGGTGATGACTCAACGTCGATCGACAATGATGTATCGACGTCAAGCGACTTGGACGGTGAGACAAGGTTCTCGACGGCTACCTATGAGGTGTCACCATCGGCAGCAGACTTCCTGATGCCGTCTAATGTGGTATTGTTGCCGGCTTCGAAATCGATGTCGATGATCTTTTTCTCGACGTTGAACGTAGACGTAGTTTGGACTCAGAGCCCTGGGTCGATGGTGAACAGGTCGGCGCTGTACCTCCTCTCGACGTCATTGTCCTCGACGTCGACCGGGACCGGTGCCGTTTGTTAGCCCTTCTTCTACTAGGGCACCCCTCAGAGGCTAAAGACAGAGCCCTGGTAGAGGTATGACCCTCTCCTCGCCCTGGAGTCCCACCTTAAGACTTGACCTGCTGTTTTCTTCGCTCTTCTGCTCCATGAAGCCGGATTTTCTCTCTATCACGCAGAGTGTGTTTTGAGAAAGTTTTCAAGATGGAACAAGCATCAGGAACATGAAAAGCAGGAAGACAAATAATGCACACTCTGTGAGGATCAGTCTTGGCCTTCTTCCTACCACAGTCGGGCACTTATCAAAAACAGATGGCATTTTTTTGTGAAAAACTGAAAAGTTTCTGTCAGAAAAAAACAGAAACACAAAGAGGAAGATCAAAGAAGTCGAGTGAAGTAGTTATTTGCTAAATTCAGAAGTGAATTTTGAAGAGAAATTGGTAGAGCTCAATGCTCCAGGGTCCTGAAAACAGGACCCAGAAAAAAGAACTGAAGTAACTGCCGCTAGCTGTGCATGATGGGATACTGGTGGTCTCTGGGATCTTAGATCTTAAAGGCACAGCTTCTATTTTCAAAGACATACTGTAGGAAACTGGCTTTATATATACTACACCAAAATGAGGCATAGTGAGTATAGAGTCCAGGTGACCACAGAGGTAGGCAGAGGTTAAAGTTAGATAGAACCTTACTCTCTTTTTGTGGTAGAGTGGTCGAGCAGTAAGGCAGTGCCAGAGGACAGTGTTAAGCATTTAATGTACACACTCAGTCAGCAAATGAATTCACACACTCAAGGACTGAACTCTAGACCAATTGTTTTTGTATAAACAATATACTGTTGTTTTATTTTTAGAGCCAAGCAAGCCTGGCACAGGTAAGCATTAAATACTTTACAGAAATACATTGCTGACTATAGAACAGTTTGAAAATGCAATAGGAATTGTACTTTGTTTGATTTACAGGGGTTGCAGTAAGTTGCAATACTTGGCAAATACAGTACATTGAAATGAAGAGGCTTTTTCAGTAAATTACCGGTAAGTTACTTTTCACGTTTCTTTTCTAACTCTGTGCTGGATACCTAGATTCAGCACTGGGGCATTTCCTGCAAACAGGTAAGTAAATGCGTTTTGGTTATTCGTACGATTTTTAAAGAATATTTTTAGATTTCAAAACTCCACAGTAAAACTTTTTGGAGAAAATTGTCAATGTAATCCTATGGAGGAAAAACAGGTTATTTGTTCAAAAGTAAGTTATTGACTGTGGGAGTTAAGGTTCTGCGGTTAGACTCAGGGGTCACCCAGGGTCAGTGATGCACTCTTGTTACACCTTCAGCGGCACTAGGGCGGCAGGGTGCAGAGTGTTGAGGCCCAATGTTATCCAATGGGGAATAAGGGGCCTCCAGTTGGTGGCTGCTAACAAGCAGGCCACTGGGTTGTGGGAGCAAACCTCCTACGGTTTAGGTCAGGGCAAATGGGGAAACAAAGTAGCACAAAAGGTGCACCCTCCGCGGCACTGAGGCGGCCGGGTGCAGAGTACTGTTTCAACATCGGGCGCCCTGTGGTTTACAATGGAGAACCTCCGGGTTGCAAAAGCACTGCAGGCAGGGAGACGAAGGACTTCTGGGTGCGAACACCACTTTGAGAGGTAAGTTGGGAAGTTAGGGGTTGGTTAGGCACCGTTGGTTTGGGCACACAAGGCGGTGGGGCTTCGAGGGGCGCTAGGTGGCGCACATACGAGATGGCCACACACCAGTGAGGCTCCAGAGGCTCGGTGATGTAATCCGCCAATAATTCGTACATCTACCAGATCATTTGTATATCTAAAGTAAGATACCTTCAAACCAGAAAGACCTGCCGCACTGGACGAGAGATCGAGGCTCCTGTGTGATCCGGTGAGCTGTAGCGGGGTTGTTCCGGCTGCAGGTGTGGAGGCGGGAGCCTGTGCTGGAGACCTAATCGGCCGCTGCCGCTACGCAAGCCTGTTGGACTCCCACGTGTGGCTAGGCCCGAACCTTCCGCTACTGGTCGGAGATCTTCCCCGCTCTGCACTGATCTCCTCTGCGGGCGCCTGACACTCAAATCTGCGTCATTCCACACGCTGCAAAGATCCTCGAGCACCCAGATCCTGGCAGCCGTCTACTGGTACACTGCCAGTTAAGTTGACTGTGCCCTGCATTCTTGTCCAGACATAACCCTTACAGTTACTCAGTCTCCAATACGTTGTATGGGCATGAATCCATATCCTCTTGCAACCGGGCGGGCTCTGTGACCCCCCCTCCTCCTTCCCTACACCTTTGCGTTGTGCAACACCACTGCGGCCTCGAGGCCGTATCAGACCTGTCGACCACTGATTCAGTCCGACTGAACAGCAAGAACTCGCATTTCCTGAGAAATTAAACACACCGGCCTACAGAGTCCTTTCGCTCGGTCGCTTTGCTGCACAACACTACACAATGGGGAAGCAAGACAACCGGCAGCCCAGACTGACGTTTGAAGCCAAGAAGACTGCACCGCGCTCAGCTTCTGTGGACTCTGAATCGGCGGATCCGGATCCGATTCCAGTCAGCACTTTCTCACACATATAATGGCAGCCTATGAGGCTACTCTGTCCTTGCCTTTCAACTGTATCAAGAAACAAGGGATTTCGTGAAGGAGATTATTCTGCGTGTTTAATACTACAAGAACTACACAAATTTTGTATACTGGCAACCTTTTTTCAATTCCTGATGAGGATAACGACAGTGTAGCCTATGTATTTAGGCTGCATTATTGTCTTTTCTATCTCTTAAGTGTTTTTTGCAGGCCTTCCTGAAGAAAGGCAAAAAATATACACTTAACACCTTGCGTGCGGCGCCGATTCCGCCCCTGTGCTGGACATTCCAGAACAGGGCGCGGTCGTGACGGAACCGTTCCGTCATCAGCACAGCTCAGCCGTGACTGATGTCGGAACGGTTCCGTCACAAGCATCGAAGGGGTTAAGGAGATATATCTAAAGAAGTGCTACGGGGTCTCGGACCCCGCAGGTGGGCACGACTATTCAAGTGCTTAAGACTATACATGGAAATCCCCTAGCAGAGAATTTATTCACGCCTTTGAAGATGTATCAGCAAGAGACTTCGCTATTGCTCCAAATGCATCTTCACAGAGAACATTGTAAACAGATTTCCAGGCAGGACCTACACAGGACTCACAGTGCCCAAGTAGGAAGTGACAGCTTGGACTGGTGAGCGAGAAAAATGAACCTAATTTACACTGCCATTCGTGCCCAGAGTAGTCTGGTTAAAACGATGGAGGAGTGATGTGATGCCTGGTGCTCCCAGCATCACCTGTCCACTCACCCTGTCCTGCAATCAACCTGAATAGACTCAGGGGAGTTTTGTTTTTGTTATTTTGTTCTCTTCCACAGGTTGGACTGGTTTTCAAATAAAGTTTGGGATAGATGTAGTGACCGGTCGGTAACTTTCTAGTACTTGTAAAGAAATGTGGTTCCACCAGCCACTCCTTGAGGGCTGGCTTCAACACTCATGCCCCCCCACACCCATCCTTCACAGGTGTCACCGGTAAGGTGACTGCCAGTAACAGGTGCTGGGCGCACATGCCCTAGGCCAGTTCCATAGTGTATGCCACTGTGTCTACGTGGTTATTTTAAGTGCATGGCAGCCTAGGGCCCGACTCTTACAGGCCCCTTCAATGAGGTTGCAGGGGTGGGCCCTCAAGTTTCATGATGACGGTCAGGCTGGTTATTATTCAGTATACTATGAATAATTCAGCACGCGCTCTTTCATGAAAGCTCCTCTCTGCCCCTCTTCCCCAAGTCTGCATTCCGAATGACAGGGCAGTGGCCAGGAAGTGACAAGGCAGTGGCCAGGAAGTGGCAGGGCAGTGGCCAGGAAGTGACAGGGCAATGGTAAACTGTGGAGCTGTAGGATCTGCGAGATGCCCACTCTTGGACTCTGTAGGCGAAGGGATCTGGTTTCATGACACATGCAGTGTCTTACAAATGAACAAAGCAAATCTTTTTGGAGGTGAAAACAGGAAAACGCCTAGGATATGTCTTCTGCTAAGTCTGAAAAGTGTGTCCTTGTTTTCTTTCTTTTAGGAATAGTGAGTGGTGAACTTGTAGAACTTGACAGCGAGGACCTTGTGTGAGTTTAATTTTGCGGTTTTTCTCTGTGACTGAATGACTCAACTGCACAGATACAGCTCTCAAGGCTCCTGCCATAAAGGGCCCAGGAGGGTTTCTGCAGAGCTCGCCGCCTGGTAGCCATCCTACCAAAGAGGGCATGTGTGTGTGCTTCCCGCCAGCCTTTCTTCGAGGAGGCAGCAGCAGGGACCAGTGGCCGCAGGACCCGCCAGCCCACAGCAGGAGCCTTCGGCGCCTTCCTGCTGCTGTGCCGCACTGTTTACTGCAGAGCAGTACTCGATGCGGGTTTATGTTAATGGGCACTTGCAACTTCACACAAGCTCGAAGTTCATAGGAGGCTAACGTGATTCCACAGTCTTTAGCAGTGGCCTTGGTGATAATACCTCCATTTCAGCAGCTCCAGTTTGTTTGTTCCTATTTCACTTCACCACACAGAGAACTCTTTGTTCAGCACATCCTGGTGCATACAATGTGCACAGCAACCTCACAGACTCCAATGAGGAAAAAAGCTTTAAAACTTAGAAGCCTTTCAAATCAAGTTAACATGTTCGTATTGAGGACGCTTTTTCATAATTAAAGGGTATGTTTCAATATCCACATTAACATGTTGCTAGAAATAGGGTTTCTGGTTGGATAAGGTACGCACCACAGCAAGGCAGAACCCACCACTCTAGTCAGAGCAAGTCAGTTACACACCATGTCCTACCTTTTACTTACAAAGCACCCTGCCCTTAGGGGTACCTGTGGCCTCCTTTAGGGGTGACATATGTGAAATAAAAGGGGAGTGTAAGGCCTCGCAAGTAGTTCTAAATGCTACGTCAGACTGGCACTAAACTGCACACACAGGCCCTTCAGGAGCAGGCTTGAGAATGGGTATGGGGCTACTTCTGTGGGTGGTACAATCAGTGCTGCAGTGCCGTTGGTAGCATTTAATTAATAGGCCCTGTGTATATGGAATACCACTTTACAAGGGACTTACAAGTAAATAAAACATGCCAAAACAGGTGTAAAACAAGCATACTATGTTGTAGGGGGAGAACGCATGCACTTTAGCACTGGTTAGCAGCAGTAGAGTGCCCAGAAACCTATACCAACAACAAGAGGATTAGAAAAATTGGAGGAGGAAGGCAGAAAGTTTGAGGATAACCCTGCAGAAAGATACAGGTCCAACACATGTGCACATGCAAATGTATATACTGCACTTTATGTTTTTTTGTCCTCTGTACCACGATGCCAGGAAAAGGTTCATTCTTCCATTATTGAAAAAGATGAATTTTATCCAGTGTAAACCTGCTTTACTGTTTTTACAACTGTTGGAATCCCCGGTAACCATGTTTTGTGTCGCCAGCTTTCTTGCCGCGTCTGCAAGAAGTAGGAGGGTTAGACAGAAAGCCGCACAAGAAATTCAATCCTCTTAAAATAATGATAATGAATATCAATCAATGGCTTTAAACTTGCAAACGATCGTTAATGATTTTTAAATGAACATGTATTGTATTTTTATCTTGTATATACATCTTCTTAAATATTTGTTATTGTTTTGTATATGTATAGCATACTTTTATGATTTTAAGTAATCGAATAAAGTGGTTTGACTGTGACTGTATATACTGTGTATATACTGTGTATTTGTTCAGGCCGAGGAGCGGGATTTGGGAGGGCCAAGAAAAATCAAGAGTGGGCCATGATGATGAATGGAGGTGCCTAGCAATTCACAGGTGTCTGCAAGCGGTCTCCACTTCACCCTTTTCACCCTGCTACCCACTTCTCCCTACTTCACATTCCTCTCAAGCTGTAGCTCACCACCCTCCAGCTCTCCACCTCACTTCCCACTTCCTCACTATCCTCTTTATCTTTGCCTCCCCATGCTCTCTCTCGCTTTCACTGTTATACCTTTAAATCTCACCTCTTTTCACCTCCACTATGACTCTCGCCACCCATCACACGGCTCTCTTCAATTCTACCACTCTCCTCTTAACACTCCTTCTCTCCCTGACAGCATATAATTTGCTCCTCACCCTCCTCTCTGATCTTATCCCTATCTCATTGTTAAGCTTAATCAGATTATTCATCCACTGTTAACATTCCCTACTCCTCTCCCTCTACTTCCATCTCATTGGCCCTCTCAGTACATGCCTACTCATTTCTCTGTTCCCATCACCAAATTTGCTCATCATTCTCCTTCCCCATCACCCTATTTATTTTCAGCATCCTTCACCACCTCTAACATCATCTAAATCGCCTCCTCTACTTTATGACATGCATCATCCTCCAACTGTCTCCAACAATCGTGAAAACTGTGGACCTGGGTTTTAAGGAGTTTTTACCAAAGGACACCACTACATCCACAGGTTATTCAATAGCAAATAACATTAGTAATCTAAATGAGTTATGAGCTCTACCTTTCAAAAGGTCCCAAAACACGCACATTTGTGAACCTCAAATAAGTGTGTACCTTATTCAAGCCAGGGACACCAAGCATCTCAGAATTTGTATATTGATGGCAGGAAATACAAGTTTGTTTTCAGTGCTTCCTATTACACTCTTGTGTCAACAATGAAGGGCTGAGTAGCAAGATTTGAATTTAAAAAGCTACATTTGTTCCAGCAAGTACACACGCCTAGTAGATGATCTAATCACTTCAGGATCCATGGGGTTGCAACAGTGTTATAATGTATTTATATCTACTCATGTGGCATAAAAAGAGAATTTGTCAGGACAAAATAAATGCACAGGCAATTCAACTCCAAAGTGTTATGTCTGTGCCTTAACTTCTTTCTAATTATATCAGCAGCCTCAACCTTCAGCAAGTACTTCTGGCTGTAGGAAAGTATTCCTTTTGGCATGTACCCCCCACTCTTTGCCTCACTCTATTGCCTCTTTGACTGAATGTGCACTGGATTCCTGCTAACCAGGTTCCCAGTGCCTGCGTTCTTTCCCAAAACTGTACCTTTGTTTCCACAATTGGCACATCTCTGACCCACATATAAGTCCCTTGTAAAAGGTACCAGTAGTGCCAAGGGCATTGTAACCAGAGAGGGTCTTTAAGAGCTTCAGCATGTATTGTGCAATCGTAAGAGACCCCTCACCAAAAACATGCAAACTGCCACTGCAGCATTCGTGTTTTGGAGCAGATAAAAGTGAAGAGTCGACCTTGCACACATCCCTGTGTGCCAGGCCTACCAGCACTGCAAGAGGCATACACCCCTACAGCAGGCCTAACAGCCCTAAGGCAGGGTGCACTATTCCTCATGTGAGGGCATAACTGCATGAGCAGATATGCCCCTATAGTGTCTAAGTCCATTCTTAGACATAATAAGTGCACAGTGAAGCCATACTGAGTGTATAGGCTGGGAGCTTGTCACTACGAATTCCACAGCGCCATGATGGCTTTGCGGATTTCAAGTTGTTTGGTATCAAACATCTCAGATTAATGAGTCCACACTGATGCCAGTGCTGAGTTCACTAATAAATAAATGCACCCGGCACTGTGCAATCAGTGCAAACAGCATTTTTCACAGTGCACTACGCAGTTCACGTAGCTACACGTAGCTCGCGTAGTGCAAAGTGCACTTTGCGTAGCTACGCATAGGGCTACTACGCGAACTACGCCTAGGGTTAGTAGTCACCCTAACGGTAAGAAGGCCATGGGCTACTATCTTCTAACACAAACATAAGGAGATGATGGACGGAGCGCTGAAACTTTTAAGACACTCACCCCAGTTACAGATCTGGGTTGAATCCATCATCGTTCTTTAGCTCACTTCGCCACCCCACAACTGAGACCGCACTGGTAAGCTGACTTCTGATGCCAAAGAACCTTCCTGCACCCGGACCCCTGGGGAGATATACTGATGGTGTTCCACAGCTCCAGCACACCCCAGCTTCCCTGTGCAAAAGGAGGTTTCCTTCATCCAGATTCCTGGCCTGAGCCTGCAACCTTTTTCGATTCCAAAATCCTCCATTTTCATTTGTTTTTCATTTATTAAAAAGATGGAACAAGATCCTGCATAGGGCCTATCTCACACCACAGGTGATACGTCATATGTACCCCAATGCCACATCAGAATGTCTTCGATGTCACACCTTGGAGGCAGACTTTATTCACATGTTCTGGATGTGCCCCGCCCTTGTGGACTTCTAGGCGTAGGTTTTACAGGGCCTCACACACCTTTCTGAGCATTCCACTTGGCACACCCCTGAGCAAGCCCGGCTCCAGGAATTTTTATTTGGGTGGGCCAAGGGCGCATTCGGGTGGGCCACTGCGGGCCCAATTTGTCGCTTCTGGAGGTAGCCTACAAGCCCTGATTACATCATATGTACTTGCAAACAGGCAGCATGATACAACGGATTGCTTCTGTGTGTAAACAGAGCACGTGGAGAGTTATTTGAAAGTAAGACCAAGGTTTGGACCTAACTGCAAACCCTCGAATTCCAGCAGACCAGGCTTCAAGATAAGTACTTGAATGCTAAGCATATTATAAAGCGTCCAAGATTAAGGAAGTCCCTATTACTAAACGAAAACCTTGACACCAGTGCCCCTCATTGCTCCAAAGCACCTACCCCTCATGAGCTCCTCCTCACATTCCCTCATTGCCTTCCTCCAACACTGCCCCTCATCGCTCCATAGCCCCTCCCCCCATGATGTCCCCCTCGGATTCCCTCATTGTCACCCTTCAACAGTGTATATCAATTAACAACTAGAGACAAAGGGCATGAGCAGGCACTCCTGTACCCCAATCAACATTTTAACAACAAATAAGGAGTGACTAAGTGCAAATGAATACATGAAACATGTTGGCCAGTTGTTTGTTTTAAAGGACACAGGTTTCCTGAAACAGAACCTTGTAGTCCGCCACTTTGTTTTTAATCTAATACAGGTTGGCCGGTATTAAAGATTTTTTTACATGCCTCAACCTTGTATTTTTAATTTTGCACCCACAGTTACACTCACACCTTAATTTGGGCACTGTTGCACTCACCACATCCCGCTCCGCTGTAAATCAGGCGTTGTAGCACGCTGGGGAGGCATTCGGCCAACCCAGCGGGGACCCAATGATGAAGCATGTCACCAACTAGTGGTGAGTGAGGGTCCTTTTACAAAAAAGATATGATTTTGCTTTCCCCCTGGAAATCACACAGGGACATTGGTTCCCCTTGGGAATATTTTTCTCTAAAGGGGTCTCTTTGTTCTTGAGGGGGGTAGTAAGAGGAATATATAAAAAGAAAAAGACACGAAAAACTTTTTGTTGAATTATTCTCTATTCATTTGCACTTACCCTTCAACAGTGGCCATCATCTCTCTGTAGCTCCTCTCTCGTATGCATTTTTTGTTGTCTAGCGCTACTCGTAGTGTAGGGTGTCACAGTACTGTACATCACACACACATTATGCAGACACAATGAATCATACAAGTATGTAAATCAGCCTATAGGGAATAACATAAGCTAATGAGGATTACCTGGTGTAGGAATCACATGTCATCCATGCTGCTGGGCAATGTGTTTTAAGAGGGTTAGGTCTGGAGAAGCACAAACACAGGATTTAAAGCATACCCCAGTGGTTGGGGGTTGGCTTTACTGATTAGAATGTACAATGCCCAAACAAACTCTTTATTGCAACATTAGAATTATGGAAGACCGAGAAAATGTGACCTAACTAGCAATAAAAAAAAAATCGAATTATACCTTTCTGGTTTGAATGCAGGCCTTGGACGACAGTCCATGGGTCACTGTCCTATGCTAGGATTGTAACTTCTGAACTGCAAGTAATCAAAGGATCTCTGTGACAAAGGCAGTAACCCACTGAGCTATCCACGTTAATTACAGTTTTTCTGCATTTAAAAACTATAAACAGACAAAAGATTGCGCTCCAGCAGGATCATTAATCCCCAGAGTTATCTGGACATTTTAATAATTGTCGTGCCTCCTTGGCAGTACAAGTCATGATAATGATACTAAACAAACGATTTAAATAAAATATACTCAGCACACAAAGTATGTCTTGCTCACAGACGAAAAAACACAACAATAGCCACACATTCTCTTATCTGCTCCTTACAAATTCTGTCAGAGCCCGATCTGATAAGCAGCTCAAGGGGTCAGGAAAATGAACCCACATAAACAAACTCCTCTTCACCAGCGCTGAAAATAATGAAATATCCACGCAGCAGGACCGTACACAAATCAGTGCCAATTAAAGGATTTGTCACCTTCGCCATGCCCCTATTGTACCTGCACGAGTGGGCGGGGACACAGCCCACCTTTCTAAAAGGCGATGCAGATACGTGATTGGGGGAAATAGGTGATGCAGATACGTGATTGGGGAGCGAGCCCAGGCCCAATCACGCAACTCCTAAAGAAATAAGGAAAACAACGTTAAGAGAAGGTTTTAAATTGCAGTGGTCATTTTCTGTTGGCCTTGCTGATGTCACTGCCAGGGCCAAGATTCATGTTTGGGTGGGGCATTCCTCCTTGGGCTCCATCCGCTTCCTAAGAAGGCAAAGGTGTTACGCCGTTTTATAAATCTCATTCTCATGCTGGCCAAGAGGCTTATCACACAACGATGGAAATCAGCCAAGGCCCCACGTATAGGGAGACGGCGGGAAGAAGTTATAAAGTGGGCTACTGCTGAGAGGGAGGCACTGCATCGTGAAGAATGTAGAGGGTTGCGGAGAAAGTAAATATCCTTGTATTGGGCTCAAATATTAGAGCTTTTTAAAACACACTACACGGATGGCGCTGATGATTGACATGCTCCTGTACATGTGTATTGCCCCCTCTCCCTTCCCCCTCCCTCCCCCCTCCCCTCCTCCCCCCCTTGCCTCCCCCCTTACTCGGAGGGCTCCATGACCTGCCCTGCTCCCCCCGAGGGAGATCAGAGTGGACACATAGTTCATAGTAGCATGTTTCCTTAATGTTGTTTCTTTCATTAAATCACATATTTTAGGTGTTATTATAAGACAATTGGTAATGTGATTGGCATTATGAGCACAAACTTGTTTGTACAGATATACAGCATACGTATTATTGACTCTATCTAGTCTCGCTCATAATTTCTACTCCTACAAAATTTTATATGTACATTTCTATTGTGTAATGATATTCTTTACAGATTTGCTTTTGGACACGTTAATAGACCGTTCAACATTGTATCGATTACTATATGTACGTACTATTTATGCGATCTGTGATGCTGTATTTTAGACTGTATTAAAACAAAAACTTAATAAAATTCTGTGTTAGAAAAAATAAAAACAAGATGGAACAAGAATAGGACTCTGGGGAGCACTATCATTTTCATAATGGCTATATGCCTAATTAGTGACAATGGGAGTTTAAATCCAGCACTCCACATCATTAACTAATTTTTGACGCCTTCCCAAAATTATGCCCAAAAAACCTATCGCTGGATCAGGGTGCATCTGTATCCCCAGGTAACGTACTGAATCCTAGTCCACAATTAGTAACCCAGGGCCCGATGTAGGTAAAAGTCATTTACCGATTTTAAAATACCGATTTTTACCGAATCGGTATTCTGAAATCGGAAAATGGTATGTAGAAAAAATAAATCGGTAAAATACCGATTCGGTAACAATCGGTATTGTGTTTCGGTATTTCCCGATTCGGTATTTCCCGAATCGGGAAATACCGAATCGGTAATGGCAACACAACCGTATGGGCCAAAAGGCCCATAGGAATGCATTGTCTAAACCGATTCGGTATTTCCCGATTCGGTATTTCCCGAATCGGTATTTCCCGAATCGGGAAATACCGAATCGGTAAATACCGAATCGGGAAACACGTGATCGGCAAACAAGGAAGTGAAACTAATGAAAGCAGCCAATGAGGTGGAAGCACCCTCCCCCACCCTAGCAGGGAGTGGCTACCCAGGCAGGTGCAACTCATGAGAACTTTCTGGAGAGGCAGCCAGAGCTGAACAGGGAGAGTGAGCAGCAGAGAGAGTGTTGGGAGTACTGTGAACACAGTGGAAATGGCAAGCAGCTCTGAGAGCCAGAAGGCTGACAGAAAGAGAAAGGTCAAGTTCAGCAGCTTGGAGCTGAAAGTATTGGTGGAGGAGGTGGTGAGGGTCCACAGGCAGCTGTATGGGAGGCTGTCCCTCTCAGTCCCTGAGTCAACGAAGAGGAAACTGTGGAGTGCCATCAGTGAGAGGGTAAATGCAGTTGGTGTGACCCCCAGGACCATGGATGACCTGAAGAAGAGGTTCTATGACATCCGGAGCCTCACCAAGAGGAAACTGGCGGAGATCACCAAGCAGGCAGGACTGACCGGTGGCGGCAGGAACCCCGTGCCCCCCCTCACTGAACTGGAGGAACTGGTGTCCACAACAATCGAGAGGGAGAGTGTTGTTGGAGTTGGGGACATGGACAGCTCAGCCAGAGCCACAGCAAAAGGTAAGAAGGATGCACAGCATGACACACCCTACCAGACACCTCCCCATTGGCCCCCATGTACAGCCAAACCCCAGTCCAGTACTGCTAGCAAAATACATGAGCAATGCATGATGGGAAATGTAGACAGCTAATGTAGGAATTTTTTACAGTGCACATGAAACTGCAATGCACCTTAAGAAATAATCAGAGTAATGAAAATGACATGTGCAATGCATTTATTGTAGTGACAGGAAGACATTTCCACTCAGTTGACAAATGCTACTTTATTCCTAGGGGCGCCATCAGGTAGTGGAGCAGCAGCTACACAAGTCTCAGCTCCAGAAACAGCGGACAGTGCGGTGGCAGGGTCAAGCAGCATGGATGAGTCGCAGGAGGTGGAGGACAGCAGTGAGATTGCAATTGAGGATGACTCAGGACATGCCCTCTTGTTTCCCC
Source organism: Lissotriton helveticus (assembly GCF_964261635.1). Classification (NCBI taxonomy): domain Eukaryota; kingdom Metazoa; phylum Chordata; class Amphibia; order Caudata; family Salamandridae; genus Lissotriton; species Lissotriton helveticus. Next base: position 1,669,601,637 of record NC_136069.1, on the reverse strand, counting down.
ACTCCCCCCAATTGTCGCAATCCCCAACATTGCAGTTCTCACCAGAGAACTCACCCACACGGTCCCAGCCAGCACCTGCAACAGCTCCAGCCAGGAGGAGTATTGTGGCCCCATTGTCCATCATGGTGGGACCTGCGGGTCAGGCACCAGATCCCACACCTGTCACACCTGTGGAACAGCAGGCCATACAACAGACCAGCACCGAACGCCGCCGTCCACGCACTTCCAGCAGTGGCAGTGCTATTCCATCACAGGAGGGCAGCGTCTTTCAAGGGCTTGAGGGGAGCATGGTCCGAATACAGCGGATGCAGGCCAAATTGCATCAGTATAACCTGCAGATGGGGTAGTTGACAAAGGGGATTGTTGATTTAGTAGCAACCAACCGGGAAATTGCCACAGGAATGGGTAGGATGACAACTGCCATGACACAGCTGTGCGCAAAGTTGGACCAGCATGAGCACATAAGGCGCAGGGATGCCCGAGTACAAAACCGGGCAATAAACCGGCTTGCCGCATCAACAGCCCTGCTATGCCGCCGAGGGGCAAATATGGAGGAGTGCCTCACTAATAACACTGCGGAGGTGACCAGGGGCATGGCCCGCATCACCACTGCCATGGAGACACTGATTATTTGGAACACTGTCGTGAATCCTGCCCTGGACGTGGCCGAGGCTGGGGACAGCAGCAGACGCAGCAGTCCTGCCAGCGCAGTGTCCGAGCCGCGCCGGAGCTCCAGGCGCTCCGCAGAGGCAGCCGGACATGCAGAAGGGGGGGAGCCGCATCCCAGTGGGTCTGCAAAGCGCAGCAAGAAATGAGACTGCCAGTGTGGGTGAGGCAACCCGGCCCATTTCCTGACCACATATTGTTGTTTTTTTTTCATTTGTTGCACATCAGTGCTGTCACGTTATACCGAAAATTAAAAATGGCATTTCTTCACATTCACAACGTGTCTGTGCATCTGTACTCACTCAGAAATAGTTGTCTGTTATCTCCTCACGTCTGTACCTCCCATCACTTGGTGTAGACACTCCAGCAGGTTGTGTTAGTGGCACAGCTATGTCATCGTCAGGGTCCTCGTAGTCAGACAACTCTACCTCTGTGCCCATCTTGACCGCAAGGTTGTGCAACATTGCACATACAGCAATTATCTTGCAGCAGGTGATGGGGGTGAGAAGTTGGCCTGATATGCAGTGCTCACTATTCTAGTGATCACTATGTATCATTCCAACAACCCTTATTGATGTTTGGTTGTAAGTCAACCTGATAGACCAGCTATCCTAGTAGCATGGACACGTGCAGTCTTTAGGCTAAACTCTAGAGGGCGTGTTAAGCCAGATGTTTTACCATCACATATACCCCTTGAACACCAAGTGAAAGGACACCACACAAGTTGTTATGAAAATAAACGTATATTTATTTATAACAAGACTACCCTGGCTCTTTATGAGACAGGGAGCTAAGCACACAACAAAACTCTTAAAGAAATACTTAAAGTCGCACAATTTACACAAATGCCCGAGGGGCACGAAAAACCATATACTATACAAGTGGAATGCGAAATTACTAGCAGGTAAGTACTACTCTCATAGGCTTTGGGATCGCTAGGACTGGACTACTGAACCTTTAGATTACTAGCAGGAGACCTAGGGACGTCGTGTGCAGAGTGGGAACTCTCACGCGTAATGCGGAACAAAGTCTATGGATCCTAGTAAATGCAAAGTTAGTGTTTTCGGGCGAACCCGACTGGGTAGGTCAAAAACGAAAGTGGATCTAGACACTTAGAGAGTTGGTCTACGCTGGAGCACCGGAGTACTCGGTTTACCTAGCCCAGGGGCTGCGGCTGCATAGGGTTCAAGTGTCGTCGGGTTTCTTCGTTGATGAACCAGGAGCCTGAAGAAAGAAGTTGCTGGCAGGCGACCAGGGAAGAAGTTCGTGGTGATCCAAGCCTGGATCGGGGAAGAGGAAGAGGAAGACCTGTAAGCAGAGGGGACCAAGTTCTGAATCACTAGCCAGTGATTAAGTGGGCACCAGAGCGGCACCGGACGAAGTCACCTCGACCAGGTGAGTGGGCGCTGCTGGGCTCTGCAGTCTCTCGGACCAGGAGGCGTTGTCGGCGACCAGGATGGAGGTGCGAGCTGTCCCACGAAGGTATCTGCTGTCGACGTCGCTGGACCCAGGATTGGGGCAACAAGTCTTGGCAAATGCAAGCCCACGCGGTGGACTTAAAATGGCGTCTGGAGTGGACCAGGAGGGTCCGGGGTGCTCCTCTGTTGGAGGGGAGCAAGGGCCAGTCTGGAGCAACCAGACCAGCGGTGTTTGTCGTCGAAGTTCGTCGTCAGAGGGTCACTAGCCAACGGGCAAGTGACCTGGACAACGCGGTGAGCAGCAAAGAGCAGAAGGGCCCCACGCAGATCTCGTGGATGCAAGGGGGCTGGACTTCGGTGCTGGAGCTGCTCAGGGTCGGGGCTTCTCTTACCCCAAAGCACTCAGTCGAGGGTCACTCGGTGGTCGTGCTGGGCAAGCGTCATGCAGTCTTGAAGATGGCCGGTCCCTCGAGGTCTCGTCACACCCACGGGTCTCAGCTGGGCTGAAGATGCGGGTAGAGGTCAGAGGTGCCAGGGAAGCCGGTTCTCGTCGAGCTGGGCAGTCTTGATCCGGAGGAGAGACTTACAGCAGACCGCGATGCTTGGATGGTGCCTGCTGCTGCAGGGTGACTACTCCTTAGTCACAAGGGAGAAATCTTAGGAAGAAGTCTTGAGTTCCTTTCGTGGAAAGTAGTTTCAGTATTCAAAGATGATCTGATTTGGAAGGGGGCCAGCTCCTACCTTTATCCTGCAAAAGGGGGCTGGCACGCGACTAAGTCCTGCCCTATGGGTGGGACTAGGAGGGGGGTGGTTACACCCCTCTCCTTTGGCGGGCTTTTCCCCAGCTCAGGGGCTGGTGTGCCCCTGGAACTGGTTCAAGCCGGCCTATGCATAGTGAGCACCGGGGTGCCACTTGCAGTCACCTTCCTCTAAAGCCCTGCCTACCTAGGATACACAAAATCCTGTCTGGGACGGTGCTGGCACCGCCCCTGACAGGAAACCCTTTGTCCTTGCCTCCTGCGCTGGGAGGACTCCCAGCAACAGGAGGGCAGACTTGTGTCTCTGTGGCAGCATCCATTTTGTGGAGCTGAGGCTATGTCTGACTTTAACCGGGGTTACAGGTTACCAACATGTCTTCTCCCTCTAGAGTGGTGGAATGCTACCCCCGTCGCCAGAACTGGTGAGGGGGTAGTATTCCAAAGCATATGACACCTTACACGACATGTTTAGATAATGTCAGTCCAAAGTTACCATAACCGCGAGGATTATAAGGCACTTAAGAGTATATGGTCTGACGCTATCATGGAAACGGCTAAGGGATAGATCCCGAAAGCGGCAGACAGGCTCAGCTCATGCCAGAGCACTATCTCACACGATTCCAAGCACTCTGCCTTCAGGATTGTTAATGCCTGCCATAGGAGTGACTGATAGGAGATCTGTGTGCCCATTTAGGTTTAGATATAGGGATACTATATCTAAAGCAAAGGGTGATTACACCACCTTGCTCCCAGCTGTCAAGCAGCCAGTTGTGTCTGTTTAGTTAGTCAGCCCAGGGGTGGCATAATACATGCTGCAGCCCCTGGGAGACTCCTGGGTGCACCTCAGCCCTGGGTACAGGGACTCAGAGAGGGCCCAGTGCCAATTCAGTACCTGGGTACAATTTGGAATAGAGAGAACAGCTAGGCATTGGGTCTGATTAGCAGGCCCACAGCCAGGGAAAGTCGTAAACCAGTGAAGCAAAAAGCAAAAATCTGGGTGATCATAGGATTGCAGACCCTACTCTCCTACATGACCCCCCCCCCCAAACTTTGGGACAATAAGCTAACCTTGACCAGGTGAGTCTTCTTGCTCTAAGTGGAAATACCTGGAGAGCCCATCAGCATTGCCATGATCAGTACCAGGTCTATGCTCCACTGTAAAATCCATCCCCTGTAGGGAAATGGACCACCTAAGTAGTTTGGGGTTTTCACCCTTCATCTGATTTAGCCACAAGAGGGGCTTATGGTCGGTCTGAACTTTGAAGTGAGTGCCAAACAAGTATGACCTCAACTTCTTCAGGGCCCAAACCACAGCAAAGGCCTCCCTCTCAATAGCTGACCAATTTTTCTCTCTGGGGGTCAGCCTTCTGCTAATAAAAGCAATGGGCTGGTCGTTACCATCAAAATTCAGCTGAGATAGAACAGCTCCCACACCCAACTCAGAAGCATCTGTTTGGACAATGAATGTTTTGGAGTAGTCTGGACTCTTTAGGATAGGTGCTGTGCACATGGCCTGCTTTAGGTCATTGAATGCTTTCTGACAGCTTGCTGTCCACTGAACTTTCTTTGGCATCTTCTTACTTGTCAGGTCATTGAGTGGTGTCACAATGGACCCATAATTCTTGACAAATTTCCTATAGTAACCAGTCAGGCCCAAGAAAGCTCGAACCTGAGTCTGGGTGGTTGGAGGAGCCCTGTCCTGGATGGCCTGTATCTTGCTCTCCAATGGCTGAACCTGGCCTCCACCTACAAGGTGGCCCAGGTATACAACCTGTGTCTGCCCTATCTGGCACTTGGTGGCCTTGATAATGAGACCTGCCGTTTGCAGTGCCTCTAACACTATCCTCAGGTGGACCAGGTGATCCTCCCAGGTGGAGCTAAAGACAGCTATATCATCAAGATAAGCTGCACAGAAGTCATCCAACCCAGTGAGAACTTGATTCACCAGCCTTTGGAAGGTGGCAGGTGCATTTTTCAAACCAAAGGGCATTACCAAAAACTGATAATGCCCACCAGGGGTAGAAAATGCTGTCTTGGGTTTGGCCTCCTCAGCTAACCTGATTTGCCAATACCCAGCTGTCAGGTCAAATGTACTTAAGTAGTTGGCAGAAGCCAATCTATCAATAAGTTCATCTGCTCTTGGTATTGGGTGGGCATCAGTCTTAGTGACTGCATTGAGACCTCTGTAGTCTACGCAAAACCTCATCTCTTTCTTACCACCCTGGGTGTGAGGCTTTGGCACTAGAACTACTGGGCTAGCCCAAGGGCTATCTGAGGGCTCAATGACTCCCAGCTCCAACATTTTCTGCACCTCTGTCTTGATGCAGTCTCTGACATGATCAGGCTGTCTGTAGATTTTACTCTTGACAGGCAGACTGTCTCCAGTGTCAACTTCATGGGTACACCAATCAGTTTGGCTGGGTGTCAGAGAGAACATATGTCTGAAGGATTGCAGAACTTGTCTACAATCCTGTTGCTGATGTTCAGAGAGGCAGCCACAAAAGACAACACCATCTACTGATCCATCATCAGGATTCTGAGTGAGCAGGTCTGGGAGAGGGTCACTCTCTTCCTCCTGTCCCTCATCTGTGGCCATGAGCAAGCCCATGTCCTTCCTGTTGACATATGCCTTGAGCCTGTTTACATGGAGCACCCTGAGGGGGCTCCTGGGAGTTCCAAGGTCCACCAGGTAGGTGACCTCTCCCTTTTGCTCAATGATTGTGTGGGGCCCAGACCATTTGTCTTTGTGTGCTGCTGGGGCCACTGGCTCCAGCACCCACACCTTCTGTCCAGGCTTGTACACAGGCAGGACAGCCTTTTGGTCATGCCAAGCTTTTTGGAGTTCTTGGCTGGCCTCAAGGTTTTTAGATGCCTTTTCCATATACTCAGCCATCCTGGAGCGGAGACCAAGTACATAGTCCACAATGTTTGTTCCAGGCTTTTTGAGAGGTCTCTCCCATCCTTCCTTTACCAAACAAAGGGGTCCTCTTACAGGATGCCCAAACAGAAGTAGCCAACCCCCTTCTGTGGGACCTCTCTGTAAGCAAACAAGAGGCAGGGTATCAGGACATCCCATCTCCTCCTAAGAGGTTCAGGTAGCCCATGAATCATCCCTTTGAGGGTCCTGTTGAATCTTTCAACAAGCCCATTGCACTGTGGATGATAGGGTGTAGTGAACTTGTAGTTGACACCACATTCCTTCCACATTGCAGTCAGATATCCTGACATGAAGTTTGCACCTCTGTCACAGACAACCTCCTTAGGGGAGCCCACTCTGGAGAACACTCCAATTAGGGCTCTTGCCACAACAGGTGCTGTATTGGTCCTAAGTGGTATAGCTTCAGGATACCTGGTGGCATGATCCACCACCACCAGTATAAACTTGTGCCCTGATGCTGTCCGGGGTTCCATTGGACCAACAATGTCAATCTCCACTCTTTCAAAGGGTACCCCCACCACAGGTAGTGGTATGAGGGGGGCCTTTGTTGTGCCACCTGATTTGCCACTGGCTTGGCAGGTTACACAGGAGCGACAAAACTCCTTGGTATCTTCACTCATGTGAGGCCAGTGAAAGTGTGTGACAAGCCTGTCCCACGTCTTGTTCTGGCCTAAGTGACCTGCAAGGGGAATCTCATGGGCCAAGGTAAGAAGGAAACCTCTCTGAGACAAGGGAATGACCAGCCTCCTAGTCGTGCCAGGCTTGGGGTCTCTTGACTCAGAGTAGAGGAGTCCATCATCCCAGTATACCTTGTGGGTACCTGTGGCATTCCCAGCAGCAGCAGCCTGCTGTCTGAGGGGTTCAAGTGAGGGGCAGTCCAACTGTGCCTTTCCCAGGTCTTCCCTGGAGGGTCCCCCTGAGCCCAGAAACTCAACCTGATCAGGTTCAAGCTCTTTAGGCTCAGTTTCCCTCAGTTCCTTGAGATCAGCCTCCTCAGAGACTTGATCCTCAACCTGGGGCAAGGGGGAAGGCAATGCCTTAACCCTACTGCTCCTCTTCTTGGGAGGTGTCTGGTCCATTGTTCCAGGATCCAGCACCTGTTCAGTGGGGCATCTTTTGGCCTGTGACCTAGTCACAGCAAGCACATGTGCTGGCAAGCCTAACATTTCTACCTCCACTTCTGACCATAGGGATGTTTCCAAATCATTGCCCAACAGACATTCTACTGGGAGGTCTGAACTAACCACAACCTTCTTTGGGCCACTTACCCCTCCCCAGGAGAAATCAACAATTGCCATACTATGGTGGGTAGTGACATTGCTGGCATTGGTCACTAGGTACTCTGGACCTAGCATGATCTGTCCAGGGTCCACAAAGTTAGGTGTCACCATTGTGACACTGGCACAAGTGTCCCTGTAGGCCTGAGCCATCTTTTCATTAATTAAAGGTGTCTGCCTGTATTTGCCCAAAGTATTGGGACTTGCATCAGGGGACATATCTATATCCCCTGTACAGACAAGGACAGCCTGAGTGAGTGTGCCAACTAAGTTGTCAGACCCCTCAGTTCCCAAGGTTAACCCAACTATTCCCTTGGGAGGTGCACTACCACTACTGACTGTACTAGGGGGTGCAGTTGCCTTAGGGGCTGTAGTGGTAGGAGTTTGCCCTCCTCTTTTGGTGCACTCACTAAACCAGTGAGATTTACTTTTGCAGTATTGGCACCACCTTTTTGACTGGCCTTCTTAAGTCTTCTTTTTCTGCTGTGAAGCATGACCCCCACCCTCTTTGCTTTGTTGGGGACCTGTTGAAGACTTCTGGTCATTTTGTTCACTCTTGTTACTACCCTTTTGGTCTGCTTTCTTCTGACCACCCTGGTTCTGAGTCTGGTTTTGCTTGATCCTTGTTCTGACCCCTTTGTCTGCCTTCTTTCCCAATTCTTGGGGAGAGGTCAGATCTGAATCAACAAGGTGCTGGTGCAACAACTGGTTCTGACAGTTATTTAAAATCTATTCTCCCATCATAAGATTATACAACCCTGTGTAATCAGTAACCTTGCTACCCAGCAACCAGCCTTCCAAAGCCTTAGTGGCACAATCCACAAAGTCAGACCAGTCCTGAGACTGAGTTTTCTGGGTGTCTCTGAACAGCAACCTGTACTGCTCAGTGGTTAAGCCAAACCCATCAACCAGTGTATTTTTCAGGACCTGGTAATTGTTAGCATCCTCAACTCTAGTAGTGAGGAGCTTATCTCTACCTTTGCCTTCAAAGGAGAGCCACAGTATATCTGCCCACTGACTCTGGGGGATGCACTGGACAGTGCAGGCCCTCCCCAAAGCAGCCATCCATTTCTGGATGTCATCCCGTTGTTTAAAGGGGGGCACTATTTTTGTCAGGTATTTAGTATCTAAACCCCTTTCCTTATCTCTTGGGAGATTGCTGCCACCAGTGGGTACTATCCCACTCATCTGCTGCTCTCTAGCAAAGGCAAGCTTCTCTTTGGCCAGGGCAAGTACTTCCCTTTCAATCCTCAGATTAGCCTGTCTCATCCTTGCTTCATGCTCTATTCTCTAAGGGGAAGTAAATCTCCTCTGGGGAGAAATCCTTCTCCTCTGAGAAGAGGCATTAGAGTGCAGAGATCTATTGGAGTCCCTAGAAGGAGATCTATCTCTTCTAACTCCAAGGTTAGGCCTAATTAGGGTCAGTACTGGGGGTCCCCCAGATCTTTGCCCAAGTAGGTCTAAGTTGGCCCTAGTGAGTCTGCTGACTAACTCAGGACCCTTTTCTGCCTCATCCCCAGAGAGGTCCTCTTGATCCTCCTCCTCAACTGCATTTTCAGTGTCAAGGAGGTCTGGATCACCAATGGTACCCTCTAAGGCCGGCATATTCCCATCTACATGAGAGGCTTTCCTAGCATCATATGTCTCTAAGAGACCTATCAGAAAGGGAATGGTGGGGTTAGACCCCTGTTTCAGTTTCCTGGAGGTACACAATTGTCTCATCTCCTGGAAACTGAGAGCTGCATATCTTGATTTGACCTGTGGAGGGTCAATAGCCACAAGGGGAGTCTCAGTAGACTCTCCATGGGTAGACATGCTTTTCTAGTGAGGTGTAAGTGGTGCACTTACCTACACTATTTGTTTGCCTACTGATCCCTTGCTAGAGTTGTAGTTTAGGGTGTGCTAAGCCCTAGGAGCTACAACAGCTGGTTCAGTAGAACTCAGAGTATTCTAAGCTAAGTTATATGTACCTCAGTACTTATGTGATCTTTCAAATGATATTCTTAGGATATGTGTGGTAAAACAACAGCAAGCTCAAATCCCAACCGCTGCTCACCAATGTGAGAAGTTGGCCTGATATGCAGTGCTCACTATTCTAGTGATCACTATGTATCATTCCAACAACCCTTATTGATGTTTGGTTGTAAGTCAACCTGATAGACCAGCTATCCTAGTAGCATGGACACGTGCAGTCTTTAGGCTAAACTCTAGAGGGCGTGTTAAGCCAGCTGTTTTACCATCACATATACCCCTTGAACACCAAGTGAAAGGACACCACACAAGTTGTTATGAAAATAAACGTATATTTATTTATAACAAGACTACCCTGGCTCTTTATGAGACAGGGAGCTAAGCACACAACAAAACTCTTAAAGAAATACTTAAAGTCGCACAATTTACACAAATGCCCGAGGGGCACGAAAAACCATATACTATACAAGTGGAATGCGAAATTACTAGCAGGTGAGTACTACTCTCATAGGCTTTGGGATCGCTAGGATTGGACTACTGAACCTTTAGATTACTAGCAGGAGACCTAGGGACGTTGAGGTTCCGTGAGAATCGTTATGATGTTCTGGGCATGGTCGAATATGGGCAAGTTTGGTATCTATGAACCGTAAATAACGAGTTTAGTAAGTGTACGCGTTTTCGCTACACTACTTGGAAGGGTTCACCTTATTTACGCGTTTCTTCTTCTGAACCCTCGGGTTCCATTTTAGATACGGCACCCATTTTGTTTCTTGCCCTCACGTAGTCAGCGAGCAGGCAACTGTCCGCGCTATGACCCTTAGTTCCCAAGCCTTGCGGAAGATGCATATTCCTTTTGTGCGTCTTTTATGACGAGGGGATGACACTGCAAAGGCAGATGGCTCCGCTTGAGGGTAATCTTGCCGTGCCGGTCTATTGTTTCAGCTGCGCATGTGTTAGGATCGAATCCCTTGATCCTGTGATCATGCTTCCGATATTACCCTCACACTCTTTTCTTTACTGTTGTCTGTCTTCCTTGCAGCGGTTCCTGTCTCTTTCTTTCGTTCGTTTACAACTAGAGTGGAATGTGGCTAATGGTGGGAAGATGTGCTTTTACAGTTGGGAACCGGCAATGTTACTGAAATGATGTTCCGGGGTTCTGAAAACATGAAAGAAGTCCTTTTGAAGTTTACTGTGGGAACTGAGTTGTAACCTTTTGTTCGTGTGTTGTGCAACAACGAAAATGTGTATAAAAGGAGCGATCCACATTTGCAATTTGAAGCAGACTCTCAGAACCTACACTCTGTTGTACTTCTTGTGACTTTTGCCTCCCTGCAGTAATAAACGCTGATCTTTGACGCCGAAGGAAGTGTCCCGTGTCTCTGTCATTTGTGCGCTGAAACAGGTATCCCACGAAGGTTTCAGGTGTTGTTCCCTGGCACCGCTGGACCTTAGGAAAAGTCCAGTCTTTCAGTTGGCGCCCAACGTAGGGCGACATCAGCGGTACCGGTCCAAAGCCTGACGATTGTGAGGAATTTCGTGTGAAATCTCCGAGGGAAGGTGCACCCCGCTTCATCGATCCTGTTGTCGAAATAAGTGGTCCGAAGATTTTTCCCGCGAAGATTCCCGCCTCCTGACGGCTGCGACGGACCGATGCCCTGACTGTCGACCTGTTTTGGCGCCTGGCGTAGTCCTTTGTACGGCGAGACGATAAACGGGCCTTCCTGGTGACGCCATTGTACTCTCAGTTAAGTATTTGTGGGTCGCTCCCAGTATCCTTGGTTGTTGTTGAAGCTTAGTTGTTTTGCATGGTTCCATTGCATTTGTGGTGCTTAGTTGTTGGTTCTTAGTTGTTATTTGACAGTTGCAATTGCCAAAAACCGAGGGTTTTGTCTTTCACGAAGATTTAGCGCTTCGATAACCCTTGAAGTTTGATACTTGGTTAGTGAGCAAGATGCCTAGCCGTAGTGGTTTCTTTGGTTTCTTTAAATGTTATAACACTGATTCCCGGTTGGAGGACTCGTGTCCGATACCTCCAGTTGGAACTCCAATTTATGAGCTCTATAGTCGACATGGTGTAGGCCCTATTATATATAATGAATATTGGGTTCGTTATACGAAAAACGATGGTGACCTTAGTTGGCCACCGCATGGAAGTTTTGAAATTACGATTTTAGATAATCTTGAAGCTAAATTGTTTAAAAAGAAAGCTAGGCCTGCTATGTTTGATTCCTTTCGGTTATGGCGTAAAGAGGCCAAGCAGAAAGAAATCAAACAGCTTAAGAAAAATAAAAAAGAAGGTATCATTACGATGATGCAAGGTGCAGAACAATATCAGCGAGATAAAGCAGAAAAAGAGATAGAAGTTTCTACTAGACTGCATTACATGCAGGTAGATAAATGTTATCCGGTTTTACCATCTAATCATGTTAAAAAGGAAGAAGATGTGAAGGAGGATCCCTTGTTAGCCTATTTATTGAAATCACCACCTCCTTATGCACAGGGTGCTACAGCTCCTGTAGTTCCTCCTGTAGTTCCTCCTGTCATTCCAGCGGCTGCTGGTCAGCCTGTTGTTGGTCCTGCGTTTGTCCCACCACCTGCTCCTATTCCTACTGCTCCTTTGCCTGTACCTCCTCAGTCCATTGTTCCTGTTACCTCAACTGTCCTGGCTACCTCTGCTGTCCCTACGTTCACTTCTAATGTTGTTGCTCCTGTTCTTCTTTCTCCTTCTGTTCGTAATCGTATCCCTAATACTGTTGCTACCCTTTACTCCCCACTTTCTGGATCGCTATTTCGATCCGATATCTCTGAAACTCCCCAGAGACGAAGTCAAATCCCTGGTGGAAGGGAGAGTCCCACGTTGGTAACTATGGCGCGTAGATGGATAAGACACCCTGCTAACTACCCTCCGCGCATGGTTTTTGATACATTCTCTCAGTTTAATGAGCCCACTCAGAGATTCGTGTTTGAAGAAATGTGTAACTTTTTGAGAGAAGAATGGTATAATGATGACTTGGATAATGTACCGCCTGAGATGACGGAACTCCAGAGTCAGTTTTCGAACGGTATGATTGTGGGTGGAAATGTACGACGAGCATTAGAGCGATTGTTAGCCTTTAGATCCACAGTGCCTTCTCGTGTGTCATTTGATGATGACACGGATAACACGAAAACGAACTCTGGTCAATATCCTATGAGAGAGGTTCCGCCAGTATGGATGCCAGGTGCTCCTGCTGCCAATCCCCCAGTTTTGCCACATTTCCAACGTGTTCGGATACACCTCCCATGGAAGCGATCAGAAGTCTTGCAGGTGAAACAATCTTTGCCTGATCCGCGTAAGAATCCGGCGGGTTATTATAAGGAGTTGTCCCAATTGGTAGATGCTACTATTATGAACCTTGCTGACATCGACATGCTGTTTGGTAATGTCGTACCGCAACCGATTTGGGCGAAAATTCGCCAAACGAATCATGTGAATGAGTTAGGCGGTGATTGGCCTGCACTAATAGCGGCTGATGGACTACAAGTTGGTGGGGCTAAGCCTGAGCAGTTAATTTTGGATCTACCCCAGAAAATCATTACACTTATGAAAACACTCATGCCAGCGATGAGGGTGAATTGGGATAAATTATCGGCTTGCAAGCAAAAGAAAGACGAGAGTGTCTCCGATTTCTTTACTAGATTCGAGGAGGCATTTGTCGATCATAGTGGTCAGGACATGAGCACCGAAGGAGGCCAACGGTTGTTTGTTGATAAGTTTGTGTTAAATTTGTTGCCAGAGCTATGCAACAAATTGAAAAATTCGGAAAGTGCATGGGCTGTTTCAACCACTGCACAGATATTAGCGACGGCTCAATATTATGAGAATAGGGAAAAGGAAGAAAGTGATCATTCAGACAAGAAAACGAAGGAGCTCAAAACAAAGGTTTTGTTGCAGCAGGCATATCCTCCACGTTCAAATCAAAATGATTTACAACAGCAGTATCGACCACGAGCCCAGTTCATTAGGATGCAGTCGCGCTCTGACTCCTCTGACTTTAGATCTACGCTTAGGTATAATCAGTGTGCATATTGTAGGAGAGAGGGCCATATAAAATGTGATTGTCCCGCTTTACGTGATCGTTATAATAATGTTTCGGCTCGGGGAGGTCGTGGTGGTCCTCAACAGGCCTCTCGAGGTAGAGGTCGAGGTTTCGTTCAAAATCATGAGCGCTCTACTGTTTCATCGGACGCGAATAATTGTTTCGACCAGCGAAATGCGGGGTCCGATAAATCTGCACAGTACCATGTGGACGATTATTATGTTGAGCATGAGATTGTTGCAGACGACCGTTACTAGGACAGCCATCGACAAAGAGAGGGAGTAGTGTCAGTTCGGGTTGATCAGAGAGGGCCTTACGTCGCGGTTGCCACATCTGGCGTAGTTGAGCCTTTTCTGTTGGACACTGGTGCAGCAAAAAGTTCCATCATGCATTCCAAACTCCCTGGCGCACCTTTGTCTGGCTTAACGAATGTTTCCATTGGATTCTCTGGCGCCCCTGTTAGCAATCCTGTCTCTAGCCCTTTGTCCCTTGCGATTGGTCCTCGTGAGCTGGAGGCTCCATTGATTCTATCCACTGGGTGTGGTGAGAATCTTTTGGGTCTGGATTTGTTAAAACGGTTATATGCGACTTTGTATTGCTCTCCTGAAGGAGTGGAGCTTACGTTAGGTCAGAGAGGTTATCTCTCCTATGTACCTATCAATGGATAAGTTCCCACCGGAATTGAGTTCTCTTCCTGCGTCTTTATGGGCAACAGGTCCCAATGATGTGGGCTTGTTAAACATTCCACCCTATGTGGTCCAGTTAAAAACGAATGTTCGATTACCACGTATACCTCAGTATCGTATCTCTCTTGATGGTGAGCGAGCGCTATTAGCGATCATTTATGACCTGATCGAAAAAGATGTCATAGAAGAAACTCGGGGAAATGTGTGTAATAGTCCTGTGTTACCCATTTTGAAACGAACCGATCCATCTAAACCTCCTGTGTACCGATTTGTAATTGATTTGAGAGAGGTGAATAAAATCGTGATTCCGCAGTTTCCTGTGGTGCCTGATATCACGGCCTTGTTGACCCTGATTCCAGCTTCTGCCTCCTGGTTCACGGTGATCGACCTAAAGAACGCTTTCTTTAGTATTCCGATCGCTGAGGAAAGCAGAGATCTATTCGGATTTTCATTAGGAGGTCGAAGTTTTAGGTTTAAACGCGCACCTCAAGGCTACTGTGAAAGTCCATCGATTTACAGCCAAGCCCTTAAAAGTCAAATTGATGCGTTTGTGTTACCGACGGGTGCGGCTTTGATCCAATACGTTGACGACCTATTGGTGGCTGCAGATACCGAAGCTATTTGCAGATCTGCTACAGTATCATTGTTGCAACATCTATGTGACCTACATCACAAGGTGTCACCTTCTAAGCTGCAATATTGTTGTCAAGAAGTAACCTACTTAGGTCACTTATTGTCAAAAGAAGCGAGAAGGTTGACCCCAGAAAGAATCGCAGCGATTGCCCGAATGACTGTGCCAAAAACTCAGAGAGATGTACGTGCCTTTCTAGGTATTACGTCATACTGCAGACAATGGATTCCGAATTTTTCATTATTGGCGAAACCATTGTTAGCTCTTACGTGCAAGGATGTTCCGACTCCTTTGCCTTGGACTGAAGAGTGTCAGAAAAGTTTTTCTGAATTACGTGATGCGTTGTGCTCGGCTCCTGTGTTAGGTACCCCTGACTACAGTAAGCAGTTTACACTATACGTTCACGAGAGGGATGGTTGCGCGTTGAGTGTCTTGACGCAACAATTTGGTGACAAACAGCGTCCATGTGCATACTTTTCTTCGACCTTAGACCCAGTAGCTAGAGCATTGCCGAGTTGTTTAAGAGCAACAGCGGCAGCTGCGGTGTCCATTCGACAGTCCGCAAGTCTGGTCATGGATAATGTGCTTACGGTGATGGTTCCGCATGCAGTTGACACTCTCTTGAATCGAACAAAAACTCAACACTTGACGAGTGCAAGGTTGTCTGGGTATGAGTTAACCCTTTTGGCGAGTCATATACGGATAAAACGTTGCAATGTGTTGAACCCTGCAACATTGTTGCCGATCGGCATGGAATCAGGTGATACAGTACCACATGATTGCTATTCAAGAACTGAAGAAGAGACGAAGGGTCGTATTGACCTGAAAAATACTCCATTGGTAGATCCCGATGGTACTTTGTATGTTGATGGTTCATGTTTTAAATTGCCGAATGGTGATGTGACAACCGCGTATGCTATAGTGACATTGAGTACGGTTGTGGAATCTGCGAGATTGAGTCAGAATTCGGCCCAGGCGGCTGAATTAATCGCACTGACAAGAGCGTGTGTGTTGTCCAGAGGAAAGCGAGTGAATGTGTTCACCGACAGTCAGTATGCATTTGGCGTAGCGCATACTTTTGGTCGATTGTGGAGAGAAAGAGGATTTTTCACGTCGCATGGCACGAAGATCCAACACGGACAGCTCGTGAACGACCTTTTGGATGCACTTACATTGCCTAAGCAGGTGGCCATAATTAAATGTAGTGCACATCGGAAAGTGACAGATGATGTGGGCCGTGGTAATGCATTTGCGGATGAGACTGCTAAGGAGACAGCCAGAGATCTGACAAATCGAATGTATGTTACGAGCTCAGTGAGATGGCCAGCGGAGACTAGCATGTGTGAAGACACAATTGAAAGTGTGAAGGAAATACAGAACGAGGCCACTGAGATGGAAAAGACTAAGTGGAAAGAAAGCACAGGGAAGTTAGACGGGAATGGATGTTGGGTTGACTTGTCAGAAAAACAGAGATGGATGTTACCGGACGCATATGTGCTTGCTGTTGTTACAATGGCCCACGGCACGGCACATATTAGCGCGAAAGGCATATGCAAGTTGTTGTCTCCTGTATGGAAGAATGATGGGATTACTAAGTGTGCGGAGAGAGTGGTTAAGAACTGTATGGTATGTTTGATGTATAATCCTGGTAAGGGCACCCCCACTCCACCTGGTCACTTTGCTCCCCCTACATGTCCCTTTGAAGTTATCCAATTGGATTTCATCCATATGGAGAGATGCAATAATCTGAAATATGTTCTAGTTGTGGTTTGTGCGTTCTCCAGATGGATTGAGGCCTACCCTCTTAAGGATAATACTGCCCTGTCAACAGCAAAAATCCTGCTCAAGGAATATTTCCCTAGGTATGGAATGCCATGGATTGTATGGTCAGATAACGGAAGTGAGTTTGTGAGAAGTGTGATGAAGAGTGTGTGTCGTGGCCTAGGCATAGTCCAAAAATTTCATAGCGCTAATCATCCTCAGTCGGCAGGTTTGGTGGAAGGATATAATGACACCCTGAAACTGAAACTTGCCAAAATCCAGGCAACGACTGGTTTATCGTGGCCGGATGCTTTGCCTTTAGCTCTCTTATCGACCAGGGCAACTGTGCACTCTCGAGTAGGGCTTAGCCCATATGAGATTGTGTTCGGCCGTCCTGCGAATATTTGGGGAGTTCCGAGGCCTAAGGAGTTTAACAGAATTGAATATCCAATGTTGATTGACTATCTTTATGATCTGACTGCTAAATTGAGTTTGATTCATCAACAGGTCTTTGAAGCTTTACCGGCACAAACTGAGGGACCTGGTCATCGGCTCCAACCAGGTGACTGGGTGCTTACCCGAAATTTTGGACGAAAACGAAATCTTGAGCCAAGGTTCGTGGGTCCCCACCAGGTGTTACTGGCAACAAGGACGGCGGTTCGACTGGAAGGCAGAAAGCATTGGGTGCATGCCACCCACACCAAGAAAGTTCCGTTTCCTTTGCCAGCAGATGCATGGATCAAGAAAGGAGTCGCCTCGACAGAGACCAGTACGGTCCCGGGCTTTATGCCATTTAGTGATGCTCAGCCTGTAGAAGACGATACAGTCCGATCAGACATTTCTGTCGAATCATTTAAGACAAGACCTTCGTCAGCAACATTGGAGAGTTCGAGTTCTGAACTATTACCTGAACACTCGAATCCTGCTTTGCCATTTGAACCGTTGTTTGAAGAGCAGACTCAACCAGGAAGAAGTCGATATTTTCTTCGACCGCGCAATAAGGACTAATAAAGTTTCATTTTTTTTTTTTTTTTTGAATTAGCAGTATCACCTTACTGTTGCCATCAACATTGTGGACATTATATGTTATATGTGTATTTTCTTTTCCAGTACAGCTAGAACACTGATATTAAACTGAATGCTCAAGCAGTTAGAACCTTCCATCTGGGTTGACCGTAGGGCCGTGCGGGTACTTTCTTCTGTTTAGCAGGTTTCTGACACTAGGTCGATTCCTTTGTCGGTTTCTGGGAACTCCTGGAAATTGATAATCGCTACTCAGAACTAAGTGCGTCAAGAACGTCACGGACGTTTTTATTTTTAGAAGATGGGGTTTTCTAAGCTGTCGGAAATAGAGAGAGTAACGGCGCAAAGATCTAAATTGCATAAGATGTTCCGAACAAAATATTTCCTGTTGCAAGTTTTTATATTATTTCTAACTGTTTCTATGCTATTGGTGGGTGGAGTGTACTTTGAGAGTCAGTTACTATTGGATACCATTTCACCTACCTCTCCTTCTCATGATCTAAATTTTGTTCCCACTATTTCTCCACATTCTTTCCATCTCCTACCCCAACATGAACATGTTAGACGTGCGGAATTTATGAACAATTCCTTTGTTCAACTCCTACATCAGCATCAGTTGGTGGTGAATACCACTAATTGTTGGGTGTGTGGGTTAATGCCACATACCATGGATAAGGGTATTCCGTATTTAGTTCTTCCTTATAGTCCCCAGGGGTCAGCTCGAGCATTCCAAAGTATGTTTCGCAGTGCCTTAGAATCCTACCCCCATCGAGAGCCACGCTCAGCAGGTTTTGGTCCTGGCCCGTACCACAAGTCTTTGGTGATAGCTATTACTGATTTAGATAGAGATATTTTTGACGTATCGCTTATCCCAGAGGAGGAAGTACGAGCATATAAGGATCTTAGGGACGCTGAGTATAGTGTATCAGTGGGTGATAGACAGCTTAAAAGCTCGTCTCCAATCTGGATCGTACCTCACTTGGGTCGTTTCTGTCTGCAAGGTCATGGTCGAAATCCGAGAGCTCAGCTTGGGAAGAGCGCTTGTGTTGACACGTACGTCTTACCGATGCTCTCTTCCCCTGTCTTTCTGACTGCCATGGGTACCTACTTTGTGTGTTATGACCGCGCATCCACATGGTTGCCCCATGACTTCTCGGGCACATGTTATATCGCGAATCTTTTACCTCCGACTTTTACCGTCGCCTCAGACTATCACAAGACCAGAGTTGTGAGAGGCGTTATTAGTAAAGAAGATACTGCCGGTCAAGAGGCAGGAGACTTCTTTAAGGGTTTCCTACCGTATTGGGGTCCTATGGTTAATAGTAGGAACTTGAGACAGCTGACTCGTGTGGTGGAATCGACCGCTAACATAACTGCAAGTGCCCTTGGTAACCTGACAGCAGAGCTTCAGGCGGATAGACTTATGACGCTACAGAACCGTATGGTTCTAGACGTTGTACTAGCAGATAGAGGTGGTGTGTGCAAGGTGATCCATTCGAGCTGCTGCATTTTCATACCTGATAACGCTCCAACCGTTTACCAAGCCATCTCAAAGTTGCATAAAATCTCAGAGTCCATACACGTGGACGAGGGAGATTGGACGCTTCTAGGATGGTTTTGGGGCCTAATGTCGACATGGGGTTGGAAGATTCTGATGATCATAGGGGTTGTTGTTACGTTTCTGTTCACGTGTTGTCTTTGTGTACAGTGTGGTCCTGCCTTATGAGGCCTTTGTGCTACAACGTGTATAAGAAGGCCACCTGCTACCAAAGAGACATTAATGGATAGAATAATGTTCCAGCAACATCTGAATTATCTGATGAACATCGAGATCGATTCCGACTTCGACTAGTTCTTGCCTACATGAGGGCAAAAGGAGCATCTGAGGTTCCGTGAGAATCGTTAGGATGTTCTGGGCATGGTCGAATATGGGCAAGTTTGGTATCTATGAACCGTAAATAACGAGTTTAGTAAGTGTACGCGTTTTCGCTACACTACTTGGAAGGGTTCACCTTATTTACGCGTTTCTTCTTCTGAACCCTCGGGTTCCATTTTAGATACGGCACCCATTTTGTTTCTTGCCCTCACGTAGTCAGCGAGCAGGCAACTGTCCGCGCTATGACCCTTAGTTCCCAAGCCTTGCGGAAGATGCATATTCCTTTTGTGCGTCTTTTATGACGAGGGGATGACACTGCAAAGGCAGATGGCTCCGCTTGAGGGTAATCTTGCCGTGCCGGTCTATTGTTTCAGCCGCGCATGTGTTAGGATCGAATCCCTTGATCCTGTGATCATGCTTCCGATATTACCCTCACACTCTTTTCTTTACTGTTGTCTGTCTTCCTTGCAGCTGTTCCTGTCTCTTTCTTTCGTTCGTTTACAACTAGAGTGGAATGTGGCTAATGGTGGGAAGATGTGCTTTTACAGTTGGGAACCGGCAATGTTACTGAAATTATGTTCCGGGGTTCTGAAAACATGAAAGAAGTCCTTTTGAAGTTTACTGTGGGAACTGAGTTGTAACCTTTTGTTCGTGTGTTGTGCAACGACGAAAATGTGTATAAAAGGAGCGATCCACATTTGCAATTTGAAGCAGACTCTCAGAACCTACACTCTGTTGTACTTCTTGTGACTTTTGCCTCCCTGCAGTAATAAACGCTGATCTTTGACGCCGAAAGAAGTGTCCCGTGTCTCTGTCATTTGTGCGCTGAAACAGGTATCCCACGAAGGTTTCAGGTGTTGTTCCCTGGCACCGCTGGACCTTAGGAAAAGTCCAGTCTTTCAACGTCGTGTGCAGAGTGGGAACTCTCACGCGTAATGCGGAACAAAGTCTATGGATCCTAGTAAATGCAAAGTTAGTGTTTTCGGGCGAACCCGACTAGGTAGGTCAAAAACGAAAGTGGATCTAGACACTTAGAGAGTTGGTCTACGCTGGAGCACCGGAGTACTCGGTTTACCTAGCCCAGGGGCTGCGGCTGCATAGGGTTCAAGTGTCGTCGGGTTTCTTCGTTGATGAACCAGGAGCCTGAAGAAAGAAGTTGCTGGCAGGCGACCAGGGAAGAAGTTCGTGGTGATCCAAGCCTGGATCGGGGAAGAGGAAGACCTGTAAGCAGAGGGGACCAAGTTCTGAATCACTAGCCAGTGATTAAGTGGGCACCAGAGCGGCACCGGACGAAGTCACCTCGACCAGGTGAGTGGGCGCTGCTGGGCTCTGCAGTCTCTCGGACCAGGAGGCTTTGTCGGCGACCAGGATGGAGGTGCGAGCTGTCCCACGAAGGTATCTGCTGTCGACGTCGCTGGACCCAGGATTGGGGCAACAAGTCTTGTCAAATGCAAGCCCACGCGGTAAACTTAAAATGGCGTCTGGAGTGGACCAGATGGGTCCGGGGTGCTCCTCTGTTGGAGGGGAGCAAGGGCCAGTCTGGAGCAACCAGACCAGCGGTGTTTGTCGTCGAAGTTCATCATCAGAGGGTCACTAGCCAACGGGCAAGTGACCTGGACAACGCGGTGAGCAGCAAAGAGCAGAAGGGCCCCACGCAGATCTCGTGGATGCAGGGGGGCTGGACTTCGGTGCTGGAGCTGCTCAGGGTCGGGGCTTCTCTTACCCCAAAGCACTCAGTCGAGGGTCACTCGGTGGTCGTGCTGGGCAAGCGTCGTGCAGTCTTGAAGATGGCCGGTCCCTCGAGGTCTCGTCACACCCACGGGTCTCAGCTGGGCTGAAGATGCGGGTAGAGGTCAGAGGTGCCAGGGTAGCCGGTTCTCGTCGAGCTGGGCAGTCTTGATCCGGAGGAGAGACTTACAGCAGACCGCGATGCTTGGATGGTGCCTGCTGCTGCAGGGTGACTACTCCTTAGTCACAAGGGAGAAATCTTAGGAAGAAGTCTTGAGTTCCTTTCGTGGAAAGTAGTTTCAGGATTCAAAGATGATCTGATTTGGAAGGGGGCCAGCTCCTACCTTTATCCTGCAAAAGGGGGCTGGCACGCGACTAAGTCCTGCCCTATGGGTGGGACTAGGAGGGGGGTGGTTACACCCCTCTCCTTTGGCGGGCTTTTCCCCAGCTCAGGGGCTGGTGTGCCCCTGGAACTGGTTCAAGCCAGCCTATGCATAGTGAGCACCGGGGTGCCACTTGCAGTCACCTTCCTCTAAAGCCCTGCCTACCTAGGATACACAAAATCCTGTCTGGGACGGTGCTGGCACCGCCCCTGACAGGAAACCCTTTGTCCTTGCCTCCTGCGCTGGGAGGACTCCCAGCAACAGGAGGGCAGACTTGTGTCTCGGTGGCAGCATCCATTTTGTGGAGCTGAGGCTATGTCTGACTTTAACCGGGGTTACAGGTTACCAACATGTCTTCTCCCTCTAGAGGGGTGGAATGCTACCCCCGTCGCCAGAACTGGCGAGTGGGTAGTATTCCAAAGCGTATGACACCTTACACGACATGTTTAGATAATGTCAGTCCAAAGTTACCATAACCGCGAGGATTATAAGGCACTTAAGAGTATATGGTCTGACGCTATCATGGAAACGGCTAAGGGATAGATCCCGAAAGCCGCAGACAGGCTCAGCTCATGCCAGAGCACTATCTCACACGATTCCAAGCACTCTGCCTTCAGGATTGTTAAGGCCTGCCATAGGAGTGACTGATAGGAGATCTGTGTGCCCATTTAGGTTTAGATATAGGGATACTATATCTAAAGCAAAGGGTGATTACACCACCTTGCTCCCAGCTGTCAAGCAGCCAGTTGTGTCTGTTTAGTTAGTCAGCCCAGGGGTGGCATAATACATGCTGCAGCCCCTGGGAGACTCCTGGGTGCACCTCAGCCTTGGGTACAGGGACTCAGAGAGGGCCCAGTGCCAATTCAGTACCTGGGTACAATTTGGAATAGAGAGAACAGCTAGGCTGTGGGTCTGATTAGCAGGCCCACAGCCAGGGAAAGTCGTAAACCAGTGAAGCAAAAAGCAAAAATCTGGGTGATCATAGGATTGCAGACCCTACTCTCCTACAGCAGGGAAGGAAATGTATTGGTCCATCCTTTGTATCATGGCGTCTAGGAACTTGTGGAAGAACCGGGACAGGCAGCTCTGGCTCACCCCTCCTACCACAGCTACTGCACTTTGATAGCTGCCAGACGCAAGCAGGTGTAGGCTGCATAGCACCTGCACGTGCACTGGGATTGCGTGTGCCCTTGGGGTGGGGTGCTGCAACAGGGGTTGGAGGTCCCTAATGAGCTCTAAGATGGTCTCTGGGTCCAGCCTGTACCTCTGTAGGATCTCTGCATCTGTCTGCATGAACAGGGTGATACGCTCTCTATACACCTGCTCCTCTCTCTGCCATTCCCTCTCTCCATCCTGCTGTAGCCGTAGCCGTCTTGCTATGACATAAAAAGCTGCCATGGTGCAAGCAGAAATGCATTCTGGGTCCTTTTTTATAGGTTGCACCTGGTTACCACCTGATTCCAATCTATGGTAAATACCGATTCTTAAATACCGAATTTGACGCTAAATCGGTATTTCAGAGCTTTCCTACATCTCAATCTTCAGTTTTTCACACAGAATCGGTTTTATACCGAATCGGTAATTTTACCGAATCGATAAATTTACCGATTCTGTATTTTTTTTCTCCGATTCTGTGTTTTTCCGATTCGGTATTCTACCGAATCGGTGAATTTTCCGATTCCCTATTTTTTACCGATTCGGTTTGTTACCGAATCGGTATATTTGCCGATTCGGGGTAATTTCCGATTCGGTATTGTAACGAATCGGTAACTTTTCCGATTCGGAATATTCAACGATTCGGGCGGTTTTGGGACTGCTACATCCCGAGGGCTCGATACCGGTCGGTAACGGCCAAAAATACAGATTTTCGGCCGTTACCAACCGACCTACATCGGGCCCCCAATGTCTTGTGCAACATGTGCACAATTATTTGAAAGCTAACCCTGGTTAGTTAGATGTGGGAAGGTTTTTTTAAGCACTCCAGTTGTTAGGTGTACATTGTAGGTCCTAAAGAGACCCTACACCCAAAATAGGGTTGAAACGCCGTCGACAGAAAAAGAAAAAGCGAACCATTGAAATTGCACTCTAGCATTGTATAGGGACTATGTATTTGTAAAATATGGAATCTTGGTCGCTTTCTGAAACAAAAAGTATTTGAAACCGTGTAAATATTGTCACACAACGTCACTTATGTTAATCAGGTTCATATTTCACTTGGGACACCATACACAACTGTAAATACTTTTTTCCTATGTTTATAAAGTTTGAATATTCATTTCCAATTTATTTTTGAATACAAATATAGAACAACTGAGTCAGTGTATGCGATATTTGCTTTGCCTTATCAATCATTATTAAGTATTTATTCCACATATACCCTCCTCCAGAGGGCCGCCCAGGATCTTCTCTCACTCGCGCTGCACTGGAGGGACACATATCGCTGACGTGTGCTGCATCCCCGAATACAGGCGGGTAATGAGTTTCCTCGGCAAGGGATTCGTCAGGAATTCCTCTAACACTTGAAATGTTGGCAACGCCACAGGGAAAGAGTCAAAAAGCGCGTGCAGTGCAGCTCATAACTGGTAATATGTCAGTCTATCCAGCATCCCAGTGTGTTCTTCGCCAAGCGCTTCATCTATGGTAGCGAACACCCCATTGGGGAATGCCTGCCCCATCGTATGGAGCTGCAGTTCCCACAGTCTTTGACCTACTCCAGGCTCTGTGGTGAAGGGTAATTCTGGATGTCTGATTAGTGGTATCGAAGGGGCAAACACCGTCTCCAGTCGTGCTCTACATCTCAGTCCACACCCACCTGGTGCATTTCACCGTATGCACCGTGGCTCGGGGTCTATTGGGGTCCAGAAAGCACCATGTGCAGAGGCATCGGGTCAGTTCTGTCACTCTCAGGGGGGTGTGTGCCATAAAAATGGTCGGATATACCCAGTGGTAGCCAAATTGGGCCTGAGCACAGTTGTAGTAAAGTTCCATATCAGGCGCACCCATACCACCCTGCTTAAACAGCAACGTTAAAATTTCCCCGGCAACTCGAGGCTGTCTGCCAGCCCACGCAAGCGATATCAAATTAGAGCGTAATCACCGCTTAAAGGCAAATTTAAGGGGAAGCGGCAGATTAATAAAGACATATACAAAATTTGGGGAGAACCACTATCTTGATGATCGCCAATCGGCCCACCTGGGACAGTGGGAGTGTCTTCCACCTATTTAGTCTACTCTCAAACCAGTGAATCAGCTTGCCATAGTTGTAACACCAGAGTTACTCTGTGTTCCGGCTGAGCCAAATCCCCAGATATTTCATCGGGGAGTCCGCCCATTTAGGTGAGAACTCTGACTGGAATGGATCGGTGGCCTGGGTGAGTGGAAAGATGATGGAATTTCCCCAATTTATGGTGATGTCACACAGGCTTCCAAAACGGATGACTTCCCGCACGAGTGGGTCTAGGTTTTTAGCTGGGCGTTGGACATACAGAGTCACGTCATCTGCATACATAGATACCAAGACTACCCAAGGGGTGAAATCTAGTCCCTTTCGCACGTGGTGTTGCTGAAGTCTGGCTGCAAACGGCTCTGTCGCCACCGCAAAAAGCAGAGGGGAAAGCAGACATCCCTGGTGCATGCCCCCGGACATTGGAATGGGGGAGAGACCAGTCCGTTAATTCTCAGACTCGCAGTCAGAGCCGAGTACAGCAGGGACATTTGTTTAAGGAAAACAGGGCTGATGACAGTGCGAGAGAGGAGCGCGAACAGATACGGCCACTCCAAGGTATCGAAGGCCTTGGTTGCGTCCAAGAAGAACGCTGCAGCGGGGGTAGTATCGTCTACCTCCTGCATGGTTGCGGAGATTGTGGGATGTATTTTGTCCGGGCACGAAGCCACATTGGTCAGGCCGCAACACCGCTGGCAATAGGGGAAGCAGACACAATGCCAGTAGTTTTTGGAGGATATTATTATCCAAGTTTATCATTGACAGAGGCCTACTGGAGTCGCATAGCAACAGATCTTTATGAGGTTTGAGGGTTGTGACGATCAGCACCTCTCGGAGGGAGGAGGGAAGTGAGCCTCGCTTTAACGGCCAGTGAGCCTCATTCCAGTGATTCCTCATGCATGTTGAGGAGGTGGGGAACAAGGAGTGGCGCGTACTCCTTGTAGAACAAAGCTGTGAGTCCGTACAGCCCAGGAGCTTTGTCCCCAGGCATGGCCCAAATCACCCCAATGACCTCCTCCTCAGCATAGGGCTCATCAAGATAGTTGCACTGACCGTCGCTTAACCAGGCTAGTTCGATCAATTCCCAGAGGGGGGCCAGATCTGTATGCGCTTCCGTTTATCTAGCCGTGTACAGAGAGGTGTAGAATGCCATAATTTCTGCTTGCACCACTTCCTGCCAAGCAATCACCTCTTTGCTTCTGGTGCGCAGTACTCACTGGTCCATGGCTTTTTTAGGAGGCCTGCTAACCTCTTCCTAGCTCGATCCCAATCTCCATATTGGCGTGCCCGGGCCTCCCTGCCCAGGTAGTGCGTCTCTCTGTGCAGCCTCCACAAATTCTGCTATTTTCTCTTTGATGTGTCCCAAGGTTGCTGGGCTGTAATACTCAAAGTACTTAGACTCGAGATCCTGAATTTCCCACTCCAGACGCCAGAGTTCTCCCCTGAGGGAGCGCAGAACCCCAGCCTGCTTAGCTATGCACTTGCCCCGGATAAACGCCTTAAAGATGCCCCTAACACCGAGGGCGAATCCACTGTCCCACTGTTTAATTCAAAGTATTCTATGATATCCGCGCAGATTGATTCTCTAAAAACCTGATCCTGGAGTGGCCCTGGGGAAAGGGCAGCATCCGGCAGTATGAATGTCAGTAGCACTGGTACATGATCAGAGAAAGACCGGGCTAAATGGGCGGTGTCCACGCATCCACATCACGCGATGTGAGCCAATAATCGATTCTGGACCAAGTTGGGCCTGCTGGGGAAATGCAAGTGCCCTCTCGTTTGAGTGCGTGCCGACGTCGCCAGACGTTCCCCAACTCATGATCTTCCATGATGGTTCGCAGTTGTTCCGCTCCCTTTTGAGTGTAGTCTACGGGAGTCGCCAGACCGATCCACTGCCGCATCCAGAACCCATTAAAATTCCCACTCCCACAGAATCGCCCCGGGTCCAATCGATTCTGTAAGCCTCCAAATTCCATAAAAAAATTGCGGGTCATCTACATTCGGCCCGTAGACCAACACAAGTCTGACTGGTCATCTCCCCAGCTCACCCCCAATTATTACATACCTCCCCTGCGGGTCTCACAGCACGGCACGTGTTTGCCAGGGGAGACCCTTTGTGAGGATTATAGCTGTGCCTCTAGCATAACTCAAGTATCCCGACAAGAAGAACAAAAGTTACTTACCTGTAAACTGTGGTTCTCCAGTATTGGTGTCTTTCATAGATTCACATGCTTGAATATTCCCCGTCGTCGGAGTCGGAGTCCCACGGTACATAAAATAGTAGTATGAAATCACATATATAAAAATATATATCATAGTAATAATAATAATAATAATAATAATAATAAAATAGAATGCTTGAAAGTACCATAGAACAATATTAACACATAAGGAAGCATTGAGGGAAAATCACTTTACTGGCATATCCATGTCGTTATGATAGTCCAAATTCCAGCCAATCAGGCTGCAGCACCCTCTAGAACCTTCTCCTCCTCGCTTCGAAGTTGAATTTAGGCTGTTTACCATCCGGCTTCCCTATTATGGCACCCTTCATATCCTGGGGGTTGTCAAAGGCAATGGCACTTGTCAGCTGACTGTTGGTGCTGCTCAGACGGTTTGCGAATTGTAGGGCTCCTCTGTGGCAGGTGCTGCAGGCACTCCATGCTCCAAGTGGTATTCGTGTGTAGCTCTCTACGCAAGACTGGAGATGCAGGCTCCACAGCAGCCCCTGAGCGGCGCGAGGCGTGCAATACCAGGCGTGGGTGTCATCAGGCATGCTACCTCCGGGCGCCGACTATGTAGACTTTTTAACTCCCCGTCGCTGCCACAGCGTCCCAGTTTGCACGGCGTCTGTTTGTGGCTTGCTCACACAGTGAGGCTTATTGTCCTGCCCCACTCTGCACGGAGGGGAAGGGTCGGTATCGCTCACGAGCTCCAGGACTCTTTCTTGGTGGTGTTTGTACGGCCAGTGCCTGCAGGGGCGGGGTCTACTTATGGGCCACGTTCCCCGGACTCTGAATGGGGGTGTCTCCACAGCCGCTTGTTAGGTGCAGTACTGGGGCTGCGCGTTCACCCACACCAACACTGCAGACGTTTTGGGCATAGCAAAGTCTCCAGTCCACCAGCCGATAACCCCACTCCCTCCTGCCGCACCAGTGCCAAGGATCTGAGGAAACCGGCACGGATTGTCCGAGTCCTGACGTGGCAGAGGTATGTGGTGTAAGTTGGGTGGCCCCCCGGTGACTCACTGTGATGGAACCCGGACAGCGGGGCACTTGGGGGGTGCCAGGCCTTATGTGTTGGGTCTTCAGGCCCCCTGCCCGGCACAGGGACGCATTCGTGTTGGAGGTGCTGTCCATCTCAGCCGCACACGCCCGCCTCACAGCCTCACCCAGCAGCATTTGGTGTACCCTCGCTGCCCCGCAACCCGGGCTAGGGTCGATAGGCACCTGCCGGGTTCGTATCTTCGTGGGCGGCTGATCAGGGAGATCACGGCTCACGCACAGTCGCAGGCCCAGATCCCCGCCCCGCTTGTCGGCGCTGCAGGTGGGGAGGCGTCTCCAAAGCTGTCTGCAGCAGCAGTGTCAAGCGTCCGTCGCAGAGTGAGCTTTCCCCCAGTCGCGCCGCCACGCCCAGCTGACGTGTGCCCCGCAACTCTATGGTTCTCGTGGCGGGTAGGAGTGGCCCTTCTTTGCTGCTTCAGCCCTGCTCGCAGCTCGGCGGGTGGGCTCTCTTCTTCAGCCCGCTGTGCAGGCACCGGCCTTTTCTTTCGATGTTTATTTTTTTTTTTTTTTTTTTTTTTGTTTTCCCCCTTTTGTGAGATTGTTTTTTCTTTTATTATTCTCCGGCCACCAGGTGTCTTGTGGAGAATGTCGGGGGAGGGAGGATCAGCACGGGCAAATGCGTCCGACCCGCGCACCTGGGCCTCACCTTACGTGACCGGGCCGGTCGCTCCTCGTTGCTTAGGCCGCAAGTCTCTTCTGGCGCTTATCCGGTCTTCTGTGGCTGGTGCCTGCCCTGCAAGCAGGCGTTCTGGTGTCACTGACCCTCGACTTCAGTATCATGAGGCACACAGTGAAATTGCCCCGTAGTTACAGGATTCTTGGTGAATTAGGGCTCCGTGGCTGACGGAGCATCACTACTGTACGCCCATCTTGTGCGCATGCCCCCTAGCGTCTCAGGCACCAGTATATCTGACTTCAATATAGGCGCAGGTCCAACAACATCAGCAAGATCTGCTACTCAGGCAATAGTATATCTTGCATCAATTTTAATGCAGGTCCAATTCTCAACTGTTATATGCTAAAATATGAATTTTACTGCATTTAAAATTCACTTTTTTAAAGAAACATTTATCTATTGATCCATTTTTCCTACCTCTGGCATGATCGTTTCCCTGGCATTCTTGGGAAGAGGAGTTGGCCTAACGGCTAGGGCGGTCGACCTCGGATCTGGGGAACCAAGTTCGAGTTTCGCAGGGACGCGCAACATCCTGTGATTGTGGGCAAATCACGTAATCTCCCTGTGCCTAACAAAAATGAATGTGTGCTCATGTAAAGTAAATGGTGCTCATGTAAAGTGCTCTGATACCCGATACCTTTGGGTTAAGTTTGCGCTATATAAAACTCTGTTAAAAATAAAACTATATAATTCTGATACTCAGAGTTACACAGCTTTGGCTGGCTCAGAATCTGGATCTCTGTTATCATATTTGTCTAAGGAATATATTGGGTTTATGTAGGGAGATCTTATTTCCTGCGTCTTAAGATTTAAAGTATAAAGATACAGTTTTGTCTGTTTATTGCTTGCATCACTAGGGGTTATCCAGAGGATTAGTAGTGCAGACTGCAGCATGGCCGGCCACCTCCTTGCCTCCTGACGGAGCCATCCCAAACAGTTGGCACATAGTTTAGAGTTTACTGATGGGTACAGTGTGAAGTTACTGCACATTTTAGGGCACTGACTCTCTGATGATTGGTACCTGGTGTTCAACATAGAATAACTTTCTCACTAACAACTCTGACACTTTTGTGCTGCGGATGGTCTATCTTTGCTAGTGAGGTTCTTCAGACTGCGACCAGGACTGCTCCAGGTTCTTGTTCCACCTCAGTACATCTTGTTATCTGCCTTCTAAACTCACAGGTTCCTTTGGTGTTTGAAAAGAACCCAAATTGAATTGGAGTTGCATACGTTTCCTAGCCTTATCTTTCTTTCTTGTTCATTTGTAGTCGGGCTTAATAATTGGGAACAACCTCAACATGGGGGTAACCTTTTGCAGCTTTTGTGATTAAGTTGGTGCCCCTGAATCCTATTTAACTCCAGAATGTGGCATAGTGCTACCTTGAGCTAGAGCTGGGCTTGTCTACAACAAGCTTCGGCCCCTCAGCCTTCACTCACCTTTGCTTTCTTGATTTCGGGGCCTTCGAAGGTGAGGTCCCCAAAGGCATTGGTTGGCACTTCTTCAATGTGTTTCTCCCGGTTCATTTCTGGTTCAGTGTGGTTGGTGTTCTCATGCAAATTCTGACTCTTGCCATTTCCACAATAACACACCTCCTTTCTGGGGGAAACAAACAGAGCAAGAGTGTGGGTGGGGGAGCTACAGGACAGTGAAAGGTAGATTTGAACAATCAGGCGCAGACTTTCAGAGAAACACTACAGGTCAATATCTACAATAGACAGCATTTGATCAAAAGAGAGTTTTTTTCAGTCAATTTAGCCATTTATTCACTGTCAGTGGACTACAGGAGAAAATATACAAAAGGGAATAAAAACAGTAGGTGTTTCTCCTGGACAACCTAATTTAACAAAATTGTATGTAGACCACAAAATGTCACCAGGATTAATTAGATGTGCAGAGGACAGTTCCTTACATCAAACTGTACAGAGCCCTGCAAGAAGAGGCAGGATCTAACCCTTGGTGGCCTCAGAGGAGGGGGGCTGGGCAGCAAGAAGGGCATCCTCTGGAGTGTAACCTGTCATCTCCTAAAATCATTATCAGTGTATTCTGCCAATGCTGTTGTAACAGTCATTGGTAGGAGGACATCTGTAACTTATAAGATTATACACTTCATTTAGTGACCTCATTCATAACATAAATGTATTGTGAATGTTTCTACGATCTGTAAAACAATAAAACATGGGAAAAGGTTATACAATCATTTTATTAAATATCTTGGGAGCATTTCTACCAGTGCTTCTGATTGTGTGTCAAAAACCAGCAGATGCGCCACAAATCCTTTCACAATTGCTCTTATTATGAATTTGATTATAGCGGCATAAAAGTTATGGATTTGCTTTTTTCACTGTGTTGCTCGAATATGAATTTATCTTAAATAAATGAAGACAAGAGGCATTTAACAAACCGGTACAAGTTGGTTTAATTAAATGCAGCGGACAGGAGAGTATCGAAAGAGGGTCGTCTGAAGACAGTCTCAGAGTACAGAGGTTTTGGACACACATATATACATTTTGTGGGTACAATAAAACACTTCAACATTCTTTGAAAAGCATCATAGTCATGAATAACAAGTGCAACCATCTGATAAGGGAACACAGATGGCTCTCAACCTTGGGGAGAGCTAGTGTCAGCCAGTATGTGTATGTCCAGATATCCGGTGTAGTGTGTGATCACCCCTTGCAGTGTACATATTGTGTTCTGATTGGCTGAGTATTCCTAACTACATGTGGTATCTAACTTTATGGTATTTTCCGAATGTCCACCTTTGGTTAAACATGTTTTATTGGGGCCAATCTCCTCTGTGCTGCTTATGGTGTGGCTACCTATCTGTGGGATCGATCAGGAATTTCACAGGGTGCGCATTTGTCTTTGGGCTGAGTATAACCCCACATGTGACCTGTCAATCTGTAGGCTTGGGTTTGGGTCGTAGGCCTGTCTGACCACGTATTCCTGACTTGGAGTTGATGTGGAGGTGATCTTTGATGAATCCGACAGCAATGGTACAAGTTTGTGAGTGTGTGCACATGTAACATGGCTGTCATTGATATCATTGTAAAGTTCTCTGGTATTGAAGACATACCTTAGTGTCTTGATGGTATATCTACATCATAGGAACCGCATTGCTCTTCTCCCTGGAAAGATTCCTCTCCTGTTACCTAAACATGCATCCCTAATATCAAAGCACTTCCTGACAGTACTGCAACGTGTCCATGTCTAACTTGTATCCTTGTTGCTCAAGGGTGCACAACAGGGACACAGTGTCTTTCTACACTGTTCTTCTGTAGGACTACAGATCAGTAGGTCATTAAAATACTGCAACACTGTGCTATCACAGTGAAATATTGTGACGTCATTCTATTTTTATTTTTATTTATTTATGCATTTTCGAGAGCAAAATAGGCAGACATAAGTACAGGCAGTGTATCATGACAAATGTACAGGTTTAGACAGATACAATGAAATAACAAAGCGGGCATTGAGGCTGGAGAAGCACATTGAGCAAAATCCGTGCACAAAACATCAGAGGCAGTATAATGAAGAGAACTATAGTTCGCACATAGCAGCAGTGTTCAGTCTTGAGGTGGTTCCATGGGGGGGGGGGAACAAGGGTGTACAGAAGCGTATATCATGCATGAAGGACTCAGGTAGTTGCCACATTATCAGTCTGTGTGTTGTCGGACCCATCAATAGGGTGTGAAAGCAGATATGCCCTGAGGGGTCCCCAATGATCTCGTGGACAGGAGGCTATGGGTAGCAGTTCAGCAAAGGCGTACATTTGGTCCTGCCAGAATACCGTGTCTCGGATCCAATCCTTAAATTTAGGTGCTCTGCCCCGACCCCACCAGCATGCTATGCCCCGTTTGGCGAGAAGGAGACTGAATGAGACGAATTCCCGGTGTTTCACTGCTAGGGCCTCAGTGTATCCAAGGAGAGTGAAAAGGGGATTGTGTGGAAGATGTAACAAGGTTATTTGTTCCAGGGCTTCAAATACAGGGAACCAATACTCCTGCATGGCACTGCAGTCCTAGGCCAGGTGTGGAAAGTCAGCCCCTACGACCCCACACCGGTCACATCTATCATTGTCTCGCAATTTTAAGCTATGAAGCCTAGCTGGTGTATAGTATGTGCGAAGTAGGATTTTGTAATGGAGAATGCGGTGGCGGCAACTGGACGTGCTTTGTTCCGTCTGTTTGCAACAGTAGGTCCACTGCTCATCAGTAATAACCAGTCCCAATTCTACGGATCATTTGTCCCTAGTAGTAGTCTGTGTGATGCTCTGAGTGGTGTAGAAGATCCCCAAGGTTTTAATATCATATTTAACTTGGGTTTTCTTAAAAACACCTTCCTGAAGAACAGGCATTTTCGGGTGATATGCCAGGGGAAGCAGAGGTGAGTATAGCATCGGGGCATGAGTTCTTGTAACAATGTGTTGCCATGCCTTCACAGTGCTGGTGATTGGGGATGGATCATCAGTGATTGGTGCAGTGGGGGTAAATATGGCACCCTCTAATGTAATGGGATCGGATAACCAGTGTTCGGCGGCTACCTGAGGCATGTATCTGGACGGGGGTGGAACCAGAAATGGGCATAATGGGCCTGTGCGCATGTGTAGTAGAGTTCAAAATTTGGTATGTCGAACCCCCCCTTGCGAGTATGGCCGAGTTAGAACTTCCCATTGTATTCTGGGTTGTTTACCAACCCAGGTGAGGCGAATCAGTTCTGTCCGGAGCATCGTGAAAAAGTCTCTACCTGGATCATAGAGTATGTTCATACATAAATTAAGGAGTTTAGGAACAATAACCATTTTGATCAGGGATATGCCTCCTGCAATGGATAGCGGAAGGGCGGTCCATCGTGTGACATTGTCCCTTATCCCATCCAGGGCACGACAGTAATTGAGCAACATCAGTTCGTCGCAGTTCGCGGGGACGTATATGCCCAGATATTTAACCTCTTCAGGGCACCCCGTCGGGAAAGTCCAGAGCAAATTCTGAGACCGAGGAAATAAGGGAGAAAATTTGGGAATTAGACCAATTCATATGAATCCTGGATTGTCCCCCAAATCTCACAAACTCTCGAAGCAGCGAGTTAAGATTTATCTGGGGTTCCCTGACATATAGCGTGATGTCATCCGCATATAGAGAAATCAGAATATGTCGAAGTGGGCATCGAAGGGCTTTGTCCTGATGGTATTGTCTAATCTTGGCAGCGAGTGGTTCAACCGCGAGGGCGAACAAAAGAGGTGAAAGCGGGCATCCCTGCCGGGTTTCGCGAGAGATGGGAAAGGAAGGTGAAGAATGGCCATTAATAAGGATCTTGGCTTCGGGTTTGGTGTAGAGCAGGCGAACCTAAGATATAAATCCCCGCGGCATGCCCATGTTTTGCAGTATTATGAAAAGGTAGAACCATTCCACAGGGTCGAACGCCTTTGTGGCGTCAAGAAATACAGCTGCCAAGGGTATCTTTGGGTCTACCGTGCGAAGGGTGGAGAAGAGCGTGCAAAGATTATGTGAAGTCGCCCGGCCGGGGATGAAGCCGGCTTGGTCTGTAAGTACTAATTTGTCCCTAAATAAGCTGAGGCGATTAGCTAGGATTTTTGAGAGGATTTTAGTATCCGTGTTAATTAAGGATAGGGGTCTGTAAGAGTCACAACAATCCGCTGCTTTACAGGGCTTAAGAAGAGACGAAATCAATGCCAACCTCATGGATGGGGGGAGACAACCGAGCTCCTGCGCCTCATTAAAAATGAGTTTGAGAACTGGGAGTAGTTGGGCAATATACGCCTTATGAAAATCAATAGGAAGGCCATGTGAGCCTGATGCCTTACCAGATTTCATTTACGTGAATTTCGTCATTCACAAAGGGTGGAGCAAGGAACTCCCGCTGTGTATCACCAAGCCAACCGAGGGTAATATCCTGCAAGAATAAGGCGAAATCGGGGGAGTCATCTCTGCAGGTACCATATAGGGCAGCATATAATTCAGTAAAGGTTTGTAGAATGTCCTGGCTGTCCTTATGTCGTACGCCAGTAGAATCTTTAATCTCAAGGACGTGCTTAGCAAATCTAGGGAGATGGATAGTTTGTGCTAGCTGCCTACCAGGGCGTTCGCCCTCACCGTACCTGCGCGGTATAGTATTTACCCCAAAAGCATGTATTAGAGTCCGCCGTCTCTTTATAGTCAGTGGGTTTTTCTCTAAAGGATTGGCCCGAGTTATCCCCCCAAATGTCAGCCACCAGCAGCTTGAGTTTGCACTCTAACCTGGGAAGCGTGCGGCGTAGATCACGTAAAACCCCAAAGCTTTTGTCCAAGCAAACCCCACGATTCGTGACCTTAAAGGCCTCCCATACCACACCCACCAAGGAGACTGAGTCAATGTTGACCTGAAAGAGGGGCGTGGCCAGCAGCATGGCGGGTTAGGAAGTCCCTTGCCAGAGCTCCTGTCGAGCTGCACCCAGATCCCCCGTAAAACTATCCCCCCGGGGCACAAAACCTACCAGCGGGAGCCGCAACGTCCTGGGAGCTGGCGAGGGTGCTTCCACCGCAGAAACTGCCCCGGGGCGCGCAGAAATAACAGACCGGATCGCCGACTCGGCACGACCCTGTGTGGCCAAGATGGCGGCCGCAGCGCCCGGCAGTCGTCGGAGCTCCTAGAAGCCCGCCGGGGACCCAGCAGGGCCAAAACCCGCCGCCTGGAGCGCCACCGCGAAGGAGCCTGTCCGCGGTGTTGGGAGCCCGGAGCCCGGAGGGGAAGAAAGGGACACACCGGAGACCGGCCACCTTTACCAAGATGGCGGCCGCCGCGAACTTGAGCCGGTAAGAGGGAACCAGGGGCCATCACCACCATCCCCCCTGCCGTGCGATCAGCAGATTGAGGGTTGGAGGGAGAGAGAGCTCCGGCGCGATCCCCGAAGAGACGTTGTCCCAAGAGTGGCCGAAAGACACTGGTGTAGCGAGGGCCCCTTGGAGAAGACCCTGACGCCTTCACCAACATGGCGGCGGTACTAGAAGGGCACTTGAAGGGACCGCAAGCCTCGGGGGCACCTGGAGACCGGTGAAAGGTGGGGCCCAGTGGGAGGAGGTCCTGGGCTCGCCCCCCCCCCACCTCCCTCTAGAGGGCTGATCACTCGAACCCCCTATCAACCGGCTGTTTGGGGAGTGACCCAGAGGGCCAGAAGCAGAGGCTGGTGAGGACGTCCTGGGTGTCTGGCAGCACTGAGCCCCTCTTTGGCTGGGTGAAAGTGCCAGGGGGTCGTTCTCGCTCCGTGACCACCTGTCCCCTGTGAGGAAACACAAGTGCGAGCACAGAGGGCGGTGAAGGTGACAGGTGCATAAAGAAAGGGCCTCGATCACTGCCAGCGGAGGGAAAGACGACACGGGAGTCGGGGGTGTACAAAACTCACGGTACACCAGCACTAGGGGGGAGAGACCCCCCCAGCTCGGCCCTGCCATAAGACCGGCGCGCCGGAAGTCTGAGACCTGCGATCTGATAGGGGGATCCTCCCCTGAGGAGTGGACAGCCATGGGGAAAAGAGACACGATACCGAAAGCTACGAAACAAGGGCCCATGGACAACTTTGCGGCGCCATGACACACAGCGGAGCCTCAGTCTGTGACACCCGGGGGGGCGGTCAGACACGGCCTTGTTGATGGAGGCTATCCAGGCATCCAGAACGGACATACAGGAGTCTCGGGCGGCCCTGGAGGTTAAGATTGGGGAAGTGGGCTCCGAGGTAACACTGCTGCGGCAAGACTTTCGGAAATTAGATCGAGACGCAACAACCTTCATTTCGTGGGATTTAGAGAAGGGATTGAGGGGACAAACATGTCCTCATTCCTCCACAATTGGTTGAAGACCACCTTCCCGGCGGCACAGTTCTCCCCTTGTTTTATCATTGAAAGAGCGCACAGGGCCCTCCTGGCTAAACCTCCGGAAGGGGCGAGACCGAGGCCGGTCATAGCGCGCTTCTTGAACTTTGCGGATAGAGACCTGATCTTGAGAGAGGCCAGAAAAATGGGGGAGATCCGCTCGGAGAATGCGACCATAATGATATTTCAGGTCCTTGAACATCACATACATGCTCCTTTTCCCCGCTAAGCTCAAGGTGCTACACAAAGACAAGTCCATCTTTTTCTCCCACCCGGAGGATGCGTGGCAGTGGCTTGAGGAACGCCCGATACTGAACAGCAGAGAGGTCGTGGGGCGAGAAGTGCTGGATAGATCGATGCGGAAACGGTCTCATTGGGAGATGCCGAAGCCACAGAGACGGAAATCGCGAAGGGTGAGGAAGCAGACACCGGCGACGCCGTACCAGGGCCACGGCGCGGGTGACAAGAGAAGAGGTAGATCGGCTTCACCGAGAAACAAATCCGTGGCGGGCTCCAGGTTCAGTTGCCTGCGGAATGAAATCCGTTCAGAAGGAGACGACGAGGAGGGATTGGAGGGCCGCGCATCTGGAGGAGAGGGAGAGGAAGGAGGGGGGGACTCGGTCCACCCACTAGTCAAGGAGATTAGACATTTGGAGCAAGATTCTTCAGGGCTGTCTAGAGCTCCCGCAATGGACACACAAGACTCACACTCATGAACGATGGTGCTCTGGGACTTTGGAGATGGCAGCTCGACATATGGGAGCACGCAAGTTGACACACCCTTCTCTGTTCTTTAAGTTTTTACTGTTTTTTGGTTTGTGAAGGGAGGGATGCGTGGGAGGGCGACAGGCCTTCTCCCGCGGATAGTTTGGTCCTACGTTAGGATGCGACTGGAAGGGGAGGGAGGTGGGGAGGAGGGTGGGAGGGGGGAAGGTTTTTCGAACTCTCTCCAGTTGGGGATCGGGAGGGTTAGGTGGAGGAGGGGGTAACAGTTGGGAAGACGCAGCAGCACACTTTGATACACCGTACCGCACATCCATCGCAGGGACACACCATGAGAGAGGGTCACTTTACACAATGGTGAGTACATTAGCCGTACCGCAACAGGGTGACAAGGGAGTCACTATCTTAACCTGGAATGTGAATGGCCTGGGGTCGAAAATTAAGAGGGGACTGGTGAATGCTTATCTCAAGAGAGTAGCACCGGATATCATTTTGTTACAAGAGACACATCTTAGAGGCACTAACTGTGCGTTTATAGCGAGAGGCCGCCATACGGTCCTGGCACATGCAGGGTACACGTCAGACCCCAGAGGGGTGGCGATACTAATTAAAAAAACATCCCCGTTCTGCATTACGCGCACATGGCTAGACCCCCAGGGGACGTATGTGGGAGTGCAAGGGACATGGGAAAGGCGCAGGTATACTATAATTTCGGTCTATGCTCCGCCGAAACTCCAGGCACGCACTCTTAAAGCTATCACTTCCATTCTCCTGGACACAGCGGATACCATACAAGTAGTGGGTGGCGACTTTAATGACGTAATGTGTGAAGTGCAGGACCGTACAGGGACAGCGCGTAGAGGGGGGACACAAACAGCTTTGGCACAACAGATGACTGACATAGGACTCACTGACGTTTGGAGGTGGCTCCACCCTACGCAGACAGCCTACTCTTTTTACTCAGGGGCACATAGGGTCTTTTCGAGGCTTGACTATGTATTCACTATGTAGTCACGTCGGACGACGTGGCGGAATACAAAGCGAGGGGTATCTCGGACCACTCTCCCTTATATGTACAGATGGGACGGGTGCGGGGGAGGGGGGGAGCTGAATGGCGTTTAGCGGCGTGGGACCTTCAAACACCGGAGACAATACGTGGCATCAGAGCGGACATTAAGGTGTATGTGGCCGAGAACGAAGGAACAGTCGACTCAGGGGTCACCTTCTGGGAGGCGATGAAACCGGTCCTACGGGATAGAATACAGAGTAGGTTGGGGGAGGAACGACGAACAAAACAGGCCGAGGTTGCGGGCCTGGAAACAACAATCTTGGCCTTAGAGGAGGAGTATCAAACATGAAAAGATGCAGGGACGCTCCGACAACTGCTAGATACCCAAAGGAGGTACAGGGAGGTGGTTTCAAACAAGGCACGGACCCATTCCCTGGCAACCCTTCACCGTCTATATGACGTTGGGGATAAGTCCGGCAAACTCCTGGCTTGGCTCAGCAGAAAGGAGCAGGCAGCAAGGTGGGTAGAACGGGTCAAGTCGGCGGAGGGACGACAGGTCCACACAGATGAGGCAATAGCAGATGCATTCGCGTCGCACTATGAGCACTTCTATGAGGCTAAAGACCTGGGGACTAGTGAGGACGCGCTGCAATACATAGGACTCACGGAGGTACCCTCACTGTCCTCCGAATCATGCACAGCTCTGGAGGCGGAGGTAACACTAGAGGACATATCTGACGCCATAGCCAAACTGAAACCGGGTAAGACACCAGGGCCGAATGGATTCCCAGCGGAATTTTTTAAGCAAACGACTGATCTCTTGACACGACACCTTAAGGCCCTCGTCACGGAAGCGTATCAGGTGGGGAGCTTGCCACCGGACCTCGCCATGGCTACGATCGTCCCGATCTATAAGGAGGGCAAACCGAAGGACGAATGTGCCTCATACCGTCCCATCTCCCTCTTTAATATGGAGGTGAAGATTATAGCGACTATTCTAGCAAATCGCCTGAGGTCGGTTATTCCAGAGCTCATACACCTGGACCAGTCGGGGTTTCTGCCGGACAGGGCAACCACGTTAAACCTCCGACGCACACACAACTGGTTGCAAGAAGTCAAGGGAAGGAGTGAGCCTCATTGGTTTCTTTCCCTCGATGCGGAGAAGGCATTCGACGCGGTACACTGGCCATTTCTGATGGCGGCGCTCCAGAGGTTTGGCCTCGGTCCGAACTTCCAGAGGTGGGTTCAGCTTCTTTACACGGCACCGAGAGCGCGGGTTCGGGTAAATAGGAGGTTGTCCCGCGAATTCCGAATCGAAAGGGGTACGCGCCAGGGATGCCCTCTGTCCCCCCTTCTATTCACACTCACCATCGAAGTTCTGGCGGCAAAGATAAGACAGAATCC
The DNA here is from genome assembly GCF_964261635.1 of Lissotriton helveticus. Lineage (NCBI taxonomy): Eukaryota > Metazoa > Chordata > Amphibia > Caudata > Salamandridae > Lissotriton > Lissotriton helveticus. Next base: position 1,669,562,257 of record NC_136069.1, on the reverse strand, counting down.
AGAGATTTGTGGCTTCTCTCGGGAAATCTCAGCCTCCGCACAAGAAAAAATATCACTATACGCTGATGATGTGTTACTGTTCATTACTAAACCTGAAACTACGGTCCCGGAAATGTTTAGGGAGTTAGAGGGTTATGGCGCAAGGGCGGGTCATACCATAAACTGGCACAAGTCGGTTCTCTATGATCCACAGGGAAGAGACCGAGGGGGGAACCTACCGGAGAAACTGGTCAATACCTCGGAGGGATTTCAGTACCTGAGTATTTACATTACCCTAGATGGGAAACTTTCATTCAGTAAGAACATAGAGCGGATAATGGACAGCGCGGTGGCGGATATGTCCAGGTGGAGGCAACTGCCGCTCACCCTATTGGGTCGGGCGGCAATGTACAAAATGATTGTCCTCCCTAAGTTCCTATACGCGCTCCAAAACGAATATTACCCACTCCCGGCCAAGACGATACCCAAAATTCACGCCGACCTTCGTACTTTTTTATGGCTGGGGAAGCAGCCGCGAGTAGCTCTGTCAACGCTCCAACGCCACCAATACAGTGGGGGTATTTCGCTCCCCAACCTAGAGGCCTACTACTGGGCAGAACATCTAACACCAATACATGATTGGATGCACGCCCCGGCAGACCACCCGACTTATGCTTTGGAAAGGTTCAAAATGTCCACCAAAAATCTATTGTACTATCTCTACGGAGGTGTGGTGCGGGTACCGCTTCTACCGGCAACGGTAATCACACTGAACGCCTGGACCAAGGCCACAAGGCGAACGGGGTGGGAAAGGAAACCTACCCGGCAGACGCCGCTATGGCACTGTCAATGGTTAAAAGAACTCAGTAAGCTGCGCGGCTTCAGAAGGTGGGATGACATAGGCATATCGATTGCAAAGGGGGAGCTGAAGTCCTTCCAGGTACTTAAGACTGAATTTGGGTTGCACCACACACAACTCTTCAAATACACACAGTTGAGACATGCGTGGAAGGCACAAAATATCACACTCACGGAGATACCGGAATATGCACCATTGGAGGGTAGGCTGCTTCAGGAACAGATCATGGGTCAGGCGGTATCCCTCACATATAAAACTTTGACAAATAATATGCTAGGCGACTTGGCAGGGCTGAGGGGCGTGTGGGAAGCGGAAGTGGGAGAAATGGATGATCTGGACTGGGAGATTGTCCTAATGCACCCCCGGAGGTGGCGATCAAATCGAGACTACGCCTCATCCAGCTGAATGTGCTCCACAGAACCTATTTTGATAGGGTACGACTCCTTAAAATGGGGAAAATAGAGGATCCGGCCTGCCTTAGATGCCGTCACCAGCAAGGGGACTTCTATCACACTATCTGGGCATGCGACAGAATACAAACATATTGGTCGCACATATTCACGGAACTAGGGGAGGTCCTAGGGGTGGCTGTCGCAAGACCCTAAATTGGCACTATTAGGCATGACAAACGAGGTGGACCTGCCACGTCCACTGCTTATCTTCCTGGTACTCGCATTGGTGGTGGCCAAAAAGGACATTGCAAAGTACTGGGGGGCAACGGAAACGCCTGACATAGAGGAATGGAGGAGGGGCTTGGACTTATATATGGCTGCAGAAAGAGTGACTTATAAAGAAAGAGGCTGTCCCAAAAAGTTCCGAATAGTATGGGCAAAATGGAGGCAATACCATGGATTGGAGGGTCGGCAGTAAAGGGAGGGAGCCCGGGGGTGGGGAGATCGAGACCATTACGGAACTACCAAAGGTAACATTGCTGACTGTGAGAGCACTGAATAGGCACACTACAGGGAAAAGGCGGTGGGCACAAGACTAAGAATAGGATGATGTAATGTCTGTGCTTTGTGGTGGGAGGGGGGGAGTAGAGGGGTGTATGCTCCATTTTATCATGCACGTATTGTTAAAGTTATGAACATAGAAATGCAAAATAAGAGTTTTATAACCAAAAAGTTGCGCAAATGGCTGACAGTGGCTGAATGTTGACGCTACGCCAGCAGATGTTACTTTCTATACACATACTTCTGGATGCAACAATAAAAAGAAATAAAAAATAAAAAAAAATGTTGACCTGAAAGAAATTGGTCATTTCCTCTCTGACCTCAGCCCTAAACACCGCGTCAAGCAAGGCCTCGGGCACGAGTCTCCAGAGTCGAGGAGTGGACTGCAAGCTAGGCGGGGCAATCGTTATAAGCACCGGTGAGTGATCTGAGTAAGTTATGGCAAGGTGAGTGGCCTGTTTAAGCCAGGAGACAGCCCCCCGGGAGATCACCCAGTAATCCAGATGAGCCGAAGAGGCATGAAGGGCAGTATAGTGGGTGCCCTCTTGCCTTTCAGGGTGGATGTGGCGCCAAACACCTGTGAACCCATGAGCCGCGAGTATTCCCTGTATGGCTGCTTCTGTTTTGGTATAGTGTACAGGGGAAGGGTTAGATCTATCTACTGTTGGGTTGAAGGCGGAATTGAAATCTCCCCCCCAGATGATATGAGTGGATCCTACTTGTAATATGCGTCCCCACAGTGTAGTATAGAAATCTGGGTCATCAATGTTTGGCCCGTAACAACATACTATCGTGACTGACTGGGCTCCCAGCGTGCCCCAAAGCATACAGCTGCGCTCCAGGAGATCCTGAGTGTACCCCCTAGAATAAAAGGTGTGTTCCGCTTTACCAGTATCACTACGCCTCTGGAGTACGTGGAGTAGGAGGAAAAGACTTGTGTCCTGGCCCATTTACTAGCGAATGTAGGGGAGCGGGCAAGGTCCAGGTGCGTTTCCTGCAGCACCGCTATGTGTACATGATGCCTGTCCAAATATGTGAAGATTTGCCTGCATTTCCGGGGATCGCGAAGGCCTCTAACACTCCAAGTAACTAAATTAAGGTGTAAAGGCTCAGCGTGAGATGACATGACAATTTACATTAAGAAGGATGAAATATGTCCTGTACAAAATGTTATACAAAGTGCCTTACAGTACATAGCCTGCTTCTGCCGGTTGAAATAGAGAACAGTACAACAATTATCTCAAACCCTCCCCCCCCACCCACCCACAGTGGCACCCCAAATGTGCCGGCAGCACCACCTTTACCCAAAACCACTAACACATTGCAAAAGTGCAATAGGGAATGAGTCATTGTTCAAAAGATTATTCTTGGGGGAACTACTGTGTGGAGGTACGCTAATGGGCAGTGAGAACCTCCCCCGTTTACGATGCAAAGGGCCCACTCCCATGGATCGGGGAGAAAGGGCGGTTGTTGGAGGGGGGGGGAGGGGAGGGTTACTTGGCTTAACGTGGTTTGTAGATTAAAATAACGCCTACGGGGGAGGAGCCAAGCACCGACCAAGATGGCCGCCTGAGACCTCGGCTCCACCACTACCGTCTACCTAAACCCATCATTCTGCTATCAATCCTGTCCCTAAAGGTCTGAGATCACTATTGGAGAGCAAGCTGTGCTGTTTGCCAAAACCCCGACCCCCCAACGCTGCCTAGGACCGGAGATACGGGCCCCGCTTACTTGGGCCTGCCAACGAGTCTCAAGCCGGTGACTGAGGTGAGGGTGCTGCGGCCGGAGTGTGGGGTGAAGTCGGCGGACCGGACCGGAAGTCGCCGGTCGGAGTGAAACTCCTGATCGCCGTAGAATATTGCCTCCTATGGTGACGCATTATAGTAACCGGGGTGGACGAGGCAATCTTCCCCGCCCCCCACACCCCCCTCTCCTCCTGGGCCAAGCGTGGAAGAGACTGCTACAGCGGGGCATCATCTGGGACAACCGCGGCGGCCGAGGGAAGCCGGCGCCTTGACGATCTGCTTGTGGGTGGGAGCGAGCATCTCCCTCTCCCCTTTTCCTCAGTGGCGGTGGTTGCGGAGTGAGGCTGGGTCTGGGATCGGGCGGCCTCTTTTCCCACACCGCTCCGCATTACTTCCTGCGGCCGTTCGTGTTACTCTAGCCTGAACTGCGGGCACGCAACAGTAGGGGCGTGAGACCAGGAACCATCAGAGCCGGTCTACAAGAATAAGAAGAGGCTGGGACGCTGCACATGCAGGGAGGTGGCGGTGTTGAGCCCGGTGTGGGTGCATTGACCTTCATCCTTTTGCCAGGAGACACCTGCCCTATGCGGGGGTTGCCCCCCTCCCCCTGGCATTTTTTTTAAAACTCGGGCCACACTTTACCTGCCAGGGCGGTTTTGGTAACACTAACTACACAGTGCTCTCTCAGACGGCCCAGAATAGTTGGGGCACCCCTATCATATATAAGTGTTAATCGCTAGCGTGCCTCCTGTGCCCCCCACGCCCAGTCAAGCTGACCACCCCGCTGGACTAATCTGCTCACTCAGGGCTCCCCGGTGTTTGCTGTCCCTTAAATCGTTTGCAGCAAGAGCCCCTGTCCAAGCGCAACCTGAGTGCCCTGAGAACCGGAGGACCATTGGTGACCAAAACGGACACATATAAGAGCCAGCTCAGGGTGACCAAGGGGTTGCGGCTGGTCCAAACAAACAAACTGGACCGTTATACCTTGCCCAAAGGCTCGCCGACAGATCTGCGTCACGCCCCTAAAATGGTGGAGGATTCCACGAGCCCCACTCCGGAATTGACCCTGCAAGATGTTATGGCCGCCATAGCAGGGGTCAAATAATCTCTGGAGCATAAAATGGACACTATATCTATAGAAGTGAACCGTATCCGGGCGGATCGTACTAAAATAAATGAAAAAGTCAAATCCCTAGATATCAAGACAGCAATTCTGACAGATGACGTGTCACAGCTCCAGCAAGAAGTACGTGATCTCAAATCTTTCTGTGAGACGGCCAAATGCAAACTAGACGACTACGAAGGGAGGTCTAGACGCAATAACATCCGCATCTTGGGGGTGCCTGAAAAATCAGAAGGACCAGCTCCTGACCTGTTCGTGGAAGACCTTATCCTAAATCACCTCAAACCCAAGGTACTGGGAAAATTCTTCACCATAGAACGTGCGCACAGGGTCCCGGGTAGGCGACCCAAGCTCGGAGCGCCCCGCGCCCGCTGATTGCAAGGGTCCTAAACTTCAGGGACAGGGACGCTATCCTGCAATATGCCCTAGCGGCACCCCCCCTGCGCTACGAGAATGCCGCCCACTCTTTCTTTCCTGATTTTAAACAGTTGGTGCATAGACCTTCCTCGCAGTCAAGAAGAAAATTAGGGACAAAGGACTTAAATACGCCATGATGTTCCTTGCTCGTCTGCGTGTCGAGATTGAAGGGAGAGCATAGTTTTTCGATAATCCTGAGGTGGCTTCTGATTGGTTGGACAGTCGTCCCGCCAGTGGCTCTGGTGGGCGAAGTCAGAGCGAAGATCAAGCGTCACAAGAACAAGACTGAGAACTGGCGACTATACTTGCGGCCTGTATGAACACTATCGGGTACAGGGGTCCTAGGGCCCCACAGTTGGACAAAAGCTCTTGTTAAACTATAGCAATTTAGAAAAGCACTCTACGACCTTATGGGAACAATTTGCCTGTGAAAATGCGGGTTGGGGGGATGGAGGGATGGAGTGTTGACCTTCCTCCTCTTTACTATCTATAGGTATTTTCTACTATTAGTGTATTGGGCAACAGGCCCTCTGCCAGTTTGTGATGGGCAGGCCCAGTGAACAGGGGTGCAGGGAGGGGCGGTGTTGGGGGTGGGGGGGGTGTAATGTTTATTAGATTTGAATTGTTCATAGAATTGACTTTTTCAACACCCTCAAAGAGAAAAGCAGAGCTAGAGCGACTTTCAAAGAGGAATAATGATGAGCACTAAACAAGAGTCAGGGGTTAGAGTCCTCAGTTGGAACGTAAATGGACTGGGGGATAAGATCAAACACAGCATGATCAGCCAGTTTATTAGAAGACACTCCCCACATGTAATCCTTCTACAGGAGACACACCTAATCGGAAACAAATGTATGGCCTTGCATGGGGGAGGATATAGGCTAGTGGCGCACGCGGGATTCACCTCTGGGTCACGAGGGGTTGGCATACTAATCAAGAATTCATTCCCCTTCACAATATAAGGCACTTGGTCAGACATACGAGGTAGATATATTGGGGTCTCGGGCCAATGGGAAGGGAAGACAGCTACGTTTGTCTCAGTTTACGTTCCGCCCGGCCTACAGACAGGCACATTCAAAGACATAGGCACAATTTTCCTATAATTTCCAATGGGCCCCCTGATAATGGGAGGAAACTTCAATGCAGTAATGTCCGTTGAACTAGACCGATATCCAACACGTGGTATCAGACCCGCTAAGAGATGGCTGCCAGACTTTCTAGAATCGGTGGGATGGTGGACGGATGGCGGACACACAACCCAGAAAGGGCACAATACACCCACGTATCGGGCGTACATCGTGGTCTTTCACGCACTGACTACATTCTTGTCCCAGCGGCACAGGCACATGCTATCCGTGAGATTCGTCACCTGGGGCGGGGCATCTCAGATCACTCTCCCGTCTGAATGAGAGTGGAGTTAGATTACACAAGCGTTGGAAGAGTGCCAACCATTAACCCATGGTATTTGAAAGAAAAGACCACCTGGAAGAACATTGCCAAAGCAACTGATAATTATTTTCAAGAAAATGAAGGCACGGTTGATTCCACCCAGACCCTATGGGAGGCCTACAAACGGTCATCCGGGGAGAAACGCTCTCCCTGATTGCGGATAAAAAGAAGGAAAGGCAGGCAGAACTTGAGAAGGCAGAGGAGGAAGTATTGAAGTCGGAAGAAGACTTAGCCCAATCAGTAACCCCCGAAAAACTTCACCTCCTGAAATTGAGACAGGATGAGTTTTTTTTTTTTTTTTCTTTTTTTTATTAAGTTGAATTACAACTGCAGACAAAGGCACTTCAAGGCATAGCAAAGATAGTACAATATCACTAATAGTACAACGCACAATTACAAAGTCGGTAACACAGCCGTTATGCCAACATCCCTGAGCGGGCAGGCGGCGGAGTTCTGCACCCTCCAATGCGCTATACGGTATGAGCAGCGGCAAAGATCACTTACCCAAATTGCGGCGATGATGCACCCGACAGAGCAACTCCACCAACCAGCTGCAGCACATGCTCTCAACTTCCACACCCATCCTTTCAAGCATCCCACCTACAGACTCAGTCCCCACCCATACGCCCCAATCTGCCCTTGCCCCAATATGCATCCATCTACCTGTGAGAGCTGGTTCTTTGCACAGTACCTCAGCCAATCCCAGCAGGCTCAGTAACACTCGGACCATCCAAATCACCCTCAGTCGTTGCCTCTACCTCGCTATCACCTCGCACACCTTGTACATAAGCAATATATAAGCCCCAAAAGTTCTTCGGTCTGCTTCTGGGGGGAAGCAGCTCACAATAGAGTTCTGACTGCGTAGAGCAGTACAGCATATCTCTGGACCATTGCTGCAATGTCGGGACCGGACCTCTCAACCAGCACATAGCAACTCTTCTCTTGGCCATGAGTAGCTCCATGCCTACCAGCCTTCGGATCGCCTTTGGGAGCAATTTAGCATATCCCAAGAGAGCCATAAGCGGGTCCAAAGTAGCCCCATGGTACTCCTCTGCCCTGAGAACCATGAAACAGTCGTGCCGTAAATTGGAGAGAGCTTGGAGGCGAGAATACTCGCAATCCAAGAAAGCTGAATATAGAGCTGCCATCAAAGCATATAAGAATGAATTGAAAGCCACGCAAGCCCAATTCTATGACTCCAAAATCAACTTAGCTGCAAACTCACCCAAAGAAATCTTTAAAATCGCTAAGTCACTAATCTCTCCTCCTCCTGAGCGTCTATCTTCGGTCGGTGCGCTTGCCCGATGCAACAACTTAGCAACCTTCTTCTCTCAGAAGATTCAGGCTATTTACTCCTCTTTTCCCACTGATGCAAAGGATCTGGACACCGCCACAGGCACTAAGCCGGACTCTCCTGCTTCTTGTTCGCTCGATGAGTTCTCTCTTTTAGATCCTATCTCATTGGATAAAATACTCTCTAAAGTAACCTCAGGATCCCCCAATGACCCTGCACCCCCGCAGACCCTTCTCAAAGTCATCGAGGTCATTCGTCCTGTCATCCTAGATGTCCTTAACTCCTCCATCACCTCTAGCTCGGTCCCAGCCCAGTGGAAATGTGCGATGGTTAAGGATCTTTTAAAGAAGCCTACCGTAGACCAGAATAACTTGGCCAATTTTCGCCCTATCTCCCTTCTCCCCTGGATGAGCAAGCTGTTGGAGAGGCACATCAACAACGTTTTAGTAGATTATTTGGAATCTAATAATCTGCTATGTGCCTCCCAGACGGGATTCCGCCCCCAACATGGAACCAAAACTGCTTTATTAGCAGTAACGGAAGAAACAAGATCTGTGCTGGACCGGGGAGGGAAAGCAGCCATTATATTATTAGACCTCAGCGCCGCGTTCGACACGGTTAACCATGCCACATTATTACATCGTTTAGCGGGCATGGGCGTGTCGGGCGCGGCCCTGGAATGGCTGACTTCCTTCCTGGACGAGCGCTTCTTCCAGGTGTTTGAGGGCGAAGCAGTATCCTCGAAACAACCATTGAGCTGTGGGGTCCCTCAGGGCTCGGCCCTGAGCCCCACGCTCTTTAATGTCTACATGAGCCCTCTAGCAGGGATAGTCCATCCCTTTGGTGTGCGTATTGTCACCTACGCGGATGATACCCAACTGGTGGTCTCCCTGGATCACACGGAGGGATCATCCAACACCCTGGGGCCCTGTCTAGAGGCTGTAGCCAAGTGGATGCATTCTTCGTGTCTCAGACTCAACGGGGAGAAGACAGAGATTATGCTACTGGGCAATCTCGCACCGACCACTCTGGTTTCCATCTGGCCCACCTGTCTTGGCTCCCCTCCCTCTCCCAAACCCCATATCAAGAGCCTTGGAGTCTGGCTCGACAAAGTACTAGACTTCTCTGTGCAGGCCACCAAAACGGCCTCCACCTGTGTTGGACTAATGAGAATGCTCCGGAAGATACTCCCACTGCTTCCTTTCCAGGCGAGGAGAATCATGGTTCAGGCCTTGATACTCTCCCGCCTGGATTATGGAAATGCGTTATACCTAGGAGCTCCGGTAGCAGTGATCAACAGACTCCAAGTCACACAAAACTGCGCTGCCCGACTTTTGTTTAACATCCCCCGTTGGCAGTCAGCAAGGAAGGCCCTAAAAGAACTTCACGGGCGTGGCTTCGGAGGCGATGTGCTAGGACGTGCCTTCCGAGAGCTCCGGCGCCCTGCTGCCTGTAATAGCGAATTTAAGCGGAATCTGGCGGCTGCACGAGGACTCCGGGCGCTGGGGAGACCCCTGGAGAGTATGGACTCTGGTGCTGTGAGGCGGTGAGAAAGCGCCCCGCCGGGAAAGCTGCGAGGGCTCGGTGGCGCTCCCGCGAGCGCGCCGGATCCGCCATTTTGTTTATGATCGGCGGCGAGCCCCTGAGCTCTGGACTCGGCCGCATCCTGCCTGCGGATCCCGGAGGGGCACTGGAGAGCGCTGGGGAGTGCTCCTGGTAGCGGAGCCCTTGGCGCTGCCCGGCAGTACTGAGCACGGAGGCGGCGAGCCCGTGATCCGGCGGAGCCCTTGAAGGCCTTGGGGTGAGCTGCATAGCAGGCCTCCATCTGCGATCGCCCGGGGCGGTTGGTGCGGAGAAGTTAGAGCGGGCAGCCTGCGGCCTGCGGATCTCGGCGGGGAGCGTGGGGTCCCGCCTTGTGTGCCAGCGCTGGACTGTGTCTGCTGTCCTGAGCCTCCAGACCTGGTGGGGGCTGCAGGTGCGTGCAGGGTGCCCAGAAGACGCTGTGGTGGGGGGCGCCGCAGCGCCGGTGCCCTGCTTCTGTGAGGGGCCTTTGTGAGCCACGCGCCTTGAGTCCTGAGCCTGTGACGAGCGCTGGGCCTAGAAGCAGGCACCCCCTGGAGGCAGCCGGCGGAGAGGCGGGAGTCCTGGTGCTGGCCCGCCCTGGGGCTGCAGCGTGAGTACACCCTGAGGCCGGCTTCGGATGGCGGACGGAGACCCTGATGATTGCAGCGGTGACGAGACAGGCCCATCTACAGCCGCCATCTTTGATCCCTGAGCACCGTGCGAGCTGCACCTGGCGGAGACTTCGCTGCGTGGCTGTGGAGCCCTGGGACATCGGACAGGCACACGGAGGTGAGGCGTTCCCATTGGGGGTGCGGCGGCAGGCGGGTGGGCGCTCATCCCTGGTACCCTTGAAGAGACTTCACCTGGCCTATTACCCTGCGCCCCTCCCCCCCTGCGCTCTGGGGCCTACTCTGGAAGCTGTGCCTGTTGGGGGAAGCCTGCAGCTTGCGGGGGACGCTGTACACCCCTGGCCTCTTATTGTCTGCTGCCCTCCTGCCCGCAGGTCCCGGAGGCGGGAGGAGGTGGGTGGCGAGTCGCAGCGACCCTCCTGGTGTGGGGCCTATCTTGACCTGGGCCCCTGGACCTTGTGCTGGCCTCCCGCAGTGGTGCTCTGCCCTGCTTGTGGTGGCGGCGCGCCGTGCTGCCTGGTCTGACTGTAACCTACCCTCCCCGTGTGTTTAACGGGGGGTGCGGGCCGCCTGGAACTGTTGCTGGGAGCGGTCTGGTGCTGGGGCGGGGTGCTGCTCGCCGCTCGTGGTCGCCCTACCCATTGGCATTTGCAGACCTTGCCCTGGGTGCGGTGAAGTGCTCTTGGCCTGACTGGGTGGGGGTGCGGGTCAGAGAGTCTATAGACGACATTGGATTTGATCCCTATGGGTGAGCTCCTCCTTTCTACTACGGTGCTGGAGACGCTGCACCATCTGGGACCTTGTTTCTTGGCTTGTGTGTGAGCTCTCCTCTGGTTCCCCCTCACAGCTTGCTTCCTCGCCCCGGGCGCGATGCATTGTCCTCCGCCCTGAGCCCTTGGGCCTTATCTTCTGACTGCACTGACTGGGGGCGTCCTCTCCTATGGGCCTGGGGGGTTCGGGTTGCTGGCCGCTAGACTGCTACTGCCTGGGATCACGTCCACTTACGATTTTCGCTGCAAGCCTGATGATGACGAGGTCCAAAGGGGGCAAGCAGGAACCGACGACAGCGGCCAAGGACACGTCGGTGATGGCTCTGTGGGGCAAGACTGGAGCTGCGGCGTCAACTGAAGGCCCTCCATCGATGTCTACGGACTCACCGCCGGTGACCCAAGCTTTTATGGCCTCCTTTATGTCTGAGCTCAAGACGGAGATAGGTTCCTTGCGTACGGAAGTCCAAACTTGCGTTAAAGAACTGTGCAAAGAGGTAACTGAGTTGGGCGATAGAGTGGACGGCTTGGAGAAGATAGTTGATGCGCGTACGGAGGACCAGGAACAGCTCTGGCAGAGGGTGGCGGCCCTGGAAGAACAGAACATTGAACTGCAGGTCAAACAGGAGGTTCTTGAGAACCGGAGTCGTCGAAACAATCTCCGAATCCGTGGCGTGCCGCTCGATGCAGAAGGGACGGACATTCTGACTTACGTGGCACAACTCCTGCACGAGGTGTGGGGAGACGAGGATGCCTCCCCCCCGACTCTGGATCGTGCACATCGGGTGAATGGGCCGGCGGGTAGGGCGGGCCCCCTCCCGGACATCCTGACGCGGGTGCACTATTTTGCGGAGAAAGAAGCCATCCTGAGAGCGGCCCGGGACAAACCTAACCTCACCTATGGAGGCCACAAAATACAGATTCTCCAGGACTTGGCTCCTAACACCCTACGGCGAGCTTTCCGACCGGTGACGGAAAAGTTGAGGGCCCTCAATATAGCCTACCAATGGGGCCATCCCTTTGCCCTGATCTTTCGTTGGGAAGATAAGCGCAGGGTCCTTCGATCCTACCAGGAGGCGGCGCAGCTCCTTAAACTGCCGGACTCTCCGGCCCACAGTCCTTCGCGGTCCAGACGGAACGAGAGGATCCCGGCCCGCCCGGACTGGACCCAGGTTCGGCGGCACCGTCGCTCGCCCCCAGTGGATGAGAAAACCGCGTCACAGGCCAAGCAGGACATTATAGCTCACATCCGCTCTCTTGAGGGGGATCGGGATGGCCGGACCTCTCTTCCACCTACCCCTTGAATTGGGCCGTGTCGCCGCATGCTCTGTGGTGACCCCCTCCGGCGCCCTGGGACGCTCTACCGCTTGCATTCCTGATGTGCCATGCTGCCTGCGCCGGCGCCCTGGAAGATGCCTGGACCTTATCACTGTGTTGAGTTCCCTGACCGGCGTCCCGGTTCCTTCGAGCCACAGGCAGCATGCGCTTCCATGGCACCTCGTCTGATTTGCATGCCTGCTCCATTTCGGTCCGCGATGCCCCTGGTCCTGGCTCGAGCAGCGGGGCTGCCGGGGCGGAGGTCTTTTCTTCTGCCTGTGAACACCCCCTCTCCTACCCCATAGGGAGTGACATTCCTGAGAGCGTCCGAACCCTCGGGTAGAGGATGCCTGGTGAATGGGGTAGTCCGATATGGCCCTGTTGGCCTTTGATGTTTTTGGTATGTCGGAGGCGTACTTGGCCTTCGGCTGCTTCCTCTCTTTTTCTCTTTTGTATCCTCTGCTTTTCTTTGCTTCCTCTCTTCTTGCCTTCCCCTCTGTCTCCTTCTTCTGGTTTGGTGGGTGGCGGGATGGGGATGGGGTGGCGGCCGCTGTCTGGGTGGTGGGAGCGGGTCCTTTGGCGCCTTCCTTTGTTCTCCTTTTCCTGTGCTGGTGGGGGCGGGGTATACAAGCGGTCCTTGCCCGATGTTTGTCATGGCTGCGAATATACCTAGTACGCTGAAGGTGGTATCACTTAATGTCAAGGGCCTGAACTCCCCTAACAAGCGTCAGCAGGTTTGGCGCTATCTCCTCCAGCAACACCCTGATGTCATTTATCTCCAGGAAACCCATCTGCTGCAGGGAGATACCTTCCGCATGGCCAACCCCAAATATCCTCTTCAGTTCTGGGCGTCAGCAGACACCAAGACTGCGGGGGTGGCCATATTCTGCAGGGCTGGCTTTAGGCGAGGGGATTCCCGGCCCTTTAAGAGTGGGGATGGGCGCTTCCTCAGGGTTACAGTGTATGCGGGACGGCGCAGGCTCACCTTATGCAATGTGTACGCCCCTAATCAGCTGCAAGACCGCTATCTCCAGACGCTCTTCAGAGAGCAGGTACCCTGTGGTGAACCGCACATGATACTGGGTGGGGACCTCAACCTGGTATGGGAATCGGACCTGGATCGATGTGGTGCTTCCTCTAACGCCTCTGGGGTGATGTCTTCTACCCTGCGCAAGCAGATTGCGGACTTAGGACTCTTCGATGTGTGGCGCTATCACAACCCGGATCGTAGGGACTATTCATTTTATTCGCACTCCCACAGGTCTTACTCCCGTATTGACTTCCTCTTCGTATCGATGGACTTGCTTCGTGATACGCTGGGTGCCTCCATCTCCGACATATCTCTGTCAGATCACGCTCACGTGGAAATGAGTCTCCGGGATCCGGCGGCGCGTCCCGCGCGTGTCGCACGCTGGTCCTTCCCACCGAGCGTCCTTCGGGATGCTGATGATGTGGATAGCATCCGGGAAGCAATAGATTCTTAATTTGCTTCTAACGACACCCCGGACATGCCCTTCCCGGTCGTTTGGGATGCTTTTAAGGCCACGATCCGGGGACACATTACCTCTCTGGCGATTGCACGCAGGCGTGCTGCATCCAAGCTGGAGGCTGACTTGACGGCGGATATTAAGCAAGCTGAGCTGCGGGACCGGGAGCGGTCGTCTAGAGACACCAGGAGGAAACTGGCCACCCTTAGAGGGCAGCTCCGCCTGCTGCGCACCAACAAGGCGGAAGCGGCCTTGTTGGCCTTGAAGCAAAAGTACTTTGAGGGAGGTGATTAGGTAGGCCGGCTGCTGGCGAGAAGGCTGAGAGCGCGCGCTGCCAAGGCCCATATCACCAGTGTCCAACTAGACGACTGATCGAAGGTTATCTCGGAGGGCTCTAAGCAGGCCGCGTTTATGGACTATTTTACATCCCTGTACAGGAGTGACCCTGTGTCGGTGGATGCGACGGCAGCCGTCCTGGACGATTATGAGGGGCCGACGATATCGGCTGCGGATGCGGCGGAGCTAGAAAGCCTCATTACGGAGGATGAGATTGCAATGGCACTTAAGAAACTGCCCCTGGGAAAAACGCCGGGCCCGGATGGCTTGCCGCTGTCTTTCTATCGCACATTTCAGGCCCAGCTTTGGCCTTACCTCCTTCGACTGTTCAACTCTTTCTCGGACGAGGTGGGTCCATCCCTTGACATGGGCATGGCGGAAATTGCTCTAATACCGAAACCCGGGAAGGACCCCACACTGTGTGCGTCCTACCGTCCTATTGCCCTGCTTAATACAGATCTCAAAATATACACTAAGCTCCTAGCCCAACGCTTGGATCCGTATATGCAGTGGCTTGTGGACCCTGATCAGATTGGATTTATCCGCGATCGCCAGGGGGCCGACAACGTACGCAAACTTGCACACCTCGTTGGGAAGGTGCGCCACTGGAGGATCCCGGCCTGCCTTCTCTCCTTAGACGCTGAGAAGGCATTCAATCGGGTGAACTGGACCTTCCTCAGGGCGGTATTGTGTAAATTCGGACTGGGCCCGAAGATGATTGCTAGGACTATGGCTCCATACATAGGACCCCATGCTCGAATTCGAGTTAATGGGGATCTCACACCGCCACTAGCGATCCACAGGGGCACTAGGCAGGGATGCCCCCTTTCACCCCTCCTATTTGCTCTTGCTGTGGAACCCCTTGCGGAACTTATTAGGCGCGACTCGGACATACACGGGATTACGCACGGGGGAAGAGACAACAAGGTGGCACTGTTTGCTGATGACCTGATCCTTACTCTCACGCACCCGCGGGACTCTTTGCCGGCAGTCCATAGAGTGCTCTGCCTCTTCGAAAGGGCTTCTGGTCTCAAGATTAACCACGATAAGTCCTGGGCTCTGAACCTTACCATACCACCGGAAGATCTCCCCATCCTGAGAGAGATTGTGCCCTATCAGTGGGCTGAGCGTCACATCAAGTACCTGGGTCTCACCCTGACCCCCTCCCTTGAAGATTGGAGCTGTGTTAACTGGCGGATCTGCCGGAGGGAGATCTTAGACGATTTGCGGCGGTGGAAACCTCTAATGCTGTCCTGGCTAGGTCGCCTTCACGCAGTCAAAATGTCGATCCTCCCCAAAGTTCTATATGTATTTCAATCCCTCCCCACTCCGATCCCGTTACATTGCATACGGAGCTTGCAGCGTGAGCTCACATCCTTTATCTGGGGTGGCAAGCGCTCTCGTTTCTCCCAGAAACTCCTCATGGCCCCACAGGATCGGGGGGGACTAGCCTGTCCGGACTTGGTCCTCTACTACTGGGCTGCACACCTCCGATTTGTGATAGAGTGGGGGGTACGTGAGAGTGAAAAAGGGTGGCTGCACATGGACAGGGCGGTGACGGGACGCACCATTTGGGATTTGCCATGGCTCCACCGCGCGGCCCGATCTCGAAGTGCATATCTTGCAGTGCCCACGAAAACGGTACTGGACATCTGGGATGCCATCGCTGTCCCCAGGGGCCTTACTACGTTTCCGTCCCCGCATACTCCCATAGCGGCAAACCCTCACTTCCCGCCGGCCCATCGAACCCGAGCCTTTGAGAACTGGATGCAGGGGGACTGTAGGGTGCTTTGCGACCTTTTTGACGGGGGCGCCTGCAAGTCGTTTGACCACTGTTGTGAGGAGTTTCGCCTGCAACCTGCAGCGCGGCTGCACTACGCCCAATTACGACACTGGGCCTCTGGAGATGACATATACCGGGCTGCGACACGTGCCTTTACCCCCTTTGAGCGTCTAGCGCGCTCCTTGGGGGGCCTGAAACGGTTGGTTTCTCAGATATACCACATTCTACAGCACCCGCCGCTCACCCTCTCCCACCCGTATCAGCGCCACTGGCAGGCAGCGGTCGCTACAGATATTTCGCCTTCACAGTGGGCTGTGGTATGGAGAGACATCCCCAGGGTGTATCGGAGCATCCTCCAACGAGAAAACGCCTATAAACTTTTAACCCATTGGTATTACACTACCCTGCGACTCCATAAGATGTTCCCTAATGTTTCACCGCTGTGCTGGAGGTGCCGGGCTGCGACTGGGGACTTCGTGCACATTTGGTGGGCATGTCCGCTCCTCACTGTTTACTGGAAGGAGGTCCTTAGCCACATCAGGGGAGTGCTGGGGTTCCTTATGCCTGAAGCCATAGATACGATCTTGTTGGGTAATAAACCGTCAAACCTCAAGGCCCTGACCCGTAGTGACTGGATTATAACGCTACAGATGCTAGGTGCGGCCAAGCAACTCATAGCCCTGTACTGGAAAAAGCCTGTAGCGCCTCCAATAGTCTCCTGGTTTGTGCGGCTGTGGCACGTCTTGGCAATGGAGCTCCTCACGGCGCGACTCCAGATGCGCCACACCCGCTTTGAGGCAGTTTGGAAGCCCCTGGTGCGCTATTTGTGCTCCACAGAACATGCACGGCACATGCCCACTAGACTCAGGACTTTACATCTCTTTGAGGACGCTATTGTACCTACGGATCCTACTAGATTGCTCCAGTAGGCGCCTCTTCTGCGAAATGGGCGCTGGAGGTTGATCCTGGCTGCCTGGCACTGCTCTCCGCCCGCTGGCCTGCCCGCCGCGCCTGCTCTCATAACCACCCCCCCTCTTTTCTGTATCTGGCTTACTTCCCCTTTCCTTTCCTTTTCTCTCTTTCCTCTGTAGCTCTTTTATGTTCTCATGGACCCCTGTTGGGTCGTTAGTGCTTGATGGGCTTGCTGCTCTCTCATTCCCCCCCCCCTGGATTGCATTTGGAGCCTACTCGACGTTGGTCAACCTCAATAGCTCCCCCTAAGCCACGCGGCCGGCCCCTCGGGCTTGTAGGCACGGCGCTGTGTTAACTCCTCTGACCTAATGACCGCTGTTGCATATTCTTCGCGGCCGGCCTCGGATAGAGGTTGTAGGCTTAACGCTGTGTTTTTTGTGTCCCCTTTGAGGGGGTTTTTGTTTCAAAATAAAACAGACTTATAACAAAAAAAAAAAAGAACTTCACTGGCTTCCAATAGCTGCTAGAACACACTTCAAGGCCATGTGCATTGTGCACAAAGCCTTCCACCGAACAGGCCCAGCCATCCTGCTCCCTTTGGTTGTACCTTACACTCCATCGAGAACCCTCCGCTCCAGTGTCTTGCATCTAGCCACCACAACTAAAATCAATAAAGCTCGCTGGGGAGGCCGGGCTTTCTCACATATGGCGGCGAAGATGTGGAACTCTCTCCCGCCGAATCTCCGGGAGATCAACAACCGGATGGCTTTCAGGAAAGCGTTGAAAACCCACCTGTTTGTTAAAGCGTGTTAACTACCCCGGCCCTCGCCACAGTAATCAGTTGAAGCGCTGCGAGGCCTCTGGGTATGTACGCGCTATATAAATATAATTTTTCATTTCATTTCATTTCAACGTCAGTTCAGCTTCAACCACTCTGCCCAGCTCTCTAAAGACTCCCTCCCAAAAGGCATGCACCCCCGGGCATGACCATGCCAAATGCATGAAATCCGCTGCATCAACATGGCACCTCTCACACTCTGCATCTTCTCTCAGGCCGTATCTTTGTAGCCTCTCCGGGGTATAATATGTCCTATTGAGGTACTTAAAGTGTACCAGCCTGTGCCTGCCATGGAGGGATATTGTCCTAGTATTCAAACAACAATAGGACCACACAGTATCATCCAGTTGTACATCCAAGTCACGCTGCCATGCAAGCCTAGCCGCTGTATATTTATGCGCCCTGTGTGATACAGCAATCTTGTAGAGAGCAGTGATCATTTTATGTGGGGAGGTAGCCTTAATAACATGTGTCAACTCCTGTACCTCAGGGGGCTCAGCCATATCTTCCCCTAACAGCGCACGCAGGGCTACTCGAACTCTGTGAAATTGGAATTTATTTAGAGGCTTGTTGCTTTCTGGTGAACCCATAAGTTGCTCCGCAGTGCGAGCCGTCCCCTCATGAAAAAGGTCCCCTGCCACCTCTATCTTCAATGACCGTAGCTCTAAAATCACGCCCCTCTCTGTGCAAGGACCTAGCCATCTCGTCCATTCAATCGGCATGGCCGGCGAATAGAGTATTGCACCCGCTTGATTTTGTAGAAGCCAATGCTAAGCATGCCTAGTGGTGTTTAAGGAGTCGACAATACCAGTCCTACGGTCCGCCTGTTCCATGATGACCGCCGGAAGTGGCACTTGGTCTGCAAACAATCGATCCATCCTAAGATTGGGGACTTCCTCCCCACCAGGGATCCAGGTGTGCAGGTGTGCTCCCTGCGCCACCCTGGTGCTCCGAGCCCACCCAAATGGTAAGGTAGTGTGAGTACTCCCCATTGCACCCTAGCTTGTTTACCTGCCCAGGCCAGTTTTAGCATTAATTGTCTCAATCTATGAAAGAAGGCACGCAGCAAAACCAAGGGGATGTTAGTGAAAAGAAAAAGGATCTAGGCAGGACGACCATCTTCATAATAGAGATACGTCCCATTAAAGATAAAGGGAGGCGACTCCATAACTCCACATCATCCTCTAGCCTGGAGATGGCTATGCCGTAATTTTCCCGAAACACAATATCAGCATCAGTATGCAGACGGATGCCGAAATACCTTACCGAGTCTACCGTCCAGCGTAGAGGGTAGTCCATCTCGAATTCCGTGGTAGCCGGCGTGAGCGGAAATACAAGTGATTTTTCCCGGGTTAACCTTAAGACCCGATAGTGCCCCAAATCGAACCACCTCCCTAATGACTGCCGTCAAGTTATCTTCTGGTTTTCGGACATATAGGAGCGTGTCATCCGCGTAGGTGGACACAATTATTCTATATGTGGGGAATCCAATACCCTCATTCCCACGATATTCCCTTAACCTGTACCGCGCTAGCGGGTTTTCCTGCTGTGCGCTGAAATTTAAAAATCGCGCTTTTTCGTGACAAAGCCAGCTCGTCATGCGCGTAGCGCAGGTAAGGCCCATGACGAGCTGGCTTTGTCATCAGCGCGGAAGGGGTTAAGGCGCAGGCCAGAGGTTCTGCCACCAGGGCGTACAGGAGCGGGGACAGGGGGCAACCCTGTCTGGTGCCTCTAGTGATACAAAATGGGGCAGTGACCAAATCTCCAATGTGCACTCAGGCCGTGGGTTCGTGGCACAAAATGCCGTAAGAACGCCCATTCTACCGAATCAAATGCTTTCTCCATATCCAGGAATACTGCCACCGCTTTATTCTCCTGGTGGACATGTTGCATTGTACCGAACACGGTCCGAATATTATAAGTTAAGTTTCTGGATGGTACAAAGCCTGCCTGCTCAGAAGCGACCAGTATATGAGACATCAATGCGAATCTGGTGGCCAATATTTTCGTAAACAATTTAGTGTCCACATTGAGAAGGGACAACGGGCGGTAAGAACGGTATCATTCAGAGCCTTGCCCGGCTTAGGAATAGCGACCAGAATGGCCTCCCTCATCGTTGGAGGCATCGCGCCCGTTTCATACATATCCTCAAACAGGGCAGCAAGGTGTGGTAGCAACAGCTTTGAGAACGCCTTATAAAAGGCGACTGTTAAACCGTCTGACCCCGGAGCACTACCGGCTCTCATGCTGCCCAAGGCCTCGACTATTTAGTCCTTCTCTTCGGATGTCGCAGAAGCTCCCTGTGCGCATCAGGGAGATAAGGCAACTGTATATATTCCAGATACTCCCCAATCTGATCTTCCGCCCCTTCTGATCGGGTTTTGTATAAGTCTGCATAATACTGCCTAAAGCGTTCGGCCACTGCCCCCTCTTCCGTCAAGAGCTCGCCACTCTCCGACTTAATCTCCGACACTTGAGTCCTGCCGCGCCTAGACTTCATCAGTCAAGCAAGGACTGATCCCGGCCTCTCTCCCTCACCGTAGGAGCGCGCTGTGGCATATTTGCCCAGGTGCTTTACTTCACGATCTGCTGTTTCCTGATACTCTTCTAGAAGCACCTTTATTTCGTCATCTGCCCTCCCACCACCCCAGTCGACTCGCTCCTGCTCAAGTTTCTGCAATTTACCCTCCAGTTCAGTCAGGGTCCCCCTGATCGCCTGAAGCACACCCGAATGTTTAGCCATAACAATACCTCTAATGTATACTTTAAAAGATTCCCAAATCGTCTGGAAACTGTCCACGGAGCCTATATTGATGTCAAAGAGGGTTTCTACGGCTATGTCCTCACGGAATAACGGGCCAAGCAGGGAATAATGAGGGAATCTCCACGTGAATGGCGGCAACCTCCTCCTAGGTGGCTCCAAGACTAATAGCAAAGGAGAGAGGTCCGAGAGCATGCGCGGCAACACTATGCATTGCCGGACCAGATTTAACATTGAGGTAGACACTAACCAATAATCAATCCGGGTGTGTAGATCATGGAACGCTGAGTAGTGTGTATAACCCCCCCTCTCCCCATTCCTCATACGCCATACATCACACGTATCCAGGCACACCATCATTTCCTCAAGCTTCCTCGCCGCTGCATTTCTGGCCGGGCCCGCTGATCGGTCCAGCTCTGGGTTTCTGAACATGTTGAAGTCCCCCCCCACAGGATCTGAGTATCTCCATATTGGGAAACCATCCTAGCCAATTCTCCCAAAAACTCAGGACAATCATAGTTGGGCCCATTTATATTGACTAGAATAAGGTCCATACCCCGACCGCTACATTTGGATATGACATATCGTCCGTCTGTGTCCTCTCGGAGCATCTTGAGAGTGATCAACGATCTAGGGTTGGCCTAGGTCAAAACTCCCCTTGCATGCGTGGTAAACCCTGCCGCATTTATGTTACCCTCCAACGTTTGAGCATAGGACTCGTGTTAGGGAGGTGCGTCTCCTGCAAGAGAGCTAGATCTACCTTATGCCTATGGAGATAATTTAGGACCTTGCAAATTTTCCGATGATCATTCAGTCCCCTAACATTCCAGGACAGTACTCGCAGTCCACCCACACACTCACAGGAGTCCAACGTTTCACGTGCCATTGACTATACCTTCAGACCAGATCATGTAGCAACAGTGTGTATATGCCAGCCAAGCATGCCGCATCTGCTTCCCAAACAACAAACTTCCAAAAAGAACCCACATTTGCAACTTCCCCTGCCCTGTCCCTACCCCCCACCCACAGCAGACCTCCCCCAACATGGCCGCATGAATCTCAAACCCAGTCCCCCCACCCCTCAAACCCTCCCAGACCTCAACCGTCATGAAGAAGGTAAAACAACAGTGCCAGGCACTCGTGACCGGAGGTAGCCCCCTGTTGCCAACAAATACGAAAGACAGCAACCAAGGTACCCGTCCCCAGCCTCCACAAATCATCACAACCATATAAGCAGCTTTATATCGTTGCAGCGTACACATCATAAACAGAGTAACTGTTCCCCGCACATTGTCCGGAAATCCTGAACCATGTACCTTGACGAGATTCATTAATGTCTCTGGTCCAACCTACCTTTGCGACTCTAATTAGCCCAGAATACCTACCTTCCAGACCCACAAAATCAAAAAGAATCAAATCGAATCTCAGGAGCACCACCCTCCCCTCTGCACCATCCAGTAATCGTCAGTGTGTTCACCATACCTCTGGTTAGCAGGGCGTTTTTCTATATTAACACAGTCCCTTGAGCCGCTAGCCCCGCCGCCCCCGTGCCGCTCATCACTCTGATATCTACCAGTCCAGGATGCTCAGTCCTGCTTATCCAGCCCCGACCCCTCCGATTCCTCCAATATGCTCGGCTCCGGGCTAGACCCCAGCTCCTTCGCCCAGTTCTTAATGGCTTTCTGCAAGACCGAGGGGTCAGTAAAAATATGCGATCTACCCTGTCGATTGACCCGCAGCTTCGCCGGATACAGCATGGCGTAGTCCACTCCCATGTCGCGAAGCTGCCACTTGAGCGGCACAAAATGTCTGCGTGCCTCCTAAACTCTAGCAGTGAAGTCGGGGTACAGTGCCAGCTCCGTGCCTTCGTATTTTAGGACTTTATTCTCTCTAGCAACCCGCAGTGCAACATCCCGGTCCCGATAATTAAGTAGTTTTGCGATTATCTGGCGTGGAGCAGCACCCGGCGGTGGCCTAGGACCCAAGGCCCTGTGCGCCCTCTCAACCACAAACATAGCCGAGAAGATGTCGTCCCCAAGTAGTGTAACTAGCAACTTTTCCATGAACTGCTCCATATTTCCCGTAGCTGTCGTCTCCGGAAGGCCAACAAGTCATAGATTGCAGCGCCGGGAACGTGCCACAATGTCTTCAGTCTTGTCCTGCAGAACCTGCAGGACCTTTCCCAGTTGTTTATGGTCAGCGTCTAGGGTGGTTTGGTCCTCCTCGACCTCTGTTAGGCGTCTCTCCGACATATCCAGCCGTTCGTCGTGTTTATCCAGGCGTTCTCCCATCCCATCCATCCGATATGTCAGGGGGTCAATTTTCGCGCCCAGGGACGTGATTCCACTCTGCAAGGACTTCTCCATGGCTCTCAACATGCTGTGTATATCTAATTCCTCAACGTCCTGGGACTGCGATGTCTCTCTGGGCCCCCTGTCCGTAGCTGGGTCCTGCGATTTTGCACGTTTTTGTTCAAATGCCAATTTTATCTGGGTCTTGTCGCCTTTACCTATGATGCCAGGGAGCACTAGCTGCGGCCCGATGACCGCCTCACAAGTGCTTCCTCTTCCCAGCAGGGGGGGGGGGGGGTTTAAGCTTTGGTTCAAAGGCTTCCAACTTAGGTCACCGCTAACCGCAGCACCCCCAAGCACACCAGTAGTTGAGCGTGTGGGCAACTCAGCAGAGTTGAAGTGAATCCCTTATGTTCCCTTTTCGCAATGGAACCCAATGCAGCTCCCACGTATTCAATCCCTCCGGTAGGCCCAAAGCCACAAGTTTAAAGCAAGGGTCCCGGCCGCTTGTGCCACATGCGTCTCCCTATAACTTGTCCCCAACAGTGCACTTTCCCCTCCTTGCAGGTCAGAACTTCACTCCTCACCTCAGCGCGCCGAAATATATGCAATTATGTGCAGTCAGCTGCCCTCCAAACTGTAATCCACTCACTGGGCAGGAGATGGGCAGCAGCGCGCGTCTCTCTCCTTACGAGGTCAGAAAGACACCGCAATCAAAGCGCAGCTGTTACCTCCGCTGCCAGCTTACCTCGCGCTGCCTCTCACCAGACGTCATGCAGGCCGCCATGCGCCCTCCACGCATTTATTCACTGGGCCTCGCAGATTAACCCTACTCTCTGCGGCACCGTCGGAGATCCTACCAGACAGGGGGGGGCAGCGCGGGTCCGACACCTCCTCACACCACTCTCTGTTCTTGTTGGAGCGCGCGGTGCACGCTCCTCCTCTCGCTCGACCTCCGACCCCCGACCACTGCCTACGGGTCCGACAGACCGCATGTCCAGCGACGTCACACGGCCGCCTCCACCACTGTGGGCTGGGGATCAGCCGCCCAGACGCCGCGAATATCACAGCAGGCGAGGCGCGGCTACCTGCTCGTCAATCGCCAGATCCGAGCCCACCAAACAGCTCCGGACCCCCACCAACAGCACAAGTACGATAGAAGGAGCAACAGCAGCCGCTTTAGCTGCAGGATAATTGATGAATTTTATAATGACCCGGGAGAGCTCAGAGCTCAGGCAGTCATTTCGTTCCCGAGCTAGCTCCGCCCCGAGACAGGATGAGTTTAATTGCATCCCCAGGGATCGAGCTAGGGCACAGAGTAGAGAGGTCCAGAGCAGGATATATGTTTATGTTTTTGAAATTTTTATTGCGCGCAAATACCCGAGGGTGTCTCAGCGCAGATCGGACTCCTGAGATGAAGCTGCCTTAAAGTTATTGGTCAAATAACCAAGTTTTCAGGAGTTTTCGAAAAATGGTAAGGGTAGGACTAGTTTTAATGAGCAGGGGAAGGAAGTTCCACAGCTTGGGGGTGGCAACTAGAAAACGCCTGTCTCCCCAGCTGGCAGTCCTGGTACGCGGGACAGCAAGAAGATGGGTGCTAGCAGAGCGAAGATGTCTTTGTGGGGCATAAATTCGAAAGGCATCTTTGAGGAACCTTGGTCCAGAGTCATGAATAGCTTTGTAGGCAATGCAAAGAGCTTTGAATTTTATGCGATTCTTAACTCTTAGCCAGTGCAGATGGCGTATGGCCATGGTGGTTGAGCGACGACTGGGGATATTAAGCAGGATTCTGGCCGCTGCGTTTTGCACGGACTGCATTTTAGCTAGAATCTGTTCCTGTGTGCCAAGAAAGAGGGCATTGCCATAGTCCAATTTTGAGAAGACAAGGGTGGTAATCAAAGTTTTCCCAGCTCCTGCCGGGAGGTACGGCAGCAGTTTTCTAATTTTTCTTAGCATGAAAAATGATGAAGAGACCACCTTGTTCACATGGTGTTTGAACAGCAGTTTATCATCGAACATAACGCCGAGGTTTCTGACCTTGGCAACCGGGGTCGGGGGTGGACCCATTTCACTAGGCCACCAGCTGGAAGACCATTCTGGTGCAAGGTTGCCAAAGGTCATAACCTCGGTCTTGTCCGAATTTAGCTTCAAGCAATTACTAGACATCCATGAACTGATGGTCCTCATTCCTTCCTGAAATTTTGCAGCCACAGCTGGCCCGTCTTTGTGTATTGCCAACACCAATTGGGTATCATCCGCATAGGTGGTTAAGCGGAGACCCTGAGCTTTAAGGACTCTCGCCAAATCTGCCACATATATATTAAATAAAGTGGGACTTAGTGCAGAGCCCTGCGGCACCCCACACGGTAGGGTAAATGTTGGCGAGTAGAAGGATCCTAGTTTTACTGCCTGGGTACGATTAGCCAAAAAGGAGGCAATGAGGTCCCTGGCATGATGGGTCACTCCCAGGGAGGCGACACTGTCGATCAGGATGGAATGATCGACCGTGTCAAAGGCGGCAGAGAGATCTAGAAGAACCAGGATCGCTGCCCCGCCCTGGTCCAGTATGGTCCTGCTCTCATCTGAGGCCTTTATCAAAGCCGTCTCAGTCCCATGGCCCTTCCTGAAACCAAACTGGGTGTCATCTAGGAGCTGATGGTGATTGATGAAATTCGCCAGTTGTTTATTCATGAGGGATTCAAATATTTTGGACGGGAAGGGGAGGCAAGCAATTGGTCTGTAGTTGACTGAATCAGAGGGGTCCAGAGAGGGTTTCTTTAACAAGGGGTTGATGATCGCAGTTTTCCAGATTTCAGGGTATATACCTGTTTGGAAGATGGAATTACACAGGTCTGTAAGAGGGGAAGTAATAACCTATTTTAAGGCACACAAGATAGAAGGGGGACATGGATCTAGAGGAGACCCTGATTTAATAGAATTGATTAGGATAGTAATCTGATCTGACGTTGTCGGAAGGAAGTTAGAAAAGAAAGGAGTGAGGGGGAGGGGCTGAGAGAGAGGTTCAACATGATCGGAACTCGTTGCAGGGGAGAAAGATGAGTAGATGTTCGTAACCTTGGTAAGGAAGAAGTTAGCCAGCGTATTACAAAGGTCTTGAGATGGTTCATTTAAATGGCCTACTGGGGGACTGGAGAGAGCTTCAATGACTTGAAAAAGCCTTTTAGACGAATTCTGAGCAGATTCAATCTGATCACAAAAGAAAGCGCTCTTGTGGCTAACGATTGCTTTTTTGTATAGTGCAAGCACATCTTTATAAGTTTGTTTATCTGCGATGCTGTAATGTTTGCGCCATCGCCTTTCCAAGTTTCTACAGTATTGGCGTTGTAGTCGAAGATCCTCAGTGAACCATTGGGCAGATGGCTTAGCCCTGTTGGAGTGGAAGGATTTAACCGGGGCTTCTTTATTGATGGCGTCCAGAATCCAGTCCTGATATCTACTAGACAGCAGGATAGGATTTGGTGATGGCTCATAAGAGGAATCAGCCAGGGTTTTGACCAAGAGCGGAAGGTCTACATTTTTCCAAGCTCTCATAGTAATGGGGGTAGAAGTATGTTGCGGGGGGTTAGGATTGTGGGCCAAAATGGTAAAGATAATTGCTGAATGGTCTGACCAGACTACCGGGAGAACTGTGATCAGTGCGATAGAAGGGTTATTGGTGAAGAGGCCATCAAGTATGTGTCCTGCTTGATGAGTAGGAGTTGCAACCAGCTGCTGTAGACCTACAGAATGTAAATCAGTGATCAATTGGGCCGTATCTTTATCCCCTAGGGCTTCCAGATGGAAGTTGAAATCCCCCAACATGGTGTAGTCCGGATGGCTTAAGGAGAGTTCCATAAGATCACCAAGGGTTGACAAGAAACCACTGTGTGGACCGGGGGCGATAAATAAGAATTGTTTGTGATTCAGTCTGATGGAAAAAGTACATGCTTCACAGTTGGTTTTGGGAAAAATTTCGATTTTAGTTTGGAAGGTCATTCTATGGATGATGGCTAATCCACCGCCTCTTCCCGTGGTTCTGTCCTGTCTTGCCACGCAATAGCCTTCAGGAGTGGCTGCACAGAAATCCGGGCCAGAAGCCTCGTCACCCCATGTTTCAGTTATAAATAGAATGTCCAGCTCCTGACTCCCGATCAAGTCTCTAATGTCTAGGCTATGTTTCGGGAGAGAGCGGGCATTAAGAAGGGCCAAGCGATAGTTATGCTTGGGTCTGGGACAGATATTAAGGGTAGACGGGGTAGGGCGGGGTAGAGTGTATTTACATCCAGAGCATGAAACAGGGACCGACATGAGGCAGCTAGGGGGTAACAGGGTCTGACAGCACGAGTTAGTGATAGGGATGTTTAGTGCTCGTAGCTGAGATGCCGAGTTTCGGGTGAAGATGGTGGGGGTATGAATAGGATCAGGGTGCGTGGCCCTGGTCCTGGTCCAGGCCCTGACGGGCCCAGACGGGCTTGCCTCTGGCGCGCCACTGGCGCGCCAACGGTGCGCCCGCTGCGCGGGCGAGGAGGGGGATCCATTTTATCGTGTTCTGGCCCCCAATCGGCCGAACACTAGAGCGCTGTCATCGCCCACACCTAAGATGGCGGCCGCAATGATTCGAAAAGGGGGACGAGGATTAAATGTTGTAGAAGCCCTAAATCGGCTCCTCACACAGCCTAATGTTCCCTGCAAATAGCGCCCAGCAGGAGGGGAAAGCGGCGTGGAGAAGTGAGCAGAGTGTTAAAATTTTTCGAGTGATCGATTTCTAAAATGCAAATGTGACAGTTTTAAAAATACACAAGCTAGTAATCAGCAGTAATTATTTTCTAGTGCCCTGCTCCCGGCTTCCGCCTCAGGAGTCTCGATATTAGGTGGAAAGAGGGAAGGCAGAGGCTCTTTTATCATGTTCTAGCCCCCAATCGGCCGAACACTAGAGCGCTGTCATCGCCCACACCTAAGATGGCGGCCGCAATGATTCGAAAAGGGGAACGAGGATTAAATGTTGTAGAAGCCCTAAATCGGCTCCTCACACAGCCTAATGTTCCCTGCAAATTGCGCCCAGCAGGAGGGGAAAGCGGCGTGGAGAAGTGAGCAGAGTGTTAACATTTTTCGAGTGATCGATTTCTAAAATGCAAATGTGACAGTTTTAAAAATACACAAGCTAGTAATAATCAGCAGTAATTATTTTCTAGTGCCCTGCTCCCGGCTTCCGCCTCAGGAGTCTCGATATTAGGTGGAAAGAGGGAAGGCAGAGGCTCTTTTATTGTGTTCTGGCCCCCAATCGGCCGCCTCAGGAGTCTCGATATTAGGTGGGGGGGGGATAAGGCAGGAAGGTTGATAGCATGGCTAGACAGAAGAGAGTGGGCATCACGACTAGTGCCCGAAATACTGGGAGGTGACTCCAGTCCTATAACGGACCCGCAGGCTATAGATAGTTTGCAGACTATTACCATACGGTGTATAGAACGACTTGCGGGTTATCTGAAGAGGACAACAGCGAGCTACTTAAAGACATTAGGCTTCCCACACTCTCAGACGAAAATAGGGAGTATCTGGAATCCCCACTAACTGACGATGAGGTGGCACAGGCAATCAGGGGAGTAAACTCAGGGAAGACAACAGGGCTCAATGGTATCCCAATTGAACTATATAAATTGAGGCCAAACAAGCTTGCCCCCTATATCCGCTCTATGATGACAGAAAGTAGAGATGAGGGAATGCTCCCGTATGATCAACGTGTTGCCAACGTGTTGCCAACATAGTTGTCATATATAAAGAGGGCAAAACCAGGACCAGCTGTGCATCCTACAGGCCAATATGGCTCCTAAATGTGGAGCCCAAAGTCCTTGCGAAATTTCTGGCAACGCGTCTGATTAAAATCATCAACACTCTGGTTCACCCTGACCAGTCGGGCTTTATGCCTCATCATAACACTGCCCTTAACCTGTGCCGACTACATGGAGTGCTCAGCAGAGCACCCACCATACTGGAACCCGCCGTTCTAGTATCGTTGGATGCCACCATGGCGTTCGACATGGTTGAGTGGTCCTATTTATTCCCGGTTTTAAATAAACTAGGGTTTGGCCCGGAGTTCACAAGCTGGGTCAGTCTCTTGTTCTCCGGCCCAATGGCCCGAGTGGTGGTGAATAATCGCAAGTCCCCAGATTTCCAGCTGAGCAGGGGTACTCGCCAGGGCTGCTCTCCTCGATATACTGTATTTACCATAAACTGATCCAAGTCAGTAGTTTATGTCCTTCAGGGTGACCCTCATGTCATACCCCAAAACTGTCAGATCCAGATTGCACCTGAGGGCTTCCGATACCTCGGCATTTATGTGACGCTGGATTCGAAGCTCCGCTTTGTCCACAATCTAGATCCACCCACACAGAGGCTTAAGAACGATGTCGCACATTGGAGGTCCCTTCCCCTTTCCATGTTAGGCAGAGCGGTCCCTTTCAAAGTGATGGCCCTGCCTCGTTTTTTATATGCGCTTTAAAACACGCTGGATCTTGTCCCAGCATCCTACTTTAAAGAAATTGAGAGTCTCCAAAGGGAACTTTTCTGGGATGAAAGACCCCACAGAGCGTTTTCTAAGTTAACTCTTAACTGGTACGATGGAGGCATTAGTCTTCCAGACCTAAAGAAATATTATTGGGCATCCCAACTCGCGACTATCAACCACGGGGTTCTATGGCCGCCCAGATGATCCCGGATACGCCATGAATAGATTTTTGCTCCCAGGGGGAGATTATAACAGAGCATTATACGCCAGACCCCGTAGATTCCCACTGACTGGACCTACAGCACACTCCATCCAAGTATGGCATGCGGTCAACAAACACCTGAAATGGGACAATAAGCTCACTTTGGCTACTCCACTGTGGAGCTCTGAAAAACTGGGGAACCTCTGTAAATCCAAGGGCTTTGATAAATGGGGCCTCATAGGGATCTCGTGAATCAAAGACCTCTGGAGGGAGGGAACGGTACTGCCTTTTACTTCACTTAAAGAACAGTACAGATGGCAGATACTGAGTATTATCGATATCTCCATGCATTGTTCACTCAGATAGCAAGTAACACAACACTCCTGGAAGCCACCCCCCTGGAGGATAGAGTGCTAGACGGGCACCTCTCTCATCTAAAGGAAACTAATCAATAACATGGCAGATCCACTAAAGGCCCTCAAGGGGAAACTGAACAGTGATGGCTTAAAACTTGATGACGAGGACTGGCAAGAGGCGATCTTTTCCCCACGGGAAGTAGCAATCCAGGCTAGGCTGAGATTAGTGCAGCTCAAAATATTACACAGAACTTATGTAACAGGGCCTCGCCTGGTCCAGATGGGAAAGGCAGAGAGCGGAGAGTGTAGAAGAGGGTGTGGGGAATTAGGGACGTTCATACACATATTGTGGCACTGCCAACAGATACAATCGTATTGGAAGGACATCCACCACACACTGCGGGAAGTACTGGGGGTAGACATGCAGCCAGAGGCTCGAAGGTGAATACTAAATATCTGGGAGCCTACAGATCTCAATACGTACGCTACACAATGGGCAACATTAGCATACGTGATAGCAAAGAGGAACATTGCACAACAGTGGGGAGCAAGCCAGCTGCCTGAAGAGGTGGGAAGAGGACCTTGACTGGTGCATGTATAGAGAAAAATCAGTCTGTGGCCAGAGGGTGCCCGGGGAAATAGAGTAGGGTGTAGGGAGCGTGGAATCACTACAGAGGTGGCATCTGTCTCCCACCTTGTCCACAGATCAACACTGAAACTCTTGAAACCCCTTGATTTAACCAGTATGATAGCTGTGACCTATATTGAAATGTTAATGATGATAATACGAAACGATGAAGTCGCTTGCTTGTAATCAATTGATGTGATTTTTGTTGAAACTGTTTAATAAAAAGAAATGTTAGAAAAATAAAATAACGCCTACAACGATGGATTTGTGAACATAAAGTGTGAGCATCAAGTGGAAGACATAGTATACCAGAGGAAGAAATAAAGAGGTTATGACATTCACCAATGAAGTTATATATTTGAGAAGCATCCAGCTTCAGCACTTATCTGCAATCAAATAGCAAGATGAAAAGAGTTCTAGCTCGTCATGAGCGGGATATGGTGAGATGACATGCGACTCCGCCTCACCTCCAGGTCTCCCACAGAAAGGGACCGAAGATGCATCAAGTAAAAGTATCTCCAGGGTGGTGGAAACACCAACATGGTCAGTTATCTCATATAGAAATGGGCATCTATAGCCAGGGTTTGGTGTAATTAGTCAGCACTCAGTGATGGAGATTGAGAAAGGCGATCTGGAGAATCCCTTGCCGGAGTGTTCTTCTTGACAGTACAGAGAAATTCATCCACTTGCTGACCGTTGGTGAAGAAATTATGTTTGTCACGGTAAGTGAATCTCAGGCGGGTGGGATATAATAGGGCGTATTCGATCTGTAGCTTGTGAAGTTTCTGCTTGGCTGGAAGGAACTTACGCCGGGCCTCCTGCACCACCATTGTAAAGTCAGGGTATATCAAAAAGTTGGTGCCCTCAAATTGTATGTTTTGGTGATCCCTGGCTAGTTTCAGAGCAGCATCGCGGTCCCTGTAATCTAGGAGGCGGGAAACTATCGGCCGTGGAGTGGCCCAGGGATCAATGGGCTCATTCCACAAATAATTGGGAGAAGAAAGTTTCTGCTCAAAAGGTGGTGTGTAAAAACATTTAATAAAGTCCTCCATTCGGCCTGCATTGCACTTTCAGGGATTTCAGTAACGCAAATAATATTGCGTCGGCTCCAAATCTTCGTTTTTCACTGCAATTATCTTGAGGAGTTTGCGCCACTTACTGTGTCACCTAGGAAGTAGCATCCTCCGTATCGGAAATGCGCCTCTGTCTCCTTAAGTTGTTTGTCGTGTTTCTCCACTTTCAGGACTATATAGTCCATGCGGGTATTAATGGAGTCCATTTTGTTTGAGAGGTCAGTCAAGCTGTGTTGCATTGCCAAGAGGAGAGCTTTTACCTCATCCACTGGGGTTGGTGGAGGATTAGAAGATGATGTGTCAGCCTGTAGGTCTGTTTCCTCAGCATTGGAGCCGGTGACAGCTCTCTTTGTATAAAAAGGGAGTTTAGTTTGACGGCCGTCAGGCTTCCAGATTGTCCTGGTGAGGAGAGAAGTAAATGTACTCTTCTACTATAGGGCCGTCACCGGGAGGTAAGCTCAGGAGGAGGGTGTCGCAGTGGCACTGTTATGAGAAAGTCAGAGGAGTACGAGTAGGGAACCTCACTTTCCCGGGGAGATGCAAGTATCCCCTGGTGTAAGGACAGTTGATGCATGGTCCCAGGAGCGGCTGCAGTCACCAGGGGAGGAGAGCAGAGGGTTCTGGCCGTGGCGGCCCAGAGAGAGTAGACTGCTGAGATGAAGCTGGGGCCTGGAATGTTGGCTGATAAGGTTGCAGGTGATATGGCGGCTCCACCAGTTCCGATCCCTATAATAAATGTGGTGCAGCCTGTTCCCACAGAGACTGTTGCCCTGATCCTGCGTCTAGGCGCTGTGGGGCTGCCAAGGAGGGGCAGCAGCATGTCCTGGGGGGGGGGGGGGGGGGGGGCGGACCCATGGCATGGCCCCTCGTCAGCAGCACGAGAGATCTACCCCAGTTTCGCCACTCGAGGATTATGTCGTCATCACCGTGTAGCCTGCGACAATATCAAAGCTCTAGCCAGCAGATCAAGGGGGATGGCCCTTTCACAGAGAAGCACAGTGATACAATCAGATCAGGTCTCTGCGCCAGGAAACGACAGCCAAGAGTGTGTTAGGCGGATCAGCATGGTTTCAGTGAGGGCAGGCTGGTTTTGTCTCAGTACATTATGCCAATCCTGCCCCCAACCCCCAGTCACCTGAAGATTCCAGGTAGAATGGGGAGAGCCAGTCCAGTGTACGGGGGTGAAGGAAGCACCGGGAAGATCAGCACCCGCTGAGACAGCAGGGAAGTAGGTGTTATGGGCGCTGAACCGGAGGAAGAAGCTCTGTGCCGGTATGCATGTAAGAGCGCTTGCTGCCTCACCGTGATAGGGTCTTGTGTTGAGACTACGGGATCCAGCCCTCTCGCTGCAGGGTCCGCAATGCCGGCAGGAGCAACGTGTAGCCCTGGTGGAAGTCCGCAGTGTAGAGCTCCAGGTATCGGGGAGAGTTGGAGGCAGAGTGCCAGTACAGGCCACGCAGCCCAGGCACCACGTGGGATCCCCGGTCCTCACCTAGCCAGCGCAGCCGCCCGCGAGTCTCTGCAGGATTCCGCATCAGCCCCAGGCAAATCTCTCCAGCGCTTATCAGTGTCCGGCGGCAATTTCAGAGGCTGAGTTTACAGCAGCAGGTAGCGGCGGTCATCAGGAGTCCCCACCGATGCAGGGTAGGGTTGTTGCGGCAAATTGACCCAGGATAAATGCTGAATTAGGGAGCCACGTGTCCAGAGCCTCACTGGCGTGCAGCCATCTTGGTTGTGTGCCACCTAGCGCCCCCCATTGTGAGGTCATTGTTGATGGTCCTATTAAAGAGGCTAGGGGACTCGAAGTACCCTTGAGGTAATCGGGAATGGAGGTACTGAGAACCGCAATATAAAAATGGGGTCAAAATGTGCTTGTCTGGATGGAGGGGAGTGCTAAAGAATGCATTCTATAAGTCTGACTAAAAAGTATTTAGCATCTTGGGGTACACTGGAGAAGATGACAAAAGAGTCAGGTACTACAAGGAATTCTAATATCACTATGTCATTAATATGTCTTGACGGGGTAAATTGGGGTGTTGCAGGGGGATACACCTGGGTATATAAGTCCCTGCTCCACCAGTGCCCATATAATGGATGCAGTGCCGTCCTCATGTTCTTTGGATAGAGGGCATAGTCTCACTCTTGGTAGTATTGCTACTTCCTTCAGGGTTAGTCTAAATGGTACTGCTGTGTGGATGACGCTTACATCATGGGGGCCTTTTGTCCAGAAATTAGAGGGTACCTGCGCAAGGTCATTCTCTTTGATGGGTCTGGAGAAATTTCTTGGTACTGCAGGCCTCATCTCCAGTGTCATGCATAAAGGTATCCTGTCTTGGCAAACAATCTCTGTTCTGGGGTCATCAACATATAAACTGGTCATATGATATGTCTCCCACCTGCATGTTAGGATTATGAAAGATGACACATGCCCACATTGCACAGATATGGTCACTTGCCATCAGTGTCCCATAGGCGAGAGATAATGCAAGAGTCTCAATTTCTAGAATAAATTATTTGTCTAATGCTTCAGCACAGGGGCCCTGTCGTCGGAAGAGAAAAATCTCCGGTAATTCAACTAATTTCCCTGTCAATACTGGTGTGTCTGCTATGATAGTGTACACTACTCCATTGAAAGCTAAAAGGTCTGGGGGCCTATCACTAACCTGGTCACAGCCTAAAAGGTGTGCCACCACAGTCATGATGTGTGTACAAGATACTCCTGGTGTTGAAAATATCATAGATTCATCCTCTTCAAAGTGAATAGTCATGTTTAACTTTGCCATTAGATCACATCCTTGCAAGGTAGCTGGGGCATTTGGGGAGAGTAAAAGACAGCTGTTAAAATACCTCACCCCTATTTCTATCTCCACAGGTTTTGTGACAAGAAACCTCATCACAGCCCCGGAGAACCCGTGTGTGTCCATTGATGAATTTGACAATAGGACCCCCCTCCCACAGATACAGGACCTAGTGCTGCCGGTGTGTATGAGAAAGGTGTACTCCTTGCCATTTATGGATACCGTCACGGTGCACTCCTCGTCTGGCTTGAAGGTCACCGATAAGACTGGACACACAAGACTACTCCGCGGGCACCTTCATTGGGCAAATGCTGCCATGTAATTTTTCTGGAATGGGACTCCTCCCCGGACAATTACCCTTCCGTGTAAGTTCCGGTGCTGCAAGGTAGGCTGCACTGTATCTTGTGGCCTGTACTGCATTTGAGGCATGGGTTGCTGTAACTTCTGAGGATGTATCTATGGTTGAAGCAGCAATTGCCTTTAGGGCGGCAGGAAGTATATCACCTGTGGACTCCTGGCAGGTAGTGCCCTTTGTTGGCCATATGTCGCCCTTGTCTGGTTGTTAAGTTTATCTTCCTTTTTGAACCTGCAATCTCTAATGAAATGTCCTGGCATCTTGCAATAGTGAAATGTCTTTCTCAAAGAATGTGTTTACTCTATTTCTCCCAAACTTTCCATGCTCTCTTCTTTCGTTATTCCTGTGATTGCTTCTCTGGGCATACTGGTTGGGCAGCATTTGGGTACCCAGAGAGGGCATACTCAGGGACACTGCAGCTAGCTGAGTGGTGGAAGTGGCAATTCCTCCTTCTGTTTTCTTGGCCAACTTCTGCTGGACCAATTTGGCTGCTGCTTTCTCTTGTTTAACGTTTTCACTTTTTTAATTTGCTTGTCTCTTCTTACAGGAATGTAGTAGGTGTGCCTGTATCTCTGTCCATGGTTTTGGCATCTAAGGCTTTATATTAAATAGTTTGTCAAGCACTTCAGCGGGTAAACTCCTTTTCCCCATGTTATAAAACAGTACTGCATTCTGTCCACTCACGTCCCAACTCTGGATACATTTGTCTCAATTGTTTCCAAACATTTCCCCTTACTCTGTTAAATGGTGCCCCATCACATTTTAGATTGGTAAATGTCACATCCTTTACTCCTGCCTTTTTGTCTCGTCTCCTCTAAGGAAACTTAATAAGCTTTTAATGTCCCCTATTGCAACAGTAATCCCTGCAGTATGTTTTTCTGAAGGTGCTGTCCATTTCCCAGCCCCTTCAGCAAGCTGTGGCTACTGTTTTTTAAGATTGTCTTTGTCCTTAAGGGGTCAATTGTGTCAGGACTGTAGTCCTATGGCCAGAAGGATGACGAGAGTCATACTTACGAGCATAACTAGGACATGGAGATATACAATCAATCAATCAATCAGGGGAACTGTAAGCACGCTACTCACCCGCTTGAGGGTCTCAAGGCCCTGGGGGCGGGGGGGAGAGGTGCCTGCTCCCTATCAGTCGAAAAGCCAGGTCTTGAGCATCTTCTTGTAGATGTTCAGGGAGGGGGCGCATCTGATTTTGTTGGTCTGTGAGTGGGTGTTTGAGAGGCGGCATGAGTGTGTGTGGGGTCTGATTGGGTGTGTGAGCAACTGTGTGGGTTTCAGAGTGAGTGCGGTTGTGATTTTGTGGGTCTGTGAGTGTGTGAATGGGTATGTGAGTGGCTTTGTCGATCTGTGAGTGGGTGTATATTTTTTTCAATTGGGGTCTTCAAATGGGTGGGTGTGTGAGTGCCTGTTTGGGTCTGTGAGTAGGTGTGAGACTGGTTCTCTGAGTGAATATGTCAGTGTCTGTATGGGTGTTTGAGTGAGTGTGTGAGTGGCTGTATAGATGTGTGACTGTGTGTGAGTGGCTTTATAGCTGTGTGAGTGGATGTGTGAATGGTTTTCTGGGTCTCTGAGTGAGTGAGTGTGTAAGTGGGCGTGAGTGGGTGTGTCAGTCTGTGTGGGTCTTGGAGTGGTGTGTGGGTGGCTATATGGATGTGTGAGTGGTAGTGTGAGTGGTTTTGTGGGTCTGTGTGTGAATGAATGTATGGTTGTGTGAGTTGTTCTCTGGGTCTGAGTGATTGTATGTGACAATTTTTTTTTTTACGGAGTTTTATAAAGCGCAAACTTGGCCCAAAGGTATCGGGTATAAGAGCGCTTTACATAGCACCGGGTGCGTTACATGAGGATATATTCATTTTTGTTAGGCACGGGGAGATTTGCCCAGAATCACAGGATGTTCAGCACCATTGCTGAGACTCGAACCCAGTTCCCCAGATTCGAGGTCGACCGCCCTAGCCATTAGGCCAACTCCTCCTCTTTGTGTGCGTGGATGTGTGAGTGGTTGTGTACTGGTGTGAGAGGGTGTAATCTTTTTTAAATGGGGTCTGGATCCGTGGACCCACTGCATATTTACACTTGGGCCACGCTGAGTCCCTAAGTGGCTCCACATGCACCCCAAAAGAACATTGTGGGGCTATTTCTAACCCAGGAAGGCTCCCTCACAGACACCCTCCATCAGTTCAATGGGATCAGGATACCTCTATCCTCCTCCTTATAGCCCTTATATCCTATTTTTACTTTATCCCCTCCCTTCCAGGCACTGTGTCCCGATTCACAAAATGGCGGCTCCAACTTTACTCTCAAGTTGCACTCAGCCAATCACTGCATTGTTGTTGGCGCGTGGATCCACGGATCCTCCGTGGTGAATCCACATTTCTAGATAGACCGAAATCTTTTCTTTTAATAACTCCAAAACTACTAAATAAATTTACACCAAATTACACAAAGTACTCTTTCTGGACTAAGATCTACATTTCTGCCAAATTTGTTGAAATTCCGTTTAACGGTTTGGGCAGTAGTCAGTAGAATCACCCCAACACTTTTCAAACAGCAGCTGAAGTGAGTGACAAACTAGATTTGAAAATATTGGGAAGATCCGTTAAAAGGCACCAAAGGCAGCAAAATAAAAAACGCTATTCCTATGGAGACTAGTTCCTAAATAGAATTATCTACTGGTGACTGCCAGTAGGTCATATATTTATATATCTTATCTTATATACATGTTACTGCTGCCTTTTGATATGGATCCCTTTTCTTTTAATTGAAACATGACAGTGCACAAAGGACTCAGGGCCAGATGTAGGTAGGACTTATTTACCGATTCTTAATTACCGAATTTTACCGATTCGGTAATTAAGAATCGGTAAATAAGAAGGGGGGACATGTAGGACCATCCAGATGGTTTTTTTTACCGAATCGGTAAAAATCAGTATTTACCGATTCGGTAAATACCGACCGGTAATGCCCATTCATTCCTATGGGCTTTGAAGCCCATAGGAATGAATGGGCATTACCGGTCGGTATTACCGAATTTGACAAGGGTGCAGGGGGTGTCACTTTGACACCCTCTAGCACCCCCAAAACAGGTTCGGGTGCCATGTGGCAGGCATACCTGCCCTAAGGGCAGGTCTGCCTGTCATATGGCATAGGTGTGCATGCACACATGTGCATGCACACCGGAATCGGTATTTTACCATCAAATATATTTGATGGTAAAATACCGATTCTGTAAGGCTTGTGGGACTCAGAAGAGTCCCACCTACATCTCAATTTTACCGATTCGGTAAAATTACCGAAATGGCCTGTTTCCTTCCCCCTACATGTCAAAAGCCAAATACCAGTCGGTAACGGCCGAAATCGGCCATTACCGACCGGTATTTGGTTACCTACATCTGGCCCTATGTTTCACAATGCTTTGAAGGTATTTAACCTGGATTGTGTATTCACTGTGTACATGTAGTGAATCGTGTGGATG
This sequence comes from Lissotriton helveticus, assembly GCF_964261635.1. NCBI lineage: Eukaryota > Metazoa > Chordata > Amphibia > Caudata > Salamandridae > Lissotriton > Lissotriton helveticus. The sequence continues at coordinate 1,669,524,359 of NC_136069.1, read as the reverse complement.
CTGGGAGGTGTAGTGTTTTAAAACTACAGAGCATATTGCAGCCTGCATAAAACATGTGGTTATTATTCTAACGTGTTTTCACCTGTGAGCAAGGCTTGAGACGGAGCAGAAACCAGTCAGGGCAATGGACATGATTTGCATTTTGCACGCTGCCACGTTCATGTGATAAAATAAATCTTCGGGAACTTCGAAATAGCGTCCAAGCTCTCTTTTGTTGAACATATATGTATATATATATATATATGTATAACGGTTTCTCCGCAGGTTTTCCAGCTTGCCTTACACCACACACGGACAGGGACCACAGAGTAGGTGCACATTTTAAATATTTATTTTTTTGATGCCACCATAACGCGTTTCAACTCCTTAAGAGTCTTAATGACATGGTAACGTTGTGATCATGCTTTACATTTGTAAAGTGACATAGTGCTATGCAATTGGTTCAGGTTTGCACATGGTCATGGACATGGTAAAAAAACTACAATGTTCATTTCTCATTGCATAAATGCTTGAATATAATTACCATATCGAGAAGAAAACCATATAATATATTAAAAAATGTGACATTAATTTGCACAAACATTCGTTTTGATATAAATGAATCTACTTCATTGTCTAAAGTTAGAAAGAAGGATTCAATAAAATAACATGTAAGCACATTTGTCAAGCAGAACCAACCCTTTATAACAAGCATTTGCAATGCATAAGGTCTCGCATTAGGAAAGTTTGAGCTATTGGTATTGTAAATGACACATTTTTTATTTATGTGTTGGTTTTGAAAATAGCAAAAATAATAGCTTTGTCATTTACAATGCCAATAGTTATAACTTGTGACACCTATAGCATTTGCAATGCAAAATGTGTTGTATTCACGTGACTTAGATGTATTGATATTACAAATAACAATGGCTTTTAATTTTTTTAATAATTAATACTTAAATAAAAGTTATTGTAATTTATAATGGCAATAGCTTAAACTTTTGTAAATAACTTTTGTGAAGAATATGTTCAGTGTATTTATTGTGACGAAAATCCAAGAACAGAAGTGAAATACTAACCTCTTTTTGTGACATTTGTAATAAAGCTTGAAACATTGAGAGAACATATTTGACCCAGTTGTAGTTGAATGGTTGCACAGATTGATGCTGTGGTGGCGCTGAGTGATGTAGTGGTGGCGCTGAGTGATGTTGTTGTGCCCCTTAGTGATGCTGTGGTGGTGCTGAGTGATGCTGTGGGGATGCGATAGATAAAGTGAGTGGGATAGATAGATAGAGTGAGGGCGATAGATAGATAGAGTGAGGGCGATAGATAGATAGAGTGAGGGCGATAGATAGAGGGAGGGCGATAGATAGTGAGGGCGATAGCGAGATTGAGTGAGCGAGATAGATAGATAGATAGATAGATAGATAGATAGATAGATAGATAGATAGATAGAGTGAGGGCGATAGATAGCTAGACAGATAGATAGATAGATAGATAGATAGATAGATAGATAGATAGATAGATAGATAGATAGAGTGAGGGCGATAAATAGATAACGTGAGGGCAATAGATAGATAGATAGAGTGATGACGATAGAATGAGGGCGATAGAAAGAGAGATAGTGTGAGGGCGACAGATAGATAGATAGAGTGAGGGCGATAGATAGAGTGAGGGCGATAGATAGATAGATAGATAGATAGATAGATAGATAGATAGATAGATAGATAGATAGATAGATATATTGATAGATAGATAGAGTGAGGGAGTGAGTGAGATAGATAGATAGAGTGAGGGCGATAGATAGAGTTAGGGCGATAGATAGAGTGAGGGCGATAGATAGATAGATAGATAGATAGAGTGAGGGTGATAGATAGTGAGGGCAATAGATAGATAGAGTGAGGGTGATAGATAGATAGTGAGGGCAATAGATAGATAGATAGAGTGAGGGTGATAGATAGTGAGGGCAATAGATAGATAGATAGAGTGAGAGCGATAGCAAGATAGAGTGAGGGCAATAGATAGATAGATAGAGTGAGGGCGATAGATAGAGTGAGGGCAATAGATAGATAGAGTGAGGGCGATAGATAGAGTGAGGGCGATAGATAGATAGATA